>NC_073306.1:167992435-169192435 GCF_027595985.1 Sorex araneus
ACAGTAGTATTACAGCTACTGTTGGATAGTTGCCTTGAAAGTAGCCCAACTGAATAAGTCTCTGGCAATCTCTGTAGTCTCCTGATCCTCTGCAGGAGTGGTCGATGAATACAAAACCAAGCATAAATACTGAACACAGCTGGGTGTGGACCCCAAACCAAGGGAAATTAGTAAAGAAATCACATGAGGTGTCTTAATGAACTGTACCATGAATATGTGATACTAAGTTCAAATTCTTCAACTTCTTTCTTAACTTTTCCCAACTTGAAAAAAGAATTGATTCATACACATTTATAGTGTCTGTGTATGTGGGTATGTGTGATATTTTTCATGTGTGTTTGTATGTGTATGCCTGCATTTAATGTTTTGATTAAAGTCAAGTCAATGAGTAATGGTAATGAGTAAAATCAGAGAGAATTTATCATCTCCCATAATGGTTAAAAAGCAACTTTCAGGGCCTGGAGAGGAATTAGCATGCATGTTTCACATGCACTTCACTGAGGTTTGATATTCAGCACCATGTGAGCCCCTAATCTTTGACATCTGTACCTTGGAGGTTTCTAAACCCATAATTCCTTCTGCCACATAAGCAGCAATTCATCCTTATGTTTAGTATCAACCCTAGAGCCTTATTTGCTGAGAATCACTAGAAGTGTCCCCATGATTCTCTGAGCATTGCTTGGGAAGATCTTTCCTAAGTAAACAAAAGAAACTCCCATAAAATATGGCTATGGATAATTGAAAAATAGACATGTATCATATTCAGAATTAATATTGGTCATTTACAACACAAAGTAGTATATATGCATACATATGCAATATATAAATAATTATATGCAGTACAGTTTATTAATTGAATTTAATTTTAAATTGTATTGTTTTTAACTATCTGAATTTTTAAAGTATAAACTACTTGTAAGTATTTATAGCAAGGTAAAGATTTTAAAGTTAATACTACATAGCAGATATTAAATTGTTGTCAAAGGGTCTTATTTAACATAGGTTCTAAATGAAAATCATTACTATCTGATTATTATTATTACTATTATTTGGGTTTTGGGTCACACCTGGTAATGTTCAGTGCTTATTTCTGACTCTACTTAGTGATCACTTTTTGATGAGAAAAAATGCAATGTATTCAATCTTTGGGGACCATAAGTAGGCCAGGGGATTAAATCTGTGTCAGGTAGCATGCAAGAAAACTGCTTAACCCTATACTACACCATAACAAAAGTTTTCATATTTAAAAAAGAATTTTGACAAGGTTACATGCAGAAGGAAGAGTGAAAAGAAAATAATCTCTTCCTTAAATTATAAACATCTTAATAATACATAGATTTGTATTTTTATGTGCATAATAAAAGACTACAGCATTTTTTTTCTTTTTAAAACAAAATGTAAGTCATGATCTTTTTGAAAAATGTAGTAGTGTTTTTTGTTTTGCAGTTCTTTGATTTCCTTTTGGGTGACCCTTGATAGATAATAATATGCTTTGCTTAGGGATGATAATCAATCTTGGAACATCTCAGTGACAATCTCACTGTCAATTTCTTTTTATCATATTGGGTATATATGAAACACTATACTTAGGTTGAATTAAGAGATCACACTGGGTTACATAAATAACTGCTGCAAATCATCTATTCTTTAAGTAAATCATCTATCCCTTAACAAAATATACACAATATACTTCAAGTTATATTAAAAGACCTTGGACAGGCTCTGACCGAGATTCGACCCGGGTCGAATGCCTCTGCACAGCCGCGTGAATGCCGAATGAGCAGGAACCAGAGGCAGCTATAAGACTTGGGGTTCCAGTGAGTGCTTGCAACCATGTATGCGGACTGTGAACTAAGCTTTTGCCCCACGCCGGCTAATGAGGAAATATCTTTCTCCCTTGGTCTCTCCTCCGTCCCGGGGGAGAAGGCGTGGTGTCTGACATTTTATAGGTCCTTTGAGCAGGTATGAACTTTGTGGCGCAGAAAAAAAAAAAATATGTGCTTTGAACTTGAAACCGGGACACCTGGGCAGGCTCGGGCCGGGGCCGGAGCTCGGGCTCCAGCCGAGATTCAACCCGGGTGGCCATGCCTCTGCACAGCCGCGTGAATGCCGAACGAGCAGGAACCAGAGGCAGCTATAAGACTTGGGGTTCCAGAGAGTGCTTGCAACCATGTATCCAGACTGTGAACTAAGCTTTTGCTCCATGCTGCTCCAGGAAGGGAAATGATTCAATTTCCAACTTTTATCTCCCTGGATTTAATTACTAAAATACAGATATTATTTGTTATCTCTTTTATGACTTTTTATCTCTTCATTCTCATCGGTGGAAAACTCAATATCAAATATTTCCTTGTCAATAGGGCTGTATTCTTGGGGGACAAATTCAAAAAAAAAATAGTGAGTCTGTGTTGAAACTCCAACAAAAATAGTGAGTTTTGTGTTGAAATATGGAATACAATCAAGGTAAAGAGAAGAGTGAAATTTATCAGTTACCCAGGCGTGGGTGGGGGGTGGGGGTGGGAGGCATACTGGGGTTTTTGGTGGTGGAATATGGGCACTGGTGAAGGGACAGGTGTTGGAACATTGTATAACTGAGACATAAGCCTGAGAACTTTGTAACTTTTCACATGGTGACTCAATAAAATAAATTGAAAAAAAAAAGAAATTTTGAAAAAGAAAAAAAAATAAAAGAACTTGGAAGTATTGGGGATAATCATGAACCAAAATGATGATTTGTTTTATTTTTAGGTCATATTATTGTATATACTAATTATTTGATTCTGTATATATTTTACTCTACAGACTAATAATTTATCAAAAGCAATTTTAAGTTCTCTAACTGTATGAATCACTATTAGGGCATTAGCCTTGCACACAGCTAACCTGGGTTCTATTCCTCCATCCCTCTCAGAGAGCCCGGCAAGCTACTGAGAGTATATCGCCAGCATAGCAGAGCCTGACAAGCTACCTGTGGTGTATTTGATATGCCAAAAACAGTAACAAGTCTCACAATGGAGACATTACTGGTGTCCTCTTGAACAAATCAATGAACAATGGGACCACATTATATAGCTACAGTGCTATATTTATATTTAAATTCTATTTAGATACAGTATTTAACTTTTATATTAAAAACAAAGTCACAGATTCTGACATCATCAATTATAAATACTGGGCACTGTGAACTGACAAATAAGCATTTCTGTGAATTTTAAACCAAAATTTTAAGAAATATAATTGCTCAAAATTTTATCTATTATATCTTTTTTTTTTGAGGGGGTCACACCCGCGATGCATAGGGTCACTACTGGCTCTGCACTCAGGAATTACCCCTGGAAGTGCTCAGGGAACCATATGAGATGCTGGGAATCGAACCTGGGTCAGCCGCGTGCAAGGCAAATGCCCTACTGGCTGTGCTATTGCTCCAGCCCCTGTATTATATTTCTAATTTAACCTATTTTGGTTATCATATTTTTAAACATATCAGAAGTGATATTTTATATATTACCTTAGGATAGCATAGATATACTAGCTTTAACATATTATATGCAATAATATTATATATGATATTATGTATAATATTATGTATAATATTTCTTTAACTTCTAGGGAAATATTAGTGCTTAGTGCAATATTTTGTTCTGGAAATTAAGTAGTAAGATCTGACTTCTGTTAATTCAAACCTTGCACTACCAATGACAGTTAAATGGTTATTGAACCTGGGGATTCATCTAATCTTACATACGAGTACAACATGATAACTCCTGGCTCTTTCCTCTTCTGTCTTTTGTCTAGTCCTGTCCCCTGAATGACTCCTTCATCCATACTCTTTGTGACATCTGTAATTGAGTGGAACCCCAGAATAGAATATGGAGTTTGTACTTCAGTAGAATATTTCTCTAGTCCAAATAATTGTTACTTATTAAGCTTTATATTCAAAATCCCATGATTAAACACTAATAATTTATTACCAGAACAACTGTCTCCACCCCACCAATACATGTTAATTCCTCCCTTTGACATTGATTATCTCTTTTTTCTTCAGGTTCCTTATTTCAAAGCAAGTTATGCTGGGATTATATCTAGTGTCAGTGGTTATAGTTTTAGGGGGAGTTGATAGTTCCCTATGTAACAGCTAGTCGATTTGCCTTGTGGTAGAGCTTCTGTAAAATAGGACACTGTTATGATTTATAAGATAATAAGGGATTTATTGGAATCCCCAAAGCCAGTCTTATCAGTGGCACAAATTATACATTATTCCTATTGATTATGGCCCAAATAATTCCCAACCCAACCAAAAATAGCATAGCTGCTTTGACTACATTTAAAAATGTTTATAAATACCACTGTTGGAGAGGATGTGGGGAGAAAGGAACCCTTCTACACTGCTGGTGGGAATGCCGACTAGTTCAGCCCTTTTGGAAAACAATATGGACGATACTCAAAAAACTAGAGGTTGAGCTTCCATTTGACCCAGCAATACCACTGCTGGGAATATATCCCAGAGGAGCAAAAAAGTATAGTCGAAATGGCATCTGCACTTATATGTTCATCGCAGCACTGTTCACAATAGCCAGAATCTGGAAAAAACCTGAGTGCCGTAGAACAGATGACTGGCTGAAGAAACTTTGGTACATCTATACAATGGAATACTATGCAGCTGTTAGAAAAAATGAGGTCATGACGTTTGCATATAAGTGGATCAGCATGGAAAGTATCATGCTAAGTGAAATGAGTCAGAAAGAGAGAGACAGACATAGAAAGATTGCACTCATCTGTGGAATATAGAATAATAGAATAGGAGTCTAACACTCAAGAATAGTAGAAATAAGTACCAGGAGGCTGTCTCCATGGCTTGGAGGCTGGTCTCCCATCCTGGGCAACTCAGAGAAGGGAACCCCAAGTAAAATGTGGCCAGAGGTCATATGGGGGAAGGGTGACACGTGCTGAATGTAGACTAGAGAATGAACACAATGGCCACTTAACACCTCTATTGCAAACCACAACACCTAATCAGAGAGAGAGAACAAAAGGGAATACCCTGCCATAGTGGCAGTGTGAGGTGGGGGGAGATGGGACTAGGGAGGGTGGGAGGGATGCTGGGTTTACTGGTGGTGGAGAATGGGCACTGGTGAAGGGATGGGTTCTCGAACTCTGTATGGGGGAAATATGAGCACAAAAATGTATAAATCTGTAACTGTACCCTCACAGTGATTCACTAATAAAAAATTAAAAAATAAAAAAATAAAAATGTTTATAAATTGCTATTATTTAATATTTTCATTCTTATATTCAGAACTTCTTTCTCTTCAACAGATCCTTTGATGATAACAATTATGCTTTAATGATTATCATCACATCAGCTTCACTTAATTTCTTAAATGCTTATACAATTTAGGATTAATAGGTCAACATTGCTATTATGTTATATATTGACATTTTCCCTCTAATTAAGGAAAATGCTTGATTATTACAACTACAAATGATGCTTTGTAGTCATTTCACTATGCAGTTTCCATAGAACTCTTTGGCAATATGGATGATATTTATGTTCTGTGTATTATTCTAACACTGTCATGTCTTTGTTCATCAATTTACTCAAGCGGGTGCCGGTAACATCTCCATTCGTCTCAGCTCTGAGATTGTAGCTGCCTCTCCTTGCTCATTTTTTCCAACAATTGGAGACTCTTTTCAATCTCAGGGGAATGAGACTTATTATTGTTACTGTATTTGGCATATCAAATATGCCACGAGGAGCTTGCCAGGTTCTTTTCTTTCTAAATATTTAAGATTCCTTTTCTTATTATTTAAGACAATGGTTGAACAATTTCAAAACCATTTGTTTTACCAAACAATGGAATACTATTTGCACTGGTTTGGACTAACAAGGGGCAAACTGCAAGACAAAAGGTGTCCAACACAGCTAAAAAAAAGTAGAAAAGAAGAGAATAGAATATATACCTTATATTCTTATATGTGATATTATTATAATACCAACATATAATATATTGTGCACTATTATAATATATTATATACATATATTATATATTATTATCATATATAGGTATATCATAATAATGACTTTATCTTCAGGAATGGGAGAGGGAGAATTGAAAGTCTTTTTTCTCTGTTTCTTGGATCCAAGAATTAAGATTTCTCAGATCATGACCAGGAAATCCTTTAACTGCAGATCAATGATCAATGGTGGGAATGAAGTTTCCTAAGTCTAATTTATCTGATTGATTCTGCAAGCAACCAGATTTCACTTGGGGGAATTCAAAAGTCACTTCATTAACCAGCATAGGTCTCCTTTGCTGTTCTTGAACACATAGAAATTTTAAATGTTTTAGGAACTGTATATGTATAAAATAATATCTTCATATATTATATGTAAATATGTATTTATAATATATATTAAAGTGTATATCATCTATTTATATATTTCTTATTATAAATTAATATAAATTCAACTAAGTACTTCTCCTTTGCCAGAAATCATATTAGAGCTGTAGGTATTTTGAAATTAGCATAAATTCAAAAGAAGCTTGCTCAGATTTATAAGGCGTTCTTGAGCCACATCCCTCTGCTGGAAATCTCCTGGATCTTGCTCTAATGAGCCTGCTTGTATACCCATGTTGCGTTCAGCTCGTTGGCTCAGAGAAGCCTGAGGAAGCAGAACCTTGGCAGAAATACAGTGATAGTCCTAAAGGTGCAGCAGCTGGAGTCTTTGATAAAGTACAGTCCCCACAGCAAATATGAGGGGCACGTTTCAACAGCTGTCTCATATGTGCTTAATAAATTCTAGTTAACTTTATGTGCTCCACATGTATCCCTGTCTATGGGTATTAACTTGCTCCTGAACTGAGATCAATGCCAAAGAAGGGCTGTGGGGGTTGCAGGTTAGAAGGAAATGAAAATAAGCAAAGATGCAGGCAGAAGTGTTAGAAAGGAGAAAAAAGAATGGGCTCAGATCGATTTCTCTTGCATCACAGTTTTTTCCTCGTCTCAACCTTTCCTATATCTGAAAGTCATACACCTGTTCAGAATGTTACTCAAAGGAGCAATTTGTCCCCCTGAAATATTTTATGGGAGAATTGGGAAAGACAATCCACAGGATGAAAAAGTCATTGAATTCAATCTCAGTGTGAAGGAGAATATATGCATTTCCCCCTGAGGAATCAGGGAGCTTCAGTCTTTTCTATTTGATCTTTTTGCTTGTTTCATTTCACTTTTCCAATGACTCCCATTAATTTTTACTCTTATTTTCTTTTTTTTTCTTTTTGGCTCTGTATCATTTTTTAAAATCTACCTTCCTATTTTCAATATCCCTTTGGAATATTATCAAGAAGAATGCAATGCAATGAATTGATACTGCCAGAAAGAAACAGAAGATTCAGATACTGTGAAACAGGTCCTGATGGTGATAAAATGCTAAACTGACTGATTAATGATCTTTGGGATTGTGTCTATGTGCACAAATTCAATGTCTACGTGGCTATGGAGATCGATGTTCTGAGATTGAAATTTATAATCCGTGAGCAAAAAATAATAAATCCAGGTGCTAGAAAAAACATTGAAGATTGTATGATTCTCATTTTGAAACCCGACAATTATTTACTTATGATCATTTCTGAATTTGGGAAAGAACAAATTTGGGTTTAGTACAGTTACAATTAAGAAATTGTCTTAATTGTACATTACTAAAATTGTACCATATATAAAATTATATATTAATTTAGACTGAAATCATCTATTACTCCACAGAGACCGGAACATTTTAGTATATGGATTTTTACATGAAGTTTTTTTCTTTACTAGTAATATTGTAAATTTCCTTTTTTTGGGAAAAGATAACAATGTAAAAAAACCCTGGTTATATGTATAAGATATATGTATAAGGCAGTAGTTCAGAACATAGACATAAATATGTTTATAGTTTTGGGCTGTATATGCCTTTCCTGACATTGTATATACGAGCAAACTAGATTGGTGCCTCTTTGGTTGGTTCAGCCCAAAGTGGTAAGGACAGGGCAGAACACAGATACATGTGTATCTTTCTGAATTAAGATACAAATAGTAGTATCAACACCAAGAACACATATGTCATCAATAGGGAAATAATTCTGTTGCCAGTGAGGTGAATGGGTATCACAGAATGGAAAAAGTATTCATAACTAAAAGAATTTTCAACCCTTCAACTTGGTCCACCGTGTTGCCAGGACCATGCCCCAAAATACTCAGATAAGTCAGCACTGGGAGTAAAAAAATCTTTCTCAATATTTGCCCTAGTCCTAGATTAATTACCTGGGATTGCATGAAAAAATTTCAGGAAAAGATATATAGTATATCTAAATCACTTTATCTAGAAACTAGGAGAGAACGAAGAGAGAAAAGAGAAACCTATAAATTAGGATGAAATAAATAATGCCCCTGAGGCTGGGTTAAACATGTAGTTCGAAATGGAGTGTGGAAAAAAAAGAAGAAAAGGAAAGAAAAGATGAGAAGAAGAGAAAAGAGAAAGAGAGAAGAAGAGAGGAGAGGAGAGGAGAGGAGAGGGAGAGGAGAGGAGAGGAGAGGAGAGGAGAGGAGAGGAGAGGAGAGGAGAGGAGAGGAGAGGAGAGGAGAGGAGAGGAGAGGAGAGGAGAGGAGAGGAGAGGAGAGGAGAGGGGAGGGGAGGGGAGGGGAGGGGAGGGGAGGGGAGGGGAGGGGAAGGGAGGAGAGGGGAGGGGAGGGGTTAAGGGAAGGAAGGGGAGGGGAAGGAAGGAGAGGGGAGGGGAGGGGATGGGAGGGGAGAAAGATGGACTGTAGTGATAGCACAGAGGGTAGGGTGTTTGACTTGCACGAGGCCTACCCAGGTTTGATTCCTAGCATCCCACATGGTCCCCTGAGCACCGCCGGAAGTAATTCCTGAGTAGATGAGCCAAGAGTAACCCCTGTGCAAGGCCGGGTTTGACCCAAAAAGAAAAATAGAAAAAATAAAAACTGTGTGCAGAAAATGTTGGAAATTGGAGGAATTCGGACGGGAACATAGCATAAAATAAATGGAAAAAGTTGCACATCAGTATTGAGATCTCAGTGATTCCAGAATACAGTGTACACATGCTTTTGCAAAGTTGAATTTTATAGGCCTTTTTCAAACTGCCCAGTCTAGCGATTCCTGACGATACATGAGTCTATCGTTAGGGAATTACAAAATAAAATGGACTTTTTTTGCTGACATTCTATTGCATTTGAAGTCTTCTAAAAAAATATTACTGTTGTTCAAGTAACATGGTTGCTATAATATGACTTTTGTTTTTCTGTCAAAAGTTAATAATCTCTTCATCAAAACTATCTGGCAAAACTGAGCAGTCATACGCTGAATTATATCAATAGCAATTCTGAGATATGGCAAATTGAGATATTACTATCATAATTAATAAAAATAATGAATCACATGGGTTTTTTTGGGGGGGTCACACCTGGTAATGTACAGGGGTCACTCCTGGCTTTGCATTCAGGAATTACTCCTAGCAGTGCTCAGGGGACCATACGGGATGTTGGGAATCGAACCCAGATCAGCCGCATGTAAGGCAAATGCCCTACCCGCTGTGCTATCACTCCAGCCCCTGAATCACCTGTTTTTATTACTGTTTAGTTAGATATTTTGAATAAAATAAAACATAAAATCTAGGGGTTTCATTATAGCTAATGTCAATCATTGACATATCAATATTTTAGATGCTTCTGAAGCAATGAAGAATTCTAGATTATGAGCCTGGAGAGGACAGTACATTGGATAGGGGTCTTTCCTTGAATGCAGCCAATCTGTACCTGATCTCTGGTACCACATATGGTCCTGTGAGCTTGGCAGAGTTTAAAGCCAGAAGAAAGCCCTGAGCATGAGTAAAGTTAGTTGTGGCCCCAAAATAAAACAAACACACAAACAGAAAAAGAAGAATTCTCGATTTGCTAAAGAATTATTTGGAGAAGCTAGGTTATCTAGTTTAACTTATTAAAATGTATATATCATGATTTATTTTAATAAATTGATCATAGTTATCTATGATATAATATATAGTAAGAGATACTAATTATAATATATAGTAAGAGATACTAATTATATTGGGAAGGACGAGTAAAGAGAGGCTTCTAAAATCTCAGGGCTAGGACCAATGGAGACATTACTGAGACCGCTCGAGAAATTCGATGATCAACGGGATGATGATGTTGATGATGATGATGATGATATGCATAAACACACTGTATCACTGTACCACTGTCATCCCATTGTTCGTCGATTTACTTGAGTGGCGCAAAGTCCCAGAAGTCAGCATAAAAGAGTGTTTAAATTGATTACCAGTAAAGGAAAGAGAAAGCAATATGCCCATAGATGTAATTCTGCCCTTGTGTGGATCTCCAGAAGAAATCTAGTGTTGGAGCCGCTATATAAAATTCCATCCTTGAGTGGATCTCCTAGAGGAATGTCCCCTGAAAGAGGGGATTTACATCTGCTCATTGTTTATGTTAATGTTCAATCGCACCTAGGTGAGCTGCCACCCAACTCCTCACTATTTCTGTATAACAATGCTGATGGATCTGAATGAAGCACCACTCGTTATCAGCCTGTGGGCCTGATCTTTCCTACATCAGACATCGGAACAGTCATTGGAACTGAATGCATTTTTCCCTTGTCAGGCAGCGTGGCGATTACTAAACAGGCGTGAACTCGGTGGCGCGAGGCAAGGGGGAAAAAGAAAAGTTATGTAACAAACAGCGGGACTTAATATCTCTATATTCTTAGCAGTGGAGAACTATCAAATGCCTCCTTGGCAATAGGACTGCTTTTCTTTTTTGGGGGAAACCCCAACAACGGTAGTGAGTTGTGTGTTGAAACATGGAATGTAATCGAGATAAGGCATAAATGAAGTGAAACTTATCAAGTACAAGGGTGGGGACTGGGGAGGTGGGAGGGGGCGGCAGGTATACTGGGGGGGTTGGTGATGGAGGATGGGCACTGGTGAAGGGAAGGGTGTTTGAGAATTGTATAACCGACATAATCCTGAGAACTATGTAACCCTCCACATGGTGATTCAATAAAATTTAAAAAAAAAAAATGGGGTGATGAAATGAACAGAAACTTTCCTAAAGAAGAAATTCGAATGGCTCAGAGGCACATGAGAAAATGTTCCACATCACTAATTATCAGGGAAATGCAGATCAAAACAACCATGAGATATCATCTCACACTACAGAGACTGGCCCACATCCCCCCCAAAAAAGCAACCGGTGTTGGTGTGGATGCGGGGAGAAAGGGACTCTTCTTCACTGCTGGTGGGAATGGGGACTGGTTCAGCCCTTTTGGAAAACAATATGGACGATTCTCAAAAAATTAGAAATTGAGCTTCCATTTGACCCAGCAATACCACTCCTGGGAATATATCCCGGAGAGGCAAAACGGTATAGTAGAGATGGCATAAGTATTTCTATGTTCATTGCAGCACTGTTTACAATAGCCAGAATCTGGAAAAAACCAGAGTGTCCCAAAACAGATGACTGGTTAAAGAAACTCTGGTACATCTACACAATGGAATACTATGTAGCCATCAGAAAACATGAAGTCATGAAATTTGCATATAAATGGATCAACATGGAAAGTATCATGTTGAGTGAAATGAGTCAGAAAGAAAGAGACAGACATAGAAAGATTGCACTCATATGTGGAATATAATGTAACTGAGAAGTACAAGTTGGCAATGATGCAACTTCTGGCAGATATCTCTGGACTTAGTTACTAAAATTCTAAAATACAGAAACCCAAAACCGAGAGGCCGCTAAGTGTGGTCACTTGACCTCATACCTCTTCATCCTCAGCAATGGAAAACAAATTATCTAATGCTTCCTTTTCAGCATGTCTGACTTTAGGGGAGAGACTCTCCAAACAATAATAGTGAGTTTTGTTGAAATATTGTATGCAATCAAAGTGAAAGTAAAGTGAAATTTATTAGTTACACAAGCAGGGGGGCTAAGGGTGGGGGGGCTAGGGGCGTGGGGGGGTTAGGGGTGTGGGGGTGCGGGGTGGAGCTATACTGAGATTCTTGGTGGTGGAATATGTGCACTGGTGAAGGGATGGGTATTCGAGCATTGTATAACTGAGATTTAAACCTGAAAACTTTGTAACTTTCCACATGGTGATTCAATAAAAAATTTTTAAAAAAGGAGATGGAAATGAAAACTGGTCACTGTACAATAGGAATATATCAAAGTAAAAGGGGAAGATAATAAAAGAAGTACAAAGAAACAAAGTTCATCTTCAGAAATAAAAAAAATAATAAAAGAAAGCTGTATCACTGTATCTCTGTGTCACTGTCATTCTGTTGCTCATCAATTTGCTTGAGCGGGCACCAGTAATGTCTCCATTGTGAGGCTTGCTGTTACCATTTTTGCCATATCAGTTACGCCATAGGTAGCTTGCCAGGCTCTGCCATTCGGGCGGGATATTTTCTGTAGCTTGCCAGGCTCTCCGAGAGGGGCGGAGGAATCGAATGCCTACCATTGTGCTATTGTTCCAGCCCAAAATAAAGCTATACTGATCAAATCATAGTCTTTAAAGAATGAAGTGTTTAAAAAGTGAAATAGAAATACACATTGGTGTTACTCTCACAAGATCTGTCCTCTCCATAAAATATAGATAATGCTAAAAAGAAATCTTGTGAAACATTTACAAGTTCAAGTCTGTGAATTCTGGATATTCTTATTTCTCAGGAGCATTTCTTAATAAGTATATCTTATGTCAGATTAGCTCCCCCATCCTTTTACAGAAGAAATGATATTGCACCTAATCATTTGAAAATATACTTTGAAAGAGAAAAAGTAGGACATAATTTTACTTTTACTAATTTATTCTAATAGTGAGAGTAGGAATATTTTTTCCTGGTTTTTTGCATGGTAAATGAAACTTTTTCACTATCCATCTTAATTCTACATACAACTCCTACTCATATTTTTGCAATGATACTGTTGTCATTTTTTGTAAATTCATTCAAGATTGATCATCTGGATAAATATGTTTTATTACAGTACAGATTACCATATTTGTCCAAATAATTATTGATTTCTCCCTTTGAAAAAACCATCTCAATTTTTCAAATGCATTGTGAAAGCCATGGCAATGTTGACTTAATAACATGAAGTAAAATTCTATTGGCTTCAACCTGTCTACTGCTTCTGTAAATTCTGCAAATATTTGTCTGGAAGGCAAATGCAAAAAAGATCCTTTATATTACTGGCAAATTATGTTACCATTATATGTGGTTATACTTATTACAATAACCCAGTCCAACACGGTAGATAATATTCACAGCCATTTTACATTGGACATAATATCTCAGAATATTATCTCTAGATATTGAGCATTGGTTCTAGAATTCAGCTAAAATTTAACTATAATTTTGATTAGTAATAAATACTCATTTATTACAAAAGGATACAAATTTTAAAAACCTGCTTTTAATTGTTTTTTAAGATTTTTTAGAAGCTCTTTGATCACTAAAATTCTGCATCTTATTGTTCTTATGAACCTTTATTCAAAATGTATTTCATGTTGGAAAATTTTGAGTTCTTTCAATGTTCTTTAATATCTATATACCAACACATATATTCAATATATGTTCAAGATATATCTGCATCCAGCTAGTATGCTGAGTTGCCTCCTCTTTTATAGTAAGTAAACTTTGCCTTCCAATTAACCAACTACAAGATACTTGCCTTTACTTGGGAATGAGTTTCTTAGGTTTTGGCAGATTTAGATTTCATAGGGATTATTCAAGATATTTTCTCTCTTTTTCAGACTAAGTTTTCATGATCCACACTAATGACTTCTAGTAAACACTGTTATCTAATTTTCATGATTTCTATTCAAGACAAATTACTCACTCAAAACACAGTTTTAATCACTGATGTGATCATTTCAGGGGCAGAAAAAAAAAACACTGTGAAATGGGTACAATCATTTTTTGATAAGACTCTAGTATCTCTGCTGCCTTCACCTTGAAAGTTATATGGATTCTCTTCTGCCAGACTTATGCTGGAGTTATTAGAATGTTTGCCTAGCTTAAAAATAAATGACTTCTTGTGCATGGAGTTATAACTTCACAAAAGATTACAGCGTGCCAGAATATCTTTATGTGCAGAATGCTTAAGTATAAAATATATGCAATTTTGTTCTAAAATATTTCATAAGAGAAAATACAATTAAGAAAATAGAGATAACAATATAAGTTAATAGATTTGAATGGTTTAAGCTAATGTAGAATCATCTTTATAAGTAAAATAAATTTATAAAATTTATGAATTCATATGTGATTATTTTGCTTCTAGGGAATAATACTCATTAATTATCTGAACAAAATCAGTCTATATATCATACCGTTTTGACTTGCAATTTAGTGTTATACACAAATCATGGGTTTTTGTACCAAAATACACAAATTACTAAATGCACAGACACTCACATATCACTGGAAACAATGGTTAGAAGAGGGTTATTAAAATATCTTGAAAATGTCAGGTATGCCATATGCATAAACAAAGGTATCATTTGATACCTCTATTAAATTCTATTCTAAGGGGAGTAAAACAAATATTCTTTACCATCATTTTAGAAAGTACCAACAAAATATTTCTCATCTTTGAGTGGGAGTTTTTCCCTTACTTTGTATTTATCTCATCATCTTCCTTACAATTTTATAAGATGAAAAATGAAACCCTCACTGAAATGAAACACAGCTGTGATGATTACATTGAGGAAGTCCAAAATAGATATTACCACATTTATTTACTGTAAAGGCTCAGTAATGTTTCGAAAAAGAGTAGAACAAGAGAAATAAGAAACAAGTGTGAAAATGATGAATTTTTTTACATAAATTTTTACATAAAACGTTAATAATGCACTTGACTTTATGCACTATATGTAAAAATAAGAAATAAATGTATTTTACTGAGATAATTTGGATTAGACTAATTATTTTATCACTGTATCACTGTATCGCTGTTATCCTGTTGCTCATCGATTTGCTTGAGCAGCATCAGTAACGTCTCCATTGTGAGACTTGTTACTGTTTTTGGCATATGAAATACACCATGGGTAGCTCACCAGGCTCTGTCGTGCCGGCAGGATGCTCTTGGTAGCTTGCTGGGCTCTCCAAGAGGGACAGAGGAATTGAACCCAGGTTGGCTTCATGCAAGGCAAACGCCCTATCCTCTGTGCTATCGCTCCAGCCCATTATTTGAACACTATTTATATAATGTATAATTGAATTGGCTTTTTAAAAATAGAACTCTAGAAGATATTTCATGTGAATGTAGGTGTACTTTCAAAGATAACTCAAAAGACCATTCAGAGACAAAAGAGTACTTTTTGAAGCTCTAAGAAAAGACATTCTAGACTTTCTGAAAACTTTCAGAAAGCTAAAAAGAGAGGTAAACTCTCTTTGTTAAATAAATGTAATTTTAATAGAAAAAATGCTACAATAGGGACTAGAGTGATACTGTAGGGCTTACATCACTTGGCTTCGCTTCTATCAACCCTGGTTTGATCCCTGGTGTGGCATATGATTTTCCAAGGACAGCCAAGAGTGATCCCTAAACACAGAGCCAAGAGTAAGCTCTGAGTACTGCTGTGACCAAAACACCAAACCAAAGATGAAAGCAGGCTAATATAAAGAAACACTTCAAGCCAATAAATATTTTCAATTAAATGGTAGTTTTCTTGCATTTTCCACCTTCTAAATGACTTATCACTCATTAATGATAAAACACAACTCAGTGAAATAGGTAAAACGAAACATATCTCATTATGACAAATCTCATATATCATACTCAATGCTCAACACTGAAAGCTTTTATTTAAAATCAGGAATAAGATGAGGCCATTCACCTAGGACAATTTGCTTAACTTAGTATTAGAGGTCTTAGAGCAATTAGATAATACCACAAAGCAAAAGATATTCATTACAGTATGGGTTTGTGTTTGGATTAGCGCTCTGGCTAGGTTTGGAGGTAGGATTTGGGTCAGGGATACAGATAGTGCCAGTGGTAGGTCCAGGTCTAGGGCTAGACTAGGGTGAAGTATAGGTTTTGGTTTAGTGTATGGCTCTCGAGGGCTAGGACTAGTGCTAGTGTTAGTTTAGAATTAATCTAGGTCTTATTTACAGTTAAGTTGTAGACCATTTAATAATTTAAACTATAAAATGTATAATTGTTTAAAAATTTTTACACAAGTATAATATTTTCACTAATCAAATTTTATTTTTATACAAATAAAAAGTTATTTGCAACTTGGGAACAAATAAATAAAAATTAACATGGGGAATTGTAGTGCTTTTCCAAAACTTGGTAGTAAAGGGAAGAGTGATTGCTAAAGCAATTGCTAATTTTTCAATATAGTATGTAGAAAATTAAAGTAGAATATATAGAATATATATTGAATTTTTGCATTGTTTTGTTTTATTTGTTTTATTTTCACAGATATCTAAATATTTTATTGTTTTCTTGCTAGCAATTAAAGTTGCCATTATACCACCCTACATTTTAGATCAATTTGCTTACACTTATAATTCAAAACATATGATTATATATTTTAAATTGAATTTGCAATGAATAAAATATTTTCATAAGATAAAAAGATAATAAATTGACCACCAACATTTGTATAAAATAGGAAACTCGAATTTTAATTAATTTTGCAATTGAAAAGCACAAATGGACATAATCAATTTAACATTGATGTGAATAATTAATGTGATTACTTATGTAAACCTTTTGTTCTTTTGTTGTTGATTTGGAGGCCACACCCAGTCCTGCTCAAGTCTTATTCATGGGTTTAAACCCTGAGATCTCTCCCAGCTGGCTCAGTGGACCATCTCCGGGGCTCAGGATGGATTATGTAAGTCTTACCCACTGTACTATCCAATCCCTGTGGGGAAAAAAAAATACTTAAGAGTAGAAATGATAATTAACAAAACATAATTTGTCCTTTACATACCAAGCATATGTGAACATTTTTGTGAACATTTTGTTGTTCACATAACTAAGTAAAACTTGTCCTTATGTAGCACTGTAGTCCTGTTGTTCATTGATTTGCTCGAGCGGGCACCAGTAATGTCTCCATTGTGAGACTTCTTGTTACTGTTTTTGGCATATCGAATACACCACAGGTAGCTTTTATGTAAACAACATAAAAGGGAAAGGACTTCATATGAGAGGGACTTTGTGAACCATTCACGTGTTATTGTATATTAATGAATTTCAAAAATGGGATATCATTTTTGATGTATTCCAATACTCTCACTGCATGAAACTACATGAAACAATACTTCAAAGTATATATTTTATTCAGAAGACATGGTTATTTATATTGATGGACAGAAAATATTTATATTTGAAAAGAACATTGATAGATTCTTTTCTCTGGAGATAGAAAAATCAATTTGTTCAAAGATATATTATATTTATAGTTATAATGGAAGGTAGATATTAGACATAGCCCCAAGGAGACATTTGCAAAAATGGGTAAAACTGCTCTCTGGGTGCTGATAACATAGTACACATGGTTAGGTGCTTGCCCATCCAGATTTGATCCCATGACCGCATTTGATCCTTTAAGCCCTACTGGGGGTGATCCCTGAGAGCAGAACCAGAAGTCCTCAGCACTTCATGAAGTATCTCTGCCCATACTCCTTCCCCACAAGTGGAAAAAACATACAAAGCAGGGGACTGGGGAGATAGATCAAAGAACTAGTGTCCATTTTTATATGCTGGGGGCACAGGTTTGATCCATGGCACCATATGTTCCCCTGAACACTGAGTTGTCAATAACCGTTGGACACAGCCGGGTATGAGTTAAACAAACAAACAACAACACTGCAGGACAATTTTAGTTACTAATATTGGACAATGAACTATCAAAAATTAACAGGAGAGGGGAGGGGCCAGAATGATAGCTCAGCAGGTTGGGCATTTGATTTGCATGCAGCTGATTTGAGTTCAATCTCTGGCATCCCATAGGACCCCGAGCACTGCCTGGATTTATTCCTGAGTGTAGAGATAGGAATACCCCTGAGTGTGACCCCAGGGTGTGACCCCAAAACCAAAACTAGACATAAAAAAACAGGAGAATATTTGAATGGACTATAGAGTAAATGTTTAAACACGTAAGACAATATAGCCATTTTTTTAAAATCTAATGAAATATGAATCACAGATCCATAAGGCCTATGATATTCTAAGAAGGAAAACTTTGGAGATTACACATGGGTATATGGATAACGTTCTAACAATAAGGATAAGAAAAAAATTATAGACACTAGCAGTCCCAAATTATTATTTAATTCAAGGGAAATATGTTATGAATAATAACACACACCTTAATAAAATTTATGAAGGAAGAAGGCAATTAGTTACATATTTGGAGGGCAAAAAGAGTTAAATTAAAGAGTAAAAATTTCCTTAACAATTAAATGAAAAAATATATATTTTTATGGTTACTGATTACATCAAATAGAGAAAAAATAAAATTAAGGGGAAAGGGAAAATTGATGACTCTGTTTCTCTATCTCCCCCCTCCTTTGAGCAAACATCTATAGACAAATAAAATAGAGATGAATTAATGTAAATCTTTTGTGATCTGAATAAAACAGTATTATACTGCTGTTACTATTGGTCTTTTCTTTCTTGTGGCAACTACATTCTCCCTGGCAAATTCTTTCTTTCCTGTAGTGATAAAAAGAAACATTATTAACATCTTCTGGCAGATATAGTCTCTAATTTGACTGAAATCTGAATCTGGATGCCCTGTTGAAGAGAGCAACAATGTGTAAAATAACACTTTATTTTTAACACCTTTATACAACCCCAAAGAAGCAATGGCAAATGGAATATGCAATATAATAACTCCTCACCCAATGGCTGGGTTAAAATTACATTTTCACCGTCCTGATGATGTGCTTTATCAATAAGCATTTCTTAGGGAGAAATTAGTTCTACTGCAACTTAAACCATATATTTCCATGTATTATTATATGCTTACAGTATAAATTAGAGAAAACTCACAATCACATAGTAGCACTGTAGCACTGTAGCACTGTCATCCCATTGTTCATTGATTTGCTTGAGCGGGCGACAATAACATCTCCATTGTGAGACTTGTTACTGTTTTTGGCATATCACATATGCCACAGGTAGCTTGTCAGGTTCTGCTATGCAGGCGAGATGCTCTCGGTAGTTTGCTATACTCTCTGTGAGGGAGGCAGGAATTGAACCTGGGTCAGCCACGTGGAAGTCAAATGCCCTACCAGCTGTACTATCCCTCCAATGCATCATTGTCACTGTCATCCCGTTGCTCATCGATTTGTTCGAGCAGGCACCAGTAACGGCTCTCATTGAGAGACTTATTGTTACTGTTTGGGGCATATCCAATACGCCACAGGTAGTGGCTCTGTAGTGCAGGCGCGATACTCTTGGTAGCTTTCCGGGATCTCCGAAAGGGGCGGAGGAATCGAACACGGGTCGGCCACGTGAAAGGCAAACGCCCTAGCACTGTGCTATCACTCCAGCCCCTCCATATAGTCGTATAATTTAATGCGTTTATTCAAATAATTAGAACAATCCCAATAATCTCACTTCCATCAGAAAAAAACAACAAACATGTGATCATTGTTTTTTATTCTAAATTCTTCATTCTTCTTGTCAGTTTTCCCTGACAATTAGGGAAATAATGCTGGAAGCACCAGTCACCCATTCTCTTTTTTTGTCTTTCTTAATTTTTCCACTATGGGCCAGTCCCAGCTTCATATTTGCTCATGAGAAAGTGTCTCTTCAGTGGGAAATGATGGTGAGTCTTCTACACGTCTTTTTTTCTCCTTTTTCTTTCTTTTAATTCTTGGACAATTGGAATTATTTCTTGAAAAATTAAAGTCTAACCTTGTATTTGTTTATTTTACCCTATGAAAGATTCAGATAAAAAGGTAAAATAATCCTCAGCTTTAAAAAATCATGATTGCAAGAAATTGATGTTTTATTTATGTTTAATTTGTCTCATATATTAGGAATTAGGCTTATCTAAAATGGCACATTATCTAAAAATCCTAATTGCAGGAATGAGTGTAAAGGCTGAGAAGAAATATAGTATATTCCTTAAGAAGAAGTGGTTTACTAAGCAAATTAATAATGTAAAAGTTTTTCGGAACTAATATGTTTTATTTTTACTTGATCATTAAAACAGTTTCCCTCTGCTAGGCAATATTTTTTTAACCTAGTTTACCTCTAGTGTGCAGTAATAAAACTGAATTTTTAAAGAAGTATATGGTCCATTATACTGTCATTGTAAAATGCTTTTCTACTGAGAGAAACCTTGCTAAAACTATAAAAGGATAAATTAGGCTTTACAAAATTATCTGTATTTTGAAGAATGCCGTTTCTTTTAAAAACATAACTCAAAATAAAATTGTGAATTACAAACTGTGTTGAAAGATTAGGCAAAATTTCAATATGCAGGCCAGGAAAATAGCCTAAGGTTGAAAAAAAAGTCTTCAATATACATAACTAGTCCAAATAATTAAGGTTTATTTATATTATTTATTAGTATAATAAATAATATAAATATTTTGCATAAACATACATTTATTTTATAGGATCTTTTATTCTTTTATATTCCAGACCAATTTGAAAAGCATATAATTCAGTTCACACTGTTTTAATTTTTACTGCTTTAGCTGCTAATCTTGTGATTAGTCTGGTACACAGAAAGAATCTCTCCAAAGTCTTCCAATTCTTTTTGGTTTTGTCTTTGTTTGGGGGCCGTGCCTATTGGTGTTCGGGACCTAGACCTGTCTCTTCCCGCAGGACTCACTCCTTCTGATGCTCCAGTATGTGAGGTTCTGGGTCTGCCTTATACAGGGCAAGCACCCTAGCCGCTGGGCTGGACTATCTTTCCAGACCCAGTGTCCCCGACTTCCAAGGAAAAAGTGATTTGAGGATAGTTACAGAACAGTATAAGGAACTTGTCTTAGAGTAAAACCCCCTGGCTTGAAAACCGTATTGAAATTTTCCAGGAGCTAACAGGGAGTGAAGGAAGATCCCATCCGGGTGCTAGCCAAGAATGGCTGTCTGGAAGGAATGCTCTAACTGACTGTACATTTCCAGGGCACTCAGTTGAGGACTTGTGAACCTGTCACACCAGTTGCTAATTTCGCAACAAGGTGTTGGGAATACAGAGACTAGTGGTACCACTGTGTTACAGAGGTACCAGAAGGGAACCTCCAAGAACTGGCTAGGAAATATTGGGCAAGCATGCAGCTCAGATTTGGCTAATGCCATAGTTGTCCACTCGGGCTAGAAAAATACTAAGTACAAGGAGCACAGGACAAAAATGTTTGTATTGTACTCAGTCAACTCTCATTCTCAAAACCACATACCAGCATTTCACCTAGGTCCTTGTGCATAGTCAGGAGTGAAGCCTGAGCACAGAACAAGGAGTAAGCCCCCACCTCACCCAAGTGTGGTGCAAACACCCCCACACCAATAAACATATAAACTCAAACAACAACAACAAGAAAAACAACCCTCCCCTGATCTCACATATTAAATAAAACAACAGCAATAATTGATTGTCAGTTATTATCACTGACTTGACTTTATCAAATTTTAGTCACGCCTTGCTTTTCTTCACAGGCCTTTGCACTTTAGCATTTCTTACCTTTGTTTTCAAAAATATTTTAAGTTGCTTAGCATATCCCCTTTATAGTTTATTTTAAGAACTTACTGAACAAGGAAAAAAATTCCCCTGTAGAATTGGCACAATCTGCTAGCAGTACCCTACACACCAGAACAACATCTTAAAGGTTTTGCTATGTCTTCTGATACTTTCCTATTTAAAAAAAAAAGTTATATATGCTTTGTTTTTGTTTTGAGATGTGGCCGTGGTTGGGATTAGAATCTTCCTCTTTCTACAATTGTCTTTTGGAATCAAGCTTCATCTTATCTTAGCCTGTTTTGCTTTAATTAATAGTTCCAAAGAATGAGGGGAAATTCCAGAAAACAAGTAATTTCCATTTTGATCTGACCTATGATTTCATGTGATTTAATCTCTCTACTATGCCCAAAATTATATAACCCCTTTCCCTGGATAATTTGTCTTATATACATACTCACATATTTCACAAGGTGCCTTTTTTTTAACTTTAAATTTATTTATTTTATTTTTTATTTTATTATTTTTTTATTTTATTGAATCATCATGTGGAAAGTTACAAAGCTTTCAGGCTTAAGTCTCAGTTACATAATGCTTGAACACCCATCCCTTCACCGTACACATATTTCACCACCAAGAACCACAGTAAACCTCCCCCCACCCCCCCACTCCCCCAATCCCCCACCCGGCCTGTGTAGCTGATAAATTTCACTTAAACATGTTATTGGATTAGATATCTGACTTCTGTTGTTTCTAGTCCCCAAACTTTACACATACCCTTCTTTTTTATAAGTTGTCAGTTCCACATTATAATATTAATACCAATATCTTCTAACTTAGTCTAGGTTTTCTTAGGAGATTATCATTATCTCCCATCTCCAAATTTATCATGCAATAGTTGATTATTCTACAGTAGAACACACAGTTTATGATTGGAGCATGTTTCTAAAGTAACAAAGATTAGCATTACATATATATAAGTTTAAGAATATATAAAGATCCCAATATGATTGTATTGAAGTCATGTAAATAGTCATCGCCCAGGTTAATCTTGTATTTGAAATTAAACTCAACCATAATTATACTGGTAAAAGTGGTAACAAGGAAAACAAGTCAGAGGAAGACAAAGAGACAGCAATGTCCATCCAGTCCTGCTTATTTTCATTAGTAATTTTTCAAGTGTTCAATGCTATTTTCACTAACTTGAATTATGCACTTTGTCTGATGTTACTTCATATTTTTTATTATAATTTCTTCCTTTCATATCTACAGTTCTCAACCTACATTTGATTCAGGAATTTTACACTGATTCTTTATTGTATTTTTTACCCTATCAAAATGTAATTGTTAGACTCTGCCTTCTTCTTTTATCATTTTTTATAAAAAAGTTTCTTTTCTTCTCTTCTGTTACCTCCTGAAAATCTAGTGCAGAGAAACATCTTGAAATTTTAACTCCCTGAATGCAAACTCATAAACTTTTAATGAACCTCACTACCCAGTATTACAGTACCAAAAATGCAGATTGCAAAGCTACATAATGATAAGATTGGTGAGATTTTGGAGAATTTTTTGAAGCTGATAAAATTGGGTAAACTGGTGCATGAGTTAATTTAGCAAGGGTATGTAGTTAATCTTTTTAGTCTGGTAACAATCGCCTCACTTAATTGAATCAGTGTGTGATTCTGAATATGACACAAGAGATATTTCTTTTAAAAAATTTTATTTTTTAAGTTAATTTGATATAATGAGATATAAAAACATGAGATAATTCATGTATCATGTTTTTATATTAAACATTGAGTTTTATTAAAATTAAATTTAAATATATGATCAAAACAAAATAAAATAATAAAAAAACATCAAAAAGAATAATTGTTGCCTGTTGTTCTATTACAGTTTTGCTGTATTTTGTTTCTGTTACATTTAGACAAATGCCATTTATTCAGAAGAATATGATTATACTTTGTATGAAGTATTGTTATGATCTGGGTATGCTATAATGCATACTATTATTAAACCAGTTATTGATATTAATACTTTTAGTTTTTTCCAGTCTGTGTATCAGCAGAGAGTCTCTTGTCTGCATGTCTGGCTGTCTTCCCCGGGGCCCCTCGGAGGGAATGGGCTTCAGCTTCCCTCCCCGGCCTTAGCAGAGCTCCCGGGGGCCAAAGACCACCAGAACCTAGTCACAGCCATGCTCAAGGCCCCGCTCCACATGTTTGGACAAGCCTCATGCAGGAAGGTACCGGCAGAGGAACCCAGGTGTGTGTAATCCCCTCAACGGCCAACATCCAGAGAGTTAAATGCAAGCTCCCATAAGTGCTAGGCCGCTTCCCGGCCACCTGATATCTTATTACCTACTTCTCACTCTGGGAGAAACTACCAAGCTACTGAGAGTTTCCTGCCCACATGGGACAGCCTCGCAAGTTTCCCATGGTGTATCCATATGCCAAAGCTAGTAACAAGCTGGATATCATTCCCCTGACCCTGAAAGAGCCCCCAGTGCAGCATCATTGGGAAGGCCAAGTAGAGAGAGGCTTCTAAAATCTCAGGGATAGGACGAATGGGGAGGTTACTGAGACTGCTCGAGAAATTCAATGATCCATGGGATTTCGTGATCATGCGTGATCATGTATCTGCCATGGGCTGGAGCTGTAGCATAGCTCTCTCTATTAAAAGGGCATTTCCCTTGCACACGTCCTACCTGGGTTCAATTCCTCCATCCCTCTTGGCAAACTACCGGTTTCTTTCTCGCCCACATGGCACGGCCTGGCAACCTACCTGTGACATATTTGATATGCCAAAACCAGTAACACCAAGTCTCACAATGGAGACATTACTGGTGCCCGCTCAAGCAAATCGATGAACAACGGGATGACAGTGACAGTGACAGTGACATGTATCAGCCATCAACATTATTTAAAACACATCCTGCATAATACTTGCTATACTCTTTTGAAAATACTTTTTTGGCCCTAAATTAGTGTAAGATGAGGAGGGAAACAAAAAAACACATGAAATTCTGAGATTTATTTTTTTCTTTCCATTGGGTAGTTCATAGTATAACTGATGAGTCATTGTATAACAAGGGATAAACTTGAAACTAGGGAAATAGTGTTGAAAAGAGATAAGTTTATTGATAATACTTTTTACACTGTTACTTGCTAATCTAGCAAGTAGAATGGATTGATGATATAGTATCCACGATTGGCAGTTATTCATTTATTTAACCAAAGCATATTGAGTGCCAGTATTCCTCAATAATTAGAATTACTATTGCAAACATTCAGGATTGTATACATAATTTGAAGTTCATAAATAGATAATATATTTTATCAATAGTTTATTATGAGCATTTTTTCTATAAATACTTATACTTATGAATCACGATAGGACTTGATTTCTAGTCTTTTGTTGTATCATTTGTTGTGAACATCTTAATCTAATTGCACTTAATTTTCCATATTGCTAAAAGGTAAATGATGATAAAGTAAAATTCAGTTTTCACTAGTGGGTCAAGTTAAAGATATTTCATTAAATAAAATATTTTTTCCCAAGTGTAATGCTACATAGCACTTAACTTAAAACTTATGCTGAAAAAAATTAGCATTCTATTTTAATTTTATAATAAATGTATACTACCATTTGTTTTTGTTAAGCATTTTAGCTTTTGCAAATGAATCATAATGCTAAACAGTGTCTTTAAAAATAAATTACTTAAAGGTTTAGAGGACTCTAGAATTTGCTGTCTCTTTTTTTTTTTTTTTTTTTTGCTTTTTGGGTCACACCTGGCGATGCACAGAGGTTACTCCTGGCTCTGCACTCAGGAATCACTCCTGGCGGTGCTCAGGGGACCATATGGGATGCTGGGATTTGAACCCGGGTCAGCCGCGTGCAAGGCAAACGCCCTACCCGCTGTGCTATCGCTCCAGCCCCGAATTTGCTGTCTCTTCACACCTGCTATCAAGTTGTTAGTTCTATAATGAGAATTGGCAGGAATATAAGGACCAATTCTGCTCTTTCTCCCTTTCACTTTTATTCCATCATTATCCATCTATTTTCTGTTAGCACTGCAAGCACTTGAGACATCTTAGATATCCTGAGTCAAATTTCATGAGACTCCTTTTAATAGGTTCTTTATGTTTCTCACTAAAGAAAATATTCCATGGTCATATTATATTGTAACATAACTGTGTCTGTCACATGGAAAGATTTTAAAACATCATTTTGTAAAATGAATCAAAAGAGGAAATTAATGACTATATAAAGGTTTGTTCTGTAGAAGAACATTCTCCTATTATAAGTCAAGACAAATGCTGCTCAGCGTTAAATAATGACAGGCATAAGGAAAGACATTTTTGCAGTAATCAAAATTGACTCCCCAAATTTGCTAAATTTGGTAACAGTTTTCAAGTAAACCTGACCAGCTTTGTTTCCTGATCTAGCATTAAATAGGAAACTAAAAAGGAAGAAAAGAAAAATAGGCCAGATTGTTATGAAATGTTGGCATATTGTGATATAAAATAAAATAGCACATAGGGAAACACCTACACAAAAACAAATATCACAGAGACACAGGGGAGGTGAGGGTGGTGTGAGGAGAGTGAAAGAAAGAGGGAGAAGGAGAGAGAGAGAGAGAGAGAGAGAGAGAGAGAGAGAGAGAGAGAGAGAGAGAGAGAGAGAGGAGTCATATAGAGAACAAGAAGAAAAAAGTCACATTCTAAGTAGCTGGTAAATGTGGGTAGTAAAGGAAAGGCAGCTAAAGACATAAATGATAAATAATTCAGTGAAAATATGACTATGCAAATAAAGATAATAAAATTTTCAATCGCATTCGTAGAGAACATGAATACTGGTCCCCGGCCCTTATGTTAAGGAAGATTATGTTCTATGTAGGTTGAAAGATTAAAATTCCACGGGATTTTTGGCTTCTTATAGAAAGAAAGTGTGCTTTACAAGTATTCATTATGGATCAGTGACTAGCAAGCAGGGGTGCTTATATACTTTGTCCTACTTGACTTATATCTACTATTTAGTCAACATAAGGCAACATAATTTGTGGAGTTTTTTAATCTATTAGTCTATAGTGGTGAAATTAGTTAATAAGAGTATAAATGGTTTTGTTTACTCCACAAATGTAATCAAATTTTGGCTCACCCACCATAAAATACCAATTACCTTCTACTAGAGACCATGTGATCCTTCACTTCCTTTCCCCAACTAAAGTAGCATCAATTTTGCTGTTCGAGTTTATCATTTTGAAATTGTTTTCATTGGCATTTCTATTCCCTTGCTAATACAAACAGACACACACACACACACACACACACACGCCTATGAATGATGTAATCTGGTATTTGCCTTTTGAAATAGTTGTGAAAAAAGACCTGGCATCATGCATGTAAACCATAATTAAGCATATTTTAGGTAGGATACATCAAACAGTACAGAAGCTATGTTGTCAAATGCATTTTGGCACAATATTTTCCAATTTAGGATGGCATGTTTGGATCTGAGGGCCCAAAAAAAATTAAGGAAGAGCTGTGCTTTCATAGTTCAAAATTTTGAATATACAATAATAGGCCTTTCAGTCCAAATCTGGTGTTTCCCGTTTTGTTCTATATGTACTGGATGTTTTCCTATGAAGTTGTAAACGCTTTTCATGAAAGAAAATTTTCTTTGTTTCTTTATGATCTTACAAAGCTCATAAGACTGACCTATTTCCATTACAACAATTTAATCCCAGTAGAATCAATTGAGTCCTAGAAAAATTGTCAAGTTTTTTTTTTGTTTCAAAATTATGGGCATTGTGGGAGCATACTGAAATAGTTACTAAATTTTATCAAAACAGCAACAACAACAACAGCAACAATAAAAAAGGTTAATTCTAGAATGAGCTCTTAGGTTTATGTTTTTCTGATGCAATAGGAGCAAAACATGCTATTTTACTTTATCAGGTCTTAACTTTTTTATTTACTGCTGTCAGGCATTTGAGAATAGCTGTCTTTAATTAAGAAAGCATAAAGATGGGTCTGGAGCAGTAGTACAATGGGTAGGGCATTTGCCTTGCACATGGCTGACCTGGGTTTGATCTCCTGCATCCCATATGGTCCCTTGAGCACCACAAGTAGTGATTCTTGAGTTTAGAATCAGTAGTAACCCCTGACCATTGCCAGGTGTGACCCAAAAAGAAAAAAAAGAGCATACAAAATATCATGTATATATTAATTTTTCTACAATATTAAAAATGCAAATTATAACATTATTGCACACAAAAGCCAATGTCTTTACAAACTTGCATATTGTGTCTGTGTGTGTCATTATGGCATGCAATTACCTGTATGTATTGCATCTATAATATACTTTATGCCTAAATATCATATTAGTTATTTAGAATGGTATTTTATATATTAGTAAATGTAAATTATTACTTAATTTCTCATAGGAAACTTTTCCTTATTTTAATGAAGCAACCTTTGCAGGAACACCAAAATACTCATTTTTAAAACTTCATTGAAATTCTACTATTTCTTATTACTCCCATTTCTCTATGCCAAAGAACATTTTTAATTAAGGTTATATGCATCCAGGATCATTAATAATCTGCAGATTAATTACCACCACATGATTGCAAGATGGCTACTCCAGAGAGGTTATAAATTATGTTTAAGTTCCAAATGCTAGACTATTCAAACTGAATAAAAACGTATTGTGGAATTGATAAGTTAAGTGAATAAGTAAAAGTGAAAGTAAGAAAATAAATAGTTTAAAATAAAAAATAGTTTATTTAAAATATACCAGATTTGGCTTTAATTTTACCTATTTCTATTCATAATTTTAAGAGATTTGCAATATATAAGAAATATGTATCAACTTAGTTAACATTAAAAATATCCTATCTATTTTAAGTAATATTGTGGTAATTTGCTCAATTTTATTATTTTTTTAAGTCTTCTCCCTATAAATTGTATTAAAAGCCTAGATTTAAAGGCTAGTGGTAAAAATACATATTAATTTTTCTACCCTACATGTTTAGGAGAAAATAGTGTGGCATTTTAATTAATTATAATATTTTCATAAATCACAAATAAAATCTCTATAAATGTTATACTTATTTTATTTCATGTAAATTTTTAATATGGCAAGCATGTATATTAATACAGACTGAAAAATTTCACCATATGCCAATATTTGCATGATATCACTTCATATATTTGAAGTTTCCAATCTCGGGTTTTGATTAGAAAAGCTAATAATTAAAACATTCACTACATAACAATTCACTGAATTTTAAAGCAGGTTACAATGATCAAATTGAATGCATTTGTTCTATATTTCTATAGTTTTCAATGAAAAAACACAGGATGTGCTCACCAATAAATATAAAATAAAACATAAAACGAAGCAGCAGTATTTCACCTAAGAAGATAAAAAATCAATGTCTATTAAGTTTAAGAACAGTGATATATGTGTATATATATAATATACATATATATGTGTATACATACACACAAAACATAATATTAAAGTGCAAGTAATGGGTTATATGTCAATAAAATATACAATTAAAGTTTTACATATATCACTACATTTTCATCAATAATTGAAAAGATACATAGATAAAATAGCAATAATAAACCAAATTTTATTTAAAAAATATAAAAGAATATAAAATAATTCTATTTTTATAGATTTAGTGAAATGGATTTTATATGCAATAACATGTCCCAAGTATGAAGATAGACTATCAGGATTAATAAAGAGAATACAATTTGAAAAAAAAACATTTAAAAGAAACTAACCCATAAACATAGTTGAAAGTCCAGTTATACCTTTTGATCTCTCCAAACTAAATTACCAATAGTCTGATGTAGACTTGAAATTCTACTAAGAAAAATGAATAATTTATTAGTACTTATATTGTAGCAAACACACATATATACACACATATTATACTATATATACTCTACCTTACATTGGAGAAATGACAATGTATTTAAGAAAATAAAGATGAGGAGAAGAAAATAGATTCTTAATACTTACTGCATTTTATTGTTTTTAACATTTGTTTACAAGAAAATCCACATATAACCCACATTACTCAAGGGTCAATTATATTCACAGAATTCCAAATCACCACTTTAATATTATTTTAGAGAATTTCAATAGTCTGCAGCGAGGTTTGCATAGTGCAATTATTTCCCATTTCCCTTTTGCATTTAACTTCCCCCTTGTTTACAATCAGGTTTAGGCAAATACTACTCTTTTTTCTACCTCTATGTATTTGCCTTTTCTGGAAATTTAGCATAAATGGTTTAATGCAGTGTTTGATCATTTATGATTAACTTCTTTCATTTAGAATATACTCAAGAGATATTTATTATGTAGGATAAAATTGGTTTGTCCTTTCTGCATTGCCACAGGGATCTTAGGTTTATTGGGTTACTCCCATCACAGTGCTCTCATTTCTCTGTTAACTTGTAACTTCTTTCTTTGTGCTGTGTTCACTTGTAATTATTGCTTTTCTCTTCTTAAGTCCTTTGCAGAGTTAATTCAGGGCAATGTCCTTTTTGTTAATGCCATGCCTTTGTAATTTGGGAATTAATTAACTCTGAATGATATTCACTCCGGGGCATCTATTCTCTCCACTTAAGCCTCAGCTGCCCTTACTTCCTAGCACCCCAAAAGCAGGGTCCTGATGAGGGACTGGATGGAACCAGGGCAAATGGTGAGCTACCCTGGCCACAATGCTTAACTGTAAGTTAAGAGCAGGATCATGGACAAATTCTGCCATAATCTAAAAAGCATTAACTAGATTTGGACCCTACTAGGGTTAGGAAAGATTAACCTGGTCTGAGCACTGTAGTCTGAGATCTAAAGCAAGATGTCCCCAGGAGACCCACATTACAAGCTCAATGTATCTCTTACATGTCCATTCAAAATGACTAATATTAAGAAGTAGAATTAAGATGTTAATTAAGATTTAATTAAGTTATTGGACTAAGGGGAGGAGAAAGCCCTCTAAGTGGTCTTTCTGACCTTGAGCCTGATCTGAGATCAGGAAGGGCTTTTGCTGTGCTGATTCTGCTACCCTGAATGCAGGGAATGGGGAGAGAGGAGAGAGAGACCAAGGCAGTAAGATGGAGCACGGAAAGACCAGGAAGGGGGGCAGAGAGAGAATGGAGGGGGAGAATGCAGGAGCAGGTCCCTGGAGAGGCCAGAGAAGAGGCTGTGAGAGAGAGTGAGAGATGAGCGGGAGAGACATGAGGAGACGGGAATGAGGGGCAGTGTGAGACTAGAATGGGGGGTTCAGTGAGACTGGAGCAGGCCCGTGGGAGTATGGAATAAACGCCAACTGATCACCACCCAGTCTTCAGCCTCCTTTCCTCCTTCATCCGCCCAGGGCATGGGCCACCGCGGGTGGGCGAGTCCCCCGAACGCAGGAGGTGAGAGAGATTACACATATTAAGTATTGATTATTGAAATTGCTTTCATTTTCTTTCATTCTCAATATTAATACACACATAAACTGTGGTTTTTAATTTATCTTATGGCAGACATATAGGTACATTGTCTCCACATTTAGTCTATGTAATGCCCTATGTCTCTCTGTCTCTATATATGTTATATACATATATATTATACACACACATATATATATATGTGTATATATATGTATACATATATTAATACCAGTGTTTTGTTTTTGTTTTTCTACCACACCCAGCAATGTTCAGGGATTACTGGTGGTACTTGGGGGGAACATACGGAATTCCAGGGGGATTAAATCCATATCGGTCCCATGCAAGACAAATGACCAGAAAGACAAATGAATGCAAGTTTCTGTGTGGACTTAGGTTTTCATGTGTTTGTACCTCATAATTTAGTTGTTGACTTACAATGGAAGTCCATGTTTATCATTTCATAGGTAATATTAGAATTTTTTTTCAAGAAGTTAACTTACTTTTTTAGTTTCTTCCAATAGTTTAAAGATTAGTTTATATGGATTTAAAGACTTACTTTCATGTAAGTGTTTCCTATGTTGTTGTTGTTGTTACAGCTATTAATGTTGCTAAAATTACTTTTTGTGGTTGAGGTTTGAATCTAAATAATGGCTGTTATTGAGGACATTTTATTTGTATGCTTGCTCGTCATTTTTGTTCATTTTCTCTGGAGAAAAAGTTTAATAATTAAGTTTTAGTTATGTAAACTATATTTATTAAATTATAAATTTATAAATTCTGACTACAAATTCTCACCAGATATATTATTTGAAAATGTTTAGTCTTAAAATATTTTGCTGTCTTGGCACTTCTATTGAAAATCAAAATGTAAAAGTAAAGATTAATGAGTGTGTCATCAATTCTGTTTTATTCACATTTATATCATTACAGTGGTATTATACTGTTTATTTTATTCATTTCGCAAAGCTTTTTAATCAGAAGTTGTGTCCTAGATTTTGTTCCTTTTCAAAATATTTTAGATGATGTTTGTAAATCTAATGAAATCCAAATTAACTTATTTTCCTTTTATCGCTGCATCTTCTTAACCTGAATGATATTTTAATGTAAATTCTCTGACAGCATTCGCAAGTATTCTACACAAAAGGCTATTTTCTTTATTTAAATTTTAATCAATAAGAAAATGGTGAAACTGGACCAGAGAGATAGCTAATACAGTGACCGGGGTACTTGCCTTGTACTGGGCCTTGTACGCGGCCCAATTTACTAATCGGCCACCGCAGATGAGTGATTTCTGAGTGCAGAGAATAGTAAGCCTGGAGCACTATTGAGAGCAGCCCCAATCCAATCACTGTCATCCCATTGTTCATCGATTTGCTCACCAGTACCATCTTCATTTGTCCCTGTAACGTGCTAATATAGCCCAATAGTGTCTGCTCGCTCCAGGAACACGAAGAGAACGTTGTTGTTATTGTTTTTGGCATATCACAGCTTTCAGGCTCTGCTGTCAGAAAAAAAATGAATAAAATAAAATAAATAAAAATTTAAAATTAAAATTAAAATGAGTTTACGCGGCATCCTTGGCCACATGCTCCAAGAAAAATTGTGCTCCTCTCCTCTGGGAGCTTTGCTTTATAGTCTCTGAATCTTGGCCATTCATGAGATTACATGGTACCAGGGGGAGTTTGTGTGTGTGACTGCCAAGCTACTGGAAAACTGGGGACCTGGGTGGAGGAGGCCCAGTCCCGATCTGAGCAGGCTTGAAGATCTCAGCAATGAGTCCCACAACCTCGGTTCCTCTGTCAGTCGCTTCATGCATAAGGCTCGTCCGAGCGTGTGGAGAGTGTCGGTGAGCATGACTGTGGTTGGGTTCTGGAGGTTTTAGGCTGTCAGGGCTCTGCTTGGAGGGGGGAGGGAAGCTCAACCTCCCCCCCCCAGGGGTCCTGGTGAAGATAGCCTGGCTTGGGGTGGGTAGGGGCAGGAGATTCTGCATTGCTCTCTTCCGGGAGCTTTGTTTTATAGTCTCCAGCAATTTCTGCAGAGCTGAGTAGAACACTGAAATCTGTTCCTCTCTGGGACTCTCCACCTTCATTATCAACCTTTTTTTCAATATCTTGGCATTTATCCCAGTTAGAGAACACTTTTCTTTTTTAAAAAAATTTCCATGTTCATCATTCTCTTCTCCATAGGTCTCTGCATCACTGTCCTCTTCAACCAGCTTGGCTCCCACTGGCAGCCTGGAGGGCCTCCCCTCCTCTCCTTCTCCGCTGCCTCCTTGGCTAAGGTGGCCTCCTCTGAAACCCCGGTTATGGCCCCAGCTGCCACCTCTGTCCCGGCCACTCTGGACTCTTGCCACTGCCACTGTATCTCCTACCCAATCCATCCCCTCCAGGCTGGTCCCTGCCAGGCCGGCAGCTGTGCACTCCCGGGGCTTGCACTCAAACCAATCACTGTGTCGCTGTGTATCACTGTGATCCAGTTGTTCATCAATTTGCTCGAGTGGGCACCAGTAATGTCTCCATTGTGAGACTTGTTACTGTTTTTGGCATATCAAATACACCACAAGTAGCTCTCCAGGATCTGCGGTGTGGGTAAGGTACTCTCAGTAGTTTGCCGGGCTTTCCCAGAGGGATGGAGTAATCGAACCCGGGTTGGCCTCGTGCAAGGCAAACGCCCTACATGCTGTGCTATAGCTCCCACCAGCCCACTCAAACCAATAGCACCAATCAAAAAAAAAAAAAAAAGCGAAGCAGAATATATATACTCTTGCTGATTTGTAACATCTATGTGGGGATCAACTAAAACTATGCAGGTATAAGAATTTTTTTTAAAGAAGTTGAAAAAATTATTTTTAAAAAAGTTAGGTTAATATAACTGTTTGTTAATTATTACTAACAATAACAATATTTTTTCCCAAAATATTCTAGGGAATGTAAGTGATTCCCTTTGGCAAAAACAAAATAATTGCCAAAGACCCAGAGAGAGAGACAGAACACAGGGGTTAAGGCACATGCCTTGCATGTGGCAGCCCTAGAACCATATTGTATTTTGACATTTCCAGCGGCAGCCAGTAGACCCTCAGCCCAAGTGGGTGACTGAGCACTTCCCAGCACCAATTGCCTAAAGAGCCTGCATCTGGTTTTTGCATGGAACCACCTATCCCATTTGCCAATAATAGCCAGAGAGGTCCCAAGGGCCAATGGTGGGGAGATGTCCCCATTAATAAGTTTCCAGAAAGAAAATTGTTTTAGTATTTTTTTATTTTATTATTTTATCTTTTAGAAGAGTTTAATTTATGAAATATTTAATTGCTACAATCATAAGGATTTAATGTAAGTTAAAAGTTAAATTGTTCTAAAACTTAATGGCTCTAGTTATATATAGGTATTTCCCCAGATTTTTTCTATCAGTCCATGAGATGTTCCAAGTGCAACATCAAAATTTGGGCAGGTTAAATTATTCAGTAGTTAAGATAGGATGAGAATTCAGTAGTTATTCAGTAGTTAAGATAGGATGAGAATACCAGCTCTTAAATAGCATGGAGAACTTAGATAAATTGCTAAGGTAATCACTATGTATTGGTTAGGTGCTTGGACAGTTTCTAAGTAAGAAACAAACAAACAAAAAGGGTCACTGAGAATAACTTTTTCTCCCTGTTTCCTAGAATAGCAATATTTATCACCCACCAGTTCCTAAGAAATGGCAGAGAACTAATAAAATTTTAAAACCAAAATTTTCACCAAAGCTTTGAGAATGCCTTTGAATATTCACCCATGTCCAAATGCTGGCATTGTCTTTGATAGCAATAAAAGAAGTGCCCTGGAATCCTCTAGTTACACTCTTCTGAGTCAGTGAATTTCCTGATACATTTTGGAAAGAACTCCCATTACTAAACTCTGATTGATTACAAACTGATAAACTTACTGCAGGAGGCTCAGACAATACCTCCAACATTCCCACCAAAAGGCACAGCTTGCATTTTCAAACGACTGGAATGAAAGCATAGTGGGTAGGGCATGTGCCTTGCAAATGTTCGATTCCTCGGTCCTCTCAGAGAGCATGGCAAGCTACCAAGAGTATCCCACCCACATGGCAGAGCCTGGCAAGCTATCTGTGGTATATTCAATATGCAAAAAACAGTAACAAGTCTCACAATGGAGACGTTATGGGTGCCCGCTCGAGCAAATAGATGAACAACAGGATGACAGTGATACAGTGATACAGTGCCACCAAAGCAGATATCACACAATCTCAAACCCACAGGTTCAGGTCTCTGCAAATATATCAAAGTAAGTGTGCCCAAAAGTCTCAATGGAAAAAGGTTCTTATCCGATCCGTTAACAACTATCTGAGCAATAAAATTCTCATCCTATCTTAAATTACTGAATAATTTAACCTGCCCAAATTTTGATGTTGCACTTGGAACATCTCATGGACTGATAGAAAAAATCTGGGGAAATACCTATATATAACTAGAGCCATTAAGTTTTAGAACAAGTTGACTAATTATAATTTGTTTGATTCAAATTGCTGTTACCATACATCTGTAACTTTCAGTTGCTTTATTTGACCACTTGCCTTATACAATGTGAAGGATTCTTTATTATAATAAAACTGATAGACAAATTTATTTCTGATAAATCTAGTCTAAGTCACATTGCAACAAATTATTTTGGCATAAACCATATAAAAATACAACTCCTATAGAAATTCGAATGCAAACATGAGTGTTTAGTAACAGTAACAATAAAAAAGTCCCCTAAGTCAGAAATTTCATTCTATTACTATGATCTAAGTGTGCTAATATATTTAACTACGTTAACAATACAAAGAGATAAATCATTACCTTCACTTAAATGCTAGAAAAGTTTAGAAAGAGTATATAATTAAATTGCAATTTACCCTATTTTATTTATACTCTGTCTTATTTAAAAAATGAAAATAATATTATTTCCTAACTTGTTTATTCCCATTTCTCCTAGATATAAATTAGTCTCCTTTATCAACACAACATAAGATTTTTCTCACACTCTAACCACATCTAGTTAATCATGTTATTTATGGCTTATATTGCTGCAAAGTTTTTATAACAACTATAAAATACATATATATGTATGTAAAACACAATAAAACCATTGGGGAATGGGAGATAGTTAAAGTCTATACCTAGGCGGCACTTGGCATGGGTTCAATTCCAGGCACCACATGAACTCCTGACATCATCTCGGGGTGACACTTAAGCCTCCCAAATATCATGGTGTTGTTCAGATAAACCCTGCTCTTCAGAACACAATCTGCACTGCATTCTTTCACTGAATTATTTGCCTTCTGCCTGCCCGCCTTCCTTCCTTCCTCCCTTCCTCCCTTCCTCCCTTCCTTCCTTTCTCCCTTCCTCCCTTCCTTCCTTCCTTCCTTCCTTCCTTCCTTCCTTCCTTCCTTCCTTCCTTCCTTCCTTCCTTCCTTCCTTCCTTCCTTCTTTTCTTCATTCCTTCCTTCCTCCCTCCCTTCTTTCCTTCCTTCCTTCCTCCCTCCCTCCCTTCCTTCCTTCTTTCCTTCATTCCTTCCTTCCTCCCTCCCTTCTTTCCTTCCTTCCTTCCTTCCTCCCTCCCTCACTCACTCCTTTCCTTCCTTCCTTCCTCCCTCCCTCCTTTTCTTCCTTCCTTTCCTTCCTTCCTTCCTTCCTTCCTTCCTTCCTTCCTTCCTTCCTTCCTTCCTTCCTTCCTTCCCCCTCCCTCCTTCCCTCCCTCCCTCCCTTCCTTCCTTCCTTCCTTCCTTCCTTCCTTCCTTCCTTCCTTCCTTCCTTCCTTCCTTCCTTCCTTCTTTCCTTCCTTCCTTCCTTCCATCTCAGATTTGTATTTTAACTCTATGAAATATTTACCATTATATATTTTGTAACATAGTTTATATTTCTAACTTCCTTCTAAACACTACCATTCAAATGTGCTATGATTCCAACACAACATATATTAAAAAAGTCAAATCAGTGCCCTCTCTTTCACTAGCAAAGAGCCCAAACTATTAGTTTTTCTATTGAAGATGCCAATACTATCTCTTTGTACCCATTCATCACATCTGTAATCTCCTACCTCACCCTTCTACCTGACCATCAGACTGAGATTTCTAATAATAAACTTATAGATAGACCAAGTGCTCTTATGTCTCCCTCTTCTAACTTGCATAATTTTAAATATTACTTTGTTTTATTTTTCATAATTTAAATGTTTATTTTCTTCAAATTCACATATAGTCCTTTTTGACTATGTCTTGTATGAGGATATTAACATCTCATTTATAAATGTGTCATCTATTAATATCACACAATATTTATTCAAAAAGCTTACTTGCACAAAAAAAACTTTTTTTCTGTACTTATATATTATTTTTTCTTCAGCACCATATTTTACTAAAGTGTTTTTACAATGTTAGAATTTAAATAAATTTATATTATTTCCTTATATGAAAATAATTGAGGTCGGCAAAACCCTCCACGATATTAAAGATAAAGGTATCTTCAAAGATGACAGGGAACTAAGCAATCTAGTAGAAACAGAGATCAACAAATGGGACTACATTAAACTAAAAAGCTTCTGCCCCGCAAAAGATACAGTGACCAAGATACAAAGACTATCTACAGAATGGGAAAGGATATTTACACAATACCCATCAGATAAGGGGTTGATATCAAGGGTATATAAAGCACTGGTTGAACTCTACAAGAAAACATCCAATCCCATCAAAAAATGGGGCGAAGAAATGAAGAGAAACTTTCCCAAGGAAGAGAAACGAATGGCCAAAAGGCACATGAAAAAGTGCTCTGCATCACTAATCATCAGAGAGATGCAGATCAAAACAACCATGAGATACCACCTCACACCACAGAGACTAGCACACATCCAAAAGAACAAAAGCAACCACTGTTGGAGAGGATGTGGGGAGAAAGGGACCCTTCTACACTGCTGGTGGGAATGCCGACTAGTTCAGCCCTTTTGGAAAACAATATGGATGATTCTCAAAAACTAGAGGTTGAGCTCCCATTTGACCCAGCAATACCATTGCTGGGAATATATCCCAGAGGAGCAAAAAAGTATAGTCAAAATGACATCTGCACTTATATGTTCATTGCAGCACTGTTTACAATAGCCAGAATCTGGAAAAAACCCTAGTGCCCTAGAACAGATGATTGGTTGAAGAAACTTTGGTACATCTATACAATGGAATACTATGTAGCTGTTAGAAAAAATGAAGTCATGAAGTTTGCATATAAGTAGATCAGCATGGAAAGTATCATGCTAAGTGAAATGAGTCAGAAAGAGAGAGACAGACATAGAAAGATTGCACTCATCTGTGGAATATAGAATAATAGAATAGGAGTCTAACACCCAAGAATAGTAGAAATAAGTACTACGAGGTTGACTCCGTGGCTTGGAGGCTGTTCTCTCATTCTGGGCAACTCAGAGAAGGGAACACCAAGTAAAATGTGGTCGGAGGTCATGCAGGGGAGGGGTGACGCGTGCCGAATGTAGACTAGAGACTGAACGCAATGGCCGCTCAACACTTTTACTGCAATCCACAACACCTAATCAGAGAGAGAGAACGAAAGGGAATACCCTGCCATAGTGGCAGTTTGGGGTGGGGGGAGACGGGACTGGGGAGGGTGGGAGAGACGCTGGGTTTACTGGTGGTGGAGAATGGGCACCGGTGAAGGGATGGGTTCTCGAACTTTGTATGGTGGAAACATGAGCACAAAAATGTATAAATCTGTAACTGTACCCTCACGGTGATTCACTAATTAAAAATTTAAAAAATAAAAAAATAAAAAATAAATTGATAAGTGTGACTTTTCATTGTTAAAAGAAGGACTTGTTAGTTTTTCTTTTTTAACAGGTATCTTTACTTGAATGATAACTTTTAAGGCATGTCAGTAATATACAATTTTGTAGACTCTTTACTTATCTTTATAAAATCCAATTAATTGTATTTTTATGGTTTTTTATTTACTTCTAAGTATCAAATATTTCTTAACGTTCAATTAAATATAGACAAACTTAAATCCTGCTGTTTAAAAACTTGGCTTATATTCTTATATGTAAAAAAACTCTTATCATCTTATTACTAGGTATAGTGTACTATTTTATAATTCATTTAAAGTTAGTTAAATGTTTGATACCAAGCATGTGCTTATTTATTTAAAATTGCATTTACCTTGCATCAACATGTATTTTATAAGTTTGGGTTTTTTAGCATATTTATTGCATCTGACACAAGGTCGTAGGCTTATGACAACTGTCTCAATCACTCACTTTCCATGGCTTCTGTGTGCGTTCCATGTACTTATCTTCTTGTACATGTACATGCCTCCCTTACTGTTTAGTTAGGTGAGAATTAGTGAAAACATCCATGGACGTTTTTACTTTTTTTTTTTTTTTTTTTTTTTGCTTTTTGGGTCACACCTGGCGTTGCACAGGTGTTACTCTTGGCTCTGCACTCAGGAATTACCCCTGGCCGTGCTTAGGGGACCATATGGGATGCTGGGATTTGAACCCAGGTCGGCTGCGTGCAAGGCAAATGCCCTACCCGCTGTGCTATCTCTCCAGCCCCGTTTTTACTTTTCATATCTGAAGGTATTGAGAATTCTGTCTTGCATGGCAATGTAGTTTCTAGGTATAGGGATGTGATTTGGAGCCTTTCATAATATTCATATTGCTCCATTTCACATATTTTACTCCCCCTAGTTATGTCATGTGGATGTATGCTTTTTAAAATTAAATATCAAATGAACTTTGATTCTGTAGCTTCTGTGGATTCATTCTCCACTCAAGATTAGGAAACTCACACGTTACATTCATTGTTATTGGTTATATAACATAATATGTTGCTTAAGGAGGCATGTGTACTTTTAACCAGATCATTTGTTGATGTCAGTTACCTATAGCTACCACTAGAGATGTAGTTGCAATTCTTTAGATTATTATTCATCACTTAACTGACTTTGAAATTCTTTTTTTTTTCATGAAAACAGATAATATTTTGATGACTTAGAAATAGTAACTGAAAATTACAACCAATGTTTCTTGCTCTTATCAGGCCATGCCAAAATTGAATGATTTTCCAAGTCAGCCAATTTCCATGTTATAGCACAGTATACTGAACTGCTTTAAAGTTTGAAAACTCCCTGCTAGGAGCTGCAACACTGCAGAAGGTAAAGAAGGAAAAGTTTTTAAATTTGGCAGACCTCATTAACCGATGGAACATGTGTGGCGATGTGAATTACTGGTAAGAAGTATCAAATAACACAAGAATAGCAAAATTAAATTCATATCCCTTTCAGTTTGTCATTGAGACAATAAGGAAAATGCAATATCTCACTTGTATTTTATTGCTCTTTAAAAAGACATTGAAAGAAATGGAAACAGTAAACAGAAACTGCAATTTTAAAAGAACTGTCTGCTATTTCATTATTTTATCAACTTTAACTTGCTTAGTACCATAGCGGTCAAGACATGTTAAAGATAGTTTTCTCGTCTGGTTTTAAAGTTATTGTTCTCTTTTTTTAATAATTCACAAAGGAAAACACAAGGCATCTGGTTCAGAAAGTGTCTAAGTTTTGAGAAAAATCACTAGATTAAAAATTTACGATTTGGCTGTCTATTTATTGTAAATGCAGGAATCTGCCAAAATATGCCAAAGCTTCAAGTAAAAATTGAAACAAAATAACGAATGCTAACTTTTTCAGGGGGTTATATGTTTTATTAAAAATCTTAAATATGTGAAATGTGGATTCTTTGGACTTTCATGACTTGAAACTCAAACAGATCCTCATAATTTAAACACTCTACTGAGAAAAAGAATAGACGTAAAAAAATGAAAAAGAGGCAAAGAAGGATAGCAAAGATAATCTCCAGGGTTGCAAGGTATGCCAGATGTCATTTCAGTTTTGTCTTTGAATGCGATAGCTTTTTCAGTTTTCTTTGTTTTAGAAAATGTCATGTACCATGAGTTGAAGCTTTGCTCTAGTTTTACTGCCTGTCAGAGTTACAGTTGACAGAGCCACTCTCTTTACCACCAGTCTGAGTTCAACTCTACTGCTGACTTCCTCAGAGTGCAGAAAATTTATTGCAAAGCAAGGTGCACTTTATGCTTACAGCTTTTGCAGCAATGCTAGTAATAATATACTGACATAACCCCAAGCAACTGCTCTATGTGACAGAGCAGTGTAAATTCTTAGCGCACAGTGTATCTCATATTATATGTGAGAGTATGTTTAGTAACAGCCCTCCTTAGCTATTCAGAATTCTCTTCCAGCAGTCATAATTTTCAATGCTGGTACTATTCGTTGTTTATCTACTTTAACACTAAAGTGCATGATTTAGAAGGACTTCCAGATGTCAAAATAGATGATTAAAGAGCCAGGCAAGGTGCAGGTCTCTCAGTTTATAACAGGACGCATATTTCAGTTTTCTACTTTAGGAAGAAGAAATAATAACTTTGATTTGGCAGAAGGGATTGGAACTTTAATTTTTTTAATTTTTCTAACAAAGACAAGGGCATTTTGATGTTTCCTTCGCCAGTAGCAAGGGACAGTTTTCAAAGAGTAGTGTATTTGACTCAGATTGCCTATGTTTCATCCCAGTTTTAACATTTACTGCCTGTGTAACATTAAGTCTGCTGCACATAATCTCTGTACTTAATTCCCTAATCAGTAAAATGGATGAAATAATAAGGCCCATTCCCTAGAGGCTTGAAGAGAATGAAAGGAATTAATATGCATAAGATAATTGAATGCACATATTGTAGTAAGTGCTGAGTATGCTTAACAAGTAAGCTTAATTGTTATAAGAAGAGTCTGTCTTTTCTCTTTTGATATTCTGTAGAATCTGACCCTATATGTCCTACTCAAAGTCATTTTGAGGGAATGTTCCTTGTTTTGGTATCTAAAGCTTCAACAATAAGCCAATCTGGAGCAGAGCAGAAAGCTGGCAGGACAGGGGTCTACAGGAAGTACGACCCTCCCTTCCCTATACACCCAGCCACCAAGAGTTCTCAGCAGGATTAATCTGTTGAAAACTTGTTTGGATGCACTGGAATAGCACATTTGATCCCAGTGTCCTCGTGGCCTGGCTGCTGTGGCTTCCCCTCTCAGGTCAGTGCCATAGTCTGCTCTACTACGTGGGGAGGGAGAGAAAACAGGCTTCTCAAGCCCAGGTGCTCCTAATCCTGGGACCCCCACTGTAGGAAGTCGGCTGAGTGCAGCAAATCCTGTTATAGTTGGAGAGACAAGGGCAAGGTGATTCTGTTGGCACGTGTTCTTTGATACAGATCACCGAGATCCCTCAGAGAGGCCACCGAGGCTAATGCCTTGCATACTTTATTAGGAGTATCCTGGGGCTCGATGTGAACTTGCTGGTATCTTAGTCACCTAGCAAACAGCCTCTGTGATTTGAGCAGTGCCAGTCCTTGAACAACAAAGAATTGGGCCATTTTAGGGACAGTTCAAATGCAGTTCCCACATCATCTCATTTGTATGATTATCATTAAGGACAGGGAAGTCTGTACCTTGATTTTTTTTCTGACTATCCTGCATCTTTGAACCTGACCTTTTGACTATTGGTACTCATTCTTAGCTCTGTGTGCTATTGCCCACTGACTCTATTGCATTAGTCCCTAACAAACAACATAAACTTTTTTTTTTTGCTTCTTGGGTCACACCCGGCGATGCTCAGGGGTTACTCCTGGATCTGAACTTAGAATTACTCCTGGCGGTGCTTGGGGTACCATAAGGGATGCTGGGAATCTAACCTGGCTCGGCCTCATGCACACAGCCCTACCTGCTGTGCTATCGCTCCAGTCCCAAAACCATCAACATGTTTGTAAAAATATTTCTCTATAGATGTAGCCAAAAGCCAATGATCTAAGGACATATTATTCAAACATCCATTTCCTATAATAACTCTTCTCATTACCTAGCACTTTCTAACATAAATTTGCTTCTTAATTATCAAGGCTGACTTCTGTATCTGTCCCAACCTCATCCCTTGTCAGAATGCCTCATGAACTGGTATCATTAAAACATGATTTCATGCTTCATACCAATAGTATAACTTTACTGATTTATTCACCTATGTGTGCAGGATTTAACTTATAAATACTAAATTAACATATGTAGGTGTTATGAGGGAGCATATATAAATTTAGCCAAAAGCTGAAGAAAATTCTTACCTTGGATTTATATTTCTTGTAAGATATGTGGCTACAAATCTTTATTCTTTATTTTTGCATAGCTTGATAACATAGAAAAATAGTAAGCATCCTTTAAAATTTAACTGAGTGGGGCCAGGGCAATGATACTGCAGGTACAACACTTGCCTGCATGCAGTCAACTTGGGTTTGATTCCAGCAACTTGTTTTGTCCCTCGAGCTTCTCAGTAGTGATTCCTTAGTGCAGAGTCAGGAGTAAACCCCAAACACAACCAGGTGTGGCCCCAAAAAACAAAATAATAAAATAAAATTTAACTGATAAATGAATTCTATCAGGAAACTTTCCAAAATTTAAATTATGTAGAGAGCTACCGCCAGCAGTATTGGAGGCTCTGTGCACTGGGTTGCTTCAGGTGATGTGGTGCTCAGGTGATCATTGGTGCCAGGGATCAAGCTTAGGTCTTCCATATGCAAAGGATGCATTCAGTCAGCGAAGCTACTTCTCTATTTCAGCAGTGAGTAATTATTTTTTGTTTTATTTTTCTCTCCCAAAGATGTAACATATATCCATTCTTATTCAGAAACTGTTACTTTATATAGATATAATATGGTTATTAAGTCACATCCATGTATTTTCAAATTAAAGATTTCCTATAAGCGAGTAACTATTCACTGCTTCTAGTACAAGACTGGTTTATAACAGAAACTCATTAGTTGGTGAGTAAATACATCATTTAAAGAGGTATATCTGATGCTTTTTTGTTACAGAAACTTATGCAGATGGAAGAATTTCATATATGATTCTTCTTTTGCATCTGTCACATCAAATTCAACAGCTTAAAGTCAATACTGATTAATAAAACAGTATTATTTTAAAGCTCAAAGTGTAAAATAAATCATAATTATGGAGGCCAGAGAGATAGTACAGCAGGCAGGCTGCTTGCATTGCACATGCCCCGTCTTTTTAATCACTCATGTGACCCCTGATGTTGTGCTGGAGTAATTCCTGAGCACCAAAGGGTGTGCCCCATCCCTTCAAAACAAGATCAATGTAAAGCAAATATTAGTCACTACCTGATGTCCCCTAATGAAATATAGCAGTACTAAAAACAAAATAAATACTGTTTGTTTATTTTTTATATTTTAAATATACAAATAAAATATTTGTTTAACAAAACATATTTTTTCAGCACTGATTTAGTAACTAATAAATATTTGGTATATGCTTGTATAAAAATATGTAAGATTTCAGATATTATATCCGATGTTTTACAAACTTCAAATTACAAAGTCTTTGAAAGAACTTATATCACATATGTTATTTTTACATGAAAATAAAACTGAAATTATTTGGTTAATGTCTAAAGTGAAGATTGAGACACTGTAAAGATTCAGAGTGTTGAAATCCTTTATAATTTTGTAGTATAAGATTGTTGCCTAATATTTTCATCTGAAGTCTGAAAGTTAAAATAAAAGAATGATTAACTTTACAAGCAAATTTTATCCAACATATGCAATGACAAGCTGATTTATCTCTAAGCTTTCTTTTTTAAAAAAATATTTATTTATTTTATTGAATCACCATGTGGAAAGTTGCAAAGCATTTAGGCTTAAGTCTTAGTTATACAATGCTCGAACACCCAGCCCTTCACCAGTGCTCATATTCCACCACCAAGAACAACAGTTAAACCTCCCCCCACCCCCCATTCTCTAGCCCCCCTCCCCACCTGTGTAGATGATAAATTTCACTTTACTTTGATTACATTCTATATTTCAACAAAAAACTCACTATTATTGTTTGGAGTTCCCCGACCCCCAAAGTCAGACCTGCTGGAAAAGAAGCACTTGATAATTTGTTTTCCATTGCTGAGAATGAAGTGATATGAGGTCTTGTGGCCACAATAGCTGCAGACCAATGGAACAGGATTGAATATTCTGACATTCCCCTTCTAAATATATGATCATCTGATAAGGGAGCAAGAAATGTGAAAGGAAAGCATGTTTAATAAATTGTGATGGCAAAACTGGACAGCTATATGCAAAAACTCAGATCTCCACCTATCACCATGTACAAAAGTCAGATCAAAATGGATTAAAGACCTCAATGTCCAACCAGATTCCATAAGGTACATTGAAGACAAGGTGGGCAAAACCTTCCACAACATTGTAGCCAACGGTATCTTTAAAGATGACACACCACTGACCAAGCAAGTGAAAACAGAGATCAATAAATGGGACTAACTTAAACTAAGAAGCTTCTGCACCTCAAAAGATACAGTGACCAAAGTACAAAGACAGCCTACAGAATGGAAAAGGATATTTACCCAATACCCATCTGATAAGGGGTTGATATCAAGGATATACAAAGAACTGGTTGAACTCTACAAGAAGAAAACTGCCAACCCGATCAAAAAATGGGGTGATGAAATGAACAGAAACTTCCCCAAAGAAGAAATCCGAATGACTGATAGGCACATGAGAAATTGCTCGACATCACTAATTATCAGGGAGATGCAGATCAAAACAACAATGAGATACCATCTCACACCACAGAGACTGACCCACATCCAAAAAAACAAAAGCAACAGATGTTGGCGTGGATGTGGGGAGAAAGGGTTTCTTTTTCACTGCTGGTGGGAATGCCGACTTGTTCAGCCCTTTTGGAAAACAACATGGACAATTCTCAAAAAATTAGAAATTGAGCTCCCATTTGATCTTTTGTAAATAGATACCTAAAGAGTCCTTTTCTGCAGTATTCACCATTATATTATATTATAAATGTTGATTTTCAATATTTATACATTTCAACACTCAAAATGTATGACAATCAAAACTTTCAAAGGCTTTAGTTTGTGTCCTTTATTGAAACATGTCTGCTGCATGTTTTGACAAACTTTTTTAAATTTTGATTTTAAAATATATCTGACAGTGCTCAGGAAGTACTATAGGTTCTGTGCTCAAGGATCATTTCTGGCAGTGCTTTGGGGGACCACATGCAGAGTCAGGAATCTAACCAGGCATGGCTTCATTAATGCCAGCACCTTCACCCCTTTAATATCTTTCCTGTCCCAATACAAACAATTGGTTTTATAGGAAGAGTTCACTGTACTATATCTTTATTGAGTTAAAGCATATGAAGAATACTTTAGTTAAATTCGGTTACTTAATTATATTAACTTATTTAAATTTAGTTAATTAAATTAAATTAAGTTATTTTATTGTGAATATGAATATATGACATATGAATATGTAGATAACACTTATCCTTCCATTTGTCCACTATCTTTGGAGAGTGATGAGACTCTGCAAAACCATAAATGATTATATATTATGTAAACACAAAGCATGTAGTATAATCAAGATGACCTTGTTATAGCACTGTAGAACTATAGTCCTTTTATTCATCTATTTGCTGGAGCGGGCACCAATAACGTCTCCATTGTGAGACTTATTATTACTGTTTTTGGCATAACGGATACGCTACGGTTAGCTTTCCAGGCTCTGCCATGCAGGTGGGATACCTTCGGTAGCTCCCTGGGCTCTCAGAGAGGGACAAGAAATCAACCCTGGTTGGCCACGTGCAAGACAAACACCATACCTGCTGTGCTATTGCTACAGTTCACCTTGTTATAAATAACTAAATATTAATTATTCCTTTACTATGTGACCACATTGTTTCAAGTTCACTTGTAGAAAACTTGCAATTCTCTCCATCCTCTTCCCCCTTAATAGAAAATGTTTTGCATTTCAAATTTTTTTTCTCAAGGACTTGAAGGCCATATTTGAAATGTTATCATCATAAAAGACAGGGTCAGGGGACTGGGAAGAGACTATGAGATTTTGGTGAAGGGGCCTCTGCACTAGTGGTCAGTGTGGAGTGGGAATATTTTTCATATGGAACTCCGTTATTAACAGTATTGTAAATCCCACTGTTAAATTTAAATTAAAGGAAGAAAAAATGGAAAAAGAAAGAAGGAAAGAAGGAAGGAAAGAAGGAAGGAAAGAAGGAAGGAAGGAAGGAAGGAAGGAAGGAAGGAAGGAAGGAAGGAAGGAAGGAAGGAAGGAAGGAAGGAAGGAAGGGAGGGAGGGAGGGAGGGAGGGAGGGAGGGAGGGAGGGAGGGAGGAAGGAAGGAAGGAAGGAAGGAAGGAAGGAAGGAAGGAAGGAAGGAAGGAAGGAAAGAAGGAAGGAAGGAAGGAAGGGGAAAGGGAGGGAAGAAGGAAGTAAGAAAGAAAGGGGGAGGGAGGAAGGAAGTAAGAAAGAAAGGGGGGAGGAAGGAAGGAAGAAATAAAGGGGGAGAGAGGACAGGAGGAAGAAAGAAAGGGGGAGGGAGGAAGGAAGGAAGTAAGAAAGAAAGGGGCAGGGAGGAAGGAAGGAAGAAAGAAAGAAAGGGGGTAGGGAGGAAGGAAGAAAGGAGAGGGAGGGAGGGAGGAAGGAAGGAAGGAAGGAAGGAAGGAAGGAAGGAAGGAAGGAAGGAAGGAAGGAAGGAAGGAAGGAAGGAAGGAAGGAAGGAAGGAAGGAAGGAAGGAAGACGAGAGGGAGGGAGGGAGGGAGGAAGGAAGGAAGGAAGACGAGAGGGAGGGAGGGAGGAAGGAAGGAAGGAGGAAGGAAGGAAGGAAGGAAGGAAGGAAGGAAGGAAGGAAGGAAGGAAGGAAGGAAGGAAGGAAAGAAAGAAAGAAAGAAGGAAGGAAAGAAGGAGGGAGGGAGGGAGGGAGGGAGGGAGGGAGGGAGGGAGGGAGGGAGGAGGGAGGGAGGGAGGGAGGGAGGGAGGGAGGGAGGAAGGAAGGAAGGAAGGAAGGAAGGAAGGAAGGAAGGAAGGAAGGAAGGAAGGAAGGAAGGAAGGAAGGAAGGAAGGAAGGAAGGAAGGAAGGAAAACAAAGAAACAAAGATAGGGTGTGTGTTATGCACTCTCTTTGGGAGAATAGAAAACAAGCAGAACAACTGAGCTGTGACAATAGGCAAATACAGATGGCCATAGCACATTGAGAAACTTCCCACCAAATAACTTCTTGTACCCTTCCATTATCTAATTCTGTACTTAAAATCATTATACTTTCGTTACAGTGGAGTTGACTTCACTTTCTCTTTCCAAGTGTGATAGATTTGGATAAAGTCTTCCTTGTCTATTTAATTGGACTGGTTCAACACTTCTTTGAGAGTTTCTTGAAAAGTGCAACAATAGGTCCATTAAATATACAATTTTTGGTCACCTTCCTTATCTTGTTACTATTTGAATTATCTTCATCTTTTAAAATTTGCAATGATTAGTATTTTTATGTTTTTTTAGATTTCAGTAAAGTATATGGAACAACTCTCTCCACTTTTTATTTTACTTCATCATTATTTTATACCAAGTTCTTGAAGAAAATTTTTTTTTGATCTTTAAATAAGGCTATGGGAAGTGCAAGTTTATCAGGAACTACATGAGTACATGCCTGAAGGCAGTTTAAATGAGGAAAGCAATTTGAGTTTCTCAGACCTGACCTAAAATGTGTTGCATAAAATACAAATTAGTTAACCCACTTAGGAAAGAACTGATTCAAATACTAAGGTTAAAATACATGAATCTGGAACTGCACTAATGGTAAAGTCTCAGGGACAGATATTTGTTAGAGAGTTTTCAACTATACCCAGAGTCTGGTGAAGATTAAATTTCACAGAGGTAAAGGAATATTGCAGGTTCTCTATTTTAGAATTGTCTCCTTATCTCTGTCCCCTTTTCATAATGTCTAACAGCAACTTTTATTTAAGGAACTCTTACATAAAACTTTTCTGAACTGACTTCCTCATGAAATCACTACTCTACTTTTACCAAAATACTTTGGACCAGCATTTCTTAACAAGAGGCCATATGGCCCACTGTGGGCCCCCCAACTCCAAGAACCTCAGTTGAAAATCGTGGACAAGGAGTTGATGGTACAAAACTAGGGACAACTAGTAATCTAGTGGAGATAAACTATAGGAAGGGAATAATTTCCAAAGGGGGCCAGAATAAAAGGTTGTGAAACACTAGTTTAGACTATGGTTTATCTTTCTATATTATGTTCTTTCCAGTTTGTACTCACTAGTGTTAATCTGATGAATTAAACGAACAGATGAATCAATCAACTTCCACTTGTAGGTACTGTATTTGTTTCTCAGGTTCCTCCAGAGAGAGATGTAATCCCAGAGTAACTAGGCTATGGATGTTGATTTTTTCCAAAAATAGGTAATAGTCTCAAATGCGCCATTGTAATTATTCATAACATGCCAATTTACTCTCAAAATTGCTACAATTTGGACCTACACTTAAATGATACCTCCTGTATTTCAAAGGCTGCTTCCGATGATAGAATTTTCAGATACAAAGTCTAATACTTTTAAGAGAATACTGTCATGTTCAGATATTTTTAACACAATAATAGAACAGAGGAATTTTCTGGGATTGCTCACATCCACATGATTTATGGGGGATACTATATTACAATCATAAACAGATTAAAGTTACTAACCTTATGTAACATCATGTTACCTGAGATGACTGCTCACATAGCAAATTTGAAAGGATTTATCATAAATGTTTTGATACAGCAAATGTGTAGGGTGAGATAAAAATGAAAATTTCAACAATCACATGGAAGGAAACAGTATGGATATTCAAGATATGTTAAATTATTTAATTCTAGTGATTTCTAGACTTTGATATAAATATTTATATCATGGCAGCAGGGAGGGATATGTGTGACTGGCAGGGCAGGACAGATAAATTCTGCATGAGGACATCATATGAATACTAAGGGTAAATTAGTCATCATATGGTCACTATGGTTAAATTCTGCATGATGATATGTCATAAGGACATTAATTTTGCATGTGGACATCATATGGCCACTTCATAATAACATCATATGGACCAAAAATTCTACAGCCTCACCAATGCATCAGTCAAGCTGGATCAAGGACCCAGCTGAGCTGTAACATGAGTTGGTCCTTTCCATTTGTGTTTTAGGGGTGCTATATTTGTCAGACTGGTTATGTTCTTTGAAAGAAAATAAATTGTCCCAAACTCCTCTGAGGTTCCATGATGTTGGTAGTGTTGGTGTTGTTTTCATCACAGGAGGCTAAGCACATGGGTTTTACTAAGAGAAAATGAGACACACTTAAAGTATTTGAGTTTCTCAGGATAGAGGCATAGTATCTCAGGATACAGGATCGTATCAGGATAGATACTGTACAGGATAGAACCCTGTACAGTAAAAGAAAAAGATAAGGCGTTAAGGAAATGATATGGGCAATTTTATAGAGAAGTGCCTGAATTTGCCTTTGAGAAGTTGATGATAGCACATATTTCTCAAGTTTCTTCTGCTTGAAATCCTTGCAGATAAGTCTTTGTTAGAATTGGTGAAGGAAAATGGCTTTGAATCTTGTGCATCCTTCATCTCAGAATTATCTGGGCCTATCTCTATGCTTGTGATTGTTTCCAAGGCAAGAACAAGGATTGCTTGTGTCTGGGGGATGTCGCTTTCTGTTATCTTGAGTCACTGACTGGGGGCAAGAGAACTTCATTTTATATCACACAATATCTTTCCAAATATTTATTTGATGACTTCTTGAAATTCACTTGTCCAAGCAGAAACCCTAACCTGCCTGCTTCCTTCAACAGTGATAATTCTATGAGAATAATAGGAAAATTCTGGACATTATATGTAAATTTGAGAAATATGTATATTTGAGAAAAATTAAAAAGAATTTATTGCTTTCCCAAATTTGTAAAATATATTGAAATTTGAAGAGAATGACAGTTTTTCACTGTCTTGCAGGACCTAAATTATAATCCTATGCTTAATCTTAGGAGAGAAAATGAGAGATAAAGACATATTATAGAGGAAGAAGGAAAATACTGATTTTGCTTTTTTCTTTAGTAAGTTCATTTAACCCATAGTATGACTTTGCTTTACCTGTAATTTATTTTGCTTATATTTCTCTTTCCCTCTCTCATTTTGAGATCCACTAGTCTGTTTTACTTATTTTGACTGTATAATTTTATTCATGGAATATTTTTGTTTTACAAAACATAAGCGTTTATAAATGTGAAGGGTATGATATTAAGGTAGCCATCAAAGTGTTAATATCCCTTCCTGATAGCCCATTGGATATTCTAACCCAATAGCCAATCCCATCCTTACTCATGACAGTTCTCTGGTTAGAGGTCAAGGATTCTTTTCATTGGATGTTATTTAATTCCTTGTTTTATTTATTTGTACTTTTAATTATGAGGACATTGGGGCCACCTCTTTTGCTGCTCTGGGAACCATATGTAGTGATGAGTATAGAACAAGTTTCCATCATGGGCAAAGCAAGTGTCTGGTCCTTATACTCTCTTTTCAGTTCTTCTTTATTTCTTTATATTTCATGTAAGCATGAAATTATCCAATACTTGGTTTCATCCTTACTACTTTATTTAAATTTGCATATCTGTCAGATTTAATGTTTCAGAAAAATGCATAAGTTTATATTTTATAATAGCACAATAGTATCCTTTTTGCATTTTGCCATAGTGTTTCTTAACCACTCATCTATTATTAGCACTTGAGTTACTTCTAGATCGTGTTTACTATACTACTGCAGCAAACATAGGTTTGCATGCATCATTTCAACTTAGTGTTTTTCAAAGAAATGGCTATGAGTAAAATGATTTTATCAATCTGTACCTCTTTTTTCTGGAATGTTCATGATAAATGTCCATCTCTGAGTCAGTTTACAAACCTCACCAATGATGTTTCCTTTTTCCCATATTCTTCCTTATTTGCGTTTCTAGCTGTAAAATATAGGCCAGTCTTAGAGGTATGAAGAGATGTCTTCATATGCTTTGATTTTCTTATTCCTAAAAATAAATGATAAGATTTTATTTTTGTAGTTGTTGCCCATCTGTGAGTCTTCTTTAATGAAGAATCTGTAGAAACAGTATTGAAGATATAAATTCATTTCTGTGGTGGGTATGGTGACTTCCACATACAAGAACTGAGCTATGAATTTTGACTTTATTGAATGAACCTCAATAAAATGGGAACAACAATAAACTTTAACAAGTTTACATTAAAATAAGTAGATTTTAAGTGTAAAGAAAGTAGGACAAGAAACTCAAGACAGGTTTTGAAGTTACTGATGCCACAGAACAGAATAAGGTCATAGGATATGTGACTGTGCCTAAGGTAATTGTCTCTCTAGTTCTATTCTTTATTAATCCATTATTTCTGATTTTAGGAATAAAGTTAGTAACAGAGTTTTTTGTTTGATGGCAGGGCCTAGGTTGGTTGTGCTTAAGTGTTACTCTTGGTTTTATGCTTGGATGGTGCTGAGGATTTTAACCAAGGTCAGAGTCAACAATAAAACCCCCTGTATCTTTTCACCCTCTTAATGTCAGAACTTTGTTATTGTAACAGTCTGTGAAAATATTAAACAACACATAGCATTCAACTAAAAGAAATATATATATACATATGTGTATATATGCTACCTTTATTACTTTAAAATATTTCATTTAAATAATTTTTGAAGTATTAATAAATTTATACTATGCTATTTATGCTATTCTCTCTGTGTATATTGTCATTAATTCATCTCAAAAGAAAAATATCCTCTTTTTGTTCCCATGAGTTGTTTCCACATGTATTTTGAACTGATTGCTATTTTATTGCATCTTATTGGCTCATATTTAACCTATAATATTATTCAACAAAACATTTTTGGTTCTAAACTTATTCTCTACCATTTACATTATGCTCATCTTTTACTATGAATGGTTTTCCCTGCTTTTTGTGAAGACAGCAATTGTTTTTCTCTTGATGAAAAGAAACAATTGCTTTGTAATAATGAAACTGTCTTAACACTTGCTATACAATGATTAAGGACACATACCATCAATTAGCCCGAGTCAAGTGTTATCTCAATATCATCCTTAGAACAATTTGATGAGAGTTATAGTATCCTATACAGATGAGGATGGCAATTCTCAGTTTGCAAGTAACATTATGACAATCTAGGACAGTGATTACTTAAGATCTCCCTACTCCAACTTCTTTCATTTTTTGTGTTTTTAATTTCCACAAAGCAAGTATTTTTCTCTGGACATTCGGAATATCTTAAATTTCTTAAAATCTTTTATTGTCTGCCACATGTTTGTAACTTTTGTATGAAGTGAAACAATTTTATGTAGAAAATACGCAGGGATAAATAGAATTAGAGAGATGGTGGGGATAGGATGGAATATGATGGAATGTAGACTACTCGTAAGGGAGAGAGTTCCATATTTTGTACGTTTTAATGACAAATACCTTCTGCTCAAGATAAGTCTTTTCTCTGTCACTGTCACTGTCACTGTCATCCCATTGCTCATCAATTTGTTTGAGTGGACACCAGTAACATCTCACATTGTGAGACTTATTGTTACTGTTTTTGGCATATCCAATTCGCCACGGGTAGCTTGCCAGGCTCTGCCATGCGGACGAGATACTCTCGGTAGCTTGCTGGGCTCTCTGAGAGGGGTGGAGGAATCGAACACTGGTGGGCCTCGTGAAAGGCGAATCCCCTACTGCTCTGCTATCATTCCAGCCCCTTTTCTCTGTAATACTTTTAAATATTTTACTTTGTTTGAATAACCTAAAGAATTCTCAGGGTATCACATACGGTATATAATTTTACCACAGCTGATGTGAATTTAGGGAATTTATGTGTATGTGTGTGAGTGACTGTGAATCTGCTCTCTGTATATTTTTTATTTATATTCTATTAATATATCTTTGAATATGTCCATGCAACCAAAATTATTTTTGTTTTTTTAAATTTAGTTCATAATATATGTGCATAAAATTACTTAATAAGTTAACATTTACTATTGTTAATTAAAATTAATGTAACTGGGCAAGATAGCTGCTTTTATACTAGACATTATTATAGAGTAACCATGTTGTTCTGATTTAGTATTTGCACCACTGACAATAAGGATAAAATTTCAGAACCCTGTTTTGAAATTGACATTTTATGTTTAATATTTAATGCAAAAGTATTAAACATGAAGATGAGGGTATCTATTAATACATTTTAAGTCTCTTTCCAATAATATTGCATTTTTTGAACTTGGACTTTATAAAATAAAAATCTAATAATAAAATGTATGCTAGCTTAGTCTATTTCCTTCAGAATACTTTGTAAAATAAATTGTAATAAGTCAAACTTTTCTAGTCAGTGGTGATGGATAACTTCAATTTATCATATTTCATGAGTAAAAAATATACCTATCATAAATCCTTTCTTTTAACATAAATGACTACTGTTAAATTTCTGATGATGCTACCTCCCACAAATTATCACCTGAGAATCTTTAAGAAGATGATCCCATATTATAGATGATTTTATTCCTGCCATTAATATTGATCATATATTTCATCTAACTGACTTAAGTCATTTTTCCTTGTAAAACATGTTTTATTCAGTAATTTAATATTTCATATCAATTTATCAGTAGGTTATAAGTCCCTAGCGCATTTAAAAGAGAAAGGCTGTATATTAAAAAGTTGTATAAATTCTTTGGCATTAAACATCTATTGGTATTACGACTGTGGAAAATCCTAATATACAAATATACTTAAGAAGACAAATGTATCTCACTTGACAAAGGAATACATAATTATATTTTTCTTCTTTTTAACCTTTCACTGTTTTACCTCTTTTCATTCTAGTATTCCCTAACATTTTGCTTAGATGTATTATCTTCTCCATTGTAATTGATAGAAATATAGAAAAAAGAATAAGGAAAATAATTTTATAAACAATTATTAAATACATATACTGGTATTTGCATACAGTTTTACATGTATAAGATTTATTCTGCTTTCTCAACATTTCTAAAGTAAAGAAACAGAGATGCAATGTTGTACACAGTGGTAGAGTGATAAATAAATGGCATATTATGTCAAACAAAAACTCATTGTAGAAGACTGATTTAATCCGAAAACTCTTCACTTAAAAAGAAAGGTTGAAAAACACATAGAATGTTAGAAATTTGTATGGCAATGCCTGTAATATACATTTTTTTTTTTTTTGCTTTTTGGGTCTCACCCAGCGGTTCTCAGGGGTTACTCCTGGCTCTGCACTCAGGAATTACTCCTGGCGGTGCTTGGGGGACCACATGGGCTGCCGGGGATCGAACCCGGGTCGGCCGCGTGCAAGGCAAACGCCCTACCCGCTGTGCTATAGCTCCAGCCCCTGTAATATACATTTTTAAGGTAAGTTAGTGATAATCTTGAATTAGTTGCATCTGAAATTATAAAGAGTATTACATGATAGAGGGGGATATAGAATTTACTTTCTTATAAATGGAATATTAATGTGCAGTGAATGATGTGATAAATAAAGTTTTAATATTATTCTGCAAGTCATAGAAAAGGTGTTAGAATTAGAGGACAGTTAAAATATTGGAAATTTAAAGTAGTTTGGAAAATTTTTCACAGTCCAGAGAAGAGAGTTACTGATTGTGATTATAACTCTGAGAATGAAGGGAAAGAAAAATACATTTTGAGAAGATTTTAAGAATTACAAGAATTAAAAATAAATTATATACAAAAGGCATCTGGAAATAGGAAGAAAAACATTAAGTCAGAGGTACTTCAATTTTTAGAAATGAATATTGGCAGTGATATTGCCCCGCCAAGGAAAGTTTATATAATGGTATGGGAAATTATTTATGAGAGGTGGCAAAGGATAAAGAAGTCTTCAGAATTGTATGCCTTGGTGTTGATGAGAAAGTCTCAATATCGAATTTTAAGCTTTTTCCATAAAGATGGAATAATCGAGATTATGAAGCTACTTGAAAATTTTAAGAATGGAAGTCCAAAATGTGTTGTATTTTTCCTTTTGCCACACCCTCTTTGAGGAAGATTAACTATACTAAAGGAAAAAAATGTGTCAAATATATGAATTCAGAAGCAAGACACAATATCACTTTGCTTTGTTTTGTGGCACATATTATTAGATGCTTAAAGACTATCCCTGTCTCTGGACTCAGCAGTTTCAAGGTTTCAAGTGCCAAGAATCTAACCTGGGCTTCCTGATGCAAAGCCGCTCTCCATCCGTTTAACCATCTCCTGGCCCAAGACTTTGCATCATTAATGACCTGAACTTGAACCAAAACATTTTAAATACAAAAACCTCTGAGAAACCATTGAACACTGCTTTTAATAATCTGAGATATGTCTGACATAAAATTGATATATTTGGGGGGCTGAGGAGTACAACAAGGGGCATCTGCCTTACCTATGGCCCACCTGGAGTCTGATCAGGATCTCATACAGTGTCCTGGACGCGGCCAGGAGTAATTCCTGGTGCAGGGCATGGAAGAAGTAACCCCTGAGCTACCACTAGGTGTGACCCAAAAGTAAACAAAAGAAAATTGCATATTTCTTTTTGATGTGTAACTTTGTGCCTAAGTGTATGCGTATACTATGAAAAAGATGATAATCAATTTAAGTAAGTTGTCCCTCACTTGTGTGAAAAGGTCATTACTGTATTATGATGTGGTGGATGCTTGTAAGATTTAGTTAAGACCTATATTCTTAGCAGATTGCAAGTACGCAGATGTATGTTACCTAGCATGACGAGGCAGCACATTGGATCCCCAGCACTTATCTCTGGTGAATAAATGAAACTGTCTCTGCACCCACTTTCATGTCTCTCCTCTCTTTCTGGGTGCTGCCATTCTGCTGTCTGTTTTTATATTGTTGCACATGTTAATTTCTACATACAAGCAAGATCATGCAGATACATCATTTGTCTTTCTATGTCTGACATAATTCTTAGCATAAAGTATTTACTTTCATCTATTTTGTCACAAATGACAAGACTTTTTTATAAGTTGTTTAATATTCATTATAGTTTTATGTGTCTGAGGAATATTTATGATGGGATATTGTACATATATATAAACTTTTCTCTTTTCATTTGCTGTGGGTATTTAAGTGGCATTGTATTTTGTCTGTTATGAGTAATACACAGAGTGAAGCCTATCTCTGCGAGATACAGACCTTTTTCCCTTTTGATTTACCCATTTCCACTTATGCTTATTTAGGTTTATTTGTGATAATTGGGGTTTTGGTTTGCATTTTTTATGTGTATTTTACTTACTTTTGTTTTTGTCTTCTCTCAGACCTTCATTCGATTTATTTAATAAAATAAAAACCCAAAAGGGAAATAATATTTATTATTGTCTCCATTATAAGAGGAAGTTAAGATATAATAGGAATATAACTTGATTAAATTTTGAAAATAAATGAATATGATAGTCTTACTTTAGAACACTTATGCTGGGGCATTATTATCCTTCATTTATTTATCTTCTCTCAACATTATTTGTATGTCTATGAAATGGTGGATGTTGGTGAGAATGAAACTTTCTGGATAACCAATGAGCAGGGTTTTGAACATAATTACTTGGTGAGGATAAATGGATGGTCTCTATGTTCTGGCTGTGACTCTGACTAGTAAAAGTACTTCAAGCTGTGGAGTAATCCTCCTGTTACTTAACTATTCTTGGATGTTAGTCCCCTATTCTGTTATGATATAATCTACAAATAAGTGCAATCTTTCTATGTCTGTCCTCTCTTTCTGACTCATTTCACTTAACATACTTTCCATGTTGATCCATCTATATGCAAATTTCATGAGTTCATCTGTTCTAACAGCCGCATAGTATTTCATTGTGTAGATGTACCGAAGTTTCTTTAACCAGTCATCTGTTCTCGGGCACTCACTTTTTTTCCAGATTCTGGCTATTGTAAACAGTGCTGCATTGAATGTATAAGTGCAGATGTTACTTATACTATACTTTTTAGCATCTCCGGGATATATTCCCAGAAGTGGTATTGCTGGGTCAAATGGGAGCTCAATTTCTAATTTTTTGAGAAGCGTCCATACTGTTTTCCAAAAGGGCTGAACCAGTCGGCATTTCCACCAGCAATGAATGAGAGTTTCTTTCTCCCCCATCCTCATCAATACAGGTTTTTTTTGTTCTTTTGGATGTGGGCCAGTCTCTGTGGTGTGAGATGGTATCTCATTGTCATTTTGATCTGCACATCTTTCTGATGATTAGTGATGAGGAGCATTTTTTCATGTGTCTCTTAGCCATTAGGATTTCTTCCTTGAGAAAGTTTCAGTTCATTAAATTGCCCCATTTTCTGATGGGGTTAGATGTTTTCTTCTTGTCGAGTCTAACCAGGTCCTTGTAAATCCTTGATATTGACCCCTTATCAGGTGGATATTGGGTGAATATCCTTTGCATTCTATGGACGGTCTTTGTATTCTGGTCACTGTATCTTTTGAAGTACAGAAGCTTCTCAGTTTAAGGTAGTGCCATTTCCACTTGCCAGGTCAGAGGCGAGTCATCTTTGAAGATACCTGTAGCTTCAATGTCATGGAGGGTTCTGTCGAACTTGTTTTCAATGTACCTTATGGATTCTGGACTAATGTTGACGTCTTTAATCCATTTTGATCTGACTTTTGTCCATGGTGTCAGGTCGAGGTCTAAGCCCATTCTTTTGCATGTCCAGTTGTGCCAGCACCATTTGTTAAAGAGGCTTTAACACAGTGGGTGCCCATTTTTCCAGTACCACACAGGTTTAATTATTACCACTTTGTAGTAGAGTTTGAGACTGGGGAAGGTGATACCTCCCATCTTCTTTTTCCCCAAAATTGCTTTAGCTATTAGTGGGAGTTTGCTGTTTCATATGAATTTCAGGAGTGTTTGTTCCACTTTCTTGAAAAATGTCATGGGATCCTTATAGGGATCACACTGAATCTGTATAATGCTTTGGGGAGTATTGCCATTTTGACAATGATAATTTTCCCAATCCATGAGCATGGGGTGTATTTCCATTTCCTTGTGTCCTCTTTTATTTCATGAATCAACATTTTGCAGTTTTCTCTGTACAGATCCTTCACCTCCTTAGTTAAGCTGATTCCGAAGTACCTGATTTTCTGAGGCATGATTGTGAATGGGAGTGCTTTTTTCATATCACTTTCTTCTCTCTTATTATATGCATATAGAAAAGCCATGGACTTTTGGGTATTGATTTTACAGCCTGTGACTTTACTATACAAGTTGATTATTTCTAAGAGTTTCTTGGTAGAGGTTTGAGGGTTCTCTAAGTATAGTATCATATCATCTGCGGATAATGAGACCTTGATATTTTTCTTTCCTTAATGTTGCCCTTAATGTCCTTTTCTTGCCTAATTGTTATTGCAAGAACTTGCAGTACTATATTGAACAGAAATGGTGAGAGTGTGCTTCCTTGTCTTGTCCCTGAGAATGAAAGGCCCTTAGTTTTTCCCTATTGAATATAATGCTTGCTATTGGCTTGTGGTAGATGGCTTTGACTATATTGTGGAAGTTCCCTCTATATACATGTTGGTGAGAGTTTTCATTATGAATGGGTGCTGGATCTTGTCAAATGCTTTCTCTGCATCGATTGATATGATCATATGGTTTTTATCTTTTCTTTTGTTGATATGGTGGATTATATTGATTGACTTCCGAATGTTGAATAATCCTTGCATTCCCGAGACGAACCCCACTTCGTTGTGGTGTATGATCTTTTTGATGAGTTGTTGGATTCTATTCACTATATCTTATGGAGGACCTTCGCATCTGTTTTCATCAGAGATATTGGTCTGTAGTTTTCTTTTTTTTTGTGGTGTCTCTGTTTGCTTTTTGGCATATGGTGATATGTGCCTCAAAAAAACTTTTTGGGAGTGTTTCTCTTTCCTTAATTTCCTGTGAGATCACTGTCACTGTCATTCCTTTGCTCATCAATTTGCTCAAGTGGGCACCAGTAACATCTCTCATTGAGAGACTTATTGTTACTGTTTTTGGCATATCGAATGCACACGGGTAGTTTGCCAGGCTCTGCCACGCAGGCTCCATACTCTTGGTAGCTTGCCGGGCTCTCTGAGAGGGGCGGAGGAATTGAACTCAAAATCGAAATCAGTCGTGTGAAAGGCGAATGCCTAACCTCTGTGCTCTCGCTCCAACCTCGGTAGGGCCTGGGGCCCTCCCGGGGGAGGGTCGAGCGGGTGCGAAAGGTCGGCGTGGCGTTTCTGCATGTGCTGCTGGCTGCCGCTCTCTTCCTCCTGGGGGCCCTCCGTCCCCAGTCAGCGCCGGCTCCTTCTAGCCCGTGGAGATTCTTTCCCCCCCTCTCTGGATTCCGGCCTTTCCGCCCCCCCCACCCCAGTCCCTGCTGCTCTGCCCACCAGGGGTGGTTTATCTTCTTCCGCCTAGTCTCTCCGGCCCCGGCCTGTCCAGTGTCTTCCCTCACCTCCTCCGCCTGGGGCATGTCATGGTCCTCTTGGTCAAGGTCGCGCCCCCACCCTGCTCCAGGTACCTGGTGCATTCTGGCACAGAGGTTTAAAGACCCTTCGGGGACCTGCCTGTCTGCCTCAGGGTCGGGGGTGGATGGGCTCGTTGGGGAGCCCTGGCTCCTCCAATTTCCTGTAAAAACTTGGAAATAACTGGCAATAGGTCCTCCTTAAATACTTGGAAGAATTCGCTACTTAATCCATCTGGACCTGGACTTTTGTTTCTGGGGAGATTTTAGATTACAGTTTCAATTTCCTTGATAGTAATGGGTTTATTCAGGTACTCCAAATAATCTTGGTTCAGCATTGGGAGGTTATAGGAGTCCGGGAATTTATATATTTCTCCTAGATTTTCTTGTTTCGTGGTATACAGACTTTCGAAGTAGTCTCTGATGATGTTTTGAATTTCTTTGGTTTATGTTGTGATGTCCCCCTTTTCATTTCTGATTTGGTTTATTAGAGTTCTCTCTCTCTCTCTTTGTGACTCTTGCCAGTGGTTTATCCATCTTATTTATTTTCTCAAAGAACCAGCTCTTAGATTCACTGATCTTTTGGATTGTTTTTTTGGTTCCCATGTCATTGATTTCTACTCTAAGTTTTATTATTTCTTTCCTTCTGCCTCATTTGAGCTCCTTTTGTTGGTCCTTCTCTAAAATCTTGAGCTGTGAGGTCATGTTATTTATGCGGGCCCTTTCTTCCTTCCTTAGATATGCTTGCAGAGCTATAAAATTTCCCCTGGCTTTAGTTGCGTCCCACAGGTTCTGGTAGCTAGTGTCTTCATTCTCATTTGTTTCCAGTTACCTTTTGATTTCTTCCTTGATTTCTTCCCTTACCCACTCATTGTTCAACATTGAGTTGCTTAATTTCCAGGTTTATAATTTGGTTCTCTGTGCTTTTGCATGATTAAATTCTATCTTAAGTGCATCATGATCTGAGAAGATAGTTGATATAATTTCTATCTTCCTGATTCTATTGAGGTATGCTTTGTGGCCCAGTGCATGATCCATTTTGGAAATGTTCCATGTGTACTGGAAAAGAATGTGTATTCTTTTTGTATGGGGATGTAAAGCACTGTATAGATCTATTAGCCCTCTCTCTTCTATTTCTTCCTTTAAGGCCAGTGTTTCCTTGCTGGGTTTTGATCATGTTGATCTATCCAGAGGTGATAAGACAATGTTGAAATCTCCAACTGCTATTGTGTTGCTAGCAATGTCCTCCCTAAGATCTGTTGGAAGTTGTTTTAACTATTCAACTGGTCCCTCATTAGGTGCATATACATTTAGGAGTGTGAGTTCTTCCTGCTGCACATATCCCTTGATTAGTAAAAACTGTCCTTCGCTGTCCTTCTAATATTTTTCAGCCTGAAATCTATTTTGTCAGATACTAGTATGGACAACCCAGCTTTTTTGAAGGAGTTGTTTGCCTGAAAGATTGTTTTTCACCCTTTTACTTTGAGTCTGTGTTTGCTCTGACCATTTGGGTATGTTTATTGTAGGCAGCATCTGCTGGGCTCAGTTTCCGAATCCATTTTGCCACTATGTGTCTCTTGATGGGTGTATTTAGACCATTGATGTTGAGAGAGATTATTGTCATGGAATTTTGTGCCATCTTTCTGTAGGGTTTGTTGTGCTTGTAGGGTTTTTTTTTTTTGTCTTACAGGAGTCCCTTTATTCCTTCTTTTAAGTTTGGTTTTGAGTCTATGAAGTTCCTAAGCTCTTGTTTATCCATGAGCTTGTGTATGGTTCTTTGGAGAGTGAGAGATTAGTCAGATAAAGTATTCTTGGTGAGATGTTCATTTCATTGAGTTTTTTCACTATATCCCACCATTGTCTTTGTCTTGGAGGGTTTCCTCTGATAAGTTTGCTGTGAATCTGAGGGGTGCTCCTTTGTATGTGATTTCCTTTTTTGACCTCACTGCTTACAGTATTCTGTCCCTATCCCTAGCATCCATCATTCTAACTATGGTATTTCTTGTAGTTTTTTTTATTAGGGTCTCTTCTAGCTGGCATCCTTTGGGCTCCTAGGATCTGAACGTCTGCATTATCCAGCTCTGGGAAGTTTTCAGAAATGATTTCTTTAAGGGTGGCCTTTTCACTAAGGTTGCCTCCCTATCCTTCTGGTACTATGATGATTCTAATGTTATTCCGCTTGGAATCATCCCTTTGGTCTCTGATTCGCCCTAGACCTATTTTGAGGTCTTTTCCAATTGTTTGTTGTAGCCTGTGGGCTTTCTTCTGCTCATCTTCAAGCTCACTGATTCTACTTCAGCTGTAGCCATTCTACTGTTGAGGGCACCCCCTGTGTTTTTTATTTCATCTACAAATTAATAAACTAGAAATGCAAAATGAAATTAACTTAACCCTTCAACTATTATTGCACAAGTTAGTAGTTTGCCAGAACCAATAGCAAGAGTAAAAAATGCGTAAGAGTGAAGATAATTTGTTTTTAATTCAATGCTATGTTTTGGAGAAAGCATCAAAATAGATTAAAGTCCTCAGAAATAATCTTAAAATCAGAATAATTTTTCTTAATTTTCTCTAGAAATGAGCAATTCAGTCATCTACTATGTTAAATAAAACAAAGACAGTGTAATTAACTATATTTATACTTTTTTTTTTAATTTATTTATTTTTAATTAGAGAATCACCGTGAGGGTACAGTTACAGATTTATACACTTTTGTGCTTATACTTCCCTCATACAAAGTTTGGGAACCCATCCCTTCACCAGTGCCCATTCTCCACCACCCGTAAACCCAGTGTCCCTCCCACCCTCCCCAATCCCATCTCCCCCTCACCCCACCCTGCCACTGTGGCAAGGCATTCCCTTCTGTTTTCTCTCTCTAATTAGCTGTTGTGGTTTGCAATAAAGGTGTTGAGTGGCCGCTGTGCTCAGTCTCTAGCCCTCATTCAGCCCGCAACTCCCTTCCCCCACATGGCCTTCGACTACAATGTAGTTGGTGATCGCTTCTCTGAGTTGACCTTTCCCCGGAACGTGAGGCCAGCCTCGAAGCCATGGAGTCAACCTCCTGGTACTTATTTCTACAGTTCTTGGGTGTTAGTCTCCCACTCTGTTATTCTATATACCATAGATGAGTGCAATCTTTCTATGTCTGTCTCTCTCTTTCTGACTCATTTCACTCAGCATGAAACTTTTCATGCCCATCCACTTGACTACAAAATTCTTGACCTCCTTTTTTCTAACAGCTGCATAGTATTCCATTGTATAGATGTACCAAAGTTTCCTCAACCAGTCATCCGTTCTGGGGCATTCGGGTTTTTTCCAGATTCTGGCTATTGTAAACAGTGCTGCGATGAACATACATGTGCAGATGTTGTTTCGATTGTACTTTTTTGCCTCTCTGGGATATATTCCCAGCAGTGGTATTGCTGGGTCAAATGGGAATTCAATATCTAATTTTTTGAGAGTCGTCCAAATTGTTTTCCAGAAGGGCTGAACCAGTCGGCATTCCCACCAGCAGTGAAGAAGGGTCCCTTTCTCCCCACATCCTCTCCAACAGCGGTTGCTTTTGTTCTTTTGGATGTGTGCTAGTCTCTGTGGTGTGAGGTGGTATCTCAAAGTTGTTTTGATCTGCATCTCTCTGATGATTAGTGATGCAGAGCACTTTTTCATGTGCCTTTTGGCCATTCGTATTTCTTCCTTGGTAAAGTTTCTGTTCATTTCTTCGCCCCATTTTTTGATGGGGTTGGATGTTTTCTTCTTGTAGAGTTCAACCAGTGCTTTATATACTATTGATATCAACCCCTTATCTGATGGGTATTGTGTAAATATCCTTTCCCATTCTGTGGATAGTCTTTGTATTCTGGTCACTGTATCTCTTGCGGTGCAGAAGCTTTTTAGTTTAATGTAGTCCCATTTGTTGATCTCTGTTTTTACTAGATTGCTTAGTTCCGTGTCACCTTTGAAGATACCTTTATCTTCAATATCGTGGAGGGTTTCGCCGACCTTGTCTTCAATGTACCTTATGGTTTGTGGTCTAATGTTGAGGTCTTTAATCCATTTTGATCTGACTTTTGTTCATGGTGTCAGGTCAAGGTCTAAACCCATTTTTTTGCATGTGGTTGTCCAGTTGTGCCAGCACCATTTGTTAAAGAGGCTTTCCTTGCTCCACTTCACATCTCTTGCTCCCTTATCAAAGATTAGATGGTCATACATTTGGGGTTGTGTGTAGGGATATTCCACCCTGTTCCATTGGTCTACGGCTCTGCCTTTGTTCCAGTACCATGCTGTTTTAATTGTTACTGCTTTGTAGTAAAGTTTGAGGTTGGGGATGGTGATGCCTCCCATCATCTTTTTCCCAAGAATTGTTTTAGCTATCCTTGGACGTTTGTTATTCCATATGAATTTTAGGATTGCTTGATACATTTCTTTGAAGAATGTCATGGGTATACTTATAGGGATCGCATTGAATCTGTATAATGCTTTAGGGAGTATTGCCATTTTGACAACATTGATTCTCCCTATCCACGAGCAGGGTATATGTTTCCATTTCCTCATGTCCTCTTTGATTTCATGGAGTAGCGTTATGTAGTTTTCTTTGTAAAGGTCTTTTACTTCCTTGGTTAAGCTGATTCCGAGGTACCTGATTTTCTGGGGCACGATTGTGAATGGGATTGCTTTTTTCATGTCCCTTTCCTCTGCCTCATTGTTTGCATATATGAAGGCCATGGATTTTTGGGTATTGATTTTGTAGCCTGCAACTTTACTGTATAAGTCTATTGTTTCTAAGAGTTTCTTAGTAGAGGTTTTAGGCTTCTCTAGATATAGTATCATGTCGTCTGCAAATAGTGAGAGTTTGATTTCTTCCCTTCCTATCTGGATGCCCTTAATCTCTTTTTCTTGTCTAATAGCTATCGCAAGTACTTCCAGTACTATATTGAAGAGGAGTGGTGAGAGTGGGCATCCTTGTCTTGTGCCTGATCTCAGAGGAAAGGCCCTTAGTTTTTCCCCATTGAGGATAATGCTTGCTGTAGGCTTGTGATAGATGGCTTCGACTATCTTGAGGAAAGTTCCTCCAAACCCCATTTTGGCGAGGGTTTTCATCATGAAAGGATGTTGGATCTTGTCAAATGCTTTCTCTGCATCTATTGATATGATCATATGGTTTTTATCTTTACTTTTGTTGATATGCTGGATTATGTTGATTGATTTCCGAATGTTAAACCATCCTTGCATCCCTGGGATGAATCCCACTTGGTCGTGATGTATTTATACTTTTTTTTAAACCACAGGACAGCCTTGCTTTAGTCTTACAAGGATAGTCTTCCTTTGTTCAATTTAGAGCTTACAAATCTTCATTCTTTACTGCAGCCTGAAAAGAGTAATTGTACCTTCTAAAAATTAAATGAGGTTGAGATTATTTAACAATATTTCATGTGAAGTTTAGAAGCTTAAGATGTTGTGTGCGCCCTGGAGAAACCTCATCATTAGATGACTTTGAACATCCTTATTTGTGTTTCATTCTGTCTTTATATGTCTTTAGTTCCCTAAATCAATGAACACAACTGTTCCACATAGTCCCTAAGGCAGAAGTTGCCATAAGCGGTTAGTTTTCAGTGTAAGATAAAGCAAACTGAAAAGACTGTTTTAGAATATATTTATTAGTGTCTCTGACAGAAGTTTTCTACCACCCAGTGGCAACCACGCATTACATTGGGAATGGTGATTGCTTCTTATCAGTAGAATTCAAATTCATAAAGCCCTTTATGTTATCTGATAATTACCATTTGTGCCAATTTTCAAAAGAGAGTGACTAAAGTATTTTTAAAATATTATTGATTGGTTAAAAGTATGACAGTTAACCTCCTAATAAAGGGAAACCCTTAAGGAACAGTCTATTCTTTCTCTCAACTACCTAACTAGTAAATTAAAGAAAAGGCAAGTTTTAGTTTCTTCAATGTGCAAAGCAAAACCTAGGAAGACTGAAAGAGAGTTTAGTACAGAAGACATAAACTATGGCTAGAAAGTAAGGAGACATGTATTCTTGGCATTGTAGACTTTAATTTAATATTGGTTTTTAAATTAAACATCTTTCGGAAAAGTCTTATGTTCTAGTCTCATTAATTATATAACTTAGTTAATCATTATTTCTGCTATCTTCAGTTATTTACATCTCATAAAAAGTGGAGAGTAGTGGAGAGACTAGTATTACTGACCCACAATGTTAAAGTATAAGAAGAAAATGCTCATAAACCAGTTGATATAGTTTGCCTATAAAACATTAATTTATTTTCCTCCTTTGTTGGTATTAGGATGATGAGATTTGAAATCTAAAAATGATACAATTTATTTTTTTAAATATCCCAAGGCCTTGAATATTGTTTTCACCTATCACCTTCTTAGACAATCTGTGGGGTACCAAGCTAATTTAATTCCAACAAAATTCTTTCTCATTATCCTATTTTATGTTTTCTAGAATTTAAAAGTCACTTGGTTATAATTCCATTATTTTATAATGAGTTTCTAGGTCAAATACCTGCCCACAAGAAGGGTAGCTTGATCTTGGCACCAAAAAGCATGCTTCAAATATGTGTGGAATTAAAGAATGAATGCCCTTTGTCATATTGCTTATTCATTTGAAACACCAAATGCTTATGTAGAAAAAAAAAAGAAGCCTATCAGAGAAATATGCTGATAAAACAAAGCATGGCTTATTTGCAACAAGAGAAAAAAGTAACTTGATTAAGATAACATCGAGTGATATTAACATAGAGAATTGAGATACAGTGCAATTACATTTTATGGTTGATTGGGTAATATTGTAGAAAATCTAACTGAGTTGAGAAATAACCAGATATTATAATAAAATGTTTTGGGATATATAGGAAAAGTAAGATTTAGAATTTAAACTGAGAAATGATGATATAAGGAAGTTTTTCATTGCTTTAGTAATGTGATCTCTAGGATCAGTTGTTTTCTGACAGTAAACATGAGATTTTTGCTTGCATTTAGTGTGAACTAACAAAGAATAGCAAATAATATATCTAAGAATAGTTTTAACAGAAGAACCAAAAAGAATTAATGGACCCAATATTATTTATTACAGGAATAGAAATTATTTCGTTTGAATTATTAAAGCTTTATTTGATTCTGACACATGGACTTTTGTATATTTGCAAAACCATTACTTTTTATTACAGCTGTATTCAATTTTATTTTGAGCTCATTTGAATTCTTGCACTGCATTGAGTTTCTTTTTTACTTCTGCACTTAATACTTTTTAAAAAACCTTTTTTAATGATAAAAATAAGTTATGGTTTCACACAGAACTATTTTATCAAATTTCAGTCCTAGATTTTCCTGCAGTATTCAGTAAGCCCTACTGAAATATATATTTCACTTGTGTATCTTCAGAAATGATCTGTAATATCTATAACTTGAAATTGACATTTTTATTATACTATTCTCCTAAATTAATTCAATATTCATTAACTAGTCCATATTTACAATATAAATCTAGACATTTAACAGTGACCCTTCTCTTACATACTGTGCTTTAAAAATATTTATTAGGACCAGAGATATAGTACAATGGGTAAGACGCACAGAGCAATCCATCCCAGCTCTAATCAGACATCACGTATGATCCCCAGAGATCATTGAAGAATGATCTCTGATCTCTGAGCACAGAACCAGGAGTATTCACTAAAAACAGTTATCATTACCAACCCACATCCGCACCCTAATATTCATTAGATGCTTCATGGACTTGATACATTTAGAATATATTAACTGATTTCATCTCTGAGTCCTTACAACTTTCTAGGACATATTTTAACTAGTGTAATCATGGTAGCAGTGTAGCACTGCACTGTCATCTGTTGTTTGTCGATTAACTCAAGCGGGCACCAGTAATGTCTCCATTGTGAGACTTGTTGTTACTGTTTTTGGCATATCGAATACGCCACGGTTAGCTTGCCAGGCTCTGCCGTATGGGCGGGATACTCTTGGTAGCTTGCCAGGCTCTCGGAGAGGGACAGAGGAATCGAACCTGGGTTGACCATGTGCAAGGCAAACGCCCTACACGCTGTGCTATTGCTCCAGTCCAGTGTAATAATGGTAATAATAATAATTGTAATGTCAAGTATAAACATCTTTTATTGCATATCAAAGGCCATAGTTTAGTTTCTAATCAATTGATATCAGATTAAAATATAGCAAGATTAAATTTTATAAATAATTTTAAAATTTAAAACAGTGAAATTCAATTGTTAACAATTGACATCCAATTAATTTAGTATCTATGTTTACTAGAAATATATACTCATCTCTGATTACATAAATATGTCCTTACTAATCTTAGTGAAATTCTAGGTAAAAATTTCTCTAATTCTTTGTTTAAGTCATTGAACTTCTCATATTTATTTTATATGACTGAACTATGCTGTGCAGTTTTTCTCCATTTCAAATCACAAAACATCCATACGTAAAATACTCTATTTTTAAAAATCCGACATGGTTTGCCACCTAATTCAGAATTCCCCCTGAAACATTAAAGAAGTGATATAATCTATAGGATGCATGGTATCTTGGAAGCAATGGACCTAAAAAAGATGTTCATATGTGTAGGGTAACATAGCCTCAGATAGTTTAGGTTTATTGGGTTACTCCCATCACAGTGCTCCCATTTATCTGTGTTTATTTGTAGCTTCTTTCTTAGTGTTCTGTTGACTTATAAATATTGTTTTTCTCTTCTTCTTGAGTCCTTTGCATAGTTTATTCAGAGCAATGTCCTTTTTTCTATAGACACAGGAAAACTTAGCAAATGCTATGCTTTTGTAACCTGGGAGTCATTTGACTCTGCATGATATTTTCCTCTTGGGCATCTGTTCTCTCGACCTAAGCCTCAGCTGCCCTTACTCCTAGCACCCCCAAAAGCAGGGTCCTGACGAGGGACGAGACAGACCCACGGCAAGCAGTGAGTTGTGTGCTACCCTGGCATCGAGATGGGCCTGGCCAAAGTGCCTAATGCTTAACTATAAGTTAAGAGCTTGGTCATGGACAAATGCTGTCATGATCCAAACAGTGATAACTAGATTTGGACTCTGCTAGGGTGAGGAATGATTAATCTGGCCTGAGCGCAGTAGTCTGAGTCTGCCAAGATGTTGCCAGGAGAGCTGCCTTGCAAGCCTCAATGTATCTCTTGCTATGCTCATACAAAAATAACTAGTATTAAGATGTTAATGAGTGTTTGGACTAAGGAAAGGAGAAAAACACCTTAAGAGTCAGGAAGGGCTTTGGAATGCCCTTAGGTAATGTTCCCTTTGAACCTGAGAGCCCTCAGGAAGGGTTTTCTTTTTTTTTTTTTCTTTCTTTTTTTTGGGGAGGGTCACACCTGGCGATGCACAGGGCTTACTCCTGGCTCTGCACTCAGGAATTACCCCTGGCGGTGTTCAGGGGACCATATGGGATGCTGGGATTTGAACCCCGGTAGGCCTCGTGCAAGGCAAATGCCCTACCTGCTGTGCTATCTCTCCAGCCCCAGGAAGGGCTTTCTTATGTTGATTTTGATACCTGGCTGTGTGTAGCTTAGAGGGCAAGGTGGAGAGAGAAAAAGAGAGGAGAATACAGGCTGCAGTAGATCCAGAGAGAGGCCAGAGCTAGGAGTGCGAGATTTGAGAAAGATGGAAGATTGAATAAATGGTAAATAATCAGCAACCAGCTTGGTCCTTATTCTTCCTTCGCTTGTCCTTTGTCAACAGCCATCCTGATCCAGCCCATACACAGCATTTCCAGAGCACCGAACATGGGCAGTGAGACAGAGCTGCCCGGAGTGCACAATTGCACACGCCCCTCCTCGTGCTTTAGCTTTTAACACATATGTAAAGCACAACATAGATAGCCTTGATATCAACTGCCACTTCACTGTTGTAAATTTGCTTTTTCTTCTTGTCTTGGGTGTGCAAAATCTCGTGGATAAAGAATTTATCACATTCTCAGGAGGAACAGTTTTCAATTATGTGTCTTAAAATGTATCTTATTGTTGCATCTTATGATGTATAAATGTATAAATATAGCACTGCACGGTATTCCTGTTGTTCATCGATTTGCTCGAGCGGGCACCAGTAACATCTCCATTGTGAGACTTGTTGTTACTGTTTTGGGCATATCAATTACGCCTGAGTAGCCTGCCAGGCTCTGCCGTGAGTGTGGGACACTCTCAGTAGCTTGCCAGGATCTCTGAGAGGAATGGAGAAATTGAACCCGCATCTGTTGTGTGCAAGCCAAATGCCCTACCCACTGTGCTATCTTATTTTTATGTCTTATCAATCTTATCGTCAAATTTTTAGAGCTGTTATATTCAGTATGATATGCATATGGCTCACAGGAAATTCACTGATGTGGTACAGCCATAATATAGGAATATAGAATGATTTGGTTAACAAAGGGTTAATAGGAAGTTGAACAGAATGAGGGCACTAAAGTGTCAAGGATTTTCTCTTGACATGGAAATTACCTTTAGGCCCTTTAGGCAGTATTGAAATATCCTTATTCTATCCACTAATATGCTATTCAACATTCTCTTACCTAATGTATTTTCTTTGTTCCTATATTATTAAATATTTGAAATCTATTGAAGTCAATTTGTTTCTAGTTTTTTCACAAGCCTACATATGCATATATATATATATATATGGTTTGTCATACTCTAGGACTCTTCAAATTTGTAAAAGTCAAAGAAAACTATATTTTCAAGTGTTTTACACATATGATTTTTCAAAGTAATGTCGAGAACATTTTTCATTAACAACTAGTTTCCTTTGGGAAAAATATTGATATATTTATTGATATGCTTATATGTTTTTGCTTTTATCATTGCTATCTGAATAAATAAAAGTTAAGAATAGAAAATAGTGCACATAAGTTTTAAGGAGGCCTATATGTATAAAGTTTAAAAAACGTGGTAATCAAATTCAGAGTTTTATCTTGGTGATTTTTAATATTTTACTAATTATTGAACCAACTGAATAGAACATATTTTGCAAGTACCTAATTTACTCCCTTTCTAGACAATGAAGCACTTAGGGAATTTCTTGAAGATGTTTACTTCTTGTCTCTGAGCTCACTAAAATGACATTTGTCATGCATTTATTAATTATTTTTGAAAAAGAATTTCCCAGGAGTTCTAAAGAATTCTAGTCTCATGAGATCATAAGACTCTATTTCTGTCTATTCATACATATATAAGTATACATAAGGTACATATGCATATATATGAATATATCTGGAAGATAAATGGTATTGTATACATGTATATGTATGTAACTATAAAGTATGCTCAAATACACTGGGGAAAATGTATGATAAACTTTAATCTGGAGATTCACAGCACACATTTCAGTTTAAAAACACTGAGAAGCCTGTAGCGTTCAAATAAAATTGCTCTTTTATATTTAACCTGGAGTTTCCCTATTACTTAGCAGTGTATAGTATACAAATAATTCTCTGTTAAACAAACAGCTTTTTGTGTGTTATCATTACAAGAGTATCAAGGTATTATGATTTTATAAAATATAACAAAAGTATTATGGTAACCATGAATAAATATTTATCTTAGTGGTTTAGCCTGATTAATGCACCACATTTTAAAGACAGTGCATATAGAAAAATTTGGTTTCTAGTATCTTAAGCTAGAAAATAATTTTTAATTTGTATAGACCATAAATTAAAATATATTTGGAAAATTCCACTCTTTTAGGAGTCCCTCTTGGAGAGCCCGGCAAGCTACTGAGAGTATCCTGCCTGCATGGCAGAGCCTGGCAAGCTACCTGTGACATATTCGATATTCCAAAAACAGTAACAACAAGTCTCACAATGGAGACGTTACTGATGTCTACTCAAGCAAATCGATGAACAACAGGATGACAGTGCTACAGTACAAGACATTCATTGATTTCTGTATTAAGATATGGAATGTCACTGATATACCAATAATTCAGCTAATTTCATACAGTTTCTTCATTCTACATACTGGGTTTTCATATTTATATTTTATTAAAAAATACTTTTTTTGTTTGTTTTGCAGTACACTCAGCTATGTTCAAGGCTTACTCCTTGCTTAGTACTCAAGGAAATAGTCCCTGCTGTGCTCCAGGGAGCATGTGCCAAGAATCCAACCCCAGTCAGCTGTGTATAAGGGGAGTAACTTATCTCTGTACTATCTCTCTAGTCCAGTGTATTTTCCTACTTTTTTATTGAAAGGAGGTATATGTATTTTGTTTGCTGCTCCTGCTGCAAAGAATAAGTTGATATTTCTGTTCATTGCAAATTATTGATCTTTGGGTCTAATTCTAAATTGGAAGATTTACTAATTTGGGACATGACAAAATAAAATCTGATAGGAGTGGGCAGAAAGTAAGACGTCAACAAAGAACATCACAATAGCCATAACTGTATTGTCTTAAGCATCTTCAGAGACATCTGGCATTCACATGATTTGCATCACAACTCTGTAAGGGACCTGAGAACTAGAACAGTGGACAAGGTATTTGCCTTGTATGTTGCCAACTACAGTTCAATTCCATACACCTCATAATTCCTGTTTTAAATTCTGCCTGGTGTGATCCTTGAGCACAGAGTCTGAACTAAGCCCTGAAGAACACCTGGTCCCCCCTGCACACTTTCCCTCTACCTTCCCTCCCAAATAAAAACACAAAAGTCACAACAATTCTACAAAAATTGAGTGACACTGAGATTCTACCACTGGATCTCAAACTTGCCAAGGCTCTTTCACCATAGACCAGGAGAGTTAGATGGTCTGCTTTACCGGTTCCTAAAGTTGGGGTCTCAACTTACTTCTTATTTGAATTTCCTGATCTTTGGTCATTAAAATTAAAACAAGCAATCGTACTTAGGAGTTGGAGAAAGAATACTGTGGATAGGATGATTGACTTGCACATGACAGAAGGAGTTCATTCCCCGGTACTCCATTTTTATTTGTTTTGGGAGGCTTTTGTGGGTCCATGCCCATCTGGAGTGATCCCTAAACCCAGACCCTGAAATAAAACCCAAGCATTGATGGGCATGGACCCACAAAAGCTTCCCCAAACAAATAAAAGTATCAGTTTAAAAGCTAGTTAAGATTTGAAATGAGAATTGTTAGCAGTATTTTGACATGGAAAGTAACTCAGGTTGTCTATACTTTTAGATTGAAAAGGGATGATAAAAGGTGAAACACCACAGTAAGAATTTGCGTTATGCTGCTGATCTGGGTTTGATGCTAATACCCCATATTGTTTCCTGAGTGCCTCTAGGAGTGATCCCTGAGCTCAGAGCCGGAAGTAGGCTCTGAGCAATACTGGTTGTGACTGTCTCCCACAAAACCCAAAATTGTAGGTTAAAGGGATTGCATCAGAGAAAGTTTAACTTAGCTTCCCAACATATCACATTAGAAGATGGCTTAAGATGGACCAAACTTGGTTTCCTTGGGTTAAGATCAAAGCTTCTAACTTGTATGCAAAATATCCTCTTTAGAAAATCACTTGACAGTGTGTATGCATTGCCCCTCCCTTTTCTTACTATTCTCTAGTGTGTCCTTATGATTCAAAATCCAGTTTGCTCCCTCCTTTTCAGCTGTTTCCACTGCTAAAATATATTTATCTTTGGGAAATCCCCCTGTGTGAGAGAAAATGCTCTTACTACGTGTGAACTATTACAGCACAAAAGACTAACATCCAGTACTTCTCTTTAAATTTAAAAACCGCATGGTGTTATGTGACTGGTTTCAGAGTAATGGGCTTCAAGTATTTTGAAAACTGTTTTGGCTCTATTCCCAATTTCCGCTTAAGTTTCCTTTGCTTGATTTTCTCTCTGCGGCCCTCCCAACCCATCTCAACAGAGAGTGCAGGGTGAGATCCTCGGGAGCTGATCCTATTCCCATTCTTTAAATGAGCTGATTATGGGTTGAGGTAGATGTCATTCTCTCTTCCGTGTGGAACTTCTCCCTCTAAAATGACCAGTCTCTGCAGACTAATTAAGCAAAAGAGTGCTGAGCCGGTTTCCGACAGGTAAAGCTCTCAAAGCACACAGCAACTGTCAGCCTATGTACCTCTAAGCAATTTGTGTGAGAGAATTTTCTGAAAGGTCGAGCTAATGGGTATGAGTACAGCTGTGCACATACATTGTTTTGCAGAAACAGCAAAACCAAGGCATTGTAAGTTTTTCCAGTTTCTAAGAGCCGGGTTCTCTGCTTTTATAAACAAGGTCCATTAGATACGCAGCAGATTACTCTATTAAGAACTGCTTTATTTGGGATGAGCAGGGTTTTGAACTCCTGCCACCCAGTGGCCTTTACCTGTGTAAACATAAAAGAGCAAGTGGAGCTCTAGTGAGTCGATTTGGGTAGGCTTGTGCTCTCATCCTTTCCCCACGCTTTTATGTTCTTTTCAGGGGAATTTCTCAATAGCTTTTTCTGCATAATGATATCTGAAATGCTGTCACTGCTAATCAATCTCAGACTTTTTTGAAAGAGTGCCATGTATTATCTGGGAACCAAGCTGTGTGTATTGTCTTTATTTATCATGAAATTCATTACAGTGTTAGTCAATGAAAAGAAATCAAACACCATAATCTAATGGACTTGGATTAGAACATTGAGCTCAACTATCTAATATTTGAGCATTCTTTTTAAGGCACTAAACTCTTTCCTATTGGTTTTATTGTTCTCAAATCTCACCTCATAGATTATGATAATTGAACCTATTTATATGCTTTCAAGAATCTGATGTATGCCCAGAACATTGTGGATGTTTAATAAGTAACTCTACTATGCTTTGTTATTATATATGTGTATATATATACATATATATACATACATATGTATATAGATATATGGGGTGTCACACCCAGCAATGCACAGGGTTACTCCTGGTTCTACACTCAGGAATTACTCCTGGCAATGCTCAGGGGACCATATGGGATGCTGGGAATCAAACCCGGGTTGACGCATAAAAGGCAAATGCCCTATCCACTTGTGCTATTGCTTCAGCCCCGTTATTATATTATAAAGAACAAAATTGGACTCATTTTTGTACGATTATAAATATAAACATTCATAATGTATAAATATTAAATATATGTAACATATTACATATATACACATATATCAAATATTTAATATGCCATGGAGAGCTTGCCAGGCTCTGCTGTGCGGGTTGGATACTCTTGGTAGCTTACAGGTTTCTCTGAGAAGGATGGATAAATCAAACCTGAGTCAGCCGTGTGCAAGGCAAACACCCTACCCTCTGTGCTATCGCTCCAGTCCACGGCTCATGTGTGTGTGGAAACACACTTGAAAGTGCTCAGAGCTGACTCCCAGTTCTGTACTAAGGTGTCCATTTCTCACTATTCCCAGGATACTAAGTACGTTGCCTGGATTAAACCCAGGTAGATCACATGCAAGGCAAGCACCTTGCCCACTGTACTATCTCTCCAGCCCAAAAGATCATATTTTAACAGAAAATACTCTGGCACTCCAACAACTTTCCTATATTAAAAAACATTGTTCTTCCATCAAAAACTAGGGGCATTAGCTCTATGAACTAAAATCTCTGTGGTGTTCTCAGTCTAGAGATGGGTAGTTTACCCGCAAACCCCAGAAAACCAGTACAGTCACCATCCTTCGAACAGAGAAATGGCTCAGCTCTACAACTAATATCAAAAAGTACATGATGCTGCCAAATATTCCCAGGTAGATTGGTCCAGAATGACAACTCTGGAACCCCCTCAGAATGGAGACAGATTCCCCTTTCTGTTTGAAAGTACAACAGCCTGCACCACAATGAACACCTTCTTATAAAGAAACAGCCCAACTCTCCCACTGAACCTTTTCAAAATGCCAAACCACCGAATTGTTCCAGATCTATATAGCTCTTGGATCAGGAGGCCACATAGCAACACCTCAAAATTGTATAGAACTAACAGCCCAGTATGATAGCAGGTCTGATGGGAAAGTTACTTAGAAAACCACCAAGCTCAATGAGCTTAAACAATAACACAGAAAGCTTATCTAGCATCAACTAGCCTAGTAAATCCTCAGATAATGACTATAGTAACATCATTGTGAGATAGAACAATTTTCACAAAAAACCTTTTATCGATCTTTAGTGTTCATAATTCCATTTGCCTTTCTGTTGTAACAACTACTATGAAGTAAATTGGTTTGTGCATATAAGGGGGAAACTGGGGTCCTACATGAGAAAATAAGGACATTGGTGGAGGGAAGGTCACACTGGTGGTAGGACTGGTGTTGAAACATTTTGTGTCTGATGCAACTGTATTATGAACAATATGGTAAATAATAGTGTTACAATAAAAACATTTTGAAAAACTAGGGAGATGAAATATCCATTTCTGAAAAGAAAATATAGAGATGACCATGAAAATGTGGTCGTCATCACTTTCCATCATGTCATTCAAAAAAATGACGAGATATAACAGGAGAATAACATATATTAAAAAGACTGAAAATAAACAATGTTAATTGGAATGTGGTTTTAAAAAAATAAGAATTCTTACTCAATACTGAGAATGATTTCTGGTTTCAACTACATAGAACATAGAAAAAAACTTAAAAAAAATGGGTTTTCACATAATCTAGCAACTCTTCTTGATGTCTATCCCACAAGCACAAAACCATTAACCCATAATGATATTTACACTCCTATACCTGTTGTAATGTTATTCACAAGATCCAAGCTATGGAAAAAACCCAAGTGCTCAAAAGAAAGTAAATGGACAAGGACATTGTGGAAAATTCCTCAGCTAAAAAGAAAAAAGAAAAAGATGAAGTTATTGAAACTGAAGGGTATCATGCTGAGCAAAATGAGTCGAAATAAGAGAGATTTTCTCTCATGCTTGGGATATAGAGAAACATAGTAAGGATTTTTAAAAATATCAGTGATAATAAATGCTGAAAATCAGCATATTAAATTATAGAACTGAATCTGCTAAAAGAAGTGGAGGGGCGTGTAGAGAGGGAAGGAGATAGAAGTTGGAGACAGCAGAAGAATACTGCAAGGACAGCAGGTAGGGCGTTTGCCTTGCACGCGGCTGACCCAGGTTCTATTCCTTCATCCCTCTCTGATAGCCAGGCAAGCTGCCAAGAGTATCCTGCCCACATGGTAGAGCCTGGCAAGCTATCCGTGGCGTATTCGATATGTCAAAAACAGTAACAACAAATCTCACAGTGGAGATGTTACTGGTACACGCTCGAGCAAATCGATGAACAACGGGATGACAGTGCTACAGTGCAGGGCGCTGCAGAGCTCATACAACCAGTAGGGTGCTTTCTGTGCTTGAGGCCAACCCAGGTCGGGTACCTGGCATCTTGTATGGTCAATGCAGCTTCACCAGGAGGATTTTCTGAGTGCTGAAGCAAGAGTAAGACCTGAGCCTCAGTAGGTGTGGCCCCACAAACATAACAAAGCAAAACAGAACTATACTCTGGTGGAGGTTGTGGTACAGAAACATTGTTTTCTTGAAACATTATTATATATACCATGTTATAAAATAAAATAAAGTAAAAAATTATAACTAAGAAAAAAAATGTGGTAATAAACTTAGAGCAGATAAGCAGCAATTCTGTGAAGAGCTTGTTGTAGTAACACTATAGCCCTAAGCACAAAAGCACTTATACTATTGTAAACCAATGTTATCTCAGTTAAAATAAATTAAAAGAAAGCATTTTCTTTTTCAGGAAACTTCTGGGTTTCATATGTCTGCTCCACAAAACCTTATGCTTTCAAGAAGGTGAAAATGATATTCACATTTCAATGTGGCTAAAAAGGAATAAAATTCAACAAAATATGAAAATTGCATGAAATCAAAGTTTCAGTGTCCATAAACTAATTTTGACACATAGTCAGGTTCATAAATGACAGTGACAGTCAGGTTCATATATTTAGATATTCTGTAGGGTCACATTCCATATGGCCCAGTTGACAATCTGCCACAAAACCATATAACATGTAAAGATAGATAGAATCTGGGCCTTTACAAATATAGTTTTTAGTCCACAAATTTATTTATTTATAAAGATTATATTGTTACATGATGTATGACCCAGATAATAAATTTAATATTGAACTAAATCTAATTTCCATATTAAATTTATTATTTTTCAATATTTTCTTTGATTTTTGTTAAGTAAAACAGACAGAGGAAGCATTTTAACAATAAGCTCTGTTTCAAAGAAAATTCTTTGAGTTTTAGTTTTTTAATATATTCTGTTATAACTGTAAAGCTTAGTTTTCTACAAAGGCATGCAAATATACTATCTTCAATTAAATAACCACCAAACCTCTGTCAGAAAAATATCAGATAATCTGATATTCTGATGTTCTAAAATTAAAAGTGAGCAGCTACTTCTTTCTCAATCAGAAGTTATTTAATGTACTATCTTATTTAGAGCAAAATTTAAAATATGTTAATTTATACATGAATATTTCAATATGTCTGATTATAGGATTCTTTAAAGTGGTAAAATTTAACTTCCAAAACCATCTTCAGTTTGCCTCAGGAAGTAATGTATATAGGGGCACTGTAGCCCTGTCTGTAGCACTTTCCTCCCCTTGTTCATCAATTTGGTCAAGCGGGTACCAGTAACGTCTTCATTGTGAGACTTGTTGCTAGTGTTTTTTGTAAATCGCGTTGTCGCGGTTTCCCTTCTCCAGCAAAGAGAGACGACACCGGTTGAGGGTCCTTCTGCAGCAAGTTTATTGGAGATCTCCACAAGTACACCAGTGGGGGAGGAAGGCCCCGACCCTCAGAGCGATACCCTTTTTATAGAGAAGACCCCTCACTTCTGACGTGTTGCTCACCAGTTGGCTGTCCTCCAATCACCCCATGTGGGGCGATGCCGGGGCCCGCGCTCTGGAGGTCGTTTATCACCTAGGGCAGCCGGATGTCAGCGCCATCTTTGCTCCATGTGCTCTGGCTCCCTACAACTCCCCCTTATCTCTTTACTAAGGAGCCGGTCTCTGCGAGAAAGGGGGCGACGGACACCACTGCCTGTATAGATACCAGGGACGGAGGTGGCCTCAACGGGTCCCTCTTCAGGATCCGATGAGGCTCCTCCTGTCCCGCCGTCCGATTTTCCAGGCAGGGCAAAATTTCGACGGCGGCCCTATGCAAGCGGCTCGTCGCCCTGGGTCAGGGAGGAGAGAGACCCAGTGCAGTACCATCTAGTCTGACACCCTTCCCTGAGACCATTGCCGGTGCACCCAAACTTGTGCAATGGATCCACAGATCCCAAGTGTGCAGGGGCTACACTCAGCATAAAAGAAAGCACGGAGCAGCTTGATTTAAAGCGGCGATGCCTCTGGCGGGGGGATAGACCACCTAGGCTGAGCAACCATTGGGACTAAACGATCTAAAAAGACTAGGCATCATCACCTACGCCAGCTTACACTCTGCTAAGATTCAATCAAAAACAAGGCACGGTATTATATGCAATCAAAAACAAGGCACGGTATTATACGGAGGTGCAGAACAGAATATTGTACAAGTATCATACAGTCTTCCCCTGGGTAGGCTTGCACCAGGCGGTGATAGTACACTTCCACCTTGCGTGAGGTCAAGGCATTCACCTGATCTTTAATAAACTGAGTTAAGCGTTGGAATGCCCAAGGACCAAAAGAGATTCCGGGTCTTTTGTTTTCTTGAATCTGCACATCTTAAGAGCCTCCTTCCCAGAGACTCTGTTAAATCTCAATTTTCATTGCCAAGGGCCTTTTCCTATCTACCTGCCTACATCATATTCCCCCCTAGAGATTTCACCACCTTAAATCTTTAAGGGGAAAATGGTCGGTGATCCATCTTCTGAAGCTGCTTCATGCTGACAGAGGGGCGCAGACCCTGCCTGTACAAGGGGTGAAACCTCATGCTACCTTAGTTTTAGTGGGCCCCAGGCAATGAACTGGTTGGGATCCTGAAGTTATCTGAAAGAAAAGATCAGATCAATTAGACTGAGGGATGGCACTTTGAAATGATTAGACCCTGGAGATGTGGAAGGTCCTTTCTGACCTAGTAAGGACAAAATAGTTTGCTGTCTTAGAAAACATAAGAGTTAAAGCAACAGAAATCAAAGCAACGTAATGCCATACCCATTTCTATTATAAATACAATGAAAAAGGAATAACTGCTTCACGCATGGTTGATAGAAAATGACTTCTTATGTCCAGATTTTTCTAGTGGCATAGAAACACCAAGCTACTTCTCAGACTGGAAAAGCTATCCATCCACTAAAGCTATCAATTGGAACCAGTAGATATTTGTATCTTGAATATGAGCGTTTGATCATTTGCATGTCAATCTGCCAATCCTTTCCTCAGCAAGTTCCTTGAAGTTACAAGTGTTTGGAAAGGAGGCCCACAATTCATTAATGAAACAGAAAGCACAGTTCTGAGTTCCTTCCCATGAAAGATGGCTTTCACTAGTGTTGGAAGCTTAGTGTAACCCTTTATCTATCAATTTCCTTTTGAAAACATTGTTCCAATGCCTATTGTCCCTCTTTTGCAGCGTATTTTAGATGAGTATTATCTGGATGGCGTATTAATCCCATGATGGAACGAGAATTAAGAGCTGTTAAAATTCTAGTTCTCTCCAAATGACTGTGTTCATAGAACTAAGAGTGAATACTTAGATGTCCACTCTTGGCACTGTAGCCAATTGACAGGTTGGGGGGAAAGTAATTAATTCTGCACTTTGAGCTGAGGTTCCCCCACTAAAGCTCTGGCTTCCAATACCCTGGTCAGACTAGTGACAGCATCTTCAACATTGAGTCTCACAGACTAGACTGCTTACTTTACAGTCAGCAAAACATTGTACCTGAATTACTCAAAAGGGATACCTTATAGATCAAGATTAGAATACATTTACTAGATCACTCTATAGAATTTGAATCTAATTCTTTAAAAAGCAAGTTACAGAAACATGGTTTTCTCTTCACCTTCATTTTAAAATTTGCCTGATGGCTTAACAAATCTGACTTGTTCTTTTGCATAAATACAGCAAGATTGGAGAACTCTCCATTTGGGGTACCCCATTATTTACTGAGAAGTCCTGGGGGTTGGCTAAAGACAGGAGGCATACCAATAACGGCATTAATCTTATGTGGCACGTCAGAGTTACCCAGGCCTGGCCATAAATGTCCCACAATGAACTGGATGGCTTCAGGTCTTCAGGTTGAACTGGAGGTGACCTTGAGCCTCATTTGCCATAGAGGCATCCTGGCAGAAAGGAGTCCCTCCCCTCCCTTCTTCAGGGCTGGGAGAGATCCTAGTTTCCAGGGTTTTTCTTGATGCTGAGAGTAGGCCAGGCCATGTCAGTCACATAGATTTCCGGATTCCTCATTCTCCATAGCAGTGATGATTTCCATTCTTTCCTTGAGCCGGCCTGCCTCTAGGGTCTCCCTGAGGTTTGTAGGGTACTTGAAACAGTACCTGTTAAATACATGCTCCTGTCATTTAGACCAATCCCTTGCTGTTTCCCTGGAAGAGGGTTTTGGGGTCCCATAACTGATTTTCCTGTCTGCATGAGGGGTGGACCCTATTACAGAGAGGAAAGACTTTTATCTGGATTTATGCAAACCAACACAGTGCCATGAAACATCAAAAACATACTGAAGGTACAAAAGAAGAGAAAAGCAAACATTTCACTTTACTCACAGTAAGATGCAACACACCCATTTGTTGTAGGTCCTAGTCAAAGGAGCTAAAATCTGTAGAGGAAAAGTGTACAATTTAACATCGTATTTAACCCATTCAATCCTATGTTGAGAACCTTGACTTCCCATTAATAAAAGCACTGTACTGGGAGTACTAGAACAATTCCGCATGAGATTTAAAGAGTTTCTTAAAACAGTGATCAATTTCTTTCCTTCAAACACAACTTCAAACCTTCTACACATTCCTCTATATTTATTCTGTCCTGTAACTTTCCTTCAACTCATTTCAAAATCAACTTCACTTTAACAGGATTCCTTGCCTTTTTTCAACTGATGATATCTGCATCCATTATCTTTCTGACTTAAGACATACATCTATATTCCTTATAGTCATCCCATAAGTTTAAACTTTTATTTTACTGAACTTAGTACAACATAATCTCCCAATTTAGACAATAGTTACCAATCATTTCATTTAACATGACAAAACTACTCTGCAGTACCATTTCAAAAGCATTAGGTTAGTTCTATAGATATTCATTTTACTGAACTTAGTACAACCTAATCTCCCAAATTTGGACACTAGTTACCAATCATCTCATTTAACATGACAAAATTACTTGCAGTGCTATTTCAAAAGCATTAGGTCAATTCTATAGATATTCAAAAAAAACTTTAAAGATGCTCACACCTAAAGTTCTTAAAACATATTCATTGGGCAAAGGTTCAGTTCACATTAGAAATTAACCAGGAGACATCCTAGAATTCTGATTTCTAGGAAAACACAAATATAAAGATTAAAACACTCATAGATTACCATAAAACATTAAGGATCTCACACTTGCATACAAAGTTCTCTAGGTTCAGGATAAGGTTGGTACCGTAAAACCCAGACTAAGTCCTCAGGCCAATTCGGCCTGTCCTTTCTTCCTCAGATTTCCTTGTGACTTCCAGCTGAGGTCTGTTTGAGGTGGTTTGGGGTCTTTATCAGGAAAATGAAGTTTACTCCAGATGAAGCCAAGCCATAGCAGGACCCAGAGTACATTAGTAGGTGTTATCTGTTAAAATATAAGCATAGACTTTTCCTCCTACAAGGGGTTTCACACTATTTCTTTTTTGTGTGTTTGTCAGATTCTAATGCAAATGTAAGAATCAATTGTTTTCCCAGACCCTTTCTCATTCACAAAGTTGCAAGAACCAGATACCTGGAAGAGTTAAGAAACCCGATTAGCAAGTCTTATTTGCTGGGCAAACCTGTAATTAGAATTCATTGTTGAGGGAGGGTCTGCATATCCAGTCCAACTGAGGCAGAGCCTGCTGAGCTAGAAAAGCAGGGGGATGGGTAGACCCAGGGAAAATCTTAAAAAAAAATCTCTCAAACTGACATCTAAGATTAACCCTTCATTACCCTGAGCTAAGTAGCTCTAAAAAGTTTTGTTACCGGAAATCTCAGAGATCTAATAAAACACAGGTACGATAAGTTTTTCAACCAATATTGCAACTCTAGAAAATAATATTTTAAACCTAAGCATTACTCTTTGAGCCTGTTTTCATATATCAGTTATTTCAACTCACAAGATTCTCTAGGTCAAATAATTCTAATCCAGTGCAGATACAAATATATACATTGGTATTCTAGCATAAGACCTCTGGACCATCAATTTTTGTGAAACACAGTAAAACCTTCTTTGACTTAAGTTCAATAGTTCTCGTACCTTAGTTAGTTCAAACCATGAGCTTTCTAACTTTAAACAAGTCCACCATACAGACATCCTTTCAAATACAGAGAGAGCCTCCACCCCCCCCTTTATTTTTTTTTAAACCAACCTTTGATTTTAGCACAGAAAAAAAAAAAAACACTCAGACCATCAATGTTTATGGAAACATAAGAAAACTTTGTCTATTTTGGTGGTTTCTATACCTCTGTTGCTTTAAAAACAGCTAAATTCTTCATTAAAATTAGCTGAGGCTTGTAAGATAAAGCCTTGCATCCTCTGAATTGTTATTTCACTTTAGTTTTAGGCTAGTTTTAGGAGCTACTTCCTCAGCTCTTCCTAGATAGTACAGACTACGAATTTCAGAAGAGTTACAACTGTTAATAAACATTAATGTTCTTACAATAAGAAATCTAGATTGAGAATTTTGCATTCTCTGTAGGCTCAACATTCTGATAAGAAATCTTTGTTTAAACCTGGTCTAACAAGTTCCAAAAACCACCTCAACACTTTAAATTGCTTGACTACATACCACTTTGATCTCTGGTAGTGATCCTGCTTTCCCTGGTCTAATTTTTACTGCTGATTTTCACTCTGACTCCAACACTCAAGTTCAAGTGTTCCACATAGAGACAGACAGACAGACAGACAGACAATGAACTTACTAACAAAAACACCACTACATGTGCACATGTATACATTTGATCGATCGATCTGACCCTTCAAAAACGGCAGGGAGAAAAACTGATAGACAGAGAAAGGAAAGAGCAGTCCCCAGGGCAAATTGAGCCCTGTCGGCCGATTGGGAACATTGCTCCCCGTTTCTCTGTCTGACCAGCCAGTTTCCTGCTTGTTAAAAACGGGTCAAGAAAGCGCTTTTGTTGATACAAGCCGGCAAAACTATGACCAAGTTGTTGAAACTTAAGGTTGCCAGATGTTACTATTTTAAGATCAAGATTACTTCTGAGGCAGGGAGCTAGTATCTTCTTATCAAATGTGGGGATAAACCACCTTAGTGACACACTTCTTCATTCTTGATATTAAATCTTCTCTGCTTTGATAATCCTACTTCTTTCGTTACCTGCAAAAGATCTGACTGCAAAATGGTCTGGTAATGCAAACTGCCATTCACTGGCCATCTTTCCCCATGCTCTAGATTATATCCAAGCCATATGGTGTTACAGAGGTCAACAAGATATTCCTTATTTAAACTATCTAGCTGGAGGCTCTTCCAAATGTTTTAATTTAACAAGCAACCCAGAGGGGAATTTTTAGGTATTGAAGTTGAGTTGCCCATGTTTTTTTGTTTTTTTTTTAGTACCAGCAACAACCTAGGGAAGAAAAAAAAACCTAAGACAGGATGGTCCTCGAGCAAAAACTACTCTCCAGGGCTTCGCTTCGGCCTCTCCCAAGGGGACTCTAACCCCTCGTAGTGGCCTTGGCCATTCTTGCCAGTCTCGGGGGGTCATCCTATCCTGGGCCAGTCTTTCAAGTAGGGAAATGGTATAATTGGCATTGGCCCCATATTTTCTGACCGCTTCTGCCAACTCTTTAATCTGATTGAATTCTACCTGAGCATGAACTCTTCCATTCCCATCTCCCTCAAAGACAGGAAAGGCTAGTCTCATCTGCTTATGTAGGTCAGCAGAAAATAAAGATGTTTGGGATGCATGGGCTCCTTCCGTCCCCCGTGCGTATGGCGGGGGCGGGGGAGCCGAGGGTACGGGGCGCGGTGAGTGCGTTCTGCTGCTTCGGTTTCGATTTCGGAGGTCAGGGGGGCGATAGCGTGCCGCTTCGTAGCGGTGTGCCGCTTTGTAGCGTGCAGCTTCCTGGTCTAGAATTTGCTCTTCTTCAGAGCTCGAAAGGGAGTCTTCTGAAGAGCTCTCTTTGGGTTTCAGGCTGGCTGCAGCCATATCCCCCCAGGGATAGATTTTCCTCGGCCCACCCGGTCTAGAGCAAGTTGTGCAAACTGTGGGGAGAGGTGCGGCCTCCGCCTCTCCTGCATCATTCTCGCCCCCTCCGGGCGGTCCGCTTTCCTTTGTTGCGAGTGCGGGGGGTGAGAACTCTCCCCTCCCCCTTCCCTCGCCCTTGCCTCTATCGGGCAGTCCTTTTATCTTTGTTTCGGGTACCCTTTCATGCGCGCTTAATCTTTCCGACCGCTCGGTTTCTGACAGACTATCCTGGACCCTTTCTAAAATTTCAGGCCGTAGTCTGCCTCTCCGAGCCACCTCTTTCCTGCAGTTCTGAACCCTCCCTTCGGAACGAAGGGGCCTTCCCCAGGGTGCGAATGAAACTTACCCGGCGTCCCGGGTTTCGGCACCAGTTGTAAATCGCGTTGTCGCGGTTTCCCTTCGCCAGCAAAGAGAGACGACACCGGTTGAGGGTCCTTCTGCAGCAAGTTTATTGGAGATCTCCACAAGTACACCAGTGGGGGGAGGAAGGCCCCGACCCTCAGAGCGATATCCTTTTTATAGAGAAGACCCCTCACTTCTGACGTGTTGCTCACCAGTTGGCTGTCCTCCAATCACCCCATGTGGGGCGATGCCGGGGCCCGCGCTCTGGAGGTCGTTTATCACCTAGGGCAGCCGGATGTCGGCGCCATCTTTGCTCCATGTGCTCTGGCTCCCTACAGTTTTTGACATATGGAATATGGCATTGGGAGCTTGCCAGGCTCTGCCATGTGGATGGGATATTCTCAGTAGCTTGCCAAGCTCTCCGAGATGGATGGAGGAATCAAACCCAGGTCGGCCGCATGCAAGGAAAACTCCCTACCTGATGTGCTATCACTCCAGTCCACAAAGGAACAATAATCTTTAGATATACATTATATGAAATTTCTACAATTTTAGTTCATTCCACTTAAATAATGAACTTAGATAAATTGAGAGAAGTTGTAGGTAATGAATATATATCATGTTAGATTGCCTAATGTTCTTGGAAACGTTCCATGTACTTTTCAATATTTGATTCCAAAATAAATTTATTCAGGCACTACACATTCAAATGAAAAGTTGCATGAAGAATAAAGGGTTTTAAGATCCAAATAAATAAGACATTTAAAAAGTTGTTACAAATTAGGGCAGCATAATCGGTAGAAAACTATTTGGACACTGCAATTCAGAGATAAGATGAAACCGAGGGCAAGAAATAACATAATATGACAGGTGAGGGATGAGCTGATCTTTATAATGGAGAAAGAACACTTGAATAGGAAGAGAAAATTAAATGAACATCTGCTTACTCAAAAAATTATGTTAATACCCCAAAGGTAGTTAAATGCTTCAGATTGTTTATGAGAAATTGAAGAAATTTTATGAAAATAAGAGATTATTATCTGTCTCTTCAAGAGAAGACAAGTTTTATCTTTAAATACTCCCTTAGCCAATACACATACAAGACAGTGATTTATTTTGTAAAGTTTTAATAAATTTAAAATTCACTAACAATATGTGGAAGGATTTGATTGTTTTTACTTGATTGTTAAATATCAATTTTTAATAACTCAATTCTTTTATATGTTATTCAAAAGCAAATGTACATGATGTTTTATGAACCTGGCTAATTTAAAAATTAAATTGATTTCATTGTCACATAATTAGAATTATGATTTTTTTAATATAATGGTTCATATTTGCTTATAAGAAAAATCTGAATTTGACAACAGAAAAAAAGCACAAAAAGGTGCGGTGAATATTTTGTGGGTTCAAGGCTGTAGTTTGATCCCCCAAACCACATGATTCCCCCACGCATACTTAGATTATTTCTGGTGGCTCTGGACATTGAACTACAGGACTGTGCCCTGACCTCTGAGTACCATATGTACCTGTATTTCTATGAGGGATCCAACAATGACAAGAAGATGGTGCTTTTGGGGCTGGAGTGATAGCGTGGTAGGGCCTTTGCCTTGTACACGGCCGGCCCAGGTTAGATTCTCAGCATCCCATATTAGCCCCCTGAACACCGCCAGAAGTAATTCCTGAGTGCAGAGCCAGGAGTAACCCCCGTGCATTGGCAGGTGTAACCCCAAAAGAAAAATAAAAAACAAACAAACAAAAAAACAAGATGGTGCTTTTGTGTAACTGCTGAATTGAAAGTATGATTCCTTACTAAATTCTGGAGGTATTTTGACCGTAAAAATGTGAAAACTGGTGCTGGAGTGACAGTACAGTGGGTAGGTGCTTCCCTTGCACATGGTCAATCCAGGTTTGATCCCTCGTACCACCAGGTATAATTCCTGAATGCAGAGCCAGGAGTAACTCCTGAGCAGTGCCTAATGGGTGACCCAATATCAAACTAAAGAAAATGTATAAACTAGTGACAAATATTTGGACCCAATTACTCAGCAATGGAGAAGCATTAAAAAACAACAATTTTAATAAAACATGGTGAGATAGAATTACACACTTAAACACTTCTGTGATTACATTTCAGTCATACATACAATGGCTGAATACCCATCCCTCCACCAGTGCCCATTCTCCACCACCAGTGTTCCCAGTATCCCTCCCGCTACCCCCACCCCACCCTCCTGCCTCTGTGGCAGGCACATTCCCTTTTACTCTGTATCTCTCCTTTTGAATGTCACAGTTTGCAATACAGGCAGTAAGTGGCCATCATGTTCAGTCTATAGTCTACTTTCAGCACACATCTCCCATCCTGAGCAAGGCCTCCAAGCATCCTTTGGAGAAGCATTTTATTTTTTTTAAATCCAACTAGCAACAGTCACAAATACATTATGCAGCTATGATAAAAAAATTCTATGGCAATATAAAAACGGAAGTAATAAGAATTTGTAGCATCTTTGTAGAAATGAAATTCACTTCATTTTTGTTGTCAAGGGATATTCCGGGGGGATATTAACAGTATTAGAGTCTCAGGTGAAACTAATATATTCTATAGATGTAGAAGCAGTAAAAGTCAGTTTGTTTTTAAAGTTCCTTACAGACTATTTGTACCGATGATTTAGTTAAATTCTTTCTCCATCCCTTCTGAAATCTTTTATTTATTTCCCCCTTAATTTCTGTCAGGATCTCATCTTTCGTACTTACTACTTTGATGCAATTTACTCTGAAAATCTAACTTAATTCCTTGTCAGAGTACCAAAAGTCTCAAGACAGTGCTAACATCCCATAACAATATGTGATCATTGGAGAATTGCGATATTTGTTTTGTTATTTGAATCTCCATAGACTAAAGTTAAACTCACTGAAGGAAAATATGGGCAATTTTTTGTTGAATCCCAAAATTCATACACACGTTTACAAAGAAAACAAGAGGATTATACTGTATAATGTATTCTTTTTTCTAGAACTTAAAATGACTGCATTTGAAATCTGATTTTCTATTTACTATTTATGATCAGTCCTATTTAGATTATAGATAGCAAATGATAATATATAATCTTCTTTCAAAAGAATATAACCTGTCAAAATGATAAATAAGCACACCCTATTTTTGGCTCAAGTTTATGCAATCTTTTCTAAGGGTATTTATGTCTTTACTTCCAAGGAGCCCAGCTATATTCTAAACCAAAGTCCTGAGCCACCTACACAAACCACCTGTTCGTTACTAAATCTGCAAGCTCAGTTCAATTTCTCTTTTTCGGCTAAGAAGTATAGTCCATATATGATCTCAAGATTTCACATTTGTTGTAATAAAAATGAGCCTATCAGTCTACTTGTGCCTAAAATCCATAGTGAGGATAAGTAATATAATATCTGCTAGTATTCATTCACAGTTCATATTGCAACTGCACAAAGTTAAGACTCCCAGTCCTGTTCCCAATAACATGGGCACAAGAAAATAGACATCAGAGAGAAATAGGCACTGCTTTAGAGACTGACCTGTCAGATATCACAGGGTCAGAATTTCAGTGTAATGTCATTTATTCATTATTTAATTCAATTTCTTGATTAAAAAATTGAAGTCTTAATGTTCACTATAAACTCTATACTATACACTATGCACTATGCACTATTGACTATTATATTCACTATTCACTATTCTGTCTATAAAGAAAAATCCATACCTAGCTGTATTAAGCCCCAGAGATTGTTTATATTTTTAAATAGATATTTGTTGCCATTTATGTAATCTGTATATAATTATTGTACTTATTGTCCTCCAAACACAGTGAAGCAAAACATAAAATAGATAATTAACTGATGTATGCATTTCAATTTCTTCACACATAACAAAGTGTTATTTATAACCATGCACTATAGCACTGTCGTCCGGTTGTTCATGGATTTCCTCTAGCGGGCACCAGTAACGCCTCCATTGTGAGACTTGTCAGGCTCAGCCATGTGGGTTTTATAACCATAAAAATATACATGGTTTATCCACATTGAACATGTACTAAAAGATTAAATTATCAAAACCAACACAAATAATAATTAGGTAACAGTTAACCAGAAGCAGAGTATTAAATTAACATATGTATATAAGAATTAACATATGCGTATAATTAACTTATGTATATATAATTAACATATGTGTATATAACATATATATACATATACGATTCTATATCCATGGGATTTTAGCTTTAAAAATGTGAGGGAACAGTGCAATTTTCTGCTGAAATAATATTAAGCTCCTCATGCTAGCTACTTAGCCTTCTGATATTATGTTGCCTCCTGAGGGTATTAGAGTTGGTAAACTTAATAAACAAGGGATTCACAAATGACCATTCACAAGTATTTTAGATATCCAACATTCTTTAATGTTTTATTTCAAACATCAGTAAATGTATATTTTAATGACTGCTATAATATAAAGAGTATGATAGTGATACAACTTTATACAGTCTACATTATGCTGTTTTCATCAATATAATAATATCTACAATTTATATTAGCTATTTTGCATATTATTTTCTGAATAATTAAAAATTGCACGCTGTCAAAGTGATAATAAAGCATTAACATCTTCAGTAATGTTAATAAAACATTAACATTACTAGCAGCAAAACATGATTACTTTTCATATTTCTCTGCAGAGTTAATACACTAAAAGTTCTGTCCTCTCTTAATACACTTATTTTAAAAAAACTCCAGATTTTTCAGCAGTTCTTGTTTACATTTACTTTATACAGGAAGCATTTTAACAATTTATATGTAAACAAACTATAATTTTAGAAATTATTAGTAACTGTTCTGAGTTTACAATTCCTGAGTGTAGAATCCCTAACATAAATTGAAAAATGTACATAATAAAAAGAAAGAAAATCTCTCAATTGTATCAAATGACAGTCATGTTTGGGATTCAAGATTTCAATCCAAATCGTATTAATCATGATGTTAATTAGAGATGGAAGGATCCTTTAAAGGTTAATGCAAGAAGTCCTTTTACAGAGATGTACACAAAGTTCACAGAACCAAAAAGAACGGGATCAGCATTATCCAGAAGTCAAAGATTCCACCAACTTTATAGCGGTTGAATAAAGACGGTATTATAGTTCTGTGTCCTGGCAAGGACTGTAGTGAACAGAGAATAGTTTCCAATAGGAAGTTTGGAAGCTTAAGAAAACAATCATCATTGGCAGTGGATATCGGTCTTTTACTATGTATTATTTTTATATACCACAAATGAATGCTGTCATTTTATATATTTCCCTCTTCTTTTGACTCATTTCAACCAGCATTTCAACATCCATGTCCATACACTTACATGCAAATTTCATGACTTCGTTTTCCCTACCCGCTTTGTAATATTCCATTGTGTAGATATGCCATAGCTTCTTTATCCATTTGTCTGTTTTTGGGCACTTGAATTGTTTCCAGTTTCTGGGGCTAAGGGGACTAATCAATGGCTGAAATTAATCACAAGTGTCTGTGAGGCTGAGGGTAGGTAAGACAGCGAAGAGATCAGTATGACAAAATATCAGGGAATGATCATGCTGAATAATCTGAGTGTTGAAGGTAGATAAAAGGATATTCTTCATAATCTTTCAGTATCAATGTTGCAAACCACAATCCCCAAAAGTAGAAAGAGAGAGAGAAAACAGAGAGAGTACAGATAGAGAGAAAGAGAGAGAAAGAGATAGAGAAAGAGAGAGAAGAAAGGCCCTGCCATTGAGGCAGACAGGGGGTGTTGAGGTAGGGGGTGATGGGAGGAACCTGGGGACAATGATGGAGGGATGGGTGTTAAAATACTGTATGACTGAAATCCAACCATGAACAGTTACTTATAAGAGTATCTCACAGTGATTCAATAAAAAGAAAAAAATAGTCATACTCTGTGTAAAAACACAAAAGAGAAGAAGACCACGGGGCTCTATTTCACCCACTGCCCGAGTTCAATAGTCATGCGCCGCTACCCCACCCTGGGGAGGTTGATGGCGATGATGAGGCAAGCGAAGGAAGGAACAGAGGCAAGCTGGTTGGTCTCAATCACAGTTTATTCCAATCTCCTCTCTAGACACTCCCGTCTGTCGGGCTGTTTTCTCTGCAACGGGAAGACAGAAGGCTGGCCAGCAGCGGTCTGCTCCGCTGACAGAGGCAGGCCGACAGCGTGGGTGAAAGTCTCTCCTGAGGGACCTGTAAAGGTGAAAGGGTTAAGGAATGACTCAAGACTCGTGAGGGTCTAGAGCGTTTATTCAAGGCAGAGTTGATGCTTATGTACTTTGCAGGGGAATTGAGAAACTCGTAGGTCACGTACACAACGTACACAGCAAATGGACAGTGAAGATAGGGGGCTTGTGCGTATAATCATTAACTTACACATCCTTGATAATTTGATCAGAGTGAGAGCAGGGACAGAGCTGTCAGCCCTAACTGTTTTCATTGTGGCTCGATATCCTGTTAGCGGGGGCTCGTGAACGTCTGTTTTCAGTCCCTCTATCGAGGCAGGCGGAGGTCATGCAGAGATCACAAGCTGTGGGGGAGAGGGGCCTAAGACTTCTCGTCCACGGCTCCCCACAGCTCCCCCTTTTTTCTTTACTTTAGCAGACAGGCGGCAACTCACGGGTCGGCTGCGGACGGTTGCAGCAGGAGCGCAGCCTTCGCCACGCTCTGGCTACTCTGGATCGCACCGACGGAGGCTTCTTGCTGAGCATCTCGAAAGCCGCAAGGTTGAGATATTCAGGTGGTGACATCTCAACAGTCTCCAGGCGTTGGTACATTACGTTGGGATGACTTTTTGTAGCTTCGTCGATTTGAGTCTTCACGAAGGTGGTCAGGCGTCGAAAAGCCCATGGGCCAAAGGATATGAGCAACATAAAGCCAATAAAGGGTCCCAGTAAAGCCGGGAGCAATGTAGATAACCACGGTGTGGTTGAAAACCAGTTCTTGTACCAGCTCTCACTCTGATCAATTTCCCTACGTCTATCTTCCAGATCTTTCTCTATGCGTCTAATACTGTCTCTTACCAGGCCTGTTTCATCTTTAAAAACACAACATTCTTCTTTTAAGGCAACACATACTCCCCCTTCCCTTAAAAATGCCAAATTTAAACCGCGGCGATTTTGAAGAACCATTTCTGCTAGGGAATTAACAGTGTTAGTAAGGTGATCAAGTCCTTGTTTTAACTCAGCAATGTCCGCGTCCACTAGGCGCTGAAGAGTCGCGAGGTGACCGCGCGTCTCCACTAAGGAGGCAATGCCAGTTCCAGCACCAGCGGTACCAACTGCCAGGAGGAGTCCGATTGTGATGGCCGTAATGGGCTCGCGGCGGTAGCGGCGGGATCCGTGCAGGGCGAGGCCGGAGAGCAGATCTTCCGTGGGGTGAACCGAAAGACGTGGAAGGAGGATAATCAGGACACAATAGTCCATGGAATTGTGAAAAAGCTGGAGATCAATATAGGGTGTCAATCCCGAAGCGCAGGCAAAATAAGTGTCATTGGGTGCCCGAAGGAAGGGGGCAGGGGAGGGAGGGTAAAGAGGGAGGGTGGAGTTGCAGGTCTGTAGAAGGGCTAAAGGAAGCCGAGTGCCATTAGGGTGAAGGCAAAGGCCAGAGCCAATGATTTGGGCAATGGTAATGGCGTGGGGTGTATCAAAGCCTTTAGGCAAAGAATAGGGATCGGAGACCCAAAGGGGGTCGCCGGAAACCGCAACGCCTTCATAAAAAGGGGGGGCGGGCGAAAAACAGATCCAGCAATTGGTATAGGCAGGATCGGTAATGGCCAGGGCAGAGGCATTCATAAGATCCAAAAGGCGAGAGGTATCAGAGGGGATTCCGGGGGGAAGGGTGAGTTGAATAGCTGGGGAGGTAAAAACAGCAGTAGCAAGCGGGTGGGGGGAAGGCGAAGTGGGCAAGGGTGGAACAGCGGGCGGGGGGGTAGGCGGGGGCGGCAAGGCCCAAGTGGGGCGCTGGGGGAGTGGCTGAACAGGAGGTTGGATGGCCACATTGGGGCCAATGGCGATGGGGGAGTGAGATCGGGGGAGCTCTTTCCTTAGCTCAAGGGCGAAAAGAAGGCCGGGGTCAGTCCCGGAGGTATATAGGCGGAGACCCCATTCAAGCCGTCGAATCCACGGGTGACGCTTTCCGGGTTCAGTAAAGGTGATGCGGAGGGGATTGCACCAGTAATACCAACAGTGGGCAGTAGAGCGTACTTTTGCAACTGTAATAAAGTCCCAGGAAGAGGAGGGTTTCCAATAGACGTCGCCGGTTGTCTCGCAGCCCCAGGAGGCGCAGTAAAAGGAATCTCGGGAACCACAATGGGAATTAGGGGAGCGGCTTCTGTGGTCGCCGGGGCAAACATAAATAGGTTCGAAACGTAACTCAGCACGGGCAAGAGGATTCCCGCAGCGAAAGGTGTTCCGACCAGGGGGATTGACGGGTCCGGACTGGGGCATGAAGTAATTCGGGGTACCCCAATCAGATCCAGCTCCCAAAGCGAGGATGCAAAGATCAACGTACAGGGCCGGGAAGGGTGTAGAGGAGGCGAGGACGCTGGTGGAATTGGCTACGTCACCTGCCTGGTTATAAATCACCCAGGTATAATTGTATAGGGTGTAGGGTGAAAGGCGGGCCGGGGAGGAATCAGGTATCAGCAGAAGGGGAGGCAGGAGGTGGAGGAGTATCCAGGGCAGCGGCATCGTCCGGGGGAGACTCCGTACCTGTGGGGGAAGAAGAGGGGAGGTCCTCAGGGGCCGAGGCCCTGGGTTGGGTGAACGGCTTGATGAGACGGTCGGGAAGCCAGCGGGTTTCCTCAGTATCCGGATTGTGGACACAGGCGTAACCCTTTCCCCAAATGAGGACAGGGTGGGGGCCTAGCCAGGCTCCGGTGCGAACATCCTTCCAAAGGACTGTTGCAAATGAGGAGGCCGAGGCCGGATGCCAAAGGCGGTCAGCAGCGGTTTTGCCTGAGTCATCCAGAGAGAGAAAGTTCAAAACGAAGAGGGAGTGGCTAAGAAGAAGCCGAGGGGAGGTTTTGAGACCAGCGAAGGCCAAGTCTCGAGAGGACAGCTTGTGCAGCATATTCTTAAGGGTGGAGTGGGCACGCTCAACAATGCCCTGTCCCCGGGGGTTATAGGGGATACCCAATTTATGAGAAATATTAAACTTTTCCAAAAAGGATTGGAATTTATCAGAAACATAGGCGGGGCCATTATCAGTCTTGAGGCAGCGTGGAGTGCCCATAACAGAGAAGCAATAAGAGAGATGAGCAACGGCATCCTTAGAGGCCTCGCCAGAGTGTAAAGAGGCGCAGAGGAAGCCACTAAAAGTGTCAATAGAAACATGAATATATTTTAAAGTGCCAAATGGGGAAAAATGTGTAACGTCTGTCTGCCACAGGGCACCGGGAGTGAGGCCGCGGGGGTTAACTCCGGTGTGGGGTTCGGGCAGCAAGGGGAGGCAGGTGGGACAGGATTTGACAATATCACGGGCTTGTTCACGGGTAATAGAAAACTTTTGGCGTAAGGTCTGGGCGTTAAGATGATGAAGCGTGTGGGCCCTCTGGGCCAATTCAAGCTGGGAGGGATTAGGAGAGGCAAACAGGGTGGCAAGGGCAACAAGTTTGGGGGGCTGACTCGCCGCAGCATCAACAGAGGCATTGCCCTCAGCCAGGGGGCCTGGGAGGCCGGTATGGGCGCGGATATGGGCAATATAAAAGGGGTGGGAGCGCGCCAAAATAAGCTGTTGTATTTGGGCAAAAAGGGTAAATGCAGTGGTGGAGGGTTTAATAAAAGGCACCGTTTCTAACAGTGGGATAGAATGGGCAACATAAGCACTATCTGTATAAAGATTAAAGGGTCCTGAAACAAGAGTAAAGGCCTTCAAAACCGCAAAAAGTTCCACATGTTGGGCTGAGGTGTAGTCAGTGGGAAAGGAGGAAATAACACCATTAATGGAAAGAGCAGCAGTACCAGTGGCGCTACCATCAGTAAAAAGGAGGGAGGCGTCTGGAATAGGGGAGACGCGCGAGAGAGAGGGGAAAATCACCGGGTGACGATTCAAAAAATGAATAAGTTTGTCTGAAGGATAATGAGAACGAATGTCCCCCGAGTAGGAGGTAAGAAAAAGAGCCCATTCCACGGAATGGAGTTGTAAATGAAGTAAATGCTGAGGGGTGTAGGGTAAAACAATGGAGGCGGGATGTAACCCAAAAAGCTTGACGGAAAGGGTAAGGGCATGATCCAGGAGGGCAATGACCAGCTCTGGGTAGGTGGCCAAAACCTTCGGAGGCGTGGAGGGTAGGTGAACCCAGAACAGGGGGCCAGATTGGTAAAAAACAGCCGTTGGCGCAAAGGTGGTGGCTAACACAATCAGTTGTAAAGGAACTTGAGGATCAAAGTAGGAGAGAGACTGATCCTGAATAGCCTGTTCCACGCGGTGCAGGGCCTCGCGAGCAGCGGGGGTCAGGGAGCGAGGGGAAGTGGGATCCGAGTCGCCCTGCAAAAGCTCCGTCAGCGGTTTCAAATCGCCCGTGGAGAGCTTAAGGTAGGGGCGCAGCCAGGTGATGTCGCCCAAGAGTCGTTGGAAGTCATGATAGGTCTTTAAATGGGCGGTGCGAAGCTGCAATTTCTGAGTACGGACAGAGGAGGGCAAAAGTTCAAAACCCAGAAATAAATGAGGAGGGTGCAATTGAATTTTATCCTGAGAGATGGAAAATCCGTAGGATTGGAGGGAGGAAACGAGATGATTGGCGGCACGGAGTAAAAGATCCTGATCCGAGGAGAGAAGGAGAATGTCATCCATATAATGATAAAAAGTAACAGAAGGATAGAGAGCCCGAAAAGGATCTACATAGGAGGCTACATAAACCTGACAAAGGGTGGGGCTATTGGCCATGCCCTGGGGAAGGACTTTCCAGTGGTAGCGGGCAGCAGGGCCGGTGGCGTTAGTGGGAGGTAAGGAAAAGGCAAAACGAGGGCAATCTACTGGGTCAAGGGGGATAGAGAAAAAACAGTCCTTGAGGTCTAGGACAACTTTGTGCGAATCTTTCGGGAAAGCAGTGGGGACAGGGAGACCAGGCTGCGTCGCTCCCATAGGCTGCATGGAGGCATTTATCCGCCGAAGATCATGAAGGAGGCGCCAAGCGCCGGATTTCTTCTTAATCACAAAAATGGGGGTATTAAAGGGAGAAGTGGTGGGCTCTATGTGGCCTGCGGCGAGCTGGTCTTGAATTAGGGAAGTGGCAGCAGCCAGCTTTTCAGCCGAAAGAGGCCACTGCGGGACCCAAATGGGGTCATCAGAAGACCACGTAATGCGCAGGGAAGGTCGAGGGTTGGGAGGGACGGGGGGAAGCAAGGAGGAGGCAGGAGGTAAAGCAAACTGCGCATACACGGAGGTGGGGGAGGGAGAAGTCTGAACAGCGGAAGCGTAACCGAGGCCCTGACGGCCAGGGTTAGGGGAAAGGGAGATAGGTTTCGTGATGCCTTGTAAAAATCGGCCGAGGCCCTTAGAGGGGACATAACCAGAGGCCAACATCTGGTCAAGGATTTTTCTGTCTTTACATTTAAGGATAACCAGGCCCATCTGGTCCATGAGATCACGGCCCCATAGATTAATAGGAAGGCCGGGAATAATGTAAGGGCGGACCAGGCCGGTGTCGCCATCCTCGTCCTGCCAGACGAGGGGGCGAGCACTGAGCAAGACCCGTTTGGCCGTGCCAGCAACCCCGCTAACAGGGTTGGGGGAAGGTGATGTAGGCCAATCGGCGGGCCAGTCCTCAGGGGAAAAACAGGTGGTATCAGCTCCGGTATCAAGGAGGCCGTGGAAACGGCGGCCTTGAATAGATAAGGAAAGAATAGAAGAAGGGCGTTCTTGGCAAATGGTCTTAATCCAATAAACATCAGAGGAGCCGGGATGGGTGGCGCCGCGGGGGTGGGGGAGTGCCGGCAACTCCACAGCTAGGGGGAGGGGGAGGGCCTGCGCAATACGGCGGCCGGGTACGAGCTGTACTGGTTTAAAAGGTGCAACGGCATGGAGAAAGATTTCTCCCGTGTAGTCATTATCAACAATAGAAGGCTGAATAATAAGGCCATCAAAGGTGGAGGAAGCTCGGCCAATGATCATAAAAAAATATCCAGGCGGAGGGGGGCCAAAAATGCCAGTGGGGATGGAATAAACACCGCCCTGGGGTGTTAATAAGTGTGGGGCGGAGGCACAGAGGTCAAGTCCTGCTGAGCCGGGGGAGGCCCGGAAGAGGGTGGAGGTAGAGGGGCGTAATCCAGCAACGGGTACTGGGGTGCTGGCGGAGGGGCATGAGTTCCCGCATACAGGGCCTGGGTCGGGGCTGGGGAGGTGCCCGCCTGAACCCCCGAGGCTGGGACAAAAGGAGTGAAACGAGGCTTGGGGCGCGGGGCCTGGGGGCGGCCCCTGAAGGAGTTTCCCTGAGCCGCGGGCGGCTGGCGGCGAGTAAGGAGGGGGTTAGGACCCAGGAAATTCCCATCTAGGTCCGTGGTCGCGCGGCAGGAGGATTTCCAATGGCGGCCGCGGCGGCATCGGGGGCAGAGGGAGGGGCGCTCGGAGGTGGAGCCAGCCTGCACAATAGGGCCGCGCCGCTCCGGGCATTTCCCAGCGAAGTGGCCAGGGTGACCGCAAGAGTAGCACACGTGGCCAGCATTTTGGCCTTGAAAAGCCACTAAGGCTCCAGCCACCTGTGTTGCAAAGGAATGAGCATTTTTGCAAAGAGAAATCATTTCTTCCAAGGACCGAGAGGGTTTCGGGGAGCGAAGGATTTGACGGCAGGCGGGATTGGCATTTTCAAAAGCAAGCTGCTTAACAAAGGGGTTAGAAGTATCTGAAATGCCCGTGGTTCTATCAATGGCCTCTAAGAGGCGGGAGATAAAGGCATGATAGGGTTCATCATCAGCCTGTTGAATTTTGGCAAGGGGAAGAGAGGGGGCAGAGGAAAAGGGAAGGGATTTCCAGGCTTTAAGAGCAGCCTGCGATGTAAGGTTAAGTAAGTGATAAGGGAGGTCCCGCTGTGCATGAATGGAGTCATAGGGCTTTGAGCCCGATATCTGGAGGAATTCTAGTTCATTTGTCCGGGCGAGATCTTTACAGTTAGTAACAAACTCCGCTTCCCAAAGGATAATTTGCTCAGGGCGGAGACAGCGACGAGCAGTTATGCGCCACTCCTCAGGGAAAAGGTTTCCGCCGTAAGCAAGGCTTTCCAAACAGGAGAGGGTGTAGGGAGCCCGAGCACCATAATCCTGAACGGCTTTACGGAGTTCTCTAAGAGAGGCCTGATCAAGGTCCCTAAACTCGAGTTCCTGGCGATAGATGTCGCCAGGACCGCGGCGAGGGGGCTGCGGGAGAGCACCCGCCGCCTCCGCAAGGGTCGGAACAGGACGGGGGCAATCAGAGGGCTGGACCGCAGGGACAAGGCGGTGAGCCGCACCCTGAGCCTGTGAGCGGGTGGTCATGGGGTGGATTGAGGAGGCGGAAGATGCAGGGGAGCCCTCCGCCGGAGGGGCAGCAGGGGCGACAGGGGTGGAGGGAGGGTCCTGGGGGACGGGGCGCAAAATAACAGGAAAAGCCTGTGGAACATCGGAAGGTGAAAGAAGAGAAAGGAGGCGATCTATAGAGGAGGACAGGCGATCTATCGCCGTAGCCGAAGAGGCCGGCAAAGGGGGATCCGGAGGGGCCGCAGCAAGCGAAATGAGGGGAGGATCCTCGTGATAGGCCGCGGCCGCGGCGTCCAAGTCAGCCTGATCCTCTGGGGACAGAGGCGTGGGGGAGGGCGAATGTTCAAGGGCCACAAAGGAGGAAGAGGAAGAAGTGGGTGGCGGAGGGGCGGTAGCTGAAGAAGAAACATAGGGTGGGGGGCAGGGATCCGAAGGGAGAACGGGGGTTTGAGCTCGGGATGCTGAGGCCAACAGGGCTTGGCCGTCCTTAATAATAGCGGCACAAGACTGGGAAATGGGAGCAGCAGTAATTATGCCATCAAGGAGTTGCCAGTATTTCAAAATGCATTCCTTGAAGGCAGGATCATGCTGCTCGTCGCAGTAGGTGGACAACTCGTCGCCTAGGGAGAGCCAGGTGGAGCGAGCAATTTTTGGAGCAGTAATGATGAATGAGGGAGAAGCCTTATGTAGGATAGCAAAGAATTGGGAAAGGTCAGCTTTGGAAACATGGATCTTGCGGGAGACTAGTTCGTCCTGTAAGGATTGGAGGAACTTGGTCTCAGTACTAACAAGGGAGCCCATAACGCAGGGCGAGAAGAGGGAGGCAAAGGCCTGAATACTGTGGTCACGAGGACGTAGCCAAACGGCGAGGGGGTCGACTAACAAAGAAAATGGGGCGACTGGGTCGCGAGGTGCATGCACGGAGGAAACTCACACGTATTCCGACTCAGGAAGGACGAACACGAGGAGACCCGGGATAAACCGTCGACCGGGGAGGAGAGACGAGGGAGTCCACCGACGTTGGGCGCCAGTTGTCGGGCTGTTTTCTCTGCAACGGGAAGACAGAAGGCTGGCCAGCAGCGGTCTGCTCCGCTGACAGAGGCAGGCCGACAGCGTGGGTGAAAGTCTCTCCTGAGGGACCTGTAAAGGTGAAAGGGTTAAGGAATGACTCAAGACTCGTGAGGGTCTAGAGCGTTTATTCAAGGCAGAGTTGATGCTTATGTACTTTGCAGGGGAATTGAGAAACTCGTAGGTCACGTACACAACGTACACAGCAAATGGACAGTGAAGATAGGGGGCTTGTGCGTATAATCATTAACTTACACATCCTTGATAATTTGATCAGAGTGAGAGCAGGGACAGAGCTGTCAGCCCTAACTGTTTTCATTGTGGCTCGATATCCTGTTAGCGGGGGCTCGTGAACGTCTGTTTTCAGTCCCTCTATCGAGGCAGGCGGAGGTCATGCAGAGATCACAAGCTGTGGGGGAGAGGGGCCTAAGACTTCTCGTCCACGGCTCCCCACACCCGTCTCTCTCTCTGCTTCTTCTGAGTCCCCTCTCTGCCCCACAGTCTTAGTTTATATAGCAAATTCATAGGGCAGTGGCACAAAGGTGGGTTTAACATCAACAAATCAACAAAGAAGGGTAAGACCATTTCTTGAGGAGATTAACAAAATCTCATTTAAGGAAATCTCATCTAAGGAGATCCACTCAAGGGTGGGGGTCCAAACAAGGGTGTATCAGGGTGTAAGCTAGTAATCTACTGAAATAGTTATAGTAAATCTACTTCTAATATTTCTAACAATGTTATTCTGTATGAGCACAGTAAGAGATATAAAGTTTGGTTTTTCCTGAGGACATCTCTAGACTACAGTCCTCAGGCCAGGTTGACCTTCCTAACCCCAGCAGGATCCTAATCTCATCGTTACTTTTGGATCATGACAGCACTGTCCATGATCATGCCCTCAACTTATAGTTGAGTATTGTGGCACTTTGGCCTGGCCTATCTCGATGCCAGGGTAGCACATAACTGACTGCTTGCCCTGGATCAGTCGTCCCTCATTGGGACCCTGTTTTGGGGGTATTAGGAACTAAGGGCAACTGAGTTGAGGAAGCAGATGCTCAGGAGTAAATATTATTGGAGTCAATCAACTCCCAAGTTATATGCACAATATTAACTCTCTTCCTGTGTCCATACAGAAAGGACATTGCTTCAAGGTAAACTATGCAAGACATAACTTATAATACAAGTTCAGAGCGGTTAGAAGGATCTGATCTTACAAGATAACAGAATCTGATTAGAGAAAAGGTGACTAACTGGTTGGGAAGGAGGGTGCAGAGTAGAGTTTACAGATAAACAAAGGAATGGGAGTGTCTTGGAGTGTCTAAACTTAAGCTCCCTGTGGTAAGGGAGGAAGGATAATCAATGTTATCCTAAAGTATTTAGAGCTACACTCCAACAATACTCTAAAAAATAATGGTGGAGAGGAAAGCCCTAAGTGAAAGGGAATGGTCTGGACCAGTTTTTCTTGCTTTTTTTGTTTGTTTGTTTCTGTGTTGATTTTATGTCTAGCTTCTCCATACTTGCCTTCAGTAAACTTTGAAGAATGGGGATAGAGAGAAAAGTTAGTCAGATATTTGCCTTGCACTTAGGTTCAGTCCTGGCATCCCATATGCCGCCCCTCCTCCCCACACCCTCCAAGTCCCTCCAGAAATGAAATCTAAGTGTATAGTAAGCGTAGACTGCAAAAAAAGCAACCCCAAATAACAAAAAAATTGGGGGGGGGGGCATAGTGATAAAACAATGGTAAAGGTATTTGCTCTGCAGGGAGTTTGACCAGGTTCGATTGCTCTGGCATCCCATATGGTTCCCAATGTCCTCTAGGAGTGATCCCTGAGCATAGACCCAGGAGTAAGTGCTAAGCACTGTGTGTATAGCACAACAATAACAACAAGGAAGCAAACAATAAAAAACTATTGTCATGACTCGCAGGTATTCAAAGGTAAGAGAAGCTTATAAACCAGATATCAGGCAATCTGTTGATAAGCATGTTACTTCCAGAGTGATGTATCTGGAGCAAGAATTTTAGAGATTTGCACTTAAGCATTTATTAAATCATCCTCAAATAGATGGGAAATAAAATGGAAGGCATCCAACACTTTCTACCATGTATGTATATTAGTGTTCAATGTGCTATTAATAAATAATGTATGTGAATTAGTAAATATTGTTATTCACTGGGTTGGAGCAATAACTCAGCGGTAGGGCATTCGCCTTTCACGTGGCTAACCCGTATTCAATTCCTCCGCCCCTCTCAGAGAGCCTGGCAAGCTGCCGAGAGTATCACGCCTGTACTGCAGAGCCTGGCAAGCTCCCCGTGGCATATTGGGTATGCCAGAAACAGTAACAATAAGTCTCACAATGAGAGACATTACTGGTGCCTGCTTGAACAAATTGATGAGCAGCAGGATGACAGTGACAGTGACAATGTTATTCACTGTTATCCCATTGCTCATTGATTTGCTCAAGTGGGCATCAGTAACATATCCATTGTGAGACTTGTTACTGTTTTTGGCATAGTGAATACACCATGAGTTGCTTGCCAGGCTCTGTTGTGCACGTGGGATACTCTCGGTAGCTTGCCAGACTCTCCAACAGAAATATTATTATGAATAATAATAATTGATTCAGATTATTGATTGATTAGACTGGAGCGATAGCACAGGGTAGGGCGTTTGCCTTGCACATGGCCTACCCAGGTTTGATTCCTCCGCCCCTCTTGGAGAGCCTGGCAAGCTACCGAGAGTATTTTGCCCACACAGTAGAGCCTGGCAAACTACCCATGGCGTATTCAATGTAAGAAACAGTAACAAGTCTCACAATGGAGACATTACTGGTGCCCGCTCAAGGAAATCGATGAACAATGGGACGACAGTGGTACAGTGCTACAATAAGTGATTCAAAAAATTTTTCCATAGAGCCCTTCAATTGCAAAAGTGAGTATAAAACATAGAAGTAATTATTTGTGGTGCTTGTTTACTGTTCACCAAGTATGTTCAGTTGTTTACATTTAATAGACACCGAATCTTAGAAAAAATATTTTTAAAGTAAACCTATAAGAAAAACAAAAACATCATTTAAAAAAAACCCTGACACTCAGTGTTCAGTAGAAGACTGAAGTTTTCTGCAACAAACTAGGTTTCAGAAACTGCCATCTTCACTCAAATTGCAAAAGTCTGAATATATTTCAAAATCTAATTTAAAAAATCGACAAAATAAATAAAATGAACTTGCGTACAAAAGAAACACTGTAGCACTGTCGTCCCATTGTTCATTGATTTGCTTGAGCGGGCACCAGTAACATCTCCGTTGTGAGACTTGTTGTTACTGTTTTTGGCATATCGACTATGCCACAGGTAGCTTGCCAGGCTCTGCCGTGGGGGGGGGGGGTGCTCTCAGTATCTTGCTGAGCTCTCTGAGAGGGACGGAGGAATCAAACCCAGGTCAGCCACGTGCAAGGCAAACGCCCTACCCACTGTACTATCATTCCAGTCCACAAAAGAAGAGTAACTGAAAAATTATCTGCTATGTATGACTAGCATATCTGAGAAGTTACTTAAATCTTAGGTACTTCAGTTCTCATGAACGTAGTTTTATTAAGAAAAGCAATTTTTTAATGTCATGGGAAAAGATAAAGAGAATATTTCTGAATTTTCAGGGTTTTCCAGAGTAGCAATGTATATTTGGCTATATTCAATATAAATATGCTACATATTTAGTATATTTATATTAAATATATATCCTAATGATTCCAAATATGCATACAGTAATACATATGTAAAAGTTTATGCATCTATTTGTCATTATTCAAATGTGGATATATATGCATATGAAAATATATACATATGGCTGTGTAAGGGGAGTATTTTATGATGCGAAATTGGTGGCTCTATGTGATTATTTAAGTGATTATAGAGAACGAGAGTTCCCATGATTTCCTGTTTGCAAACTGCAAATATAGGAGATCTGCTGCTGGAACTCTATTCTGAGTCAGAGAACGAGAAATAAGCAGATTAGGACTTGAAATGCTAGCACAAGAAAATCCAACGTCCCATTTCACGTATTCAGTCTGGATTGCAGAATATTTTTCCTTTCACATATGTGATTTACTCAGCATTTAAAAATATTATTTATATATGTTTAATTGGGTTTATTTCATCAAGAGGAGCAGTGGTTCGATTTCTGGGCCAGAGGCTGCATTGCTATCTGGTCCCTGTGCTGCCTGGCAGTACCCTGGCCACCATGCCATGCTTAAGGACTCTAATGGACACACACACCTCTGGCACTCAAAAGCCGTTGGGGATGTAGCCAACAATGTTAAGGGACTGTGTGGTACTGTTATCAAATCAAATCTATTCCCTGTAAGGCATGTGCCTAATCTTTGTTATCTCCCTTCAGGTCCTATCTAAGCTGTTTATTTTCATTGTTGCTGTTAATTTTTTTATTGAATCATCATGAGGCTGCCCATTACAAATCTACTTAGGATCTTAATTGGTTTGTGATCACCATCTACATTTGGGGAGAACAGGCTACCTTATTAAAATCCACAAAATCAAATTCTCTACCTCATCTGCAATATAGTATATGGGTACTCTGTGTCTTTGGTAAGTATATAATTAATTCTGTGATATTATATTTTTCCCAAGATTATTTTCCGATCCCATATGAATAGAAATATAAAAATTAAAGAAAATGGAACACTAGGTTGAGAAATATAGTACTACTAAGTTATTTGGGAAGATAAAGTACAAATTAATTTTGTCTGATTTGTTTGTACAGGCACACTTTGAAATTATCAGAATTTAATTTCAAACTACCTCAACAAAACAAATAATATAAATGTAGGTCACATGAATTCTTTGCTTTCTAGTGCACATAAAATTAGTTGTACTATACAGTTGTCTACTAAGTGTTCATGATTTTATGTCTAAAAATAAATACATTAAATAATATTTTATTGGAATAAAGTATTAATTATCATTTGAGCCCTCTGCAAACTGAATCTCCGTGCAATAAACCTTGAAACTGACAGGTCCTGGCAAACCAGACAATTGTTAACTGTTGAGGAGGTGTGCAAATTGAAATAAGGCAACTAAAAAGTTTATTATCTTCGTTGGCTCTTCATTTCTTGAAAGATTCTCTGAAGTTTGCTGGTTGGGGAAAATAAATATCTAACTGATTTCAACCAAAATTGTAAAAAACTAAAGCACGCCGAAGGGCGTGTGCACTCTCGGGCTCTCCAGGTGGCTCTCTCACCGCTCGTATTTGGTGCCCCGGAACCACTATGTGTGCTGTCGGTCAAGGGCAGGCAAGGGAAGGAAAAAGGCCAAACTGGTTGCTCGATCACTTAATTTTGTTCTCTCTCCCTGCTTCTCTCCCAGCTCTGGATCTCTCTCTGGATCTCTGGTTCTGGGCCCCCCACCCACTCTTACAGCCTAGTTAAATCTCAGCATGAGGGGGTTGGGGTGTACACACAGGTGTGGTCACCATCAATAGGGTTGAGGTTCCTTTCCCTTAGGGGATGCTTCTCCTAGGACTTAATTCTCTTTCAGCAGGAGGATCCACCCAAGGGCGGAGTCCCATAAGTATGTTTCTCTTCTCCTCAGCCAGCAAACATATAAGAATTCATAATATTAATCATTTTGTATGGACACAATAGGAGATGCACTAAAACTTATGGAATTGCTCTCTTGGGGCCATCTCAGACTACAGTGCTCAGGCCAGATCAGTCTTTCCTATCCCTAGCAGGGTCCTAGTCTCATCATTACTTTCAGATCATGACAGCATTTGTCTATGATCAAGCTCTTAACTTATAGTTAAGAATTAGGCACTTTGGCCAGGCCCATCTCGATGCCAGGGTAGCACACAACTCACCGCTGCCCTGGATCCGTCCCGTCCCTCGTCAGGACCCTGCTTTTAGGGTGCTTAGAACTGAGGGCAACTGAGGCTTAAGTGGAGAAAGCAGATGCCCGGGAGGGAATAATATTCGAAGCCAATTAAGTCCCAAGTTAAAAAAACATAATATTGTCTTCTTGTGTCTATACAAAAAAGACATAGCTTTAAAGTAAATTATTCAAAAGGCATAAAGAGGGGAGAAAGGCAATGTTATAATATGCAGTGTCTTAGGAAGGTCTAACCTTACAAATTAGCAGAGTCAGATTAAGGGAAAGCCGCAGATGGAAAGCTGTTTTGGGGAAGAGAGCATAGAGAAGTGATTATAGCTAAACAAAGGGATGGGAGAGATTCAGAAACACCTTGATGGGTGAGACTGGGGTAAGCCTAAACTCCGGGAAAAACTGGGAGAAGCTACTCATGGCAAGGGGGGAGAGGACAAAGTAATGTCATTCTATACAAAATGACGAGGCAATTGTATATGCATATATGCAAGTGAAATGCTCTATCTCTAATATTATAACTGTCAGAATGTATACACTGATTAGTTTCAAGTATAAGTTGTGAAGTGTTAATTAGAACAGATTTTGAAAGATTTTATAAATAATTTTTCCTTTTTTACTCAAATTACAATGTTACATATGATTAAGGAGTTTTTTTCAATTTTGGGAAAATTAACCAGAAACTATACTTATATCTGTCATATTTTACTTAATAGTCTAAGAGTTTGGTACAAGCCAAGCAATGAGAATATAATTTACTGTTTTACTGTTTCAAATCAGTCCATTTGAAAATCCCTGAAAAATAAAAAAATATATTTAAAAAAAACAATAGCACAAAAACCTGCTCTTGTGCTCTGAACACACCAGCCAACTATATTATTAAGAAGATTTTATTTACTGAGATCAAGAATGACATTTTTGTTTATTTCTCAAGATTCTTATTTATTCTGTAATTATTTTAATTTAATATCAAGTATTTTCATCATGGAGTTTCTCCGTATGTATTTAGAAATAGCACAGTTGTCCCGTTGTTCACTGATTTGCTCGTGCGGGCACCAGTAACATCTCACAATGGAGTTGTGAGACTTCTTGTCACTGTTTTTGGCATATGGAACACGCCACAGGTAGCTTGCCAGACTCTGCTGTGGTGGGCGAGATACTCTCGGTAGCTTGCTGAGGTTCTCTGAGAGGGGCGGAGGAATCGAACCCAGGTCTAATATTTTTCTAATAATATGAATCATTGACATAAAATTAAAACTTAATGTTATTTAATATAAGTAAAGATTTAAAATTATATATTAAAATAGTTTAGAATTCATGCTTATTATGGAAAAATTGCTTAAGTTCATTAAAGACAGTTGCCCTGCACTGTAGCACTGTCTTTCCGTTGTTCATAGATTTGCTCGATCGGTACCAGTAACGTCTCCATTGTGAGACTTGTTTTTGCTGTTTTTGGCATATCGAAATGCCACAGGTAGCTTGCCAGGCTCTGCTATGCAGGTGGGATACTCTTGGTAGTTTGTCAGGCTCTCCAAGAGGGACAGAGCAACCAAACCCAGGTCAGTCGGTGCAAGGCAAACTCCCTGTACTATCGCTCCAGTCCTACAGACAATTATTTGAACTAATTTACAATTTAGAAATTGTGTACTTGATTTTATGGCATATGTAGTAATAGCTAAATATAAAACATAGTGGGAAGTAAAAAGTTACAATTTTGTGAATATGCATCAGATTTTCTTTCAGGTCTCTTCCTTTGAGAGAGTAAAGTTTCTCTTCTGAAAGCTATAACATTGAAATTTTATAACTTCCATACACATGAAATGAAAATAACTTAATTTGTGAGACCAGTGAATTCATTTCAAATGAAATCACCCAAACTATGGTAAAATTCTAATGTAAAAGTCTAGATTGTGAACAAAACCTACTTTCACAAGGTTTAATTGATGTCATTTAACTCAATTTACTCTGTATTTCCTACATATATCAAATTAAAATTTTTCAACAAAATATGTTACCATTATAATTTTGATATCTGTGCTTAGTTTAAAGATAAATTCGCACTGAAACCAAATTGCTTCATGTTAATCATATATAATAAATCCCCAAACTCTGGTTTTTTAGCAATAATATTTTTATAATTTACACTGCATATACACAATATAATTAATATCAAATCAACAATCATCATGTTTGTTTGATAATTTCTGGACAAAGTCAAAATAATTAAAATCAGCCTTATGAGTTGGAATTTTAAGGAATGGAACCAAGACTTTAACTATGTAAAATAAATGACAAGATTATATAAAACATTTATGCATTTTTACTTTCTAATAATCATTTCAGAAAACGGAAAACTGCCTGAATTCATTATACTTACTTAATAAGGTTATTCATTTTTAATTTTTTCTGAATACATAAAATTCTTGAAAATATTTCAGAAATTGGGTTATCATCAGATATAATATGCAATATTAAGCACCATATACATGGAATTATTCAGAACACCCCAAAATACTTATTTATATATTATTGATTAACTATGTCAGACTTATTCTCAGATGTATTTTGTGAATTAATTTTGACAACCCTTAAAATATTAATGAGGCATAATTTCAAAATCATAATTTTAAATTTGTATTTATAAACAATTATTAAGCAGATGTTCTGTTTTTATTATTCAATGCTTTACTTTTTTCTTTTTGAGAAGTTCAATGGTGTATTATAGATAATTAAGGAAATTGAGCAAATACAGTATGATTTGTTTTATTTTTACTTATTCTTGAAAAATGTCACATTTTTTGTATTTTAACATTTAAAAAAACACGCAAAATAGAAGTAAAAGTATTTATAGTTTTAAAAAGAAAATCAAATGTCAATCTGTCATTTATGTAGTTGTGGATTCAGCACTTAAACTTTTTGATCTTTAACAACACTTACATAATAAAACACTTTAATAAAATTATGAACATTTAAATCAGCAATTTCAACTGTCATAGACTAGATTCTGAATTCAATCATAACAGCTTTATAAGTGCAAAAAATCTACTTGTATAACTGTCATAGAATTAAATAAGAAAATAATAATGTAATGACCAATTCATCTAGTCTCTTTTAAAAATATTTATTTTTTATTTTTATTTATTGAACCACCATAAAGTACAGTTACAGTGCTTTTATGATTTAGTTTCAGTCACGCAATGATCGAACCCCCATCCCTCCACCACTGTACATTTTCTATCACCAGTGTCCCCAGTATCCCTCCTGCCACCCCCACCCCTCCCAACATCCTGCCTCTAAGGCATACACTTTCCTTCTTATCCTCTATCTACTTTGGAGTGTTACGGTTTGTAATGGCAAAATTAATTTGCTTTTCACAAAACTACTTCCCAGGACAGACTATGTAAGCTATATTTTAAACAAAACAAAATGTATTTGAAAGCAAATATTCCAATGATATTTCCTTCATTTCATGAAATACTGAATTTTCTTTATAAACCCATATAACTAAATGATGGAAGCACTTTTACAGCTCTAAGTTTATAAATAAAGAAATTAATGTGCAAAAATGTAATTTTAGAATAGTTATCCTAATAAGACATGGTATACAACTGGTTCAATGCTAAGAAGTCCAGTTAACAGGCTTTCTTTTGGAGATGTATTATGTAGTGTCTCCTTGGGCATTAAATATTGGGCTATAGATGTGGCCAAATGGGCTACAATGCACACTTTGAGTGCAGGAGGTCTGAGTTTGACTCTTGGCACCACATTATTCCACCAGCACCACCAGGAGCAAGCCCCGGCACTGAGTTTGAAGAGGCTCATGACAACCACTGGATGTGTCTCTTCATGAAAATAAAGCTTAAATATTAAATTAAGTGAAGAACAGTAGATCTGTACTCCCATTATAATAGACGAGGAATTTTCACATAGGAGAGTAACTCTCCTTAAGTTATCATTGTGCTAGCAAATAAAGAGGAAAACACAAGTTGTTCTTCCAACTAACAGCAGCACAACATTAAATACTGTGTAAGTTACAAAGAATTTCTTTGAAATAAATTCCCAGATTCTTTTCTGTCCTGGAGACAAAAATTAGAGCCAACAGCAATGTAAAGAATCCCATAAAGGGGTAGAAGGGAGCATATAACATCTGACCTGGGTTCATCCCTGGAAACTCATGTTGTCCTCCTGAGCTCTGCCAGGAATGATCCCTGAACACACAATCAGTAGTAAGTCCCGAGCAATGCTGGGTGTTGTTCCCAAACAAAAACAGAATTTTCTCTTATATGCGGGATATTACAAAAACATAGCAAAAGACCAACAATCATGCAGAGGTAGTAGAAACCGAGAACTGTGCTTCAGTAGGACATAACCTAATGGGGAGAAGCAATAGGATGAGAACGGGACACTAAGGGAGCTGCAAAGGTCACTCTGGGTGGAGGTATTGAGCCGAAATGTGTTGGACATGAAAAACATTTGCCAGCAACAGAATTGTAAACCACAGTGCCTAATTACAAATTTTTAAAAATCCCTTATGCTGCGGCAGTGAGAGGAAGAAAGGCGGGTGAGAGTGGAAGGTGGGGGCAACTGGACACAATGTGGAGACAACAGACATTGGTGATGGCATTGGTGTAGGAACATTTTGTTCCTGAAACTCTATCCTGAGTAGCTTGTAAAGCATGGTACTTAAAATATAATTTAATTAAAAAGTTAAAAATAGAAAAGAATTCCAATTAGTAAGGGCGTCTCCAAGGAGGGTTGGCCATCACGTGCCCAGGCTGAGAAACTCTTGGGGGAAGCACAGCAAAGGCAGTGGAATAGTTACGTTATTTATTTATCTGTATGACAAGTAGGCTGTATAATAAAACTGTGTTAATATATCGTATTGAAGAGTTTTGATTTTTATGTTGAAAATTTGTGAAGGAAAAAGATTACTGAAAAATTAAACAGAGAAAATTAGGTCGTAATTTAAAGAAGATGGATGTGTATATACTGCAATACAGTGAATGAGTTTTTATAGACTAATTTCACATGAATATTTTTCATTTTAAAACTAAAATTATACAACTATTGAACACAAGAGGAAAATATTTTCTGGTGAGTATCACAATGTATATTGCACAACACAAAAATTAAAAACATATTAACTAGATGTTTAAGAAATGCAAGTGACATCTATCTAAGCTGAAGATAATAGTAATTTTTTTAAAGTTAGTGATGAATTTAAAAATATAACAAAAATGGCATATTTTCAAATCTACAGTATATTGGGAGTATTGCAAACACTTAAATTCGAATGTATTCGAAGGGATTTATTTATGTCATTACTATGAATATTCAACAGGACAAATTGAAGATCTTAAAATTCATCTAGATTTCAAGCATTCAACTGACTAACTTCATAAGTGTAGTGACTGCTTTATGAGGTTTGAAAATGGAAGGGAATTAATAAGTCACCTGTCGGTCCATGAGACGACTTGATCTCTTTAACTTTCATAATATTAGTGTAAAATAGTAAGTCGAGCTTTTTTGAGACATTAAAATGTGTGTTCTTTACCGTGATTTATGATAATCGTATAGGCAATAAGATTATTTCTTTTTAATTGTCCTATTTTCATGACATTGTTAATTTTTCGGTACATAATTGTATTAAAAGTGTGCTATTTTCAGTGCGTTATTTTATAGTTTTAACCATTCTTGGTGACTACCATCCTGTTTCTTGCATGTTCACCTATTCCATGAATTGATAAGAAACAGATATATTAAAGAAACTAGACTACAGTTTTCCTTCTGTTACCATAGGTGTTATGATTGTTTTCCCCTTTATACTCACGAAAAGCTCAGTTGTTTGTGTTTGGTGTCATTAAATACTCTACTGCCACAACCTAAATACAACATAACATACCATTGAATCCACTGCTAGTTCCATGAATAACCCAGACCTGCTTTATTTTTTATTTAGTCACTGTGAATTACAAAGTTATTTATGAATGGATTTCAGTCATACGTGTTTCAATACCAGTGGCCACTTCCTGCACCAATCCTCCCATCCCCATTTGCCTCCTACTTACCAGTCTGCCTCTTTGAGAGGCACATTTTTATGATTTTTGGTACTATGGTTTATGGTACTGTTGCTGATAGTCAAGTATAACTTTACTACCTTTCAGCTGCCCTACTCCCTCCCAGTTAAATACTTCCTACATCATATCCCAAATATAGAGATATCATTTTGTGTTGGTCTTTCTCCTCTAACTTTACTCAGCTATTGCTCTGGCCCAAAATATTCTATAATTTTAATATAAAATTGCTTTGCATATTATTTTTTTTTAATTTTTATTAGTGAATCACCGTGAGGTACAGTTACAAACTTATGAACTTTCATGTTTGCATTTCAGGCATACAGTGATCATTTGTCTACCCATCCACCAGTGCCCATTCAACTTCACCAATATTCCCAGATCCCTCCCACCAATCTTCCCCTTCCCCCACCACCCCACCCTGACTCTGCGGCAGGGCATTCCCTTTTGCTCTCTCTCCTTTTGGGTGTTGAAGTTTGCAATAGAGGTATTGAGTGGCCATCATGTTCGGTCCATAGTCTACTTTTGGCATGCAGCTTTCAACCCGAATGGGTCCTCACATGCTGGGGGGAAAGGCAGCTGTATATTATTTTGGGGGGAGTTGGGTTATGGTCCACACCCAGTAGTTCTCAGGACTTACTGTGCTCAGTGAACACCTGGTTATGCTGTGCGACCAGAGGCAATGCTGGTGATGGATACTGGGTTAGCCTTGTGCAAGGCGAGTGCCTCACCTTCTTACCACTTTTTGTTATATCATTACAAGCATATTTTAATTTGAATTGCAACTCTATGTACTTTCTCTGAGAGAAACTGGTTAGGCAGAATTAACATATTTAAATAGATCATGATAATTCTGGTCCCTGGTTTCCATTGTTTAAAATCCTGTACACATATGTAAATGGCAGTATTGATTTGATGCTAGCCATCCCTTCTCAGTTGCATAAAGGCCCTCTGTTTATATAAATCAGAATAATAGACACAAAAATTTGACTCTTCATAGTTGTTAACCAAGGTAATAAAACTTCAGTCAAATTTGGGAAAGTTTTTAAAAATCACACCAATCTCGGTCATTTAATTTGAATGCAAAATTCAATTATATTTGGATTTAGAGAGTAAGAAAAAGATGAGCTGGACATGCCAATAAATTTACCCTTGCTCCTCAATCTTAAGTGAAATATTGATAATATAATCGCATTATAGACCACTGCCAAGTTTTCTGTGCTGACAGTGAGGATAAATTCAATTGTTTAAACTTCCCTTTTAGAAAGCATTCTAAAACTTATTTTTTTATGATTGAATGAACATTTTATCAACTCTAAAATTATTCAGAATATTTTATTATTATAATTTGTATAATTTTCTCTAACCTATCAGTCATTATTACTAAAAAATTGTCAGAATGTTGTTAAGACAAAAACACAACTTGGAACAAATTCAATGACATATTCACTGAACAGCAAACTCCTGTCATTGTAATGACTGCATTATAGTATATTGAGTTTGAAGAAATGTCAGAGATCCAAAGTTGATTATTTTTTTTTGTGGTACTTTCAAGTAGTATATTTTAGTAAATGGTAAAAGAAATCCTTTATGTTTGTGCTGGAATAATTCTTATTAATCATTTAAATTTTGCTCTAACTATATTAATTTATATCTTTTTCTTAACAGGATTCTTGAAATAAGTGGTTTTCAACCGTAAGTCAGTGCCAGTTCAGAGGTGTAATACACAAGAATACTTCATAGTATTGAATCTAGGGTATCTTCATGATTCAGTGCCTTGGCCAAACAAAAAGAACCAAAGATAAATAAATGGGATTGCATCAAATTAAGAAACTTTCACACTATAAAGGACATGTTGACCAGAATAAAAAGATCCCAAATAGAGAAGGGATATTGATTGTCCCACCAGAATTTTGCAATTTATGGCTTCTATCCAAAATACATATAGCATTGGTAGAATTTTAGGTAAAAAAACAAAAGGAGTTGAACAGAAATGTGCTTAAAAAACATACAGGAGCCCATAAGGTATATGAAAAAAACTGAATAATTTATCACTGGATAAATACAAATCAAAGCATAATGACATATCATCTCATACCAATGAGACTAGCACATGTCACATGGAAAACAGACAAAGAAAAACACCTGATGTTGGCATGGATGTTGAATAAAGAGAACTCAGTTTAGGCATTTTTGGAAAACAATATAGCCACCTCAGAAAACTAGAATTTTTTTTCCCTATGACCCAGCAACTCTTCTCTGCATCTACCTCAAGGCACAAAAGAATTTATTCAGAAAAGACTATCCTATGTTCAATGTTCAGAGAAGCTAAAAATCTGGAAGATAGCAAAGTTTCCAAGAATAGATGACTGGACAAAGAAATTATGTACATATCTCCAATGCAATACTATTCAGCTATAAGTAAAAATGAAATTATGCAATTTCTGCAAGGCTGCTGGGTCCGGAAAGTTCCATACTAAGTGAAATTACTCAGAAGGTAGGGACAAGCACAGAATATCAATTTTATATGTTGCATAGTATATGGAGAAAAGGGATGGCATAGGAGACTCACAAATGTCCAAAGGCAACAGAAACAGAGAAATAGCATTCAGACGAAGGCTTACTATGAGGTAGTGTGAGGAGCAGTCTGGGGTAAAGTTGAAGGGAAGCAGACATGGTGGAAAGTGTGGTACTGGAATGTTTTATATGTGAAACTCTACATTAACAATTTTATAAATCTTGGTATCTAAAATCAAATTTTAAAATATTTAAAGGTACAAAACCTTTAGGTAATGCAAGTTGATACAAATAAGAGTTTATGGATTAAAGAATAGAAAACAAGGAAGGATAAATATTAGTTAAGTTCCTGTGGAAAGAGACATTACAAGAGTAATTTGACAATAAATATGTAAATACATTGCACCATAAATTAATTTAATTAATTAAAAATAAATAACTGATGCCACAAAGAATACATAGTCGTATATCATCACTATGACTGAGACAGAGTCCATGTAAATTGAACGAATGAACCTTGACTCTATTAAATGATAGATTCAGACATTATTGAAAAGCATATCATTTGCAGTTTTTTTAATACACAAATTTGCTCTGATTCCATAGTTATAACTACCAATCAGAAAAGTGCTCATTGTGACACTGGTAAATTTGGATAAGGTTAAGGAGACTCCTTAGAATCTTTTCATTTTTGTGCCAGCAGAACTTCCTAGAATCCAAAGAAATGCTGAAAGTTATAGGATACCTTCCAGATTTAGTACCTATAAAATTAATTGGATACACACAAGCAATGAATCAAGCATATTTTGCCTGGCAGTCCATAATCAATGGTATGCCAACAAATTAAATAAGTTAGAGGAAAGAGTGATGTAAATGATTTTAACTGATTGAAACACATAGTATAGAAGATAAGGTTTGTATCTTACATGGGGCTGACTAACTCAGTCTTTGGATCCACATATGTTTCCCTGAAATTCACTGGGAATAATCTCTGAGACCAGTGACAGGAGTAAGCTTTGAACAATGTTGTGTTAGGTGCAAAAAACAAATCAACCAAGAAACAGAAGTAATTCCAGAGATGTAAATTCTTTTAAGTACAGAAATAAATACATACATAATATCAATAGTGGAAAAAAGTATCCAAAATCAAGTCATTGAGACTTGAGAGATAGTGCGGTGAGTAAAGCACTTTCCTTGGACATGGATCTCCTAATTTCTATTCCCACCACCACATTCGGTTCTTGATCATTGCAAGGAGTGATCTTTGAGCAAAGAGTCACCAGTGTGAACACTGAGCATTGAGCAATGCTGAATTTGACCCCCCAAAAGCAAAAATCAAACAACTAAATCTAAGTAATTGCTTAAATAGACATAGAAGGGCTGGAGAGATAGCACAGCGGGTAGGGCGTTTGCTTTGCACGCAGCCGACCCGGGTTCTAATCCCAGCATCCCATATGGTCCCCTGAGCACCGCCAGGGGTAATTCCTGAGTGCAGAGCCAGGAGTAACCCCTGTGCATTGCCGGGTGTGACCCAAAAAAAAGCAAAAAAAAAAATAGACATAGAAAATGCACTTGGCAAAACCAAAAATGTTGGTGGGGGTGGGTTTGGTGCAGGGTACAAACCCATCTGTGCTTTGGTCTTACCCCCGGTTTAGAGCTCAGGAATAAGGCCTCATGGAGTTTGGGGAATCTTACATAGTACCAGGAACCAAACCCAGATCAGTCATGTGAACCTTACATGTGACTATATCTCTCTGGCTGTAAAATCTTGTTAAACTTAATTATATCATGGGCAGACTAAAATAAAAAAAAAGATTTTATGACAACATGAAAGACTGCATATAAGACTGAATGTTTTAGTCCTATCAACATTAGTGTTGGAGTTTGAATGTCCAATTTGACTATTTTTGGTGATATGACACCTGAGGAGGTGGTAAAAGTAAGATGAGGTTATAAAAACAATATCCTAATCCAGCAGTATAATGCCCTTGTATAAAATGAAGAATTACCAGAATTATATTTCTTAAGAAAGTGAAGACTAAGTGTTCATATCCAAGACAGCAGAAGAGTCATCGCTAGGAACCAAAACCTGTGAGAACATTGATCGTTTTGGTGTTTTCAGTCTTCAGAACTCAGACAAAACAACTTTCTGGATTATTTTTGTCTGTGTGTTACTTAATCTATCATATTTTGCTATAGCAAAGTGAGCAAAAACTGATTTTAGTACTACCTTATTAAAAATTAAATTTATATTATTCAGTAGTCTCTAGAGAAATAAAATTCAGGTAGGTAGATGAATAAATGGATGAGTGACAAATGATACACATCTGATCATCTGTCAAATATGTTGGTTGAGTGATTGATAACATTCAACATGTTAGGCAGTGCTGCCACTCTCTTCTTTTGGAAAGTGTCTGCATAGTATAGAGTGCCATCAATTAAACAGACCCAAGTCTTCTCTTTGTCAATTGATATTAGATTTCATCTGAGGCTGTAGGTACAATGAGATATAGGATATTATGTACTATAGAAGTGACATGAATATCTGTGCCACTTTTTATAACTTGCCCTTAAGCTGAGTAGCATATATTGATATATACTTATATATTTTAATCATAATAGGATCCTTACTAATTAAATCAAGACACAAAATTGGAGAATTTAGATGGCCAACAAATAGTTGGGTGAAACTGCATTTGTGACATTGAACAAAGAGGCAAACCTGGCACTTCTTATTAATAGTTTGTGTGTGTGTGTGCATGTGCTTTATAAAAAATTGCATACTAAGTTCCAAGGAATGTACTCATTTGCTCAATCAATGAAGCCTTACACTGCAACCTTTCACGACTTAGAACAACTACCTGCTTGATCTTGTGATCCTCAGCTGTCATTCTTCAGACTCCATCTTCCTGTATGTTTTCAGCAAAAATCAAATAAGAATATTCAAAGAGAGATGTGATTAAAAAAATCGCCCTTTAACCACCATTCATTGAGAGTGGTATTACTCTGCAGTTCCTACAGAATTGCTTCAGGTATGTCTATACACATTTTGCTACACTTAGGTAGTTACCGTTGCTTCTACTTGGCATTTCCCACCATTATATTCTATTAAAAAAATCATGAAATCAATGTGAGTATCTAACTTCTAAGTATGCCCATTACAACGACTGATTATGGAACTATATAAATAATACAGAACAGGTATGATGACCTATTGAGATCACTGTGATACAAACCTGAGATAAAACATGGATTTGACTTTCTTGTCCACATTCCCTTAAGCAGAATCACCCATTGATATCGCATAGAACATTTGATCTATTAAAATAGCTTTCCTTCTGATATTGTATCACATCACCATAGCAGCTTTACAGTTAAGGCAATATCATCAATGAGTCATGACTGTATAATTAATCGCCCAAACAAATACAGAAACGGATAAGAGCAGAGATAAGATATCAGCTTTCTGATACTTTTTAAATATGGGTATCATTTTCTAGAATGCTGTTTCCATAGTAAGTAAATTACCATTATGTGTTCGTATTTTCCAAACAAGCTTATCTCTGGGCTCAGTAACCAACAATCAAATGCAGAAGCAGCCCCGTGAACCATCACTTCCCATGCCTCGCTGAAGGAGATTCTGATTTGATTCTCTAATCCCATGTTCTGTGGAATTAGAATTGTCCTTTTCAAGAGAATTTATTCAATGGCATAGCATAGAAAAAAACCATACTGAATTTTAAGCTACAGCTGCTGTCTAGACACAGTGCACCTTGGGCTGAAGAATCAGCAAGCAATATAATGAATCATTATGTTATCAGGGTTAATTTTAGTCGTGAGGAAGACACAGTTGATGGGCAAATATATTTGGCAACTCTTAGTACTACCTTGCTTAAATGTGATAGTTAATAGAAAAGTGTTTAACCCTTGACTTGGCGAATAAAAAAATGAATTTCTCAGGGATAAACCTTGGTGACCATACTTTCCATCCCCAAACACACACAATCACACGCACAAACTTCACCCTTACTCCAGATTAATCACCTTGAACACAGAACTCATCTTATCTAGGGATGAGAGAATTCAGTGTAACAGGGCAGGGAAATAATTTGTTGTTCCAAAGCTATGTATAAGAATTGGGTTTCATTTTTCAATTTGTATTTCATCTATTTATCCACAAAAAAGTTATTAACCAACTCAAATTATTGTTTCAAAGATTCAAACTAAATATCTGGATCAAGAAGCAAAAAGGAGAGGACTTGCATGTCCCACTTAGCTCTTCGAACGCTTGCTTTTTTTTTTTTTTTTTTTTTTTTTAGGTATCTGACAAAGTTGTATCTTTCCAGTCAAGAAAGTCATTACCAGCGAACTGAAAAATGAATTGTTTGGTGGGATTCTCTTCAGTCTTCATGTGTTCTTTCTCAGATTGTGTTTAATACTGATTGTCACAAGGCTATGTGGACTCAAAATTTTCCCTGTTAGAATCAGCTCTGAAGGCCTCTCTTAATTCAAGAGTTTCTCACAGGATTGGTGAAAGTAATGTTTAGTCTACATTGTTTTCAGATCAGGGTGGAAATAAAACAAGATTAGCTCAATCATTTTTTTTATTTCCACTCAAATGATAGAAGTGCCTTCACTATTACATGTTATTCAAACTTACATCCATATCAGAATCTGCTGGAGAACCAGTCACACTTTTCAAATAAATATCTACTGATCAGCAAGAGTTAATGTAGCACTGTAGCACTGTCATCCCATTGTTTGTCTATTTGCTCGAGTGGGCACCAGTAAGATCTCCATTGTGAGACTTGTTGTTGCTGTTTTTGGCATATTGAGTATGCCATGGGTAGCATGCCAGGCTCTACTGTGTGGGCAGGATACTCTCGGTAACTTGCTGGTCTCTCCGAGAGGGAAAAGGAATCAAACCCAGGCCTGCCACATGCCCTACCCACTGTTCTATCGTTCCAGTCCAAGAGTTAATGCATAGATTACTATTTTTTTGAAATATATATTTAAAGCTAATTCATACACTGTGACATGATTATCAAAGCAGAATATTTAAATCACTCTCTACTGAAAATAAAATGAAAAAATAATGACAGGGCCAGATAGATAGTACAGCAGCTAGGGAGAGTGCTTTGAATGCAGCAGAGCAAATTGTGCTTTGCATTCACTGAGCACTGGTAAATGTGATCCAAACCAAACAAAGTACAACAAAAAAGCCCAAAAGTAATATCTGCAAGCAGGAGGAGTCTCACCTTAACAACTGTTAGAGACACATAACAAATGATGCCTCGATAATTAATATAGTTACGGCTTTAATATGCACATATTATAATTTTCCTGATAAAATATTGTTTTATTTCATTAGCATTTTAATTATTAGTTATTACACAGTGAAATTAGCAGATGAATAAAGTTGTTGAGTTATTGCTTTCTGACCAACTGCCATTCCTATTTACTAGTGTTATTTACTAATTTGGTTTCTCTGTCAATTATATGTTAATTTACATTTTTAATAAACAAAAATATTACTTATTACAGATTTGTATTTATATTTTAATAATTCATGGAGAGTATTAGGCATAAATAACTTAGATAAAACAAACTGCAGTAAAAACTAATCCTCTGATCAGTTTATAAAGCAATATTTTGTTTATTTTTTTTAGTTTTCAATTTGTTTTTTTACTTGGGCCAAATCCAGTGATGCTCAGGGTTACTCCTGACTCTACACTTTAGAACTAATCTTTATAGTGCTTCAGGAACCATATGAGATGACAGGTCAGCCAGGTACAAGGCAAATGCCCTACCTGCTGTACTATCTTTCTGGCCCAGCATTATCTCATTTTAAATGACTTCTGCTCATAGCTTTTTATGATGAGTATGTATATGTATAGTCAGTCTTCTAATTTTAGTTTTTGAGCAGTTTGGCTTTGTAAAGTATGAGAGAAAAGAGGAGAGATAGAAGAGAAAGAAAGAGAAAGAGAAAGATAAAGAGAAAAGGAAAGAGAAAGAGGATGGAAGTTTTTTAAAAAATGAGATTAATTCCATTTCCCAAGCATGGATTCAAATAACTTCAGAATAGAGCGTGACAATTTATGCAAAATATTTTCCATCTAATTTTGCATACTTGAAATATTTAACCCAAACTTTAAAGTATTTAATATTGATATTGAAGAGAATTTCTGCTTCAAAATTATAATTTGAATTTCTCCTTTCTGTTAGCATTTTAGTTTTTGCCTATTACAAAGCAAAATTTATAAGTAGCATATGCACAGTAATTATTTTCCACATTGTTGGAATTCTTAGCATATCTTGAATGTAGACAGCACTTGGAGACATTATTCAAAATATACTGAAAATAAATGGACATCTTAAATTTTGACTTTATTTAAAGATCAAAAACTTACTATGACTGTTTCAAAATAATATTAATCTCAGATGTATGATATTATGACATGAGTACGCAGGACTGTTATTAGTGGAGGTGACACATTTCCACAGAGATCATAAAATACATATTATGTTTTATGTAATAAAAATAATTAAAAATCTGTCTTTTACAGATTTGTATATAGAGACATTGGGGTAATTGTAGCTTAACTTAAAAAAGAAAAGTAATGAATATTCTGTCTCATTTATACTTTTATTGATAATTCTATGGAAATTCTTTTACATCCTTTTTTCTACGGACTGGAGGGATAGCACAGCAGGTAGGGTGTTTGCCGTGCACGCAGCCAACCTGGTTTGATTCCTCCAAATCTTTTGGAGAGCCCGGCAAGCTACCCAGAGTATCCTGCCTGCATGGCAGAGCCTGGCAAGCAGCCCATGGAGGATATTCCAAAAACAGTATAGTCCAAAAACAGTAACTATAAGTCTCAAAATGGAGACGTTACTGGTGCTCACTCGAGGAAATCAATGAACAATAAGACAGTGCTACAGTACTACAGTACTACATTTTTTTCTACATAAGGAATTTGACACACAAATGTCTGCATTTTCCAAATAAGGAACATTAGGAACATTGTATGTCTGACATTCTAAATGAAGAAATGTATTCAATTCCTTTGACTGCAGGCCCAGGCTTGATTTTATACTGTAGGGGTTTCCACCAAACACCTCATCTATTTATACTGGAGGCAAAAAAATGGGAAAAATTGCTCTCTGCTTTAAGCCCTGAGTAAGATAGTGCAGGCAGCAGAATGCTTACTTTTCATGCCACCAATTCAAATTTGAACCCATGACTGCATATGGTCCTCTGAGTCCAGCCACTTTTAATCCCTAAGAGCAGAACCAGGAGTAATCTCTGCTCATTATTGTATTCACACACCCCCCCCCAAAGAAAATCCCCAAACCAGAATCACTCCTCACTTGGCCTAGACTCGATCCTCAAACCTCCTGAGCATCACTTTAAAGCCCTCCTTCCAAAAAAATCACAAATGTGATTGGTTATAATCCACAAGAGAGAGAAAATTTTATATATATATACATATATATATATGTAAGTTTGTAGTGAATAAGAAAGAACAGAGAAGTAATAATAGGATGGCAAGGGAGTTAGAACCCTCCTTGGCCTAAGTCGTAGAAAATGTTTCAGCCTCATTAAGAAATTCAGTACTGGTAGTATTCTCAGACCTGGGCTGACAGGAGGTCACATATCTTAGCTTATTCATATTCATAGATAATGATGCCCTTTTTGCTCCCCTACCCCAAATTTATTACTGCATTCAACTGCAGATGCTGATAGACCAAAAGTCAGCTGGAGACTGTAATAACTGTAATAGAAACTACAAGGCAAGAGAAATAGCAAAAGCATATTGAGGCACACATTATTTTTTGTTGTTTATAAAAGTTTGACATGTGAGGCTTAAAGTTTATTAATAAAGTATACCCTAGGGATCCTAATGAGAAAAGGTGAAGGATCAAGAGCCTTGATAGTTGGTCATTCAAATAAATGAGGAAAAGTTACCCAATTTCTGGATTGAGCCATTTTTTTTAATCTAGTAGTGACTGAAAATGTAACCTGTTATTTTAGAACTAGGACCCTCAACACTAGTGTTAGCATTGGGAAAACACAAATACTCAAGCAATTTTAATGTTGTTAGACACAGAGATTGTATTACTTTAACACTCAGAAAACCTAGGCAACCTCTCTGATACTTCTCATATCAACCACTAGTACCTATGGGAATTATGTTAGTAATGTAATAGTGACAAATTTTGGCTCATAAGGCTTTCATGTGTTAACTAGAATCCTTCTATGTTATATGTGATTGGAGCTGATGTAATTGGTAGTTGCATCATGTTTCATATCTGACCCCTGCCATATGGGATAATTGATAACCTCAGAAATTGTCATTCTCTTGGTGGGAATGTCAACTGGTCCAGTCTTTTTGGAAAATAATATGGATAGTCCTTCAAAAGCTAGAATTTGAGCTTCTGTAAGACCCCACGATACCACTTCTGGGAATATATCCCGAGGCTGCAAAAAAGCACAGTAGAAATGACATCTGTACCTATATGTTCATTGCAGCACTGTTTATGATAGCCAAAATCTGGAAACAACCCAAGTGCTCATTGGTTTAAACCATTGGTTAAAGAAACTTTGGTACATCTATACATTGGAATACTATGCAGCTGTTAGGAGAGATGATGTCATGAAATTTGCTTATAAGTGGATAGACATGGAGAGTATCATGCTATATAAAATGATTCAGAAAGAGAAGGACAGATATAGAAGGACTGCACTCATTTGTGGACTATAAAATAACATAATACAAGACTGTCACCCAAAAATAGTAGATAGGGTAGATAGAGTCAGTAAGATTGCTCCATAGATGGAAGCCTTCCTCGTGAGTGGGTGGAGAGAGGCCAGCTGGAATAGGGAAGGGATCATTAAGAAAATGATGATTGAAGGAATGTGTTGGGACGGGTGATGTGTGCTGAAAGTAGATAAAGGACCAATCATGATAACCTCTCAGTATCTGAATTGCAAACCATAATGTCCAAAAGTAGAGAGAGAGTATGGGGAATATTGTCTTCATGGAAGCAGTGGGAGGGTGGGGTAGGTGGTAGTGTACTGGAAATATTGGTGATGGGGAATGTGCACTGGTAGACGGATGGGTGTTTGATCATTGTAATTGTAATTCAGACATGAAAGCTTGTAACTATATCTCACAGTGAATCAATACAATTTAAAAAAATGAAATTGTCATTCTCAAGCTAACACAAAAAGAGAAAAGCAATATATCCTATTGGCACTAAGGAGGATGAGATCAGTGGAGAGTTACCAACCATTCAGCACCAAAGGATAAGTGTGTGAATAGCCTTAACTTATTCAGTTCAATTCCCAAAGATGAATCCTGAAGAAATAGATTGAATCCTCAGTAACCTAATCAAGTATTAGCCATAGTAATATAGTATCATGCATTAGACACAGTCTCAGCTTTAAAATAAGTTATAAAGCCTTTGATACATACACTCAAGTCATTGATTTAGCCTGTTTTATTTATATTATAGTTAGAAGAAACAAATAGTTTAGCATCATGTGAAATTAGCAGTACTCATTGTTGGCTTTGCCATGAAGTTTTCCAATCAGCATCCAAAATATAGTCTGAAGATATCTAAACTATCTGCCAATCATACAAAACATAATCTTGACACAAAGTATAATGAAAAATTGAGATTTTCCCAATTTGGACAAAGACAAATCACAGATGGTGTGCCAACTATTGTTAAAATAATGTGCATGAGTGGAATGACATCATTAATGATAAAGTTTCAATGTATAACCTGTGATCTACATATGCAACTTTATGGCTAATGGGCAAAAGTGAGTGGCTCAGGGCAAAGAAGAGAAATCAGGAGTGGATTTATTTTCCCCTCTCTCAGCTAACAACTGGAACACATTCTGCATCAATTCCTATCATTCTCTCTGACTTTGGGATAGAGTTAAGGAGTAGAGTTTCTAGTCTACAACGCAGAAGTTCTTGGAGAGATATGCCACTAAAACAAGCTCTGGCTACTATTGACGCACTACAAAGCCAGTACTTCAGCAGAAAAGAATTATCCTGGGAGGATAATTGACTTCAAGAGATGAATGAAGGATGCATATATACAAGAGGAATAGAGATATCTGAGTATCTACTTCCAAGCATCTTGATACTACATTCTCTTCTTGTACTTGCAAATGGGCTCAGTAATTCCAATCAGGATTTGGAAGTTATTTTGCCTTGAAAAACTGCTATGAGCACAGTCTAAATATTCTAGAGCTATCCCTTTGCAATATTTTAACGTTCTGCTTTTCTTTATTCGGGGTTGGGAAGAGGCAAGGGCAGCTTCCCTAATACCACTCACAGACTGTGCTTGGGTCTAAGGACTGTCCAACAAAAAAGTCACACTTGGTGCTCATACTCAGAGCTGCTTGCGTACTGGGCAACAGTTCATGCCCTTTGCTCTCTTGCCCATACTCACTCTTGATAAGTATCAGAAAAGAAGTGTATTCTGACAAATTTGTCTTCTTACAATAACTTTGTGAATAGCATTTTATTAGCATATTGTATCTTATTAATCAGTAGTTTATTGAAATTCTTCCTGTTTTGTTCTACCTTTTGTACTTATCAATGATTGCCTCTTATTATGATATCACTTTCTTAATACATAAAGACCTTATTTATAGGTTCATCATTATCTTGGCAAGGATAAAAACCAAGTACTCACACTACTTTTATCTTTAATCAGCATGCAATTAACGCTTTCTTGAGATTGCAACAGAATCTATCTTAAAAAAAAACATACATCATTAACCTATTTTAACTTCTAAAGACAATCATTAATTTTGTTTGTATTTATGCAAATTATATAATACCAACTTAAGTAATACAGTTCTTCTAAGTAAAGTGCTACATTTGAAAATAGATATATCATTAACTGTAAATTTATTAGCCAAAAAGATTTTGGTATTAAACTCAATTCACTGACTCTTAACAGTGAATACCATGTACTAGGCTAACTGAAGTCAGGAAATTATAGTGTAATATTTGTGTCTATTACCCATATCTCATGATGTGCCTAAACATATATAAATACATATTTATATTAGTCAATAAGCAACTCAGAATTAGAAGGGTAAAGCACTGTTATAATACTGTATTTATTTTTCAAATATTTATATGATATACCAGATATGCTTTCAAATGTTATTCCTCACAGGTAACCTGGTAATCAGTACTGAGTTCTTGATTTCCTTCACTCACTTAAACTCAGCAGTCATAATCACATAAATGAAAGAAAGTGGTCTTTAAGTCAGATTACTATATATTAACATCATGACCCCAAAAAGACAAAATAAACTCAGTTCATAGTAATCATCTATAAATGCCCATTTCACACAGTCGGATAATAATATGCCTAACATGTTGCAGGCATTAAAAGTTATTATCACAGATTGGTATTGTTTCTGTCAATCCAATCATAAGCAGTAATACAGAAATAGTATCTATAGCAACTTCAAAATGCAAATTGTTTAATAAAGACAAAAGTAAAAATATCTACCTTTGTCTTTAGGAAATCAGAAAGACTTGGGAAAAATTAAACATATAATGATGTGATACTTCTAATAATTTTGGACAAAAAGTATAATTAAAAAGGAAATCATATTGTAGCCTTTGTTGTCTCAGATATTTATGACAAAATTTAAGGTAAATAAATATATATTTAAACATCAACTAACCCTAAGACTTTTTTTGGGGGGTCACACCCAGTGATGCACAGGGATAACTCCTGGCTCTGCACTCAGGAATTACCCCTGGCATGCTCAGGGGACCATATGGGATGCTGGGAATCGAACCCGGGTCGGCCACGTGCAAGGCAAACACCCTACACACTGTGCTATCACTCCAGCCCCACCCTAGGACTTTTCAAAGACTATTACTTAAACTAATTTCTTAACATATAACCAGTGAACATTAATTTGGAAGAATAATTTGATTTTAGTTGGTGGAAAGTTAATGAAATTATTAAATATATGATAAAATAGTGTGTGTAGTTGAATTATGCATACCATATATCTGTTATTTAAATAACAGGTATACAAGTTTGTAAATATATTTATATGAATAATATATAATGAGGCAAGAATGGATACAAAGCACTAGAGTACTAGAACCACTTGCTCACAAACATGCAGGATTTGTTCTGCAATACTTCTTAGGAGTTTTCATATTTAATTGGTATATCATGTCTCATTAGAAAAATAATAGTGCTGTTCTGCATAGATTGTATATTTTTGATTTGTAACTTATGATTACAAAACGAACCTTCCAAGTTGTAACATCAAAGAGGAGATTTGTATTCTTGAAAGGTAGAAGGATGAACACTATGTACCAAACCGATCCAGAATCCTCCCTCGCAGAGCGAGGGGGTCACTGATAGTGAACTAGAGGGGATCCATCTCCATACTACTAGAGCAACAAGAAGAAACAGCGCAGACCCCCACCAGGAGGAGTGTTTGAAGAGAAGAGCCCAGAAGCCTCTACAGGGAATACTCACAAAAACAATCTATCTGATAAAGAATTCAGAGATGAAATGTTGAGGATGTTCAGTGAGCTCCAAGGAACGGTAAAACAGTCATCCAGAAAATTAAAGGACGATATGAAAGAAACATTGTTACAGATAGCCAATAAAATACAGAAAAAAATGAGAGCAGAAATAAGAAAGCTACAAACAGAAGTGTCACTAATAAAGAATTTGGTAGATGAAGTTTAAAACTCAGTGGGTGCCCTCAACAGTAGAATGTCAAAGACAGAATCAGTGAGTTCTAAGAGGAGCTGCAGAAAGCATACAGGCAACAACATACAATGCAAGAAGACCGCAAAATAGCTCAAGGACAAATAAGGATCCTAGGGGATAAATTCCAGAGGAACAACATAAGAATTCTCAAAGAACCAGAAGGACAGGGAAGCAACCCCAATGATGTAGCAACAGTTACAGTTATCATTCCTGAGAAGATCACAGAGCTGGAAAATGCAGTTATTCAGCTCATGAAGCCTAAAGGATACCAACTAAAAGAGACCATAATAAAAAGACTCCATGACATATCATAATCAGAATGAGTAATACCACGGATACACAATACTGCAAGCAGCAAGGTCAAAGAAGGAAATCACATACAAAGGAGCATCCCTTATATTTACAGTAGACTTGTCAGAGGAAACTGTATGAACCTGAAGACAGTGGTCTGATATAATAAAAAATAGTCAATGAAATGAACACTGCACTAAGAATACTTTATCTGGCTAGACTCTCACTCAAACTCAAAGGAATGATACACTATTTCACAGATAAACAAGAGCTCAGTAACTTCACAGACGAAAAACCAGCCTTAAAAGAAGGACTGAAGGATATACTATAAGACAAGGCAAACCCCAAAAGCACAACAAACCTCTACATAAAGATGGCACAAAATCCCATGACAATAATCTCTCTCAATGTCAATGATCGAAATGCACCAAGTAAGAGACAAAGAGTGGCAAAATGAATTAAAAAATGAATCCAGTATTCTGTTGCCTACAAGAAACACATCTGAACAGTAAGAGCAAACACAGACTCAAAATCAAATGATGGAAAACAATCCTTCAAGCAAACAACTCCACCAGAAGTCAGGTTGGCCATACTAGTAACCAACCAAAAATGATTAGAAGGGAAACGGAGTCCATTTTTTAATAATCAAAGGATATGTATATCAGGAAGAAATCACAGTGTTAAACATATATGCACCCAATTAAGGGCCAGAAAAATACTTAAAAGAACTTATAATGGACTTCAAGGAGGATATTGGTAGCAACACAATAGTAGTAGAAGACTTTGACACTGCCTTATCACCTCTTGATAGATAAACAAGACTAAAACTCAATAAGGAACTACTGTCTCTGACGGAAGAAATGGAAGACGGACAGTAAATAGATGTATACAAGGGTTTTCTTCCTTGAAAAACAGAAACTCAATGCCAGTGTGTAAGGAATATTTTACAAGGTAGACCACGTGTTGGTCCAGAAAACATACCTCAATAGAATCAAGAAGATAGAAATTGCATCAACTTTCTTTTCAGACCAAAATGCACTGAAAATAAAAGTTAGTCACAGACAGAGATGGAGAATCAAATCAAACCTGTGAAAATTAAATAGCTCATTGCTAAACAACAGTGGGTTAGAGTGGAAATCAAAGAAGAAATTACAAAATTCCTGGAAACAAATGAGAATGAAGTCACTAGCTACCAGAACTTGTGGGACACTGCAAAAGCAATGTTAAAAGGGAAATTTATAGTTCTACAAGCATTTAGCAGGAAGCAAGAAAGGGCCCACATAAATAGCTTGACTTCACAGCTTACGATTTTAGAAAATGACCTACAAAAGGAGCCCAAACTAGGCAGGAGGAGAGAAATAAAAAAAAAAAAAAGCAGAAATCAATGAGCTGGATTCCCAAAAACCAATTCTAAAGATCAATGAAACCATGGGTTCTTTGCAAAAGTAAGTAAGATTGACAAACCACAAGCAAGACACGCAAAGAAAGAGAGAGAGTAAAGCCTAATAAACCAAATCAGAAATGAACAGGGGGACATCACAACAAAAACCAAAGAAATTCAAAACATCATCAGAGGTTACTTTGAAAGTCTATACGCCAAAAAGCAAGAGAATCTAGAAGAAATGGTTAAATTCCTGGATTCCTATCACCTCGCAAGGCTGAGCCAAGAAGGTCTGGAATAGCTGAATAGACCTATCACTATCATGGTAATTGAAATAGTAATCAAAAGTCCAGGTCCATATGGATTCACATATGATTTCTTCCAAAAATTTTCAAGCTTTTGCATGAAACTGAAGAAGCAGAAGCACTCCCAAACATTTTCTATGAGGCACATATCAACCTACTATCAAAAGCAGAGGACACTACAATAAAAAAAAATTACATGCTGATATCCTTATTGAACATAAATGCAATATCCTCAACACAATATTAGCAATAGAATCCAATGACTTACCAAAAAGATCAAACACCAATATCGACTATGTTCCAACCCGGGGATTCAAGGGTGGTATCACATTCGCAAGTTAATCAACATAATCTGTCATATCAATAAAAGAAAAGATTATGTTGATTAATATAAAAGATTATGTTGATTAACTTTCTGTTGATATAATCATATGGATTTTATCTGTCATATCAATAAAAGAAAAGATAAAATCCATATGATCATATCAATAGAAACAGAGAAAGCATTTGACAAGATCCAGCACCTGTTTACATTGAAAATTCTCTGCAAAATGGGAATTGAAGGAACTTTTCTCAAAACAATCAAAGCCAACTACCAGAAGCCCACTGCAAGTATTATTCTCAGTGGAGAAAGTATAAAAGCCTTCCTTCTAATATTAGGGATAAGACAACTATGCCCACTCTCACCAATTTCATTCAATATAGTACTGGAAGTACTTGCCATAGGAGTTAGGGAAGAAAAATAGATATTAAGGGCATCCAGATAGGAAAGTAAGAAATTAGTTTCTCACATTTTGAAGATGACATGATACTATACTTAGAGAACCCCAAAACCTCTACCAAGAAGATACTAGAAAAAATAGTCTTGTATAGTAAAGTCACAGGTATAAAATCAATACCCAATAGTCCATAGCTTTCCTATAAGCAAATAACGAGAGAGAATAAAGTTATATGTAAAGAACAATCCTGTTCACAATCATTCCTCAGAAAATCAAGACAAGAGAACAGTATGACACTAATAGCTGGGAATCATCATGCTGGACAAGATCTGAGTGTTAAAAGTAGGTAAGGGATATTCTTGATAACTTTTCAGTATCAAGACTGCAAACCACAATGCCTAAACAGAGAGAACGAAAGAGGCAGAGCAAGAGAGGCAGAGTGAGAGAGAGAGAGAGAAGGAGAGAGAGAGAGGGGGAGGGAGGCAGTGAGGGAGGGAGGGAGGGAGGAGAAGTAGAGAGAAACACAGAGACAGAAAGACAGAAAAGAAAAACACCTGCCATAGAGGCAGGCAGGGGGGATGGGGGGTGATAGGAGGGAACCTGTGGATATCAATGCTGGGAAATACACACTGGTGCTGGTATGGATATTCAAAACCTGTATGACTGAAATCCAATCATGTAATGGTCTTATCTCACAGTGACTCAATACAAAAGTTTAAAAAAAGAAAAGCTAGAAAAGATTCCCATATCTATTTTGAGTAGAATGCCTTATTGGAAAAAAAAGTAATTATAATTAATGCAAAATATTCAAAATAGAATTAAGTACAATATTCATATTCAATAAATTTTATATATTAGTTGAACAAATAAGGGTAAAAATCTTTTAACTTATTAACATATAAAATTCAAGGTGATTGAGTTAATCAGGTTCATTTTCTGAAAGACTCATATATGATTAAAGAATAGGGAAATGAGCCGTAGACCATGGATTTTTCATATCTGTCTGCATAGAATGGGTAAGGTCATCTTTCACTAATCTATGACTACTTAGGAAATTATCTGTTTCCATTTTTTCTGCTCAAAATCTTTTGTAGATATTTAAGACAGAAACAAATGAAAAATATACATTATTAAATTCTGTAAATCTGTAAAGAGAAGTAAGATTAATTAATATTTCTTATTTACCAAAAGGACCTCAGAAAATCTCATGATACTTCAGAATTTTCTCTTTCTTTCAAATTAAAATTGTCTGATTTTTTGCTGTTCTTACCAATACTTACCATTGACAAAGTTCTATTGAGCAGCTTCAGAAATTATATTTTGAATGCTTCATTATAAAACAATCATTATTACTATATTCTAATGAATGATCATTTGAAATTGTTTTCAAAAATGTCACTGTCATCCCATTGCTCATCGGTTTGTTTGAGCGGGCACCAGTAACGTCTCTCATTGAGAGACTTATTGTTACTGTTTTTGGCGTATCTGATATGCACTGGTAGCTTGCCAGGCTCTGCCGCGTGGGCTCGATACTTTCGGTAGCTTGCTGGGCTCTCCAAGACGGGCGGAGGAGCGGAGGAATCGAACTTGGGTCGGCAGCATGAAAGGCGAACGCCCAACTGCTGTTAGTTACATAATGTTAGATATGCTGTATATCTATAATTGAATATATCTATAATCTGATTTTTGATAATAATAATTTACCAAAATGATGCTTATGTTAATTAGCCATACCATTTTTTAATGACTATTGGCTAATTAGTCATGTCATTGTTTAGTGAACAACATTGCAGGAGGTCATATTTATTTAACTTGATTTAATTATTTCTCTTTATTCAGAATTATCCTTTTGAATTAAGAGCTAAAGATGTTGCCAAAATGATTAATAAAAATAGTGTTTTTTCTCATATAATATCTGATATCTAAGATCACGTATGGACTTCCAAGTATTCCTCTTTATTCTGCACTTAGATAATTGCCCTTGTTATTTGACATGTTTCAAATATTTACTAAGCATCTCCCTTCAGTAACTAAGATATCCCCAGAACAACGTAGCTCTCATGTCTACTTCTGTGGTAGAGGTGATTCTTAAAATCGAAAAATCAACTTTCTGATTTAATTATAAGAATTAAAAATATATTAATAGCCATACCTTTATTTTATATAAGTACATACTTTATTGCATTAAAATATATAATAATTGAAATGATTATTTTGTGTTAGTCATTGAATAAAGAACATAAAACTATCAATGCCAGATAAACTTATTTTAAGTCCTGACAATTAAACAAAAATATAGATCAAAATTATGTTATGAAAACATTGACAATGTTACCATTTAAATTCATACTTTATATAGTTCCACTCACATGGAGTTCATATTCCACTACACAAGTGAACTGGTAAGACTTTAAGTTTTAAAGTATTTAAGTTCATACTTTATATAGTTCCACTCACATGGAACTCATATTCCACTAAACAAGTGAACTGGTAAGACTAACAAATAAAGTAAAGAAAAGAATACACTCAGTTAACATGATGGTGCCTACCAAAATAAAAAATAGATGGGTGGAGGAATCAGCAGGTAAATACTTTTGCTAGTGGGATGACACAATAAACCTTCTGGATGGAATAAAGACAGATAAAATGTACAAAATTAAAGTACACCAGTATTTTAGGGCTTGAGATAGTGCAAAAGGTAAGTCATTTGACTTACACGTATCTGATCCGGGTTCAATCCCAGACACATTTGCTCCTCTGAGCAGTAATGAGAATCATCCTTGAATACAAAGCCAGGAGTAAGTACCAAGTACAGCTGGGTATGGCTCAAACCAAGTAAAAATGATAATTGTAAAATTTCAATTTATCTTTGTATTTTGGGTATGATGTAAATATCCACTCAATTTTCCAAATATTTATTTCAAATATTTTCTCAATAGCTTCATTAATTAAAATATATGTATATTCTCTAATTCTCATAAATGAATGTATGTTAAACATATTTTGTAGGAGCATAATAAGTATATTTGTATAAAAATTACATTCCATCCTGTTTACTGGGAAATTTTTTTAATATTTTATTTTTATAAAACTCATATTTAGAAATACTTCAAGGAGAAGCGATGATACACAATTGAAAATTAATAATCTATAAGCTGGACTGGAGAGATGGTTCAGAGGGCAGGAGTACGTGCTCTGCTGCGGGTGCAAGTGAGACTTGGTCTCCAGCGTCATATGCTCCTCTAAGCGATGTCGGGAGCGACACCAGAGCAATGTTAGATGTGGCCCAAAACAAACAGAAAATAACCCCGAAGTTAAAATCTCTAAGCTACTAGCATTTATTCTTATTTTTAATTTACCCATGCACTATAATAGATAAAATTAAAATCTATTACATAACAATAGAATACTGAATAAAATATTTCTTAGCATCAGCATAGGAACTATGTCAAACATCTAAAGTACATAAAAATACATATAGATATTTTTAGACACAAAAAATTATGAGGACCCATCCTAACACAATTTATTAATAAGCACTACATTCAAATTATTAGGAATAGATCATGTATTGTTCATTATTTTCTGCTAATTCAGGTAAAATTTTATCATTAAAATTTTATACACTGCACAGTCACACATACCTTTTAAAATTTCTCAACATTTTTGATATACTTTAGCATTATAATTAGAAATGCACCCCCCAACCCCAACTTGGAGTGACAGCACATAGTGTTTCCCAGGACTTATTTTTGACACTGTGCTAAGAAGTGATCCCTGGCAGTGTTCAGGGGGATATTATGAGGTGAGATAGATTCAAAGTGGGATCACAGCCTCTGTGGTCTATTTTAAGGTGGCTGTTTTACTTCCTATATTGCTTGTACAGTTCTGTCCCCAAATTTTTTAAATAAAAACAACCTCAGACTACAGATACATATATACAAAATCTAATTATATACAACAGAATTTTAACTTAGTATGCATTTCAGCATCTCTATGAGTAAAGCACAATGTAAATGTCAGATTTTTCTATTTTTGCTAGTTGCATACCTCCAAACCAAACAAATCACAGTTAAGAATTTAGAAACATAGTTTTCTCCTCTGGGTTGTGTAATTTACTTTAGAATATGTCAATTGTATTATAGTAATTGAATTAAAAATTGAGGTGATGAACGTATTAAAGTTTAATAATATGAAGGATTTCTACATTGTTTATTAATTTTCTGATTATTGGGTCATAACCGGTAGTGCTCAGGGCTTATCCTGGCTCTGTGCTCAGGAGACCACATGGCATGTCAGGGAATCAACCCTAGGTCAGCTGTGTGCAAGGCAAGTGCCCTCCCTGCTGGATTACCACTTCAGCTCCAACATTCTACATTACAATAGTGAATACATCAATCAAAATTCTCTCCATGTCTGACAGAAATGAATTAGATTTTATTCCTTCCACTTTTTTAGCTGATTTAAATATTATTAAAACAAAAGACTTACTGGTGTTCCAATAGAGATTATTTTTTCAAAATAATGATGTCTTATAAAAAATAAAAAAATGATTCTAATAGAAAATTTCTAATCCACTGATGTGGGCTGTGAAAAAAGCAGCATTTCAATATAAACCTTTGTCAATGTAAAAGAAAAATCTTGTAGACACTTTTTTTTGTCTTTTATCAGCCTATATGTTTCAAATACAGTCAATATGTTTCAAATATAGACTCTAATATGAAGAAAAAATATTGATCCTAGAAATAATTAAACAATTATCGAAAATTAAAAAGAAAGCAAAGATCTAATCTTAATTCTTACCTTTAACTCAAATTTTTCCTATGGGTCTCTGATTCTTCCTCTTCCTCTCATAGGCATAGCTTTTACATAAAATTAATTCAAAACACTTTTTTTTTTTTTTTTTTTTTGCTTTTTGGGTCACACCCGGCAACGCACAGGGGTTACTTCTGGCTCATGCACTCAGGAATTACTCCTGGCAGTACTCGGGGGACCGTATGGGATGCTGGGAACCGAACCCGGGTCGACTGCGTGCAAGGCAAAAGCCCTACCTGCTGTGCTATTGTTCCAGCCCCTCAAAAGAATTTCTTATAATTTTATTTTATATCATATATTATTCCAATTTTATATTTAAATTCCATCAACCATCCTTTTATAGCTTTCTATTCTATTTTTATCTATGGAGACTGGTATAGTAGAAAAACTATCAATAGTTTATCTACTAGACAATAAGAAGTGTCTTATGAGAAACTAAAAGATTGTAGTGTCTTCAATTACTGCTTTAAATGGGTCTTTCATGTCTATATCCAGGCCTGTATAAGCTCGTGCAATATAATAACACAGTGATTGTCCTGCAGGGACCCATCCACAGATGGCAGAAAATAGTCAAAAGTTTTTGTGGTATGGAGCAATAGAAAAGAAGGTAGGGCATTTGCCTTTCTGCAGCTGACATAGGTTGAGTTTCTACCACCGCATATACTACACCAGGTCCTTGCAGGAGTGATCTCTGAGTACAGCCCAGGAGTAAGCCCTGAGCAATGTGGAGGGGCCACAAAACTAAGAAAAAATAACTCTTAATATCATTCTAAAAGAACATATTCTTAAAGTTCATTCTTATAAAAAGCATTTTTAACCACACAAAATTATTGAGCACTAAAACTAATTCCTAAATTGATATTTTTAATTCTGTGACATCTGAAGAGTTTGGAGTTAAAGGTGAGATCAATAAATCCAGTTGAAAATTATTAGTAGATTTCAGTGATTTTATATTACTGACATTAAGCTGGCAGCCAGTAAACTCCGATAAAGTAACTTCAACTTTCAGAATCATTTTTCTCCAAGGCTTACTTAATTATGCTTTCCCTGTTGTCACTGCAATGTCATTATTCTTTATTAAAAAATTAACATCTTTAATATTCACAAAGGCAGGAAGAACCCTTCTCTATAGACATTAGTCTTTAGGATTTGAAAAATGGAAAATGCAGGAAGGGTCTTATATTCAGTGGCTGAATAGTCAAGATATATAGAGTCAGAAAGATGTAAGTTTAAGGTAATTTTTTACTTTTAGAATGATGATCAATTTTCCTATATCTATGATAGGCAGCATTTAATTTTTTTTTATTTTGGGGGGGGTCACACCTGGCAATGAACAGGGGTTAATCCTGGCTCATGCACTCAGGAATTGGTGCAAAGGGGACCATATGGGATGCTGGGAATCGAACTCAGGTCAGCTGCGTGCATGGCAAACACCTACCCGCTGTGCTATGCTCCAGCCCCAGGCAGGCAGTATTTTTTAAATCAATAGGAAAAATAAGTCAAGATGAGACTTATATGAGTCAGAATAATAAGTGAGAAAGACAAAGAGATAAAGACAGAGAAAGACGGAGAAACATAGACCTTTGATTCTAACATGTTTTTAGCATTAAGTTAACTGCCTCCTAATGCACTTAAGTTTGTCTACTAACTGTCCACCTTAACAAACTCCAGACCATGGAAATGATGTGAATGAAAGAAACTTGGTAAACAAAACCACTCACCTCCATTGATTCTCACTTTTAGTTTATGTATCTATAAAAAAGAATAAGTAAAGGTATTGTTTTAGATCATTAAAAGGATGAAGAAAAATAATTCACAGCACTGGCAATACACCCTAGTTGGAATCCTGCTCTTGAGCGGATCTCCTAGTGACCTAGAGTACTGAACCCTCAGATGAGATCTTGTCCTTGAATGAATCCCTAGAACATCACCTGTAGGAGTTACTTGACCTCTGTTTGTTGTTATGACAACGTTCAGCTCCTCCTACCCACACCCTTCATGGTTTGTATATAACTATGCTGCAAGGTGTAAGGGAGGACTAGAAAAAGAAGGGTTATATGAGGACTATGATGCAGATAAAGAAAGAGAGAACCTAGACGTCTATGAGGAGACTAAGATGATGGAACTATGGTGACTGGGGAAATTCCTACGACACTGAATATTAAAACATTGCCTTTCTCCCCTCTTTATGCCCTTTGAATAGTTTACTTTAAAGCTATGTCTTTTTTGTATAGACACAAGAAGACAATATTATGGTTTTGTAATTTGGGGCTTAATTGGCTTCGAATATTATTCCCTCCAGCCATCTGCTTTCTCCACTTAAGCCTCAGTTGCCCTCAGTTCCTAGCACCCCAAAAGCAGGGTCCCGACGAGGGACAGGAAGGATCCAGGGCAAGCAGTGAGTTGTGTGCTACCCTGGCATCGAGATGGGCCTGGCCAAAGTGCCTAATTCTTAACTATAAGTTAAGAGCTTGATCATAGACAAACGCTGTCATGATCCAAAAGTAATGATGAGACTAGGACCCTGCTGGATAAGAAAGACTGATCTGGCCTGAGCACTGTAGTCTGAGATTGAGATGGCCCCAGGAGAGCAATTCTATAAGCTTTAATGCATCTCTTATTGTGTCCATACAAAATGATTAATATTATGAATTCTTATATGTTTGCTGGCTGAGGAGAAGAGAAACACACTCATGGGACTCCGCCCTTGGGTGGATCCTCCTGCTGAAAGAGAATTAAGTCCTAGAAGAAGCATACCCTAAGGGAAAGAAACCTTTACCCTATTGATTGTGACCACACCTAGGTGTAGACCCCAACCCCCTCATGCTGGGGAGATTTAACTAGGCTGTAACATTGGGTTGGGGGCCAGATCCACAGATCTAGAGAGAGATCCAGAGCCGGGAGAGAAGCAGAGAGAGAGAATGAAATAAACTGATCAAGCAACCAGTTTGGCCTTCTTCCTTCCGTTGCCTGCCCTTGACCGACAGCACACACAGCTGTTCCGGGGCACCGAACGTGGGCGGCGAGAGAGCTGCCCTTAGAGCCCGCGAGTGCGAGCGCCTCTCGGCAAGCCTTAGTTTTTTACACTAGGGCAATGGCTCTCGGCCACCAAACACGAGTCCTTCAAGCCCCCCAACCCCTGCACCTTTCTTTGAAACTCACGGTGTTTGAATATGAAATGTAATCACATATTGTGAACAACTTTATATAAATAAATAAATATTTTAAAGTAATGTGATAATGATCACGATCACGATCACAATAGCCCGTTAGACACCGATTTCTCGGGTGGGCCCAGTAACATCTCATTTCGTCCTTTCCCTGAGATCTTAGAAGTCCACGTGGACTTGGCCCTCTCAACAATGTTGAACTGGGGGCTCTTCAGGGTCAGGGAAATAAGATCCAGCTTGTTACTGGATTTTGCATATAAATATACCATGGGAAGCTTGCAAGGCTGTCCCATGTGGGCAGGAAACACTCAGAAGCTTGCCAGTTTCTCCCAGAGGGAGAAGCAGGTTAAAAATATCTGTGGCCACTTGTGGCCGCGCGCTTCTGAGAGCTTGTTTTTAAGTCTCTGGATGTTGACCGTTGATGGGATTACACACACCTGGGTTCCTCTGCCGGTACCTTCATGCATGAGGCCTGTCAGAACGTGTAGAGAGGAGCCTCCAGCATGGCTGCAGCTAGGTTCTGGTGGTCTTTGGCCGCCGGGAGCTCTGCTTGGGGTGGGAAGGGAAGCTGGAGCCCATCCTCTCCGAGGGGCCCCAGGGAAGACAGCCAGGCATGCGGGCAAGAGACTCTCTGCCCAAAAAGCCAAAAAAAAAAAAAAAGAATGTGATAATACCATGTTAAAATTTTGCAAGGGTTTTTAATTCTGTTCTTTCTATTCTTATGCCAATAGAGTAATTTTCAGATTGATATTTGACAAAACATTTATTCATATACTGCCCTTCAGAAAAATATTTATTCATATATTAACCTTCAGAAAAACTGCATGTATATAATTTTCTCTTAAGTGTGTACAATCACTCTTATTTAATTTTATCAACAATAGTAATACACACACATATACACACACATATACACACTGAGGGATATAGTAGACAGGGTGTTTGCTTTGCAAACCGTTATTCGATTCCCCACATCCCATATAGTCCCCTGAGCCTTGCCAGAAGTGATCCCTGAACACAGAGACAAGAGTCCTAGTCACCGCTAGGTGTGGCTCCAAAACTACCATATAGCATTACATATGCACTAACATTCATGAAAGTGGTAGTATTTGGGCTCTATGCAATAGTACTCAGGGATTTTAGATCTATGCACAGGAATCATAGCTGGTGTTTCTCAAGGAAACATACATAATTTCTTAGATGAAACCTGGATCTGCCATCTGCAAGGTATGTGTCTTGAGCCTTGAACTATCAGGACTGATTGTTTTGTATTTTAATTTAAAGGGTTTTTTTTTTCAATTATATGAGGTCTTTTTTGCAAGTTGTACATATTGAAAGAGAATATTTACCTTTATTTTCTTTATGAATGTAGTCCTTTATAATGCAGAGGAGTCAAAGTTATGAGTCAAAGCATTTTCCAAAACACTGAGTTACTTGGGTAATAGTAAGAGATATGTCTTTGATTTAACAATGATACAAGATTGTCTCTCAAAGGTAGAAATAATCAACTGAAAAGTATTTTGATAATATGATTAGAAATACATGCAATTAATTGATCACTTTTTATCTTGAAGCACTTTTTACTACATCTCATCCTATTGCTTAAATTCTTAAATTTTTCAGAGTAGGTTAGAGATAATTTTTTCTATGTAAAATATATGCCATCTACTTTAAAATAATATGACTGATGTCCCTGTATAAACAAGTCAGCTTCAATGTAAGTTAGTTGTGTTACTAAGTGTACATTCCTCTTGTCTATTATGTAACACTGACTATACCTTTACATTCTATATAAATTCTGTGATAATTTTAGATAATTTTTGCTTTTAAATGTCAGCTCATCTCCTAAGATCAAGAATATTTTTCCCCAAGGTAAACAATAGTAAGTGAGTTTTTAAAATCTGTTTTGAGATTAGACAGGGATTAATATTAAATTAGTGACATTTAGAAACAAATCTTCCAGTGAACATTATGGTGGAAATACACCCACTTTCTTCATTCTTTCACAATACTTATTAGGTGTATGTTGTGTTCAAGTCTTTATATTAGACTTGGTATACTTACCATAGGTCCCTCAAGGATATTAAAGATGTTTAAGGAAGCAATTCTTTTTAGGTTTATCTAAACAGTGCAAAAAAGAAAAAAAATCAGTGTTCTCGGTGGGTGAAATTTCACACAGCAAATTTGTTTCAAGCAGGGAAGATGGACATTGCAGGTAGAAATTGAAACACTTATGAAAGGAAACTAAAGCATTATACTTCCCCGGAGACAGACAAGTGATTCTGATAAGATTAGGGAAAGATAATGAGGTTAGAGGGAACTATATCATAAATGTCAGAATAAACGATTCGTACAAGGGTAACAAATAGATCAGAGTATACATTGTACAATGGACAAAATATAAAGTTATTTGGTTTATGCCTTTCATCTACATTAATGAGTGGTTAAAAAAACATGTTATATATAGAAGCGTTTATTATTATTTGGCTTTTTGGGTCAAACCCAGTAATGCTCAGGGTTACTCCTGACTCCGTACTCAAGAATTACCTGACAGTAGTTGAGAGACCATGTGGAGTGCTGGGGATCTATCCTGGGTTGGGTCAGCTGTATGCAAGGAAAACACACTGCCTGCTATATTATCACTCTAACCCTTGGAAGTGGTTATTTTTAAAACAAATAAAATTCAAGCAAACAAGACATAATTGGAAAATTCTAACGACTCAGTTTAGTCCTGTACTGAAAAAAAAGCTTTTCTTAAAATTCTTGTAATTTCTTATAAAGTTCTATAAAATTCTTGATTAACAAGGAAAGGATGCATGATTTTAATTGTTTCTTTTTTCTTTAAAAATTAATTCAGAAAATATTGCTGAAACATTATATGGACATGAAATTTACCCTGAGGTAATAAATTCATGAACACATACAAGACAAACAAAAGAGTGCAGTGTAATGACTTTTCATTTTTGTCAGATAGAACACTCATTCCAATGATGTCCCTGTTCTCTAAACAAAAATTATATAACAGACCACAACTTCATTGTCCTTTAAAAGAAATATAGATTTTAATCTTCATATGTATGTTTAGAATTTTAGAATGCATAATTTTTGACATAAGAATTTATATGGTCTATATTGTTATGTATATGTGAAATATGTGTGCATGTGCGTGTGTGTGTACGTGTGCCTGTGAGAGAGAGAGAGCAAGAGACTGGGGGGAGATAGAGAGAGAGGGAAGGAGAAAGAGTAGAGAGAAGGGGGTAATAAAAATGTAGATAATGCTTCAAACACAAGTACAGACTTTTAATACTGGAATGTACTTTCAGTGACTTGTATGATACGCTATGTCATAAGAACACAGGATAATAATAATAATAAAAATAAACATACCATAAAATGTTTCCTATAAGCTATTATTTCCAACTTTTCTGTCTAAACCTCTCCTGCTGCAAATTTCTACTAAATATTTACTCTTTGCGTACCCTTACTCCTGATACAGACCATGACCATTAGGGTAGTCTTTGCACTGGATAAGTGTGTAAAATAAAGTAATAGTTTTTTCTTTGGCCATATAACCATTTGCACAGATACCACAATTATTTTTTTAACTTAATCAACCTTACTTTTACTCATTATTCAGATTTTTTCAATTTAATTAACATAAAGTTTTCCTGATTGAGCTCAGACAACACAGATCCCTTGACAATTATCTACATACCTCCACAAATGCTCTCCCAACCCCAAATCCCCACCCCACACTAATAACAAAAAAATACACAAAATTAATAATAAAAATTTACTTTTATTGAACAGCTGACATGTATATATTCAGTACTATTCCCCCAAAACTACTCTAAAGTGTACACAGTGGTGTATGCAATGTCGCAACAATGCATTAATTACAAAATTATTATTATTCTTAAATTCTAAATAAAAAAGCTAGTAAATTAGATCAGTATAATAATATACTGTACCTAACATTGTCAGGAATACCACAGAAGAGTGGAATAATTGTAGATTTGAACTAAAACAGGGGTTTTGAGCCCTAATGCCTCAATTTTCGTGTAATCATACTGTATTCATTACAGGTATGATCCATAGCTATATATTAGCTTCAATGTTCCAAATTTTCACCTGCATGATTGATGAATATAATTGTTTTATTTAACAGATTTAAAGTGGTAAAAACCCAAAATATCAAATTATTATTTAAGATTTTGTTATTGTTGTTGTTGTTTGAGGCCACACCCTATGGTACTCAAGAATTGTTTTTACCTCTAGACTTAGAAATCACTCCTGACAGTCTCAAGGAATCATATAGGGTGCTAAGAATTGAATCCAGAATTGATTGAATCTCATCAATATGTGTACAAAATACAAGGCTGTGCCCAATCTGCTGCACTATCACTCCAATACCTGAAATTATTCTTGATTAATTTATCCAGGTGTGTGTAATCCCATCAAAGGCCAACATCCAGAGACTTAAAAGCAAGCTCTCAGAAGCGCGGCCGCTTTTTGGCTGCATGATATATTATAACCTACTTCTCCCTCTGGGAGAAACTAGCAAACTGCTGAGAGTTTCCTACCCACATGGGACAGCCTAGCAAGCTTCCCATGGTGTATTCATATGCTAAAGCCAGTAACAAGTTGAATCTCATTCTCCTGACCCTGAAAGAGCCTCCAATGTGGCATTGTTGGGAAGGCTGAGTGAAGAGAGGCTTCTAAAATCTCAGGGATAGGATGAATGGAGAGGTTACTGAGCCCGCTCGAGAAATTGACAATCAATGGGGTTTCGTGATTCGTGTGATTCATGATATGGAGAATCAATATCAACAGTTATTCACCTACATACCTTAATTCAATTTTTAGCCAGTCTATATGCCAATATGCATACAAAATAGAGTAAGATAATTACCTTTTATTTTTAATTATTTTGTCCTATTTATATCTTTACTAATACTGAGTGAAATGCACATGATAAACTTTGCAATTCATCAACACCTTTCAGAAAGAATATAGACATGACTATATGGTGGGCTAGAAATTATAAAATTATTTTAATGTTATTTACATTATCTCTGCACTTAGTAATTCCAATTGTAAATAAAAGTTAAAAAATCTTATTATGGGGGTGAGCTAGGGCATTTGCCTTAGATGCAGCTGACTCAGGTTGGATTCCCAGCATGCCATAAGGTCCCCCTAGCATTGCAAGGAGTAATTCTGTGTTCAGAGCCAGAGTAACCCCTGTGTATCACTGGGTGTGACAAAAAGAGAAAAATAAAATCTTATTATAAACTGATTATAGATATAGGGATGTATAGCTAGATATACAGGAGAACCGAAGGCCTCCGGAATCCAGCCACAATCATGCTCAAGGACCCTCTTCATGCATTCGGATGAGCTTCATGCATGAAGGAACTGGCAGAGGAACCCAGGTGTTGGAATCTCAAAACCTCGGATCAGGACTGAGCCTCCTCCACCCAGATCCCCCATTTTCCAATAGCCTGGCAGCCACACCCACAAACTGCCCCCAGTGCCATGTAATCCCATAAATAGCCAAGATTCTGTGACTATAAAACAAAGCTTCTGGAAGAGAGCATTCTCAGCCACATGACCTTTTATAGCTTAATTCTCCCTCTCAGAGAACCTGGAAGATACTAAGAGCATCCTGCTGACATGGCAGAGCCTGGCAAGCTCTATGTGGCATACTTGATACGCCAAATACAGTAAAAATTATGGGTCTCATTCCCCTTACTCTGAAAAAGTCTCCAAGGTGGCACCGCTGGGAAGAACAAGTAAAGAGAGACTGCTAAAATCTCAGGACTAGGACGAATGGAGATGGTACTGGCACCCGCTCGAGCAAATCAATGATCCATGGGATGACAGTGATACAGTGATAGCTATATATGCATCTTTCTATATAGTTTTTGATTAGATATACAGAGAGATAACCACATAAACCTTACAGTATATTTTCATTTACTGTCATCTGAAAAAGTTAAGCTAATTTATTAAATACTTAGACATCTGCAAACAACTTCACACTTGACCCATGTGTTAAAATTAAAATCAAATGTGTACTAGTGAAAAAAATATATATATTATGAATGACAGAATATCAGTACTTCTATGTAGACAATATGTTCTAGGTCAATTTACATTTTAATAAAGCTACTTGTAATTTTTAGTTATAGAACAAACATTAGTGCAACATTTTTAATTAAAATTTTTGATAACAAACAAAAATAGCAGCATATTTATTTAATTAAAATAATTAATACTTCTAATAATTTGTATTGATAAGCTTTTTTTTAAAATTTATTTATTTTTAATTAGAGAATCACCGTGAGGGTACAGTTACAGATTTATACACTTTTGTGCTTATACTTCCCTCATACAAAGTTTGGGAACCCATCCCTTCACCAGTGCCCATTCTCCACCACCCGTAAACCCAGTGTCCCTCCCACCCTCCCCAATCCCATCTCCCCCCCACCCCACCCTGCCACTGTGGCAAGGCATTCCCTTCTGTTTTCTCTCTCTAATTAGCTGTTGTGGTTTGCAATAAAGGTGTTGAGTGGCCGCTGTGCTCAGTCTCTAGCCCTCATTCAGCCCGCAACTCCCTTCCCCCACATGGCCTTCAACTACAATGTAGTTGGTGATCGCTTCTCTGAGTTGACCTTTCCCCGGAACGTGAGGCCAGCCTCGAAGCCATGGAGTCAACCTCCTGGTACTTATTTCTACAGTTCTTGGGTGTTAGTCTCCCACTCTGTTATTCTATATACCAGAGATGAGTGCAATCTTTCTATGTCTCTCTCTCTCTTTCTGACTCATTTGTATTGATAAGCTTTGAAATATTAAAGATATGAAATTTTATATGTGCATGGCTAGATGTAGTCAGGATTCTTAAAAATTTTGAAAAATCTATTTCATTATATATTTTCCATTATATTTATCATTTAGTAAATTTATTTATATACTAATATTTAGTTAAAATATTTGGAATAACCCCTGTGTATTGCCAGGTGTGACACAAAAATCTAAAAAAAAAATAAAAAACATAATATTTGGATTCTAAGGGATACATAAATAAAAAGCCTTATTATTTTTGTTGTCCAATGGAGAAGTTGTAGTATAAAAAAATATGAAAATCTATTTGTCAAAATCATTACTGAATGTTAATGTCTCAAAAATCCTCTTTTAGACTTCTCAAAGATTACGCTCCCTGGAGCCAGAAAGTTAATACAGTGTATAAGACACTTGTCTTGTACACAGGCTGACCCAGGTTTGATCTCCACAACTACACATGGTACCCCACACCTTGCCGGAAATAATCCCTGAACTCAGAGCCAAACCTGAGCACAGATGTTAGTGACTCCAAAAAAAAAAAAAAAAGGAAAAAAAAAAGCAAACAAAGTTTTTCTGGCCTTCTGTTCTGGTTTTGAAGTGCTGTCTTTCATTGTGATTATGTAGAGGTAAGGAAATATTTCCTAGTTATAGGAGGAAACAGAACAGTTTTATCATCTAATATAATTCTCTTTTCCTTCAGGGAATACACACAACTTAGGTTGTATTTTGAATACAAAATGATGTCAACATCCTCTTTATTTGTAGATTTATTTTTATTTTTTATTTTTTGTTTTGCTTTTTGGGTCACACCTGGAGATGCACAGGGGTTACTCCTGGCTTTGCACTCAGGAATTACTCCTGGCAGAGCTCAGGGAACCATATGGGATGCTGGGAATCGAACCCAGGCTGGCCATGTGCAAGGGAAATGCCCTACCCATTGTGCTATTACTCCAGCCTGTATTTGTAGACTTATTAAACCTAAGACAATTTTCTTCATAAACCTAACTCAACTTAATATTTTATGAAAAAGACTATACATTTTTTCAAAATTTATTTCATGGTCTATGATTTTATGTAAATTAACTTTCCATCTTGAATTTGAAAAACAACAATATTCTTTTAGGAAGGGAGATACACTTTATATCTGTGAATAAATTTATAAAAATCAAAATAATGTAGTATATATAAAAACATTTATATTACTTTATAACTTTAGATTTAGGGATTTTACTTTTACTTTGTAAATTTTATATAATGTTTATAGACAAGCAATTCAGTATGGGGAGCATAGTATAGTATTAGCATCACACCTGAAGACAATTTTTTAAATTCAAGTTCTTTCTCCATCACTTTTAAAGTTTCCTGTTTTGAGCAAGAAATACATCTCCATTTGTTTTCATTTCCTCATTGGTAATATGGAAAAAATGCTATAAATAACTGTTTTTCTGAAGATGTTAAATAAATTTATGTTTGTAGCATTCTCAAGTCAGTCCTAGATGAGAAGTTTTTGTAAGCTTTAGTTATAATTATTTTTACTGATATTATTGTGACAATACACAAAGTAAAAAGCATATGGAACATTTCATGTATACATGTCTAAAGCATGTATGAAAATGTATAGATATTACATTGTTATAATCAAAATATTGCTAAATTAGCTAAATTAATGTATTTTATATAGTATATTAATACAACTATAATAACTATTAAAATTATATATGTTTGTGGGATAGGAGCTTTGGTTCTAAAAGATCTGTAGATATAGATGTATTGGGGAGTGAAACATCACACAGAAATCTGTTCTTATCAAGTTTGGTGTATACTCATTATCCCCCCTCTATTGTATGTTCAAATAATCAATATGGTCATATCTTAGATAATGCTAACCATAGAAATATAAATTATCATTGTAATGTCACATAAGCTTATTTTACGTGATGTTCAGGTATGTCTTTTTCTCCATGTAGGAAGGAAGAGCCAGAGAAGGAAGAGCCTTTGAGATTTGTTAATCTTTAATTAGCTAAGAGCTTTGATTGATCTAACACTTGTCTAATTACAGACTCATTCTTGCAATAAAAAAATTTCACTCTGTAGGTTCTTGATATTCAAAAATCAACTATTGCTTGCCCTGTGTTCAACACCATGTTAAACACTGTGAACTTAAGGCATCATTTACCTTTACTTATGCTTAAATGTTTATGAAAAGTTATATATAATTTGATTTATAAATGTTTGAGAAGAGGAATAAAGTCGCGTGCAGTTAATAATTTCAAAAAGTTGACCAAAACTTTGAGCTAGGTTATTAAAAAGCATAATACTATATTTTAATCACCTTAAAGACGAACATTATAAAACACCCTATCTAACCACTACTGAAATTTATGACTCCTTATTTTATAAAAGCACAGATAACAACATTTTGTTTTGATAATAAACTTTAATTATAATACTCTGCAAGTTTTTAAAAAATCTTAGTTGTTGGAGTGATTCAAAATTTAATTGAAAAATATCCCTCTTGTGGATTAGGGAAGAAAGAGACAAAAGAGAAAGATGATAGTGCCACCAACAGGTCAACTTGCACCTGTGGGGCAAGTACATCATCAGCCTGATGTGTCTTCAGGTTTCCCGACACCCAAAATTGCCTCTATGCCTTTTGTCGAATCCCAACAACTTGGGACCAAGTTTACCAAGAAATGAAATGGCCTAAAGTTAGGTATGTCGGAGACATGCCCAGAAACCACCTCCAGCTCACCTATACAAGCTCATTTATTGGCCTTATTTCAGAAATCCATAGATGAATCTCAAAATAAATCATAAACCATATATAATCTCGTACCCGCACATGGCTGAACAGACTGGAGTAAATCGGAGGGGGGCAGTTTGGCTTGTGCCACAATCCAAAATCAACACCATACTTCCAGCTTGACTGTGCCATCTCTGGACAGACCTTACCAAGATATAATTTGCTGAAAATGTGGGTATTCAGGTTGTGTGACTGAAATATCCAGACTTTCACGGAGTTGGATGGGGTAATTCCCCCCACTCCCTAATACAATGTGCCTCCGGGCGCCATTTTAGCACACCAACAGATCTGGTCCAGAGATGCCCAATTGAATCCCAAAATGGATTCGTGCCCTACAGAAATGTCTCTGGAACCCAACCATCTACAATCTAGGATTCCAGAAGAGCCCAGCTACGACACCCATGATATTCAAAATGAGAAATGGACAATAAATAATCCAGCATCTGCCCCTGGCAGGCAGGCTTGAATGGTGGTGGGAAAATTCAAGCAAAACATAGTGCCCAAATGTAGAGAGAGAATATTTGGGAAATTGCCTGTGGTGGAGGCAAGGTGGGGAATGTACTGGGGACACTGGTGGTGGTGGAAATTGTCCACAGGTGTAGGGATGGGTGTTCGATCATTGTATAGCTGAATCTTGAACATGAAAGCTTTGTGACTGTATCTCACAGTGATTCAACTTTTTTTAAAAAAGTGATGTGGTGTTCATGCCCAATTCAATCAGCTTAATCAATGGCTGAATAAATAATAGTACTCTTATGTTAAAAAAAGAAGAAAGATGATGCAATTTTTATATATCATGATAATTAGACTGTTTAGGTATAGTAATTTAAAAGTGGCAAGTACTGTAAATAATAAAGGGTAATAATGCATTACTTGTTAAGTGACTAAAAGAATAATTCTTTCAGGAATTATAAATAATAATTTAAATAATTAAATTATCTAAATAATTATTTAATTAAATAATAATTTAGAAGGGCAAGGGGAAGCTGTACCCTTGGAGAGATTCTTTCCAATATTTTGTTAACTATCCATTTATTTTAAGTTTAAGACAGACATAGATTTCCAGATCATTACTTACAGTGGTTAATTTATATTCTCTTGTGTTTGGGATGCATGGGGACTCTTTAGAGTGGGCAGCAGATGGGAATTTATTCAGCAGAATATGCAGTCATAATGGTCACTTAACTGCAATCCATTTTCCCATGATACATTGAAAAAACTTCTTTTGTATGCTATTAAGTTGGCCATGCAAGAGGAAACTGGTTGAAATTTTCTAAGAGATTCTACTGGAGAGTCCAGCTAGGAGTGATAATTGCCCATTATTGCAGAGACCAAAGGATGCTAAGATATTGGGAAAGAAGCATTAACTGCCAGCTGATGGAAAGCCTTCTTCCATTTTGAGAATAATATTTGTACTTTTTCTAGAAAAGTATATCTGAGTGTGGTGTGTGTGTTTGTGTTCAAAAGAGAGAGAGATAGAGAGAAAGAGACAGAGACACAGAGAGAGACAGAGAAAGACAGAGACAGCGAATTAGAGAGAGGGAAGGAAATGGACAGCTGATTAATTTATGAAAATAAATTTTCACACTATGAGTTGTTGGGGATGGACTGAGCTACTAGGGCGAGCCCGTAGACTGTACTACAGACAGGAACACTTTCCCCTTTCAAGCTGCCTTCAGAAAATAATTTCAGTATATTGAAAGAGGCAGTTTTTCCTTTTCTCACAAAAGCCTGGCTGGTCTTTGACATGCAGATCTCAGGTGTTAGCCAGGCCTGACCTTTGATATTGTAGATTCCAGGCTCTGACCCAGCCTTGTTTTTGGGATGTAGATTTCAGGTGCTGCCTAGTTTGTAATTGACATGTAGATTTCCTGTGACAGCCCAGCCTTGTCTTTGGGATGTAAATCCAAGTGCTTTTAGCCCAAGGAAGGTTTCACTTTTGGTTTTGTATCTTCTTTCCTGAGGCCTAGATTACTGGCCTGCAGATACAAGAAAATAATGTTGCCTCAATGTTCTTCCTGTAACATCTTTTGGTGCCTTTAATGACGTCAATGTATTGCGCCCTTTAGAAGTGCCATGATCAATAAAAGGAGATCCAGGAGGCCCTCTGCCTTTGCCAAGAGCCAGAGCGAGCCTGGTCCTCCATGAGACATATTTCTTCCGTGCTCCTTATCTCAGCGCCTCCGACCACGCAACAATGAGTGAAAGGGTATCGACTGTATAGTTGACAAATGTATTTTTTATACCTCATTAATGTGTCTGGACTGGATTAGTGAATGGGAGTGATTAACAAAAAGAAAGAATTCTGTCAAATATCTGAATGCAAAATTTTCAGATATGCAATTGACTCAAGATGATAAAGTAGAAAGAATGACTTTTGTATTCGTTTTAAAGTATTTTACTATTACAAATGCCTGGCTTAAATTTTAACAAGTAAAAAGTAAACTCATGTTTTTTCAAATTGATTATTGGATAAAATGCCATGTATGGCAGAGAGAGAGTTCAACCACAGATTAGTTTAAATGACCCGATTTTACGTTAGATATTCCATGCAGTTTCGTGGACCTGACATAACAAATCAGCAGAAGCTTAGTCTCTTCAAAGAAAATTGAATTATTTAATTTATGTTTTTATAGTTATAAGATTTAGAAGCCAAACAACATCTTAGAAGAACTAATGACTTCTTAAAGATTCTATAAGAGAACTTGCCTCTCTTGAAAGTTTCCAGAAATGTTGGTGTTCCTTGACTTATGATAGAATAATTCTTTCAGCTTGCATCTTTCAACCCGAATGGATCATCCCAACAAATGAAGGCCACTCAACACCTCTATTGCAAACTACAGCATCCAAAAGGAGAGAAAACAAATTGAATGCCCTGCCACAGAGGCAAGGTGGGGTGGTGGGGGTTGGGGTGGGGGTGGTGAGAGGAATACTGGGATCTTTGGTGGAATATTATGGGCACTGGCGGAGGGATGGGTAAACGATCACTATGACTGAAATGCAAATACGAAAGTTCATAAGTTTATAACTGTACCTCATTGTGATTCACTACTTTTTTTTTTAATATAATTCAGTCACAAGAAGAAATAAGGGTACTGATAAGAGTCTAAAAAAAAAGAACACACCAGAACTTGAGCCCTTTTTCTTAACAAAACCCTGGCAACAGTTCTCATCTGCTTAGGAACCCAAAGCCAAGACAACTTGGAAGAAGAACCACATAATTAGTTTGAAAAGCAACTTGGCAAGCTCCTTTCTGGAGCTGCCTACGAGTACGTGCAGCTACTCTTGATGTACAGAGATATTTTCTCTATAAGATTCTCTCTTCTCTTTCTTTTTTTATTTCTTTAATAAATAATCCTGCTTTACTATTTGTCTTCCCCTGGAATTTTTTTTGTGAGAATAGGAGCCTGGACCTGAGTGGGAACTGGGGCTGTCTTGCCTTTATTTACAAAGAGCATAACATCACCTCACCTCAGCCAGAGAATCATGGTTCTCTGAAATTGTGGTGGTTGGACCAGCGTTCCTGATTCACAGACAAATGTGACTCAAATGCATCTTGACAGCTGTTTAGTGGGGCACACGGGATTCTAATGCCTGTGTTCTCCAGGCCTTCCTGCAGCAGGTGACCAGTCCTAACTTCACCAGGAGCTCACTTCATGACCCACTGACATTTTGTTGAGTCAGGCAGGCTAGGGTAAGGCCCCTATTAAAAAAAAAAGTATATGTTATACAATTTTATTTTTCCTATATATATATATATATACAATATTTTAATTATAGAATGTAATTTTAAAATAATATTTTGCGGAGGGATGGGTGTTTGATCATTGTGAGATTGTAAACCAAACATGAAAGCTTGTAACTATCTCACAGTGATTCAATAAAATTAAATAAATAAATGTTTGCTTATTTTGGGGGCATGTAGGGCTTAGTCCTGATTCTGCATTCAGGGATCGCTCCTAGTGAGGCCCCAGTGCCTTGCCTACTGTTGTTGCCTAATGTTGCTGACATTTGGTGGCTACCCCCTACTTCTCTGTGACTTCTCTTTGACTTCACTGAAGTGTAAAATCTTAATGTTCCAAATATACACACAAGCAAGTAGCCCAGAGGGCAGGGCGTTGCCTTGCACACAGCCGACCCGGATTCAGTTCCAAGCATCCCATATGGACTCCTGAGCACCGCCAGGAGTAATTCCTGAGTGCATGAGCCAGAAATAACCCCTGTGCATTGCCGGGTGTGACCCACAAAGCAAAATAAATAAAGAAAGAAATAAAGCAAGAGTCTTAAGTCATTTAAAAGCAAATGATATTTTCTCTATGATGTGAAATCTTTATATTTTAGTTATGTCTATTCTACATATATAAAACAGATTAAATTTTTTCTATGAATAAAGTAGCACATACTTTCAAAATGAAAACTGCATTTTTTATTCAAACAGATTTTCAGAGAAATATGAAATCTATCCATGCCTTCTTTAAATTCTAAATTGCCTTATATTTATTCATTGTGTGTTTATAAGGGTACAGAGTGAATTTTGGAACACACACAAACATATGCAAAAATCCTTGATTTATCACTACTATGTTTTACCATTGTAGTTAGAAAACATCTTAACTTAGAAAAGTAAAGGTATGGGGAAATGTATCTCAATTATTGGAAATGGGAATTTGCTATATTTATTTCCCAAATCAATAATGGCTAGAATAAAACTTTATCAAATAAAAATAATCAACTAAAAACAAAATTGATACAGATAGGCTTAATAGCACTTAAAAAGCATAAAAGAATATTTCAATACAGTACTCGAACATCTGAAGTTAAACATAAAAATTCAATATTTGAGATTCTAAACTGAAAATAATTCTGTAAGTATATATTAGTACACACCCACATGCCTCTCTCTGAGAACCCGGCAAGCCACCGAGAGTATCTTGCCCGCAAAGCAGAGAGTGGCAAGCTACCTGCGGTGTATTGGATATGCCAAAAACCGTAGCAAGTCTCACAATGGAGATGTTACTGGTGCCTGTTCAAGCAAATCAATGAGCAACGGAATGACAGTGATATAGTGATACACATACACATATATGTATATTTAATTATACATCCTATATATTTTAATATATTATATTTTAATCTATTTTAATATGTGTTTATGTAGAATAGTTTGTCTAGTTCAACATTCAAAAACAAACTAATGTACAATTGTCATATTCAAAGACCAAACTGGAACAATCTAGAATCATGCTTGAGTATTATAAACTCAGTTGTCACACTGAAATCAGAAATAAAGATAATACTCCTTTTCAACATAATTGTGGAGGTTTATACTGATCACATAAAAATAAAAGGTATTAGGCTAGGAAGATATAATTCTTCATTGTTTGCCGATGACATGATCATTCATATAGAAAATCTGAAAGGTACAACAAAAATGATTCATGCAATTAATAAGCAATTATCAAAAGTCTGGAGAAAACAGAAAAAATTGAGTTGTTTTCCTACATATCAGCTATAAACAAGGATGTTTAGAAATTAAAAACATATAAGAAATATGCAAAGTGATTGAAAGACATCAAGAGGAAATTATTCTTAAAGTTTCAAACTGTAAAATCAATAAATTACTGTAATGTGTTTCTTATTCAGGTATTATGGGAAATGTTATATTAATAAAAACTTAAATAAAATATATTTGTTAAAATAATTTGCATCACATTCAAATATACAATGTGATATGTAAATTATAGTTCTCTACCAAAAGTTAAATACTTGGATATATCACAAATCACGAATCATGAAATCCCATTAATCACCAATTTCTCGGGCAGGCTCAGTAACATCTCATTTCGTCCTTTCCCTGAGATCTTAGAAGTCCAGAAGTCCAACATCCAGAGAGAGACTTAAAAGCAAGCTCTCAGAAGAGAGTAATGCAGAGAGTCTCTTGCCCGAACGCCTGGCTGTCTTCCCCGGGGCCCCTCAGAGGGGATGGGCTCCAGCTTCCCTCCCCACCCCGAGCAGAGCTCCCGGAGGCCGAAGACCACCAGAACCTAGCCACAGCCATGCTGGAGGCCCCCTCTCACTTGGATATAAGTTGGAAAAATATGTGTATTATTTATATGAGGGAAACTACAAATTTTCAATAAAAAAAGACAAGGTGCAAATAAATGAAACATGTTATACTTTTGACTAGGAAGAATCAATATTAAAAATGTCAGTTCATCCCAAATTAATATATAAATTCAGTGCACTTCTACAACAACCAAAGAAAGTTATTTATGTTCATTAACAAACTTATTCAAGTGCTGATAAGAAGGGATCAGAGAACTAGCCGAGTAGATGAGGCTATAGCCTTACACATTTCAGACCCAGGTTCAAATATCCAGTATCTCATACGTTTGCACAAGTCGGCAAGAAGTGATCCCTGAGCATAGAACCAGGAATAAATCTTGAGCAAAGCTGGGTGAAAATCCTCCTACTCTTCAGTCAAAAAGTACATATGGAATGATATGTATATATGTATATATGTACACATATATACACACATATATACACATCACACAAGCACATATCTCTCTATCTGTATATATATACATATGTGTATATATACACATATATCACATAAGCACATATATATCACACACGCACATATCACATATATATATTATACATATATAGTGATCAATATATAAATATATGCATATTATATATATAGTAATGAAGAGCTATAGTAATCAACATCAAGGCAGTATAGTATTAACAAACAAACTGACGGCACATCACTGGAAAAGAATAAAGATCTCTGAAACAAACAAACAAACACAGATAGAGTCAACTGGAATTTGCTTAAGACACAAGGCAATAAAAATGAAGTTGGGATTTTTTCTTTTCTTTCCTTTCTTAAACATTTCTATTGTATTTCAATTATTTTACTAGATTTTATTAAAGCACCAAGATTTAGAGAGATATTTATAGTTCAGTTTTAGGGGTAAAATGTTCCATCACTGCTCCTACCACCCTTCTCGACTTATTTCCGCCCATGTCCCAGTTTCCCTCTCCTGCCCCTCTACCTCCACCTCCTATCTTCACAGACACCTTTTTAAGTTTGGGTAACTTTAGTTTGAGTCTCATGTTTCAATGTTGTTGACAAAATGTTGTGGTTTGGGTATTTATCTCTACCATTCCTTAACACCAGCAAAGTATCGGGACACTTGCCCCTGTTGCTTCTCCTCTGTGTCTTCTCCTCCCCTTTCACCTCCACTCATTGCCTTTCCTTCTCCTCCCTATAGTTTGAGGCCAGAGCTGATATAGTCACTCCTCCATGAACGAATGAATTTTCTCAATCAGCTACTCTACCATATATAAGCAATATCATTCTGTGTTTATCCTTCCTCTCTGGCTTACTTTATATTCAAGACAATATTTCCAGTTCCACTCATGTTGTAGCATATTGCATGACTTCATCATCCATTACAGTTGCATAGTATTCTATTGTGTATATGTAGGAGAACATGGGGTTTGTCCTTTTAGCCTTGCCTTAGGGAACATAGTTTACCTTAAAGCAATGTCCTTTCTGTATGGACACAGGAAGACAATATTGTGCTTGTAACTTGGGAGTTGATTGACTCCAATAATATTTACTCCTGAGCATCTGCTTTCTTAACTAAAGTTGCCCTCAGTTCCTAGCACCCCAAAAGCAGGATCCCGAGGAGGGACAGACAGGTCCAGGCCAAGCAAGCGGTGAGTTATGTGCTACCCTGGCATCGAAATGGGCCAGGCCAAAGCGCCACAATACTCAACTATAAGTTGAGGGCATGATTATGGACAATGCTGTCATGATCCAAAAGTAATGAGATGAGATTAGGATCCTGCTGGGGTTAGGAAGATTAACCTGGCCTGAGGACTGTGGTCTGGAGATGTCCTCAGGAAAAACCGAACTTTATATCTCTTACTGTGCTTATACAAAATAACATTGCTAGAAATATTAGAAGTAGATTTACTATAACTATTTAAGTAGATTACTAACTCACACCCAGACACACCCTTATTTGGACCCCCACCCTTGAGTGGATTTCCTTAGATGAGATTTCCTTAGATGAGATTTTGTTAATCTCCTCAAGAATATGGTCTTACCCTTCTTTGTTGATTTATTGATGTTAAACCCACCTTTGTGTCACCACCCTATGTAGTTTGCTATATAAACTAAGACTGTGGGGCACTGAGGGAGATAGAAGAGACGGGGATAGGAGAAAGAAGACAAGGGAGACAGAGGAAGAAGTAGGCAGAAGAAGAAGACAGAGGAAGAAGACAGAAGACACAGAGAGGCAGAGGCAGAGAGACAGGCGCAGAGAGACAGACACAGAGAGCACAGTGGCACACACATAAGCAGAGCACAAGGTGAAAGAAGTGAGAGCGAGCAGGGCAGAAAGGGAATTAGAGGAAGATCCAGAGAGAGAGATCGAGAACTGGGAGAGAAGCAGAGAGAGAGATCGAAATAAACTGATCGATCAACCAGTTTGGCCTTCTTCCTTCCTTTGCCTGCCTCGTCATCGCCATCAACCTCCCGGGGTGGGGGAAGCGGCTGGAGACTACAGAACGCTGGCAGCAGGAGAGATAGAGCCCCGCTGGGCCCTCTTCTCTTTTGTGTTTTAACACATGTATACATGTGAAGAAATACACATCTTCATGATATACTGGGATAGTTTCTTGAATAAGTAGTACTGTACATGTGTTCATGCACATAAATATATATATAACAAATCTAGATTGAGTGTTAAAACTGATAACAACAATTCACTTGAAAAAAATCACAGGTCTAATATAAATGAATGGGCTGGAGTGATAGCCCAGTCGGTAGGGTGTTTGCTTTGCATGAAGCCAACCTGGATTTGATTCCTCCACCCCTCTTGCAGAGCCCAACAAGATACTGAGAGTATCTTACCCACACAGCAGAGCCTGGCAAGCTACCCAGGGCATATTTGATGTGCCAAAAAAACAGTAACAAGTCTCACAATGGAGGCGTTACTGGTGACCACAGGAACAAATCAATGAGCATTGGGATAACAGTGATACAGTGAACATAAATTAATAATAAATTTAAATTAATAAAATCTAAAGTAATAAATAATACAATAGCATATTAGCTAAATAAAACTCAAACAGTAGCATAGGAGGAACTGTAGATGATGTTGGATTTGACTATGACTTTTTAAATATACCTAGTACACATATTATAAATTTAAAGCAGATTAGACTTAAATTAACAAAACCTCTGATACGGTAAATATATTATCAGAAGAATCAACAGAGGGTAGTGAGACAGTACTCTTGTTACAGTGATTGGCTTCTACGTGGCTCACCCAGTTCCTATCGGCAACACAACGGATGGTGCCCTAAGCATTGGCAATAATGTTCCCTGAGCACAGAGACAGGAGAAAGTGCTCAGAATCACTGGATGTGTTGTTTTTTCCCGTTCTCTCCCCTTTCTTGGGGGTTGGGGCTTGGGTGTGGGTGGGAACAGCAGATAACTGACAGACTGGAGGGAGTAATTTTATTTTATTTATTTATTATTTGGGGGACAGGGATATTCAGACCACACTTGGGTACGCTCAGGACTTCTGGTTACTCAGAGATCACTCCTGCTGGGGCTCAGAGTCCTTATTTATGTGTGAAGAGAGAGAACCCAGCTAAGCAACAAAGAAGGTAAGCTTATTACAAACAGTGCAACTAAACTTACTGCACCTTGAACAAAGGAGGTTAGATTAGCCAGTTGTACCATCTCTCAGGTCCTGAAAAAGATAGTTTCACACTTATATGCCAATATGCAGTTTCCAAGCACTTACAAACAAGAAATTAAACAGTTCTTTTTAAAATTGGGCCAAAGAGACCCACTTTAACACCTCACTAAAGAAACTAAATATACCAATTTGTTTTTTAATATAAAAATGAAATTATGAAAAGATGTTTGTCATATGTAATCAAGAAACTATAAATAAAACAATAAGATGACACTAAACAACTATGAAAATGGACAAAATCTATCACTTCTCGGTCTTTTGGCTAAGATCCAGTGAAAAGTGGACAAAATCTAGAACACAAACAATCTCAAATCAAGTTAAACAAGGTGGCATGACAGAAACTCTAATTGATTGCTGAAGGTACTTTGTTACAAATACATCAGGATTTAGTTTACTTGTCACTTAAAACGTTAAACATTTTTTTTTGTAATGTCAGGTACCACTAGCCCACTCCTGAGGTTCTCAGAGACCTCCAGGATTGTAGTCAGAGATGCCCCCGGGGAATTTATGGTGCTGGGATTAGATTCTTGCAGGATCCTGATCCTGTGCTAAATCATGCTCCCTATTCTGGTCCCAACTCATCCAAACACTAACACACTCTTACATTTTATCCTTCAATTTATAGCTTGAGATGTTAAAATGTTATTTTTTTCATTAAAATTCCATTAACAATGCTTATCCATTATTGTTCACTCTGATGTTTATAGTAACTTTTTGTGTGATTGTTAGTATTTGACACAGCTTTTTAGTTGGTGAATATGTAGTATATTATTTAATGTCAAAAGGAATGTGCAGTCAAGTCAGAAAATTAACATAGAGGAATCATAAATGTATATTTTCAAATGAAAAAAGACAATTTGAAAAGGCCACTTTTCAATGTTTCTAACATTGAAGAAAAATAGCAAAACTATGAAGAAATTAAAAAGATTAGTGGGTGTTGTGAGTTAAAGAAGAGGTATTGTTCAATAGGGAAAGCACATGGAACTTTTTAAATGTGTAAAACTTTATTTGATAATATAATAATGGAATATTTAGTATCCATAGTAAAGTACAAAGTTCAGTACAGGTAAAACTTAAAAATCTTGGCAAAGATTTACAGAAATTTTTTTTCTGTATGCTGCTGTAAACCAATTCTTATTGTTAACAATTACATCAAAGTCATGAAATGTGTATTAAGTGTTCCTTAATATGAAATATGGAATTAAGGTAATATTAATGTGTTGAAATGAGTACACCAATGAAAAATTTCACATTACAGGATATTGCTTATAAAGTCTATGCATGTCTTGAGTCAGGGTGCATGGGAAATCTCACTGCCATTTGCTAAATATTGCATAAAACTAAAACTTTTCTGAACAATTAATCTACTGCAAAGAACTGTTACAAATAGTTTTATGATAATTGCTAAAGAATGGATATGATTTGGTTCCATTATTCAGTATTTACTTTCTAGGAATTACTAATTTGATCACTGATGGGAGCATTAACTCAATTCATTTTCATGAAACAAATACTTATTAATTTTTTATTTTTAATTTGTTAAACATAAAATAAATATAACATTGTATATCCCAATGACATTTTGTTAAAAAAAAGAGAGTTTAAGCAAACAGAAAATTCATGTTAAGTTATCATTCTTATGTATTTTTTGAATTTTTTGTAGATACAGCATTACAGAACAAAAGCTTGGTGACAGCTTGGCATTTTCCAGAAATGGAGTTTAAATTTTTAAGAGCAAAATGACATTTCTTAAACAATGAATCATTATTAAAAAACAATTCTCCATCAAGCAATTAGTAATTCCTATTGTATTGTAGGTTGTATCAACATTTTTCTAAGGAAGAAATGATCTTACAATTGGATTTTAGAGATATCTAACTTTAGTCCAATTTATTTCGACATCCACAGTCTGATTTCAGCACAAATCAATAGCAAAATATCACGTGTAGTTAATATCATTCTTTCATACACATGATGAATTCAAAAGAATACTTCCTCTGCTATTAGTTAAGAAATTGCTTTGTATATAAAAGAACCTGTAAAAAGATAAAATAGCATCTTTATTCTTCCATATTGTCTGCCTGTAACTTCACACAGTATTTTTACTATCTAGATGATATTTTGCTGTGTTTTGCTGGTTTTTATTGGTGATCCTACTAATAATTACAAAAAACATTACCATTTTGAAGATCCGTGCTCTCATTTAAATGAGACTGAACTAAGCCTATTTTGGTGAGAGTTTTCATCATAAATGGGTGTTGGATCTTGTCAAATGCTTTCTCTGCATCTATTGAAATGATTATATGGTTTTTATTTTTACTTTTGTTGATGTGATGGATTATGTTGATTGATTTCCGAATGTTAAACCATCCTTGCATCCCTGGGATGAATCCTACTTGATCGTGATGTACGATTTTTTTAATGAGTTATTGGATTCTATTTGCCAATATTTTATTGAGAATCTTCGCATCCATGTTCATCAGGGATATTGGCCTGTAGTTTTCTTTGTTTGTGGTATCTTTGTTTGCCTTTGGTATTAGGGAGATATGAGCTTCATAGAAACTGTTTGGTAGAGTCCCTGTTTCTTCAGTTTCCTTGAATAACTTGAAGAGAACTGGCAACAGGTCCTCTTTAAATATTTGGAAGAATTCGCTAGTGAATCCATCTGGGCCTGGGCTTTTGCTTTTGGGAAGGCATTTGATAACAGTTTCAATTTCCTTGATATTAATGGGTCTATTCAGGTATTCCAAGTCATCTTGATTCAGTTTTGAGAGATTGTAGGAATCAAGGAATTTGTCCATTTCTTTTAGGTTCTCTTGTTTCATGGCATAGAGATTTTCAAAGTAGTCTCTGATGATCTTCTGAATTTCATTGGTTTCTGTTGTGATATCCCCCTTTTCATTTCTGATTAGGTTTATAAAGGTTCTATCTCTTTCTTTCTTTGTGAGTCCTGCTAGCAGTTTGTCAATCTTGTTTATTTTCGCCAAGAACCAGCTTTTTGTTTCATTGATCTTTCGGAATGTCTTTTGGGTTTCCCTATCGTTAATTTCTGCTCTAAGTTTTATTATTTCTTTCCTTTGGTCTGGCTTGGGTTCCTTTTGGGTTCAAGATCTTCCTTTTCTAAGATCTTGAGCTGTGAAGTCAAGCTCTCTATGTAGGCCTTTCCTCCCTTCTGAGAAATGCTTGCAGGGCTATACATTTTCCCCTTAACACAGCTTTAGCCATGTCCCATAGGTTCTGGTAGCTTGTGTCTTCATTCTCATTTATTTCGAGGTATCTTTTGATCTCTTCTTTGATTTCCTTTTTGATCCACTCGTTGTTCAACAGGGAATTCTTTAATTTCCAGGTGTCCGATTTGGTGCTCCGTGTCTGTGTGTGCTTAGGTTCTATTTTCAGTGCATCATGGTCCTAGAAGATGGTTGATACAATTTCTATCTTGCTGATTCTGTTGAGGTATGTTTTGTGACCCATCACGTGGTCTATCTTGGAGAATATTCTGTGTGCACTGGAGAAAAATGTATATCCTTTCTATTCTTCAAGATAGTTAAAGCTATCTACCACAAACCCATGGCAAGCATTATCCTTAATGGAGAAACACTAAAGCCCTTCCCTCTAAGATCAGGGACAAGACAAGGATGCCCACTCTCACCACTTCTGTTCAACATAGTACTGGAAGCACTTGCAATAGCAATTAGACAAGAAAAATACATTAAGGGTATAAGATAAGAAAGGAAGAAATCAAGCTCTCACTATTTGCAGATGACATGATTCTATACCTAGAGAATCCTAAAACCTCCACTAAGAAACTTCTAGAAATAATAGCCTTGTACAGCAAAGGTGCAGTCTATAAAATCAATACCCAAAAATCCATGGCCTTCCTATACACAAATAGCAAGTCAGAGGAAAGTGACATTAAAAAAAAAATCCCATTTACAATTGTTCCCCAGAAGATCAAGTACCTAGGAATCAGCCTAACTAAGGAAGTAAAGGATCTCTACAAGGAAAACTACAAAACACTATTCAATGAAATAAAAGAGGACACGTGGAAATGGAAACATATCCCCTGCTCATGAATAGGAAGACTTAACATTGTCAAAATGGCAATACTCCCCAAAGCACTATACAGATTCAATGCGATCCCTATAAGGATACCCATGAAATTCTTCAAAGAAATTGATCAAACACTCCTGGAATTCATATGGAACAATAAACGACCACGAATAGCTAAAGCAATTCTTGGGAAAAAGACGATGGGAAGCATCACCCTCCCCAAATTCAAACTTTACTTCAAAGCAGTAACAATTAAAACAGCATGGTACTGGAACAAAGGCAGAGCCGCTGATCAATGGAATGGGGTGGAATATGCCTTAGTTTTTAACAGCTGGCGTCCCTGGAGCGGGCCTGAACTACCAACTAAAGGTAAGAATAGCATTTGGTGCACCCCAGTCTAGAAATTGAGTGGGAGATCAGGATTTTTTTAGTGTGCTGCGGATTAGAATCCGAACAGCAATCACCCACTAAGATGGGGCAGATTCTGGGCCTTCCCAAGATCTTTCATATTTTCTCAAGCCAGACTGAATAGGGCAAGCCATTTATGGATTTGATTCAGTGTCTCTCCCGCAGAACAGGAGACCCGGAACTCTGCATTTCCAGAGACCAACTCTGGTTCTGCTTTAAGGTAGTTTATGCAGTTAACCCATGGTTCCCAGACGAAGGAACTCTAGAAAGTAAGATTTGGAAACAAGTTAGGAAAAATGTCTCCAAGGCATCTAAGGAAGGGACTAAGATCCCCATGGAATTCTGGACTACCTGGGAGATTGTTAATTCTATTCTCCTGTTTTTGAAAAGTGCAATTGATGCGGAGGAGAATATTAGGAATAATACGGCCTCAGCTCCTCCTGCACCTAAGTCTCGAAAGGGTTTTCATAGCAAAAATACTTCTGAGGCTGGTGAATATAGCTCTACTTCCAGTGCATTAGATGGAAGTGATGCGGGTTATGAGTCTGTTGCCACTTACTCAGATTCTGAGTCCGAGAGTGACTCAGCCAAGCGGCCTCCAGACCGCTCGGGACATGCTCCCAATCGCCCAGTCTAGGCAGAGAAGCAGCATCCATCTTATCGCAGGTTAAGGATGGATTCTCTCAGTCGTTTCAAACAGGCCTGTGTCTCGTACGGGCCTACATCTCCGTACTGTAGGGAGTATCTTGCAGACTGGAGTAAAAAGTCCTACTGGGTACCTCATGATTTTCACATGGTTGCTAAGGCATGCTTAAGCCGTTCTCAGTACTTGGAGTGGAGAATGTGGCTCTCTAATGAGGCCAAGGCAAAGCTTCAAGGCCTAGGCCATGCTGGACAAAACTTTTCAGGTATTGAGTTGACTTGTGAGATGTTAACTGGTGAAGGGAAATGGCGCGACCCAGAAAGGCAAATCACCTTGCCTCGTGCTGTTCTTGCTCATGTCCGTGACGGAGCCCTGCGTGCATGGGAGAAGGTTGATGCAGAAGCAGAATTTAAGGGAAGCTTTACAAAGATTGTCCAGAGAGCCTCAGAACCTTATGCAGACTTCGTAGGAAGATTGATGGAAGCCATAGAAATGCAGGTTGAGGGTAAGGAGACTCATGAGCTGTTGACTAAACTATTGGCCTTTGAAAATGTTAATGAGGATTGCCAGGCCATTCTGCGCCCTATTAAGGAGAAGGAAGACATATTCTGGTACTTGGAAGCATGCTGGAATGTTGGCTCTGCTAAACATAAGGTGCAGGTCTATGCCTTACAGAGACGAGCTCAGAAAAGATGTTTTAATTGTGGAAACCAGGCCACGTTCGTAGAGATTGCAATGTGCCCCCAAGCCGTGCTACGAGAGCATGTCCTGGGCCCTGTCCCAGGTGTAGGAAGGGAAACCACTGGGCCAGAGACTACAGAGCCAGACTTGCACCTCCCGGGCCCTGTCCCCGGTGTAAGAGGGGAAATCATTAGGCCAGAGGTTGTCGCGTTAATTTTGATGTAGTGGGTGACCCCAACTCGGGACACCTGCAAGGGGGCCAGCCCCAGGCCCTGCAAAATCAGGGGATGTTCTCAGTTGCAGCCCCTCTCCCCAGTGTGGAGTTTCAGAGCTCCAATCAGTATAATCACTTCAGCCAGTGATGGCAGGAAGCACAGCCTATTTCCTGCCCCGATACAGTTACTATAACCCCTTTTCAGTATAGAACACTGTGGCCTTAAGCCCACCACCTCTGCATTTTCAGTGGACATATGGAATGTTAAATCAAATACAAAAAGGAGGTATTTTCTCAATTGAATGTAGCAGGGAAACTCCTCATTCAAGGAAAAGGCTATGCTTTTGTTTCAACAGATGATAACCCCACTGGGAAACTTTGGGTCCCATTATGCCTTGTCAGAAGTAGAATTCAACCACCTGATTTGGATCTCAGACCTCCATAGATTCAAAACCCTTCAAATTCCAGCTCAGATTCATCATCAAACTGATCTCAGCTGGAAGTCACGAAGAAAGAAGGGGAGCCAGCGTCAGAGGACCTAGAGCAAAGGCCTCTAGCTCCTTACACATCTAATGAGGTCACATTAAGACCTTTCCTTATACCCCTCTTTTACAGGTTATGGATCGGACAACGACCAGGCCTCCATATTTTGAATTAACAATACTTTACTTTTACCCTTTCCTTGGAATTCACAGGTTCCTGAAGGAGAAAGGAATGATTTAACAGGAACACCTTCTCATTTATCTCCAGGATATCCATTTGTATTGGAGCTTTCCTCTGTCTCTTTATCCACAGGCATGGAGACCAAACCCCAACTGCGAAAGCCTCTAATAACTTTAAAGTGTTTTTTCTCAAACATAAGCTAGGTTGCACATCTATGACTGCTGAGGAACCAGACCAGAGAATGGCTACACTCCTCTGCTGAAGTTCTCTTGCCAGAAGTTGTGATGCTCCTGTTCCAGTGCTCCCTGACTGATCCAGTGCTTCCTGAAATTTATTGGACTTCTACTTGCTGCTCCCCTGAGACTCATTGCTGCTACCACCACTGATGCTGTTACAGGGACAACTCTTCAGTTTTGATCCAGACATTTCATTTCTTCAAACTGTGACTAAATGACTCTTATCATTGGTGACTCTCACCACTCCTGGACAGTGCAGGACAATTGGACGCTTTACTATAAGCACTGCTCTGGACTCAGGGTTGGACTGAAATCTTAGTACAATTAATAAGACTGGTTTGTGATTTAGAATTGTGCTGTGATTTGGAATTGTACTGTATTTAGAATTGTTCCTCTTTCTATTTCAAATTTTTGTAATTTTGTAAACAGAAAAGGGGGAGATGTAGGATGACATTACTTTGTCCTCTCCCCGCTTGCCACAAGTAGCTTGTCCCGGTTTTTCCCAGAGTTTAGGCTTATCCCAGTCTCACCCATCAAGGTGTTCCCGAATCTCTCCCATCCCTTTGTTTAGCTATAATCACTTCTCCATGCTCTCTTCCCCAAAAGAGTTAATCCGAGACTTTCCCTTAATCTGACTCTGCTAATTTGCAAGGTCATACCTTCCTAGATACTGAATTTATATTATATAAGTTAATATTGCCTTTCTCCTCTTCTTGTGCCTTTTGAATAACTTACTTTAAAGCTATGTCTGTTTTGTATAGACACAAGAAGACAATATTATGTTTTTATAACTTGGGAATTAATTGGCCTCGAATATTATTCCCTCCCGGGCATCTGCTTTCTCCACTTAAGCCTCAGTTGCCCTCAGTTCCTAGCACCCCAAAGCAGGGTCCCCAACTTGGGACAGGAAGGATCCAGGGCAAGCGGTGAGTTATGTGCTACCCTGGCATCGAGATGGGCCTGGCCAAAGTGCGTAATTCTTAACTATAAGTTAAGTGCTTGATCATAGACAAATGCTGTCATGATCCAATAGTAATTATGAGACTGGGACCCTGCCAGGGATAGGAACGACTGATCTGGCCTGAGCACTGTAGTCTGAGATTGAGATGGCCCCAGGAGAGCAATTCTATAAGCTTTAATGCATCTCTTATTGTGTCCATACAAAATAATTAATATTATGAATTCTTATATGTTTGCTGGCTGAGGAAAAGAGAAACACATTCATGGGACTCCGCCCTTGGGTGGATCCTCCTGCTGAAAGAGAATTAAGTCCTAGGAGAAGCATCCCCTAAAGGAAAGGAACCTTACCCTATTGATTGTGACCACACCTATGTGTACGCCCCAACCCCCTCGTGCTGTGAAGATTTAACTAGGCTGTAAGAGTGGGTTTGGGGGCCAGATCCACGGGGGCCAGATCCACAGGGCCAGATCCACGGGGGCCAGATCCACGGATCCAGAGAGAGACCAAGAGCCGGGAGAGAAGCGGGGAGAGAGAATGAAATAAACTGATCGAGCAACCAGTCTGGCCTTCTTCCTTCCCATCGCCTGCCCTCGACTGACAGCACACAGTGGTTCCGGGGCACCGAACGCGGGCGGTGAGACAAAGCCGCCCGGAGAGCCCGCGAGTGCACGAGCCCCTCGGTGAGCCTTAGTTTTTTACAGAATATCCCTACATGCAACCCAAAATATATGATCACCTGATCCTTGATAAGGGGGTAAGAAACATTTCTTGGAAAAAGAAATGGGACAAGGAAAGCCTCTTCAAAAAATGGTGCTGGCATAACTGGACAGCCACGTGCAAAAATATGGGCTTAGACATCGACCTAACACCATGCATAAAACTCAGATCAAAATAGATTAAAGACCTCAACATCAGACCACAATCCATAAGGTACATCGAAGACAAGGTCGGCAAAACCCTTCACGATATTGAAGCTAAAGGTATCTTCAAAGATGACATGGAACTAAGCAGAAACAGAGATAAACAAATGGGACTATATTAAACTAAAAATCTTCTGCACCACAAAAGACACAGTGACCAGAATTCAAAGTCAATCTACAGAATGGGAAAAGATATTCACCCAATATCCATCCGATAAAGGATTGATAACAAGGGTATATAAAGCACTGGTTGACCTCTACAAAAAGAAAACATCCAACCCCATCAAAAAATCGGGCGAAAAAATGAACAGAAACTTTCTCAAGGAAGAAATACGAATGGCTAAAAGGCACATTAAAAAATGCTATTCATTTCTAATCATTAGGGAGATGAAGATCAAAACAACTATGAGATACCACCTCACACCACAGAGACTGGCTCACATCCAAAAGAACAAAAACAATCGCTGTTGGCATGGATGTTGGGATAAAGGAACCCTCCTACACTGCTGGTGGGAATGTCGACTGTTTCAGCCCTTTTGGAAAACAATATGGACGATTCCCAAAAAATTAGAAATAGAGCTTCCATTTGACCAAGCAATACCACTCCTAGGAATATACTCTGGAGAAGCAAAAAAGTATAGTCAAAATGACATCTGCACCTGTATGTTTATCGCAGCACAGTTTACAATAGCCAGAATCTGGAAAAAAACCGAATGCCCGAGAACAGATGACTGGCTAAAAAAACTTTGGTACATCTACACAATGGAATACTATGCAGTTGTTAGAAAGCATGAAGTCATGAAATTTGCATATAAGTGGATCAACATAGAAAGTATCATGTTGAGTGAAATGAGTCAGAAAGAAAGAGACAGACACAGAAAGATTGCACTCATATGTGGAATATAAAGTAGTAGAGAGGTACGAGCTAGCAATGATGCAACCTCTGGCAGAAAGCCCTCTAGACTTAGTCACTAAAATACTAAAATACAGAAATCTAGAACCTCACGGCCACTACTGTGGCCACACGACCTTATATCTCCTCATTCTCAGCAATGGAAAACAAATTATCAAATGCTTCTTTTCCAGCAGGTCGGACTCCGGGGCAGGGGGAACTCCAAACAATAATAGTGAGGTTTTTTTTGTTTGTAAGTAATCAAAGTAAAGAGAAAGTAAAGTGAAATTTACCAACTACAGAGGCAGGGTGGGGGGCGGGGGGGGCAGGAGGGAGGGGAGAGGTTTACTGTGGTTCTTGGTGGTGGAATATATGCACTGGTGAAGGGATGGGTGTTCGAGCATTATGTAATTGAGACTTAAGCCTGAAAGCTTTGTAACTTTCAACCTGGTGGTTCCATAATAAAAAATAAATTAAAAAAAATAAATGAGACTGAATAAAACCTAATTTTCAAATTGACCTGAGATTGAACATACTGAGTTAGAACATTTGAATGGATAATAAATAAAGGTTACAATTTTTTGTAAGCCATTGCTAGAAAGATATTTTCATCCTGTTTATGTATCATTGAATCTTGAATCAAAGAAATAGAGTGATCTAGACATGATTGGGTAAATTCTGTTTAGCATGTCCTTAGAAAAGAAAGAGGACAGAACCATATCTTGCTTAAAAATAAAAAGTGGCAATATATTTGTAACTTTTGGGTGACTAAAAAAATATATTAAAAATGTAAAAGATAGCTTCATCACTGTCATCGCTGTCATCCCTTTGCTCATCAATTTGCTCAAGCGGGCACCAGTAACGTCTCCATTGTGAGACTCATTGTTACTGTTTTTGGCATATCTAATAAACCATGGGTAGCTTGCCAGGCTCTGCTGAGTGGGCGAGATACTCTCGGTAGCTTTCCAGGCTCTCCGAGAGGGGTGGAGGAATCAAACCCAGGTTAGCCGCGTGCAAGGCAAATGCCCTACCCACTGTGCTATCGCTCCAGCCCAAAAGATAGCTTATCGAATAAAAATTATCAGATAAAAATTACCATGTTAAAATGCACCAGGGACATAAAAATAATGATAAAGTACATATTTTAGTACAGTTAAAACTTGAAAATCTTGGCAAAAAATTTATAGCATTTTTTGGTCTTTATGTGTGCTGCTGCAAACCAATCTGCTCCAACATTGATTTGCCAAAACATAAAAGAAAAAAATGCAAATCTAGCGATTTATCAGATACTGGCCAAGTATGATGTGTTATATAATGTTAAAGTGTTGAGATTAGGCAAGAAATTGCAATCACGTTAGCTTTTTGTTATTGTTCATATTTTTCCCCATTCTCTAGACCCTGAAATGGCCAGAGCATGTTTACAATTTCAGCAAGCTTTCTTTTTCTTCTTTCTAAAAAATGTTTCTTTATTTAAAATTTCAAATTATTATGCATGAAATCTTATCCCAACTTCCCAGGCATCATTTACCCAACATTTGTAAGTATAATATATCACAAAACAATGATAAAGTGGTTTATTTAAGATGTAAACGATTAAATAAAATAGCAATGCCTTATGTTCCTCTATTGTCATGAAATTTGCAAAACACTCTCAGTTAAATTACATCACTTGGACCTCAAAACAAACTCTGAAGGCAAGCAGAATTATTTCAGTACTTTCATGATATAGAAAGAACACTGCTTTATTAGGTTAATCAATTTATTAACTACAGAGCCATTAAATTGCCAACAAAACTCTTTGAAATAGTCTTCTGAATACTACTTCCAACACAGAAGTCTACCCTTAAACAAAGAATGGAGTATTTATCAGTCAATGAAGAAAATAAGCAAAGACTTATGAGGAACTGAACAATCTATGACATACTGATAATGATAAAGGTAAAAACTAAGGAGGAGATAAAAAATAAAGGCAGTGAGTTGAATTGATTGAAGACACAATCACGATCACGACCACAAATTCTCATTAATCACCGATTTCTCGGGCGGGCTCAGTAACCTCTCATTTCATCCTTTCCCTGAGATCTTAGAAGTCTATCTCGACTTGGTCCTCCTAATGATGTCGCACTGGGGCTCTTTCAGGGTCAGGGGAATGGGATCCAGTTTGTTACTGGATTTAGCATATGAATACACCATGGGAAGCTTGCAAGGCTGTCCCATGTGGGCAGGAAACTCTCAGAAAATTGCCAGTTTCTCCCAGAGGGAGAAGTAGGTTATAAGATATCTAACAGATTGAAGATACAATGAGGAAAAATAACTGATACAAAGGAAACATGTTACTTATAGAAAATATTAGAAATGTAGGCTGGTTGCTTTACATTATTTTTTAGTAGATGCTTATGAGATTTTACCTTAAGATCATAAGATGAAGGAGCAGAGATTTAAATTGTGACTACTGAAAGTAGTTCTCTCTATAATTGCAAAAGATTTGCAAGTTTCAGAGAGAGAGAGAGAGAGAGAGAGAGAACCAGTAAAATTTTCTGAGCCTCTCAGGGTCTAACAGCCAAGTAATTGCCACCCTTAGGCCAAGATGTAGAGAATGTGTACATTCTTAGAATCCAGTGAGAGTGTGAGTTATTGAAAATAATCTACTTCCCGGAAGATGTGTTCCTTGAGGAAAGGAATTATGATTTGTCATAATCAGACAAGTAAGGCAAGGAAAGAACAGAAGAAATCACTGCTTTTTCTTTTCTTCTTTTAGGTCTCCTAATGCTGTCTTTCAATAAAGGAACCAAAAGTAAAATTGAAAAAGGTGCTAGTTGATAAACTAGTTTATCCTTAGGATTAGCGATTTGGACTATAACTCGGCAGATTTAGAGATGCATTTTGAATAAATAACATGTTTGTTAACAATTATTCAAATGTATTTATACATTTATTGACATAGATAAAATATTATGTTAGTTTGCTTCCTCCTTCATTGTTGTAATTTCCATGAAGTTATAGTACACATGGCTGGAACAGAAGGTGGGCATGGGTGAATCCCTGAACTGCTTAAATAAAATGATAAAAATATAGGCATTAAGAGATCATAACTTCTAATCTCCACAAGGAATGCTAATTAAAGGGCTAGTAATTAAAAGCTCCAACCTTTCCTATCTTCTACATCATTATTAGCTACAATTCTAATCTTCAATGGAATTAGTAACCCACAAAGAAATTGTAGGTCTCTCACATCCCCTATTTGCATAATGCCGAATGTCCACTAACCTTCATCATCTTAAAAACTACCACAATGGTTCTAAGTTTTAAAACAGGTTAGAAAGAAGATTTGGATTGACCATTCCAGGTAAATTATTGAGCATTCCGGAGGCAGAGTGTCGACAATCCCTTGACTCAATTATCGGCCCTGCCCACCCCGGCCTGCCTCAGTCCCTCCCCGATCCCCCCACACACCTCATTTTTTACCGAAGGGAACAAAACTAGCAGTCTTGGTCTGTTCAGGTCAGTCTGTGCACTACTTACACTTATTGTTATTGAGAATTATCTTTCAGTACGCTCATCTAATCTAAGTGAACCACTATTATCTGATTAAGGTACTGACGTAAGACAATATTATGAATTAACTTTCTAGGAAACACAAGCAATGCAGAAGAAGAATTTTTAGAACACTAGCTACTATTACTGGCATAGTGTGCTGGGTGCAAAAGAATACATACTAATAAGAGAAGTAAACATTTTTTCCAAAAAAAAATATTTTTAGGCCATACCCAGCAGCACTCTGGGTTTATTCCTGACACTATCATCAGGGAATTCCTCCTGTGTGCCTGGAGAAGAATTTGATATACTATGCAGTGATAGTCAAATTTAACCAGGGCTACCTGCATGTAAGGCAGATGTCTTAAACTATCACAGTAACTCAAAGCAAACACTTCTTATATTCCCTATCAAAGAACTGTCTTATTGATGCATGTTGGGACACTCGCTAGCTGTATACAAGATTTTGGAGACTAATCTCATCAGTATTTAATCTGATAGTTGGGCTTAATGCCTTAGGGACTCAGCCAATGATGCCATATTCTTGGGGTCTGGTGATGTTGGAATCATCAGAACAGTATCCTGAAGTTCTTTGGGTGTCATGCAGTGCTGTGGTTTAAAGTTAACCTATAGACAAGAACAGAATCAATACTGCCATTGAAATCCATCTGTTTAAATTTTTGTGCTTGTGTACTATACTTACTCTAGTGTTGAAAGGATGCAGACCATCGTAATGATGTGAGATAGGCTGTCACAAGTAGGTGTTGACCATGAGAGAAGACAAAATAACTCATTGTCATGTTATTATTTAGTAATTTTTATTACTCAGAGACAGGTCTTTACATTTATAATCTTCCTATTTATTGTCCTGATTAATAGATATGTTTCTCTCTGGATACTGGAATAGCAGTTGCCTGAATGATTATAACAGTATGTAGTTTTTTCCTACCTGCCTTATATCCTTACCAGACAGATATAGATCAAACATGATGAGTGATGATAAATATTTTTATAATGATAAATTGAAATATTTCTTTATAAAGATGTTTTTTTTGTCCTTAAGGTATGACATTGACTTAAAAACACATTAAAGATAGCAAAAAAGCACGGTGATTATCCAAACTCATAAATTTCTATGGGTAACAAGCATTTATTTTTACAAATAAGAGAAGAGAAAGTATCATGTTCATGTTTTGTCAAGCAATCAGTTTAAAAAACACAATAATTGTAGCATCAGAATGCATTGCTTCAGAATATATGCTGAATATTGCTTCTTGGATCTACAAAATATCTTTATTGATTTATCAATCTTAACAATTTAAATTCTACCAATATTTTTAGGTCTTACTCATTTCTCAAAACTAAAATTGAAACATATTTGGGGCCAGGGAGAAATAATACAGTAGTTAAGGCTCTTTTCTTACATATGGAAAACCCCACTTTTATCTCTGGCACCACATATATTCTATAAACAACACCAGGAGTGATCTCTGAGCACAGAGCCAGGAGTAAGCCCTAAGTAACTTAACATGTGACCCCAAACAAACTAAACTAAAAAAATGTATTTAACTAACTGCAACAAATATAAGAACAAATATATAAGGTGGGATCATATTCAATGACCAATATAAATAATTTTGATTTTTATTCACTCAATGAGTAAGAGTCTGAATTTAGCACATGTTACTCTAATTTTTAAGATAGCACATGCCTTTAAGATAAGTGGACATATATTAATGACAGAAATTTTTGTATGCTGTGTGAGGAGAATATTTGTGTTTTAAATCACATTTCCATCTCTTATTTTAAAATTACTTTCCTTACACCAAAATTAAACATATTATTCAGATAAGAAGTATGTTGCATATATGTACTTTCTGCAAGCTACATTTTGAAATATTTATTCTTTATAGTCTAAATATTGTTCGTTACTAAGCTTTCTGAAAAATAGGACCTAGTGGGATAATTCAAAGGTATGGTACACATGTACATGTTTTGTATGTGGGAGTCCCAGGGTTCAGACCTCTGTAATGGATTTTCCCATCCCCGATGAGCCAGAAGTAGCCCATGGGTATGGGACAAATTTTTTAAAAAATATTTTCTACAATAAAACATATTTAATTTTATTAATTTTAGGTATATACAACTGGAGTGATAGCACAGTGGGTAGGGCATTTGCCTTACACGTGGCCGACCCAGGTTTGATTCCTCTGTCCCTCTCGGAGAGCCTGGCAAACAACTGAGAGTATCTCACCTGCTAGGCAGAGCCTGGCAAGTTACCTGTGGTGTATTTGATATGCCAAAAACAGTAACAAGTCTCACAATGGAGACGTTGCTTGTGCCCGCTCGAGCAAATTGATGAACAATGAGACAAAAGTGCTCGACAGACAGTGCTATTCATTTTTTTTTTTTTTTTTTTGCTTTTTGGGTCACACCTGGCGATGCACAAGGGTCACTCCTGGCTCTGCACTCAGGAATTACCCCTGGCGGTGCTCAGGGGACCATATGGGATGCTGGGAATCGAACCCGGGTCGGCCGCGTGCAAGGCAAACGCCCTACCCGCTGTGCTATCACTCCAGCCCGAGTGCTATTCATTTTTAAAACAAGAAAGCACAAACAAATGTGATATCCAAAAAATGTTATATTTGAACTAACTTTATAGTCTGGATGTAAAAGATTTTACACAACTGGTTTTTTGAAGATGTTTAAAGGAAGCATTGCATCATAATCTCTTTCCATACAATCATTTTCATGAGGATTCATCATTAAATAATATGGTGTGCCTCGAAATTCATCCCTTCTTTTGTTTGTAGATTTCCAACCTGTAAAGCATCTCAATCTCATTGGATATTTGACATTGCCAAGGATATTTCAGCCAACCAAACAAATAATACATATTTACGTTATTCCTAGCTATCTATACTGAAACATAGAGCAAAATCCTCAAAGAACTTCTATGTAAATATATTACAATTTCCCTTAGATAATTTACATTCTACAATTCATTTGAAATCACTTCCAAATCCATTGTAGGTATTATAGTATATTATAAATTAATAAATCATATAAACATTTCCAAGTAAAAACTCTTATGACTCTGATTTTTTCTTTTCCCTCTGATGTATGCTGAACAATGGTTGTAAAGGTGAGTTTCCTTTAGTCAGACAACATCAGAGATTTTCAAGAGTCAGATTTTCAAATTTCATTATTTACATAAACATCCACATATTCTAGTAAAAGAATCCCACCTCTCATTTTAATCATTTCTTTTATTTAAACAAGGAGTGTGAGAATCAAACTTGTGTGAGCAATTTGGATCGGGAATAATTAAATTTAAAGTATAATTTTTCTTTCCGTCTGCTCAGCCTTTAAACTATACATGATTATTTTACCTTCACAGTCGGATATATCTGATCATTTGATAATGAACAGTCAGAGTTTATGGCTCTGAGCTTCTCTCTATAAACCTTTAAGGATAATTAGAAGCTGGTCACCTTCCCTTCCTCTCAATAGTATCATTAATATTATAATGGCTGGGCTTTACCAGTAGCACAGCTGGTAGGGCATTCGCCTTGCACATGGCCGACCAAGAGCCTGGCCAGCTACTAAGAGTATCTCGCCCGCTCAGCAGAGCCTGGCAAGCTACCCCAGGTGTATTCACTATGCCAAAAACAGTAACAACAAGTCCCACAATGGAGACATTACTAGTACCCACTCGAGCAAATCGATGAGCATAGGGATGACAGTGACAGTGACAAAGATAACGGCTAATTACTAGAGCCAATTGCTATCCTCAATCCTGATGTAAAATGCAAGATTTAGTGCAAAGGATCAGTAATATAAACCCTCACTCAGGTGATAAGTTGCGTATGCAAAATACAAGGAACAACACAGAATGTGCAGAGAAGTGAACATCTGTACACATTAGTGGGGATATAAATTGGTACTAATACTGTAAAAAACATGATAGAAATTCCATCAAAACCTGCAAATAGAAATGTCATAGAACCCATTATCCCACTTCTAGATTTTTTTTTTTCTTTTTGGGTCACACCCAGCAATGCTCAGGGGTTACTCCTGGCTTTGCACTCAGGAATTGCTCCTGGCAGTGCTTGGGGGACCATATGGGATGCCGGGGATCGAACCCGGGTCGGCCGCGTGCAAGGCAAACGCCCTACCCACTGTGCTATCGCTCCGGCCCCAGCCCACTTCTAGATTTTCTATGTAAAAGTTACAAGAACACTAGCTTGAAGATATTGATATATTCCTGTATTTATTGCAACATGGCTTTCAATAGTCAAAAACAGTATAAGTGTCATTAACTGGTGAGTGGATAAAAAGCTAGGCATATATGCATAATGTAGTGTTTATTATCCATTTATCTTGTTAAATAAAAGATGAGTTCATATGGACCAAGAGCATATTATGGTTCATGAGATAAGACAGAGAATGATAAACATGGTATGATTCCATGCATATATGATAAAAGAGGAAACAAACTTTATTCTGCCTTTATGTTTAAGCTTTGGAAATTCCTAATTATATTATTACTTTGAAAATGATCTATTATGTCTTATTTCTCTTTCCAGAAGCTAACATGTTCTTTTTTTTTAACATTTTTTCTATAGAATCTAAATTTTCTTATCAAGTCTATTTTCTAAAATTTCTTTAAATGTGGTCAATGTCTTTTATTTCTCTTTCCAAAAGTTCTAGTCATTTTGCCTATATTTTTCTAATAATATCTGCTATTTCTCATCATCTTTTAACAGTTATTTTATCTTGCTTCCCACTCCACATCTATTTAGGAAGTTACTGTTGTTTTTATATTCAATTTTTGGTGATGTTCTTTCATCTTATATTTTACCTGTTCTTATTTTACTTTCTTAGAGTGATATTTTTCCTGAGTACACTATATGCATCACATCTGTGTTTGGTACTTTTTAATAGCTACAGTCTTTTTGGTAAAGAATCCTTGGACTCTTGTGGTTTTTTTTTTTTTTTTTTTGGTATCTTGGACTTATTTTTCTCAGTTTAATTGAGATTCTCTAACTCTGAAAATTTCACTATAATGATTCTTATAAAGTACTTTTCTTTTATTTCTTCCCTGTGTGCATATTATCTCTGTGGAAGTACATTTTTTCTCTTTTAAAAATTACATCTGAGCTTCACAATTTTAGTATCCTTCCCCTAGACTCTTTTTTGTTTTTATTTATTCATTTTTATTTTATATTATTTTCCCGGTAACATATTAGCTTCTTGTTAATAAGCTAACAAGAAGCTAATTGTTATTTGGTTTTTGTTTGTTTTGTTTGTTTTGGTTTCATTTTTCATTTGCTTTTGCCAGCTGTTTTTGCTTTTTTGAAAAGATGATATTGTTTCTTTAGTGTCAGATATATTTCTTTGTATGCTTTTGCTGTAAGAAGGAAAGCAAGGTGGGGTTTAAAATCTTGATGAATCCATGCTGCTAATGATGATCTGGGCTAATAAAACAGAGGCAGGCTATTCTGATGCCCCACATGCTTTCTCTGCTACATCGTACCATTATCTATTCAATTTCCCTTTGATCTCTCCTGAAAACAGACCAAAAAAAAAAAAAAAGGAAGAAAGAAAAAGAAATTCTTCATTATCTTCTTGGTTTCTGCATTGTCTTCTTGACCTATCCAGTTTGTCAAAAATTCTTCTTTTTGACCTATCCAATCTGTTCAAGTCAAGTTGAGGATACTGTGCTTGTCTAGCTGCCAGTAGCCTGAAAAATTGTATTTGTTTAAATAAACATATAAGGTGGACAGAAGGATGGATGGCAAAATAGATGGATGATAGATAGATAAATAAACAGACAGGTATATAGGTAGGCAGTCAGATGGTGCCTCTGCTCAGTTTCTGCATGGATTTGTTTCCCTTGCTTCAGGGATTTTACTGCTGTTGGGGATTACGGTATTCAAATCTCTTATGGCTCTGATAGGATCCAGTCCACAAAGGCAATGGTGGTTGTAGATACCACCTGTGCTATTTCTGCTATTTGTTTTTTTTTATACTGTTACTCAAGTAATTTTGACAACTAAGAAATTTTACCAATCTTTTCTCTTAGGACTTCTGAGTGTTCAGTTACAAATAAAACTTTCTTTTACATTAAAAGGCATAAAGAAGTTCCATCAAATTTTCCTCAAGTGGTTTTCAGTACTTTATTTTTGACATTTCAATATTTTACCTTTCAGATTATCCTGGTAAACTATATAAATGACATATTTATGAGAATTTTAGATGATAAAATTGGTTATTGCATAGCTATAATTTGGAGATTGGCATATTATATGACTGTATTTATAAAAAACTTAGTTTGTCATTCAAGTACATTCAATTTTTGGGTTTTACAACGCCTATGTGCTATATATAAATTTATATTTTTTAATACTTTCGACTATTTTTAATTTTGAGACCACTCTTTGCAGTGTTTATTAATAAATCTTGGGTTTGTGCTCAGGTATCACTTTCAACGACACTCCAGGGACCATATGCAATGCAGCCCGGTGTATTACAGATAATTATTATTTTTAATCTTAGCTTGAACAGTTGGGTCACATGCATCTCAGAGAAGACACATTCTTAATTCAGGAAATAATTGAAAGTGTAGAGACTTATCTGTGAAGTTTCCAGAGATATAGTTATTTGTTTTTCTAAACTAGAATTCACTAAATGCAGAAAATAGAATTCTCAGCACGTCTTTATATTATGTTTTTTAATAAGTGTTTGTCAGCAAACTTTTCTATGATTAATTTGGCTTCACCCCCTAGGAAGGATTGCTTTAAAAACACTTATGGCATAATTAATTGAATTTTAGAAATGTGATTAATAGTCCTACATCTGTTTTTAAAGGCATTATTAACATGATTTTTCTTTGAGTTTTAATAATTCTATGATTGTTCATTTTAATCACTGATACTATATTTGAGTTATAATTCAGTCAGAAGAAAATTTGCATTCAGTAGAAATAAGTTATGTTGGGTCTTTTGCTTTGGATATGTATAGCACACCTTCATAACAACAACAGTGATTTAAGGATGTGAGAATAGATCTTTATTTACCTGCTATTGAAATCTGACACAGTCTCTGGCCTAGATACAGTGAATATTTTGTAACTTTATTGGAAACTATAATATTCTTGCAGTCACAAAACCCAGTTTTCTACATAGTATTGCATGACATCTACACAGTAGTGATAAATTATATACACCTTCCCAAATATCCAAACCTAACAATTTATAAAGAAAATGGATATTGAAGAAATCTTGCTTTTCAAAACAACAGTTTTCACAATTCTGTATGTTGCTACAGCAATTTTTTTAGGAAAAGACTATTTGTGGCCAAAGTGCATATAATTCTAATACTTGTTCAGTGTCTACTATGTTTCAAACATGGCACCATCCTGTGATACATATTTTAACTCTACTGTATGGCTAACCTACTAATAACTTAAGAATAGGATGGTGAGAGTTTCATATAGTCCTGCAGAGATAGACTCAGAGAGGACAATTTTCCAAGTTAACACTTGTATTGTGTGGCATCTCAGATCACATTATTCTCTTGCCAAGAAAATGCTTTTACTGAAAAACCAAGGCATTTTCCACAGGATATCTATATGTTTGTTTATTCCTGATTTTTTGAGACAAAAGTTTTATATATATATGCGTATATATATGTATATATGTAGATATATATAGAAAGAAAGAAAAGCAAGAAAAAATTTAAGAAACAATGATGAGAACTAAGTAAACTTTATTTACATATTGAAAGAGCATAGGATGTTCCATGGAAAATATGTACAAAACTGTAAAACAGATATGTGAAATAGATATCATAGAAAAATTAATAAATCTTAAAAACAAGAAAGGAATCCCTATTGGTTTACTTAAGATGAATAGTATCTTAATATCTTTAAAGGGAATGATAAGTGTTTTTTCCCATGTTCCCTTCACAAAATTGGAACCATGCATAAATGTTTGGTAAAATCCAAGCATAATTCTATATTTATTCAAGTTGACGCATGAGTTTTGAAGATGAAAGAAATATGTAGTATAAAAGAGGGCTGAATGTATAAATAAGGTACTTATGACCTCTTCTCAAAGAGGACACATCGTTGCTAACTAAGGGATTAATAGCAAAACATATCAAATGAGTTATCCTCAAAAAATGAAATATCTATTTAGATTGTTTTACTAAAACAAACATAAAACATTCTAAGTATTGATATATTTTATGTGTGTAAAATGACAGTGTAAAAATTTCATAAGAAATTTAAGGTTATAAAGCTAGTCATTAATGAAATATTAGGGCAAATGAAAGCATGGATGAAGGGGACCAGAAAGGAGAGAAAACCAGTTTACTATTCTTTTATTATTTGCATTTCCAGACAGTGCTCAACACTCTGGAGACTCCTTCTGGTTACTCTGAGTAAACAATGCTGAATTTCAATTTTAGCTTCAGCAGATATTATACTGCCCAGAACTTGTGGGGTTGGAGATGCCACAGAGATGCTTAGGGTCCTCAGAGCTGCTGTGAGGACGGTAAGGTCAGCTGCATGCCAGACATGTGCCTTAATCTTTATATCTCACAAGCCGCCTTGTATACTTATCTATCATAGAATACATTAGACATGGAACAGATAAGTTAAACTCATTCCTATAAAAAGTTTAATTGTGAAGATAGCCGCTGTAATAAAATGTTTTCTATAATAACATAACTGAACAATAATGCAAATACTAAGTTAAACTTATTTCAAACTATATGACATTTAAAGTTTGCTGCTGTTTATATAAACTAAATAGACATGAAGATAATGACATGTTAATATTGAATAAAATGAAAGAACTCTAGAGCAGGGCTAGCTTGTTGTATAAATTGGGAACATCTAGGTGAAACTAAGTTCTATTTTTTTGTGTCTTTTTACGTCAACAAAATACAAAAACTGAAATATATAGTGTACTGACATTTAATATATCCATTGTAAAAATTAACAAATTTCAAAAGTTATTGGAAGTGGAGTGAGCATGCATTTAGGAAAAAAGTTTGAATACTTCAAATGGTTCACAAAATATTCAAAGAACAGGAGTGGATCCTTTTTATTTTTTCTTTTCCAATTTTATTTTATTTTTATAAAGTTTTTCACAGTAATTTATTACATTCAGTATTCCAACACCAATCCCACTACCATAACACCTTTCACCACTGTTATTTTGAATTTTCCCACCATGACCCATGCCTGCCCGAAAAGTGGGTTCTAAATAATTTATTTTGTATGACTTGTTATAAATGAGTTAGTAATGATCAAAAAAGTGTTCTTAATGAAAGATGTGTGAAGATTTTTGTATCTCACCCTAGAGTCAATATGTCCTCGTAAAAGAGATTATTAACATGCTCTTACAGATTGAACCTTGTGTGTTAATATTTGCTTATTTATTTTTGGATCAAGATTGATTGCCTTCTACCTCAACCCCATCAAATGTGGTGTGCTACTCTTGGTACATCAGTGCATTAGAGTATGATATTTCTTCAGGGATTATAAAATTTTAAATAGGTTAATACAAATGGAAATGACTTTGGGATCCAGAAGCATCACTGCATCTTGTTGCACCTTTCTGAAATTTATTAGTGGATTTCTGGATGATAGCTGTTAATGAATTTATACGGTGCCAGAAAAGGTTAGTGGGTGTAACTGCTGGGCTCCAGGGAAGACAGGGAGATGGGGGAAGGTCACCCATTCCCAACTCCACCAGAGCCTGGAGATTTTGGTCACAAAAGCTGCACACCTGAGTTTTTCAGCAGATTCATTCTCATGCATGAGGGGCTCATCCAGAGCCTGTGCAGATTGGCTGTGAGCATGGCAGTGATTGGGATCTGGGGATTTTCACCTGCCGTGGTTCTGTTGGGGCAGGTTCTGTTGGGGCAGGCTCATCCACCTGCTCCCAACGCCAAGAAAGTGAGGCTCAGCCTGGCATGGCATCTGAAGACATCTCTGCAGCTTGTGGCTCTCTTATGAGATTTATTTGTGAGTTCCTTGATTACCTGTCAATGATATAGTAAAGTATGGAATTTGTGTAATATTTATTGACAATTATCTTAAACTATCATATTTTAGTTGTTACCTTTTATAATTTTGGAGAGCATGGAGAGGGGTCAGTTCACACTCTACACTGCTCCGAAATTACACCTCACAGAGCATGAGAGAATATTGGTGATGTCAGCCTTACACACAGGTCCGTCAAGTGCAGAACAATTTAATTTTTTTTTCAACTTTTTGGGTCACAACTGGAGATGCACAGGGGTTACTCCTGGCTCTGCTCTGCACTCAGGAACCACTCCTGGATGTGCTCAGGGGACCATATGGGATGCTGGGAATCGAACCCGGTTTGGCCACGTGCAAGGCAAACCACCCTACCCACTGTGCTATCACTCCAGCCCCAAACACTTAAACTTTTGTATGATCTCTCAGAACCTGAAATACATATAACTGTATATCAACATTTATATTTACCTAAAGTATTTTCATCCATATTACAAATAATAGAATTAAATTCGTTGTTGTTTGGATGCCATACATGACAATGCTCAGAGTGTCTTCCTGGATCTGTGCTTAGGGGTCACTTTTGGCAGTCATAGACCACTATTTGTGGTATCACGTATCAAACCCCAGTTGGGCTTGTACAAGGCAAGTATCTTATCCACTGTACTAACTCTCCTGCTCCCCAAATGACAGAATTATCAATTGATATCTGCTTCAGCATTTTAATGTTGAGAAATAAAATACTCTCTCTCTCTCTCCTTTCTCTCTCTCTCTCTCTCTCTATATATATATATACATATATATATGGGAAAAGATTGATGATTAGGTGCAATTTCCAGAGAGCAAGTGATTGATGGTACAGAGAGGACAGAATTAACATTACAACTATGGCCAAAGGGGTCATCCGGATTAATGAAATGCAATGATAACTGAAGCTGCTAGCTCGCAATTTCAACTGCCCTGTTGATTTCCTCAGGAAGCTGTTTGACAAAAATAGTTGTAAATGATAAAAACAAAAGATAAAAAAAGAAAACAAAAGAAAAAAATAGTTGTAAATGATAAATGAAATCTGTGAGCACTTAAAGAAATTCAATAGAGAGGGAAGAATAAAGAAATTTATTATTGAAAATTAGTAATGAGTTAACATATCATCAGGTAGAATTTTCTCTTGCTATAAGAAAAAAGTAGCTATACTTAAGATTCCTAAACTATATAGCATAATAAAATCTCTTCTAAAATGAGAAAATATTCACAATTTAAATATGCCTGAATATTCATATCTTGAATAAATTCTATACAAAAAGTCTGTCTATTTATTTTAGGTTCACTGTATCACTGTCACTCGATTTGCTCAAGTGGGCACCAGTAACGTCTCCATTGTGAGACTTGTTACTGTTTTTTGGCATATAGAATACACCAGGGGTAGCTTGCCATGCTCTTCAGTGTGGGCGAGATACTCTCGGAGCTTGCCGGGCACTCTGAGAGGGGCAGAGGAATTGAACCAGGGTCAGCCGTGGGCAAGGAAAACACCCTACCCACTGCTCTATCAATCCCTAATCCAAATAATATCATTAACCTAACCTATTTTAGGTTAATAATATTATTCCAAAATCTGTGTCTTGAGACATAGTTTAATAAATAAGGTGCTTGCCTTACATGCTGCAGACTTGAGTTTTATCCCAGTAGCACATTTTTTCTCCCAAGCCCTATCAGTAGTGATCTTTGAGCAAAGGGTCAAGTGTAATCCTTGAGCATAGCTATGTGTAGCCCAACATGCTACTTTGCCCCGCCCCCCCACACACAATAAAATAAAACACACACAAACAACTTTAAATGTGAGAAGGTTTTTTTTTTCTTTATTTTCTTTATTTGGTAAATTAAGATTAGTTATTTTAATTATATTTGGTATTTCAAAACAGCCTCGACTATCTACTATTTGAAATGTATGTTATTGTGCCAGAAACAAGTCATTCCATAAATTTCAAACTGAAAGCAATTAGTTCCTCGTATGGAGTGATTATACAACTGTTGGAAAGATTGAGTTTCTAACGATGAAAGAAATTGATACTCACTAATTTTATTTTATATTTGCCATTTCAGAAATGCTAGGAATGAATGCCAAAATCAGTTGATAAACAAAGAGCTCAGTTTACTGCTTGTTAAATTCTTAATCTTTGAACACAAGCTATGCGACAAGACAAGCACTATGAAATTCAGTGTTTATACACCTGAGTCAATGGATGTCTCTAATTTCCTCTCCAGTTATTTTGATATTGATATTTAGGTGCCTTAGTTATATAGTAGCTCTCAGCTCCCTCTTTTGCCTTTTGGGAGCAAAAATATCTTCTAAATGTATTGATCTCAGTTTCAACTTATTGCTAAAATATTTTACTTTAGATCCATAGGGATATGGCCAAGAACAAATGATGTGTTTGTTTTTTCATGTAATCAGGTATTTTACTGTTAAGGAAAACCACACTAGAAAATCATTTCAAGAAAGATGTTTGTTTTTCCTGCAGTTTATAAAATGTATTTAAGTTTTAAAAACTATATCAATTTTTTTTTTTTGTTTTTTGGGTCACACCTGGCGATGCACAGGGGTTACTCCTGGTTCTGCACTCAGGAATTACTCCTGGTAATGCTCAGGGGATCATATGGGATGCTGGGATTTGAACCCAGGTCGGCCACGTCCAAGGCAAATGCCCTACCCGCTATGCTATCACTCCAGCCCCCAAAACTATATCAATTTTTACTGGCAAATTGTATTTACTTGGTATATCCCTTTAAAGTAAACAAAATGTATTTGTTTATGTCTTTCATAATATGAGAGGTTCTTTGCCCTTACCTCTTCTATTTATGTTCTTAAATAAAATATTTTAATTAAATATTTGCTTACTTTATGTATTTACTTATACAATTCTGTGGTTGCTTCAAAAATAAAGTAGTGGGTCCCCTCCAACAGGTACTTTGGATCCCCATGCTCTACACCTTGCGTCCAGCCCAGCCTCCCCACAACCCACTGCCTGGAGTTTCAAGGCAGAGGGCATTGCCATCACCTGAGCCCTCGGTGCCTTCATCATCATCGCTGGTCCCCTCCAACAGGTATTTATGGATCCTAGTAAAGTAGGACATTAACATTGGGACTGACTGGGGGCGTGGCCTCATCAAAAGTGGGCGTGGCCTTCTGTGGCCCTCCACTCCTAGCACCTTGGATTCCCATCCCAACCTTCGTTATCTATTTTTGTGGAAAGCATTCTGGCTACCTCAAACACAATAAAGCAACAATCTTCTGGTCGACTCCAGTTCCACACACACAAAAAAGTTTATTCAAGAATCTGCACACAGCCCAATAGGAAACAACACCTCTTCCAATGCTGCACTAAATGCCTATCATAAGTCGCAGAATAATGTCCACAAGGAAAGAAGTGCTCTAAACTAGGAAAAGGTTGACCACTGTGGATCTTATTCAGATTTTTTTTCCTGGCAGAGGGAACAGTTCCAGTGAACTTTAACGAGGCTTTACCTCGTTAAATCCACAACAACATGAAGAAACAGTGCAAATCTCCACTACAAGTAGAGGATGAAGAAAAGAGTCCTGAATCCTCAACAGGATGTACCCACAAATATGATCTCTCTGACAAAGAATTCCGAGATGAAATGCTGATGATGTTCAAGGAATTCAGTGAAACAGTCATACAGAAAATTAAAGGAAGACGTGAAAGAAATAGGGGAACAGATAACTGAGAAAATACAGGAAGAAATGAGAGCAGAAATAAGAAAATTTTGTGACAAAAAGAAATGTCACAAATGAAGGATTCGATAGATGAACTTAAAAACTCAATAGGTGCCCTCAACAGCAGAATGTTAACGGCCAAAGACAGAATCAGCGAACTTGAAGACGAACAGCAGAAATTGTATAGGCAATAACAATGGGAAACGACCTCAAAATGGCTCTAAGGCGAATGAGAGACCTAGGAGATGACTCCAAGAGGAACAACATTAGAATCATCAGTGTACCGGAAGGACAGGGAGCCAACCCCAATGAAAAAAAAACAGTTAAAAAAATCATCGCTGAAAAGTTCCCAGAGTTAGAGAATGCAAGCATCCAGATCCAAGAAGACAGAAGGGTGCCAGCTAAAAGAAATCCTAATAGAAACACTCCAAGGCATATCATAGTCAGAATGATGGATGCTGCAGATAGAGACACAATACTGCAAACAGCACAGTCAAAGAAAGAAATCATATATAAAGAAGCACCTCTTAGATTTACAGCAGACCTATCAGAGGAAACCCTCCAAGCCCGAAGACAATGGTGGGATATAGTGAAAAAACTCAAGGAAATGAACAACTCACCAAGAATACTTTACCCAGCCAAACTCTCACTCAAACTCGATGGAAAATTAAACCATTTCATAGATAAACAATAGCTCAGGAACTTCACAGATACAAAAACAAACCTGAAAGAAGGACTAAAAGGGCTCCTGTAAGACAAGGAAAAAAAAAAACATAAGCACAACAAACCTTTATAGAAAGATGGCACAAAACCCCATGATAATAATCTCTCTTAGTGACAATGGTCTAAATGCACCTATCAAGAGACACAGAGTGGCAAAATGGATCCAGAAACTGAAATCAATATTCTGCTGCCTATAAGAAACATATCTGAACAATTGGAATAAATACAGACCCAAAGTTAAAAGATGAAAAACAATAATGCAAGCAAATAACTCCCTCAAAAAAGCTGGGGTGACCATACTAGTATCCTACAACATAGATTTCAGATTGAAAAAGATCAGAAAGGACAGAGAAGGCAATTTTCTATTTATCAAAGGTTATATACAATAGGAAGAAATCACACTCTTAAGTATATATGCACCTAATGAGGGAGGAGCAAAATACTTAAAACAACAGCTGGCAGACTTTAAGGAGGACATTGCCAGCAATACAATAGTAGTTGGAGACTTCAACACTGCCTTGTCACATCTGGATAGATAAACAAGAACAAAACTCAGCAAGGAAACACTGGCTCTGAAGGAAGAAATAGAAGATAGAGGGCTCTCAGACCTATACAGGGCCTTACACCCCAATAAGAAAAAATACACATTCTTTTCCAGGGCACACAGAACATTTTCTAAAATAGACCACGTGCTCGGTCACAAAGCATACCTCAATAGAATCAAGAAGATAGAAATTGTATCAACTATTTTTTCAGACCACGATGCACTTAAGATAGAAACTAATCATATACAGACGAGGAGAACCAAATCAAACACCTGGAAATTAAATAACTCAATGTTGATCAATGAGTGGGTCAGGAAGGAAATCAAGTATAAAATCAAAAGATACCTGGAAACAAATGAGAATGAAGACACGAGCTACCAAAACCTATGTGATGCAGCTAAAGCTGTGTTAAGAGGAAAAGCTATAGCTTTGCAAGCATTCCTCAGGAGGGAAAAAAGGGCCTACATAAATAACTTGACTTCACAGCTCAAGACCTTAGAAAAAGATCAACAAAGGGAACCTCAACCCAGCCTAAGGAAAGAAATAAGAAAACTTAGAGCAGAAATCAACGACATGGAAATCCAAAAAACAATCCGAAAGGTCAATGAAACCAAGAGCTGGTTCTTTGAGAAAATAAACAAGATTGATAAACCACTAGCAAGACTCACAAAGAAAGAGAAAGAGAGAACCCTAATAAACCGAATCAGAAATGAAAAAGGGGTCATAACAACAGAAACTACTGAAATTCAAAAGATCATCAGAGACTACTTTGAGAGTCTGTATGCCACGAAATAAGAGAACCTAGAAGAAATGGATAATTTCCTGGATTCCTATCACCTCCCAAGACTGATCCAAGAAGACTTGAATACCAGAATAGACCCATTAATATCAAGGAAATTGAAATTATAATCAAAAGTCTCCCCAAAAACAAAAGCCCAGGCCCAGATGGATGCACTAGCGAATTCTTCCAAACATTTAAGGAGAACCTGTTACCACTTATCCTCAAGCTTTTCCAGGAAATTGAAGAAACAGGAACTCTCCCAAATAGTTTCTATGAGGCACATATCTCCCTAATACCAAAGGCAAACAAAGACACCACTAAGAAGGAAAACTACAGGCCAATATCCCAAATGAACACATATGCGATGATCCTCAACAAAATATTAGCAAATAGAATCCAACAACTCATCAAACAGATCACTCAATACGACCAAGTGGGATTCATCCCAGGGATGCAAGGATAGATTAGCATTCAGAAATCAATCAACATAATCCACCATATCAACAAAAACATAGATAAAACCATATGATCATTTCAATAGATTCAGAGAAAGCATTTGACAAGATCCCGCACCCATTTATGATGAAAACTCTCACCAAAATGGGTTTAGAAGGAACTTTCCTCAAGATAGTCAAAGCCACTACCACAAACCTATGACAAGCATAACCCTCAATGGAGAAAAACTTAGGGTTTTCCCTCTAAGATCAGGGAAAAGATAAGGATGTCCACTCTCACCACTTCTGTTTAACATAGTACTGGAAGTTCTTGCAATAGCAATTAGGCAAGAAAAGACATTAAGGGCATACAGATAAGGAAGGAAGAAATAAAGCTCTCACTATTCACAGATGATATGATACTATAACTAGAGAAACCCAAAACCTCTACCAAGAAACTCTTAGAAACAATAGACTTGTACAGTAAAGTCACGGGTTACAAAATCAGTACCCAAAAATCCATGGCCTTCCTATACACAAATAATGAAACAGAGGAAGGTTACATAAAAAAAAAAAAATCCCCTTCACAATCGTGCCCCAGAAACTCAAGGACCTCAGAATCAGCCTAACTAAAGAGGTCAAGGATTTCTACAAAGAAAACTGCAAAACGCTAATCAATGAAATAAAAGAGGACATGAGCAAATGTAAGCATATGCCCTGCTCATGGATAGGAGGAATGAACATTGTCAAAATGGCAATACTCCCCAAAGCACTGTACAGATTCAATGCGATCCCTATAAGGATATCCATGAGAAATTTCAAAGAAATGGAGCAAACACTTCTGAAATTCACATGAAAAAATAAATGCCCACGGATAGCTAAAGCAATTATTGGGAAAAGGACGATGGGAGGCATCACCCTCCCCAACCTCAAACTCTACTATAAAGTGGTAATAATCAAAACAGCATGGTACTAGTCCAAAGGCAGATACGCAGACCAATGGAACAGGGTGGAATATCCCTACACACAACTCCGATTGTATGAACATTTAATTTTTGATAAGGGAGCAAGAAATGGGAAGTGGAACAAAGAAAGCCTCTTCAACAAATGTTGCTGACATAACTGGACAACCACTTATAAAAAAAATGGGTTTAGATCTCGACCTATCACCATGCACAAAATTCAGATTAAAATGGATTAAATACCTCAACATCAGACCAGAATCCATAAGGTACATTGAAGACAAGGTTGGCAAAACTCTCCATGACATTGAAGCTATTGGTATATTCAAAGATGAAATGCCAACGACCAACCAAGTGGAAACAGAGATAAACAAATGGGACTATATTAAACTAAGAAGCTTCTGCACTGCACAAGATACAGTCATCAAAATACAAAGACAATCGACAGAATGGGAAAGAGTATTCACCCATTGCCAATCAGATAAGGGGCTGATGTCAAGGATATACAAGGCACTGGTTGGAATCTACAAGAAGAAAACTCTAACCCCATCAAAAATGGGAGATGGAAATGAACAGAAATTTTCTCAAGGAAGAAATATGAATGGCAAAAGGCACATGAAAAAATGCTCTACATCACTAATCATCAGGGAGATGCAGATCAAAACAACCATGAGATACCACCTCACACCACAAAGACTGGCACACATCCAAAAGAACAAAAGTAACTGCTGTTGGCGTGGATGTGGAAAGAAAGGGACCCTCTTATACTGCTGGTGGGAATGCTGACTGGTTCAGCCATTTTGGAAAACAGTATGGTCGCTTCTCAAAAAATTAGAAATGGAGCTCCCATTTGACCCAGCAATACCAATTCTGGGAATATATCCCAGAGAGGCAAAAAAAGTACAGTCGAAATGACATTTGCACTCGAATGTTCATTGCAGCACTATTTACAATAGCCAGAATCTGGAAAAAACCCAAGTGCCTGAGAACAGATGACTGGTTAAAGAAACTTTGGTACATCTACACAATGGAATACTATGCCGCTGTTAGAAAAGATGAAGTCATGACATTTGCATATAAGTGGATCAACATGGAAAGTATCATGCTAAGTGAAATGAGTCAGAAAGAGAGAGACAGACATAGAAATATTGCACTCATCTGTGGAATATAAAATAAAATAACAGAATAGGAGACTAACACCCAAGAATAGTAGAGATAAGTACCAAGAGGTTGGCTCCAAGTCTTGGATGCTGGCCCCACACGCTGGAGGAAGGGGCAGCCCCCATAGAGAAGGCAACACCAGGTAAAGTGTGGTTGGAGGACCAGCATGGGATGGGAGATGCGGGCTGAAAATAGAATATAGACCAAACACAATGGCCACACAGTGCCTCTGTTGCAAACCACAACACCCAAAAAAAGAGAGACAACAAAAGGGAATGCACTGCCACAGGGGTGGGGTGGGGGAGGTGGGGAGGGTGAGGGATGAGGTGGGAGCGTGGGAGGGATACTGGGAACATTGGGGGAGGGGACTGGGCACTTGTGGGGGGATATAAACAAAATGCAAACATTAAAGTTCATAAGTTTGTAACTAACTCATGGTGATTCACTAGTTAGAAAAAATAAAACAGTAAGAAAAGATTTTAAAATAGAAATCATATGACACAAGTATCTTTAAAGTATGATTAAATATAAATTATCTAAAATGGAGATTAATTTCTACTAATATCCTTTGAAGTGTCTGAGAATTATACATAATACCTATATTAATCTGACAATGATTTATGGCACTGAAATGTTTCCTCAAAGTATGAGAAATCGGTCATCATAAAATTAACATTTTATTAGACCATGAGATTAATGAACAGATCATTAGTTCTATAATCAGCACTTACTAAGTAAGCACATAAATGAAGATTATATGTCTACTGAACAATCTGGCCATTCATCTGTTTTCTATACACCTTGCTACATGGCAAATTGAAAGCTGTATTTTATCTTCAAAATTTTCTTGAGCTATGGAGCAGAAAGAATAGCTCAGTGATGTAGAATTTGCTTTGTATTTGCCCATCTTGGTTATAATAAATGTGGCACAATATACGGCCCTCCAAGTCAACCAGGAGTGATTCCTGAATGCAGAGCCAGCAATAAACCCTAACCACTACTGGGTGTCTCTCACAAAATCATTTTGTTTGAAGTTTCGGAGAGATAAAAAACACATCAAGGCACTGACTTGCATATGGTCAACCAGGTTTGATCCCCAGCACCATGTACAGTGGAAAAGCCCTCCCAGGAGTGAGCCCCGAAGTATATAGCAGGAATAAGCCCTTAGTACCACAGCATATGGACATATGGACGCTAAGAAACAATGAAAATTATTGAACTCTTTTGGTAGGCTACAGACATTACAGAATGGAATCAAGTTGATATGTAATAAATTAGAAAAATGAAGTTCATCTCAAAATTTCATTCACATGGTGCCAAATGTTCATAGAGGATGCTATCACTACCTCAAGATAATCAACATTGTTTTTGTTTAATTTTAATTTCACAGGAGAATGATACAGGGCCCGATTACTTTGTGTTTTTCCTGTTGCTGTTGTTTGCTTGTCCCGGGGTATTGGTGCTTTCAGGGCTTACTCCTAGCTGTGTTCTCAGGAATCAACACTGGTGTGCTCTTCATAACAAACTGTCACTGTCACTGTCATCCCATTGCTCATCGGTTTGTTCGAGTGGGCACCAGTAATGTCTCTCATTGAGAGACTTATTGTTACTGTTCTTAGCATATCCAATACGCACGGTTAGCTTGCCAGGCTGTGTCTCGCGGGCTTGATACTCTCCGTAGCTTGTTGGGCTCTCCGAGAGGGGTGGAGGAATCGAACTCGGGTCGGCCGCATGAAAGGTGAACGCCCAACCGCTGTGCTATCGGATGTGAGGGCCTTTACGAAAGGAAGGCCCTCACATCCCTTCATAACAAAAGCAATAGTAAATTATAATACTATAATATTTATAATATTTTGAAGTCTGAGATATTTTTTAGTTATTAATACAAAAAATTTTCTCTAAAGAAAAAGAAATCAGAACTGAAATTCTCACTGTAGTTTAATTGGGAAAGGCTACAAATGAATTAATATATATGTATATATATTTTCATTTGCATTTCTTTAATGAATCACCACGAGAAACAATTGTAGACTTACAAACATTCATGATTACCTTTCAGTCATACAATGATCAAGTACCCATCCCTTCACCAGTGCTCATTCTCCATCACTACTGTTCCCAGTATCCCACTTGTGTTCCTCCCTCCATGCCTTCCCCCACACTTCTGTGGCAGGTTCATTTGCTTCTCTCTCTCCTTCTCTCCTTTGGGTGTTATGGTTTGCAATGCAGGTAGTAAGTGGCATCATGTTTGGTTCATGGTCTACTTTCAGCACACGTCTCTCATCATAAGCGAGCTCTATAAGCATCATGCACTTAGTGGTCCCTTCTGTATCCCAGCTGCCATTCCCGCCAGCATGTGTGGCTGGCTTCCAAGCCACAGAGCGATACTCCTGGACCTTACCTCTATTATTGTTGGGTGTTTGTCTCCCATTCTGTTACTTTATATATCACAAATGAGTGCAGTTATTCTATGTTTGACCCTCTCTCTGACTAATTTCACTTAGCATGATACTCTCCATGTTGATCCTCTTATATGCAAATTTCATGATTTCATCTTTTCTAACACTTGCATAGTATTCCATTGTGTAGATGTACCAAAGTTTCTTTAACCAGTCATCTGTTCTTGGGCACTCAGGTTTTTTCCAAATTCTGGCTATTGTAAATAATACTGCAATAAACATACAAATGTGGATGTAAATAAATATATTTATAGTAGTGTGCTAATTAAACACCAAAAAAAGAAGCCAATGTTTGATCTAATTTCTTCAATACTAATACTAGATCATGCTGAAAGATGTACTAAAATTCTCTTACAGTTTTATTCCTATCATAGAATATGAGATTATTAAAATGGTACAAGCCTTTATAAAAGTCATGTGTATTGCCTTTAGTATCATATAGTACTATTTGACAATGTCATAATGGTAAAAAGAAAGAATTAGATAAGTCTTAAATTGTCAAACTTTCCCTTTATTTTTATGATATTAAGCAGTTAATTTAAAAATGTATATATATACATATATATATATATATGATGGAGTATAGAGTACAATTAGATTTCCACCAGCAACTCATATGGCTAAGAATAGCATAAGAACAATAATTGAATACCAGAAAATTTCTTTGGTAATAACCAAAATAACAATGTCTCCACCAGTCCATTCAACCCAATGTTCTTTTGATCCTCCTTTCTGACAACCCCAGTTATATGCTTACATTCCACTGTTTCTTTTTGGTTGACTTTTCTCATTTTTATTGTCTCTGTATTTTACACAAATAAATGGACTTACTGATATTTATTTGTCTTTAAGCTTCTGGTTTATTTAAAGTTACATATTCTTAATTGTATAACTAGCAATTATGTTATATAACTAAAACACTCTTAATAAAATATTAATTTTAAAACATACTATAGAAGATACATGGTAAAAATTTAATGAAGGACATATTCATGAAGTCCAAATTTAAAGTGGTCAACAATTAGATGCATAAGATGCAGCTAGAGTATGTCTGGAAAACTTAATAATAAGTTAAGACAATTCCCCAGAAATCTTCAGCGGATAGTCTGAGGTCTTAAGGAAGAAATATCCTGTAAAGATTGCCAAGCACATGCCTGGTTTCAAGGAATATAAACATGAAAATGTGATTAGAGAATATAAATTACATAGAGAATTTGAAGAGTTAGTCTTATTGTACTTTTCTACCAAATAATCATGAACTGGAGGGTTGTGTTCACACCTTTCTTAAAGGGACATGTTATTATCTATAATGGGCACAGTGTGAAATTCAAGAAATCATTAACTACTGCTGGAGCACCTTCTTTTTCCCATCTATAAATCCTTTTATTAAGTCATGCCTATAATGAATCAAGGACCTAATTATTAGCAGCTGTGTTGCAGCTGCAATGTTACTGGTATTAGGAGAACAAAGAGAGCGAAGACTTCTCAAGGATCCAGAAATAATACTTTTTATCAATTCTGGCACTGAATAGGACAAGAGCAATCAGCTATGGATTTCTTCTGGCATGCACACCTTGCAATTTGCATTATATGGATTTATAGAATTCATAGACCACTTTGTCCTGCTTGGCAATTAACGTTTGGTTCACTAAAAAAGATAAATATAATAAAGACAAAGAAGCCAGGAAACTTACCATTATCGTGCAGTTGATCATAACAGTCTGCAAAATAAAAAATAGCAGTTTCACAAATGCATGATGGGGGTTCTTTGTAACATATCTTGTTGTCCTTTGATATGCCTCAGTATTTCCCAACCCAATGTCAATTTGATACTGATATATTCACTATATAAAATTTGAGTATCACATAATACCTTCAGGTTTTTATTTCATTTTCCATCTAAATATACATCAAATATGTTTTAGGAAAATGCACATTTTGTTAGACATTCCTAAATTATCAAATCCTTGGAATGTATACAAATGCATATAGACAACAATAATACATAATGGTATATATTTTATAATAGCATCCATGTATATTAATATATCAATGGGATGACAGTGATACAGTGATATATATAGAGAGATAGATAAAATAGGCAATTTTAAGGTATATCTAGTCGTTAATAACATTATATTTCTATATTTCTATATTTTGTTTTATTTATTTATTTATTCATTATGAAAGTCTAGTAGTTACTATACATAGTCTAGTAGTTACTATATATTGCTTGAGCAGGATCTACTGATAATTCTATAATAATTATGCATACCACCTGTGTGTTGCAATAGAATGACTTTTTTAATACCTCTTAAATTCGTTTATGCATTTTTAAACTCACACAAATACAATGAACGAAGTGCTAAGTAGATATGGACCCACTACTAGAATACTAAATTGCTTGAAATAAGAAGCATAGAAAAAATAATATACTGATAAACAGATATAAGACATCCCATTTAAGTAGTATGTTCTTTTTTCCTAATTTATAGACCTGTTAGTATTCATGGACAGTATGTCCGTTTAAATAATTAGATCAATGGGATGACTTCTATTTCAGAACAACAATAGCCAGGGGAGATATGAAAGTACACAGCCCACAGGATATTTCCACTTAAAACAAAAAATTTAAAAGGATAAGCATGATTCACACACTCTTCATCTCTTCTCCCCAGATAAAGCAATGATGAGCTCATTTGGGAAGATTTGAGCAGGAAGGCTAGGGTAGAGACAGCAGACAATAAGAGCTTGCTAACTGCACCACCACGGAGCAGCAGGGTTGCTCCTAGACTGCTCACAGGGATAATTATCACCTATGAGGGAGCTGTATTTCCGGAAATGATGTTCATCACCAGATAAAAGGGGAGGGCCCCTCAAAAGCAATCTATTTCCAGCTATAAAGTTCTTTTGTTTTCAAAAGAAGCAGTTATGAATTAAGGCCCACTGCTGCTCAAATAATTAGGATTTGTGGTGTTTAAGAATTACCTCCATTTGAGAAGTAAAATGGTATTAATAGTGTGGCAGCAAGCTGTGAAATATAGAAACATTTTTTCTTAAGACAGCTGTTCAACTGCTGTTAAAATATGCAAACTTTCCTGAGGATTTTTTTTTTCCTTTGTCAATCAGTTCCTGGCTAGCAAATAAAAGCAAAAAAGAGAAACAATTGCCCCATAGGAATAAAAGTTCTTTTGAGCTACTGCAACACGTTGGACATGACCTAAATAACTAAGTGAACTGATAATCCTTTCATGATCCAGGAATCAAAGCATGGAAAAAAATCATCTCATAAATATGTGTAATAGGATGGTAAATCAAATAGCAGTTCACAAGATAAATTTACTTGAGATGATAAGGCTCTGAACCACTGGAGTAATATCAAGTATTAACACAAGTAACTGCAGATAAGTGAAATTAAGTTCTGTTTTTCCATCATGTAATAAGTCAATGAAGTTTCCATATAAAAAATTGCACTTTAAAAAATTAACCAGGAAGATAGGTAAAATTCCTTAAATTAAGAACATACATTTTTCTGTGATAATGAAATTCTGAGGAATTTTGTGGAAATATGGGGAAATACCAAGAAATTACTTGTTTTTACCTACTACCCTACATTTCAAGATCACGGTATCACTGTCATCCCATTGCTCATAGATTTGCTCGAGCGGGCACCAGTAACATCTCCATTGTGATATTTATTGTTACTGTTTTTGACATATCAAATATGCAGTGCTACATTTCAAGAAACTAACTTCAAAAATTTGTCATCTGTTTGTTTATTTTGGACCACACTCGGCTGTTGTGCTCATGACTTTCTCCTGGCTCAGTGCTTAACAAACCAGATGTGGTGCCTGGGATCAAACCCAGGTCAAAAGAACGGGAAGTGCCATAGCAACTGCACTCTCCTCCAAACTCCTGTATATAATTTCTTAAGAAAACCTTAGTGACTAGAGTATTTTGTTAAGGGAAGCTAAATATGAGGCATATACAGTTATATAACTAAATGATCATTTTAAACATTTCATGTTAAAAATTATGCATACAAATTTTTTGAACTGGTATGTTTTCTTGCAAAAGGACATCAGTAAAAGGTACAGCAGAGTGTCACTTTTTTCCATTGTCACTAAACTACAAGTTTAATTAAATCATTTAATTGGAATAAAATTTTGGAATATGAATTTGAAAATATATGGATAATGAAGCAAAAGGCCTACTAAGAATCTTGTCTAGCCAAGGGATGAGGTAATTTTGAAAAAGAAAAAAAAATATGGTAACCAAACACTTGGAAGGGGAAAAGAAAAATAAAGGTAATAAAAAAAGAGAACTTGAACAATTGTAATAAAGAGGTATTTTTTTTTGAATCATCAAGATAGGTTGTGATCTGACTGAAGAAAATGTGGAGAGAAAATAGACTATACTCTATATCTAAAAGATAATTAGTGTTCTTCAGATGGTGTACCATGGTAATGGCATAAAATACAGAAAATGCTTCCACATTTTATACAAATATTGGCATAGCTATTGGCATAGTGACTAAACTTCATGTCTGAGGGCAGAGTAAGCTGGCATTCCAACAATGCCAAATCTGTGTTCTGTTTACTTAGGCAAATCGGAGGTTCAGTTTCTAATTGAAAAATGAAAAAAAGTTAAAATGAGTGTCTAGTGACATGCTTACAGTGAATTTTTTTATTAGCAGTGAATTTTAACACCCATTATAATTATGTGTTCTCCCAAAACCTTGTACAACATATTATTACTTACATAACTTAGCTAGTGCTTAATTGGTTAAAATTAACCAATTTACCTGAGTATATGTACTTTCAGAAAGAAAAACTTTTAGAGAAAGTGATTAAAATCACTAATGCTTTTTTATGTTGACTACTGTCTATAACAATGAGTGATTATGGAGTCAACATCATTCTAATTATACTTTTTAAAATATATTTTCTCAGCAAGACTTCAGTGGAATGTAGATAATCAACTCTCGCCATTTGATTATCTTGGAAGCACTTTTTTGTTGGTATTTAGGTTCTATTTTACAGAGTTTAGAACCAAAAGAAAGCTCCTAAGTTATTATCTTCCTATTTACTCATTTCCCCCCAGTTCCAGGTAACATATGTTATCAGATAAAAATCTGTTATCAGATAAAAAATGTTATCAGATAAAAAATCTGATAATTTTTAAACTTTATTTCCTGAAAAAGTGAATTTGATTTTGTGAATTCTGTTACCATAATTAAATCTGGATTCAAGTAAATATTAATTATTTCATAAGTATAACAACCTAACAAGTCTCCATTTAAAGCACATTGACATATTAAATTTTCCTTTAATTTCTATCAATTATCTAGAGCTATTCAGAAGATCACCATCAAAATGCCTATCAAACCATTCCATTCAACCTAGTTCAGAAGGGTTAGTCTCAGAAAATGAGAGTGACATGGAGGTTGTCCATCAAACTAACAACCACAGCCTCTAGCAAGAGGGCAGAGTTAGCTTATTGATTTGTTTAGCACCATCTTCCTCATGATTCCAATCATGAGACCATTCCAATCAGGTTAAATATGTTCTAAATACAAGTGCTGGCATATTAATGTAGCTATGACTGTAGAATATTAAGCAATCAGAAAAAAACTTTAATATATAGTATTGAAGTCACATTAATGTCTTATGTTTCCTGCTTGAGATCGGTTTGTAACTTCATTACTTAAATTAAGTTAAATTTGTTTTTATTCAGGGAACTATCCTAACCTTGGAGATTTGATGAGGAGCGAATTTCTCACAGCATTACACTTGTTCCATTCATTTTATTTAAATGCTTGTATTCAACATATAGGCATAATTTCCATCTTATCAGAAATTACCTGTTTTCTAGTACTGGAAACTATAGTCAATATCTTTGCTGTTTTCTAAATGTCATGTCAATTATTTTACTTAAAGATACTTTATGCAGAGAGTATGAAGTCATTATACAAATGTTAGACTGTTTATATTAACAAAAATATCATTTAAAACAATATTTGACTTTTTAAAGTATGAATTGTTTACTAAAATTATTTGCAGATTAAAATTTATATGTGTGCATTTGTTCACACCCAGCAGTGCTCAGGAGACCATGTAGCACCCAAGGATTGAATTATGGCCAGACCTTCATGTGAAGCTTATGATCAGTCTGCTGAGCTATCTCTTTTGCCCTATCACAGTTTTTATGTTAAAAATTATTCTAGTATAGTCTTCCTTTTGTATATTTTATTATCATATTCAGAATCATAGTTTTTCGTGTGATTGTATAGTAGTAGCTCAATGCATAATATTTACATTCACTTTACTCTTTACAGTATATATTAACATACTGTAATAATGAATTTGTATATGCTTTCCCTTTTCTGATACTATAGGTTGGTCACAGAGTTTAGATTTAGCACTCCATATTTTTTTAAAAATGTTATATAGATGGGGGAATATGGGCACTGGTGAAGGGATGGTGTTTGAATACTGTATAACTGAGACATAAACCTGAGAACTTTGTAACTTTCCACATGGTGATAAAGTAAAATAAATAAATAAATAAATAAAAGTAATGTAAAAATTAAAAAAATTATATAGAGCACTTCACAGCCGAGTAACATCTTATAATCTAGTTCTCCCACTCAGAGAACCTGGCAAGCTACTGAGTTTTACTGCTCGCAAGGGAGAGCCTGGCAAGCTCCCCCTGTAGTATTCATATGCCAAATACAGTAACGATGAGTCTCATTCTCCTGACCCCGAAAGAGCCTCTAATGCAGCACTGTTGGGAAGGATGAGTAAAGAGAGGCTGCTAAAGTCTCAGGGCTAGGACAAATGGAGACATTACTGGGCCCGCTCGAGCAAATCGACGATCAATGGGATAATAGTGGTCATATACAGCATTTAAAATATTATCTTCTCAGTAATCATTTTCTATCTGTATCAAAAACCAATCCTTTCTTCTAGTCATATGATCTCAGAATATTAATTTTTGAGACCTACAAAAGTCTGGTAGTTAAGTAAGTAATTTTTCTCAAACATAACTTGAGAATGTTTATGGTAACATGAGTATATTACTGAACAATACCAGACGTATTTTCATAAAGCCTATCTACGTGTGAATAAAAGTCTCTTAAAGGCAAAGAATACCATTCAAGAATTTCACAGAGAATAAGAAACTAGGAATTATAGTAAAACTGATGATCTCTTCCTTCCATTTTTTTCACTATTCCTGTGGATATATTAATAATGTTCTAAGGACTCAGTGTAAGGATACAGTGTGTTTCTATTCCATCAGATGCATTAGGAACAGCTTTACATCTATATACAGTATACCTATGTATTTCAAATTGAAATTCAGCATAGAATTTTTTCATATAATATGAGGACTTTTCAAGTTCATTGTTGTTTGTGTTTCATTTTCATAAAGCATTGATAATTAATAGAGTATACTCATTGTAGCCTTGTATTCCAACTGTGTAAACTTCTTACTATTGATTTTATTCATAATTTTGCATGCAACACTAACCCTATTTAACAAAGGTATAAATGTTTAATAAAATTCAAAACAACAACCTTGGTTTCCAAACTGTTTTAAAAACACTGCAAATTTTCCAGTATTACTTAAAAGGTTAAATTAACTTTATATATATGTATATGTACACATATACATATGCATACATACACATGTATACTGATACTTGTCCTTACAAAAATATATAAAAAGAATACTAAACAAAATGGAAAAATCAACAAAAAATAAGATCTATTTTCTCAAAACATTTTTAAGAGTATATAAAAATGTTGACAGTTGTTTTTTATTTCTTTTAATGTTACATCAGGTATTTCTCAGTTCTTATTCCTGTCTTATTCCTGTCTTCTTTCCAGATAACTTCTGGAAAGTTTGGGTTATATATGTGGTGCTTTATGTAATTATATGTGGTCAAACCTCTAGGCCAACCACATGTTAAGACAAGTGACCTCATGACTTATATGGCCAGCCGAATTTGTAAATAGCTTTCGATTTTTGAATTATATTCCAATACAATACTGCTATAAAATTTTATAATCCACTTCTTGTTTAATTGAAATTTATTTTTTACCTGTTTATGTATTTAACTTTGAATTTGTGCCCAATGTATTAAACTAAAATATGCTGAGAGGTATAGAAAACATGCAACCTGCCTTGTAAATATCTACATCTGCCTATTTCTTCATGAGCTAATTTTTCTAATGAGGAAAACAAACTTGAAATTACCTTTAAAACAGAAAATTTCTGACTGCACTTATAATGTTACCATATCACATGATATCCTGATAAAATCTCATTTTCTTAACATTAATATTTTAGGGTCGCTCTCTCTCTCTCTCACTTTCTGTCTAATTTACTCAGCACAAAACCACCACCCTAATTATGTTATCTTATTCATTGGTTACTGTTGCTCATTTTTAGCAACTCCAAGCTATAAGCGAACCCTTTACAACATAGAATCCAACTTTAAATTTGACTGACTGTCTGCTTTTAGAAAAAAATATCAGCCAGTATCCTCAAAGTTCTCCCAAATTTTAACCAAGATTATTACCATCCCTGTCGTCAAGACATGATGAGCCACTTTGGGAAAGATTGTTTTATATGGCTAACCATAGAAACCAAACAATAATAAGTCATTACAGAAACTTGCAGTTTTTACTTGGAGGATTTCTGATAAAAGAGATAACTCAAATAAGTTGGAATGCATGTATGCCCACATGTGTGAGACCAAGTCTTAGATCCTATTACTAAATTGCCCCCACTAGTACCACCATAAACCTCGTGGCCCACTGTACATCATGGCCCAAGGAAGCATTGCACTACAAGGGATGTATACCTATTAGTCTGCCCTTACTTTAGATCAATATCAATTGTTATAAACATTTGATTTCAGATAAAGAGAACACACTTATTTTTTTCCAAACTCTCCTTTCCATTTAAATGATTAGGGATTCTGAAAATCTAATATTTGTTTAGAAAACATGACATTTTAAAAAAATCATACTATGAAAAACAGCAGAATTTGATTTAGAGGATAATTTTGAATTAGTTCAAGAAAGGAATTATATTTGGTTTTGTTTTCCAACACACCTTGTAATACTTCATATATTTTACTATTATTAAGCTTAATTGGAGATAGAGATGTATAAATACACTTCAAAATATTTATATCAAAAATTAAATATTATTTTATTTATAATTGTTCAATATATATTTTTAGAAATCTTCCCCCCTTTCCAGCACCACTTAAAAACCACTACACCTGAGCTGCCTTACTAATTGTAAAGTTTACTGCTTTCTCTCTGTCACAGAAACAGAAGTTTCACTGGATTAGGAGCTCCGTTCTATTTTTGTCAATAATGTGTCCTAACATAAATAACGTGAAGGCATCTGAATATGGGTTCATATTTTTGTGCAATAAATAGGTTTTATGCAATATCTTAAATCTCTGAGCTGTTTTTGTGAAGAGAACAAAAATCATATTTTAACTTCTAATATATGGAGGACAAAAACACTTGTCATAAACAGTAAGTTATGCAAAATGTTAGACATGAAGAATATGATGGCAAAGCTTGACAAGGACAAAAGAATATCTGCGCCATTGCCAGAAAATGGGTTCTGCAGAGTCTTCTGATACAGTGATCATTGCAGGAGGCTCCAGAGGAGTAAAGTCTTACCGATAGATAGAAGAGTCAACCATGAGGATAGAAATAGGAAAATAATATTCAAAAGGATTATACAGCAAGTAGGATTTTATAAGGAGCAAAAGATAAAGTAAGAGAAGTGGCAAGTAGCAGGTGTTAAGACAGATTTAATTTCAGGGTGTATATATCTTTCGAGCCCAGAGATTAGAGAATAGATTTAGACATCTTACTTAATGTGAAATCAGATAGTTGAGGAATTTTGAGAGGACAATGATATAGTTTACATTTCAAAGGGATTGTTTTGTTGTGTTGAGAATAAATATAAGATGGTGAATTGAAAACCTAATAATGGTGCTCATCCAGGGCAGCAGTTATTTGGCCCATACTGGCTCCACTAAGCAGTAATGACAAGCGAGTTAATCAAGATCAGTTCAGAGATTAGATTCTTGACTATGGGCATTGAATTTTTTGAATCATAAAAGCTGATAAAAATTTTCTAAAAATATAGCAAATATGTATGTAACCTCAAGAACTCAGTTTTTAACAAGTGTGTCCATTCCTGAATTGTTCTGACCCCTCACGACTCATGTTAAAGGTACTAGATTATGTATCACATTCTCAGATTCTCCACATAACTTCTTAGATATCCAAGACATTCTATTCTCTAGAGACGTTATTAGAAGTTCTTAGTCTACAGAAAACAATTATCTATTTTGGGGAACTGGTAGTCTCCTGAACAGGGTTCAGAAGACCCAGAGACCACTCCCCAATGAATTTGGCAAACTGGCCTGGAAATTTCAGTACTAAGACTCAGTCATGGAGTGCTTCTTGGGTCCAGTGGATCATGAATCTACACACCCAACATTTAGGGGGACATACTGTTCTGATAATCAAATTCAAACATGTGCCCAAACTGTGGACCTAAGCATATTCATCTTTTTAAATGGGGTACACAAAAATGGAATGTAATGTTCACTTAGAACAAGAATTTTTTTGCGTGAATAGAAATAAATATGAAAATATATATTTATAAACATCTGTTTACATTACATGTTTATAAAACATCTGTTATATACTATTATAACATGTGTAAAGTTGTGTAAAGTACAAAATATGTTGTATACTGTGGCAAAATATCAATCTGGTACACTAAGCCTCAACAAGAAATAATGAATTAAACATATTTTTATAGAACATATTTTATAAATATTTGTTGAGAGGTTTTAACTTGCATTTCTGAGAGCTGAAGTAGTACTTTTTCAATAAATGCTTTTCAAATATATTTATGATGCACATTAATGGTGATAATAAATTTAAAAAAATATTGGCCTCTGCCAAATTCACTTTATGAATGGAATAGTATGCTGTAGTATAGCTACAGGTAAATTTAAGAGAAATCTAGACCCAATTTTTTTTGCCCCTTCCTGATCAAGTAATAATGATTACTTCTATATTAATTATAATGTTCTTGGTAGTATATATAATTCAGAGAACAATGAAGTGATAAAATTTCTATACTATGAATACTTTTTGCTGTACCATATGTTGCTAAGACCAAACTTAGTCTGAAATGTTCAGACTAAGAGTAGTACCAGTGTAGTATATATGAATGAACATAGACGATTTTTCCCCAGTATAATAAGCGTTAAGTATGGCGTTTGTTTGAGATCTAAAGGTATCATAACTAATGAACAAATGTTAAAGAATAATAAGCTCATGTCTCATGTCTTGAATAATAAATAACATTTATAACTCAAAACTCACACTGGCCAAAATTGTGTATATGCCCACAAATCCCTGCACAAATCATATTTAATCCTTATCGGCATGCATGACCTATGTACATAAATTTACAATCCCATATGGGGAATGGGGAAATCAATATTTCACAAGTGAGATTTTCCCATGACAACTAAATCTCTCTATTTTCCCTGAATTTGAATGTAGTATTGAAGTTTTAATAGCTAAGTCCCTGAATTGCTTTTATTTCTACATATTTTAAAATGGATTTTGGCAGGCATAGTCATTTTAGCTGATTTCTAAATATATCATTAATGTTCTTGCTGACTTAGAAAATACTTCCTTAGGTACATTTTAGAAAACCATTTCACTGCTAATTTCATTGGCAAAGGACCATAGTAGTAATTTACATTATTGATGATGTCAGGTAACTTTAAAAACTTTCTAGGATAAACACTGTAATAATTGTCCAGCCTTTGGAATGCCTACTAGCATGTCTTGCATATTGTATCTTATAAGTATATTGATCTGGATACACCAATCCTGTATCTGTATCTTTTACATATAGGAGGAGAAGAAATTGTCAAGATTTTAAAAAGTCAGTTAAAGCAAAAAAAAATAAGAAAACCAGATAAAACATTACCATAATTCACTTATATTTGAGTGTGAAATAAATATGAAAATCAACTGTATTTATAGAAAAAGTTATATATGATTCAATTTTAGTAGTTAAAAGTTAATTGTTTTTGAATATTAATGCCATCTATTGGGCAAAATCACATACATAATAGTCTTGTCACTGCCTAAACAGGATTAAGTTGATTAAATAAACTGTTAGATAACTGTCAGTGATATATGAGATTTATGACACAGCTTAACTGGTATCTCTTTTATATATTTTAAAAATTAGTGAGAGATTCCTTTGAATCTTTCTTGGGACTAATGTAATAGTTCTACAGATAATTTGTAAGATAACTTTAGTACAATTATTCATATAATAAAACTGCCACATTAAAAAGGAACTATTAAGAAATAGAGAACATGAAATATATCAATGCATTTGAAAATTTAAGACAGTTAACAATTTGAAGTATACAGTTAGATTCTTTAAAAATTTAATTTAATTTAACTGCTTTTATTTGGGAGCTCTAACTGGTTGTGTTCAGAGGCTACTGTCAGCGCAGTGGTTGGGGGGATGTCTGGAGATGTGTGGTAGTTTATTTGGTGCTAAGAACTGAGTTTCAGACTCCACATGCAAAGAAATCCTCTGCCTCCAGTTATTTGAGCTAACTCTAGTCTAGATCCTCACATTAATGTATTTTATAGCAATATTTTTTGTTCTGCTTTTTGTGTCACACCCAGCAATGCACAAAGGTTATTCCTGGCTCTGCACTCAGGCATTACTCCTGGCGTTGCTCAGGGGACCATATTGATGCTGGGAATCGAACCCAGGTTGGCCACGTGCAGGGCAAATGCCCAGCCTGCTGTGCTATCGCTCCAGCCCCTCAAAATTTTCTTTTATCTTTGGATCACACTTAGTAGTGCTCAGAAGTTGCTCCTGGCAGTGCTTTGGGGACCACACGACTCAGGATAAATGGGAGTCCATTGCCCATGTTGTGAGTGACTCAACAGTAGTACACACTCTCTCTCTCTCTCTCTGGCACAGTCTCTTTCACTCTTTTTAAATTAGGTAATGTCAATAATTAATTTTAATTATTACCTCCGTACATAAAATATATAAAATATGCGATAGCACAGTGGCAGGGTGTTTGCCTTAAACGCGGCCAACCCAGGTACAACTCCTCGCCCCTCTCAGAGAGCCCGGCAAGCGACCGAGAGTATCCCACCTGCATGACAGACTCTGGCAAGCTACTCATGATGTATTTCATGAGCCAAAACAGTAACAACAAATCTCACAATGGAGACTGGTGCTGACTTGAGCAAATCAATGAGCAATGGGATGACTCCTGAAGAGAGGGAGAAGCTCATAAATATTTGAAAAAAAACAAATAACTTTTTCTTTGATCAATAGCAAAAAAGAGTGATGATATACGAAAGAAAATAAATGAGCTTAGTGATTATTATAGATAGCAAGTCTCATAATGGAAACGTTACTGGTGCCCGCTCGACCAAATTGATGAACAATGGAGGGCAATGCTCCTACAGTGCTATATTATATATCTCACTGAATTTAAAAATACAACATGGATGATTTCTGTCCTCATCAGGTTTTAAAATGACTGGTGTAGCACAGTATTCCATATGGTAGTAAACAGGTAATATTATCTATATTATCCTATAATCAAAATCATATTATTCTACCTAGTTTTGAAATAAAAATTTATGTGTTGCAATAGTGACTTTAGAGTCCATTGCATGTTTTTAACCTCTCCATCTGTAGTATGAGACATATTTTACCAGAAATACTTACAAGTACTAAATTAAAGGGTTTGAAGGTTTCTATTTTATTTAGGACATCATAGTAAATTAAATGATAAAAATACAAGTTAAAATATAATTATAGTATTTATCATACTGTCACTGCCACTCTCACTGTCATCCCATTGTTCATAGATTTACTTGAGTGGGTGCCAGTAATGTCTCCAATGGTCCCAGCCCTGAGATTCTAGCAGCCTCTCCTTACTTGTTTTTTTCAGTGATTTGAGACTCTTTTTAGGGTCAAGGGAATGAGACCTGTTATTTGTACTGTATTTGGCATATTGAATATGCAACTGGGAGCTTGCCAGGCTCCTCCGTGCGAGCAGGATACTCTCGGTAGCTTGCCATTTATCATACAACCACAATATTTATGAGTTGCCACTATGCTAAAAAGTTTGACCACCTTGTAAATGTGTATCTCGCGGCGATCTAATTAAAAATAAATGACAAATAGAACTATCTCTCTCTATGTAGTACAGGGGGGAGTATACTTGATTGTGGCCAACGTGAGGTTGGTCCCTGGCAATCCTGAGTCCTACCAGGCTTATCCTTGAAAGCTGAACAAAGAGTAAACCCCAAACATCACTGAATATGGCCCTAAAACAAACAAAAAAGCACAACAATTACTCATATATTAAAAATTAATCACTGTCACTGTCACTGTCACCCCGTTGCTCATCGATTTGTTCGAGCAGGCACCAGTAACGTCTCTCATTGAGAGACTTATTGTTACTGTTTTTGGCATATCCAATACGCACGGGTAGCTTGCCAGGCTCTGTCACTCGGGCTCAATAGTCTGGGTAGCTTGCCGGGCTCTCCGAGAGGGGCGGAGGAATCTACTCGGGTCTGCAGCCTGAAAGGCGAATGCCCAACCGCTGTGCTATCACTCCAGCCCCATTAAAATTAATAGGGAAACAAAATTTTAAGAGTCTATTTGTAAAATGTGACAGTAGAAATTTATCTCTAATCCTTCTACTGTGTTAGTCATTCAGTGTTTTTGTATGTTGGCAACTCACTCTTCTGTTGGTTTTAGGACTCATACAAAGTAATATGTACATATATATCACAAACAAAATGACTATGTTTATTATCAAATTATATTTTATCAAAAAATATAAATAACTTTTGTGTCAGTATGAAATATATTTTTACTCCGTCTTTCTCTGAGTTTTCTCTTAGTTTCAGAGAACCACACTCAATCTATTGGTATAAGAATACAGATAATGCTAGTGCTAAAGGTAATTATGAAATTGGGTTTCTGAAAGTAGAATTTTTTTTTATTACTTGCTTCACCTCTAACTCTGAAGACTAACTAAATCTCAGTGACAGGAGAGATAGTAGAGCAGGTAAGGAGTTTCCTCGACTGCAGCCAAACTTAGATTCCACGCACCCAAATATGGTCTTCAGTCTGCTAGGAGTGATATCTGAGCAAAGAGGCAGGAATAAGCCCTGAGTGCTACCAGTTGTGTCCCACAAAACAATACAAACAAACAAACAAACAAACAAAAACACTGAATTAGGTATTTAACACACATTTCTTGATTGCGTTATTGAAATGAGTCCCGTATAAGGAGACAATGCCATAAACTTTCTTCTCATGTTTATACTTATCTTTTGCTTTCATTTTCATTCAATACACCGCACACAACACAGACATAGTGAAATTATTTTGTTCTCTAAGTGAAAATCACTAGCTATGAAAGAGTCCCAAGAGATAAAACACAATGACTACAAATACTGTGAAACTCCCTAGGGAACTTTTAACTCAATTTTTCCAAGAGTGGCAGAAGAATAAAGAAACAGGTCTGTCAAGTTCTAGAAAAGAACCATCAGTCCCTGGAGGAATTCCTGAGAATGGGCATTACTTTTGTTGCTTTTGAAACCTTCTTCAATCTACTGCTGTTGACACTGTCCATTTACTGGACCATCGCCTGCTTTGAAGAAAGAAATTCAGAAAGGGAGGATGCCAGCTTGAAGTCCATAAATAGTGTTTGAGTAGACCTGTCAAAAGAAATGAAATCATTTCAAGTTTGAAACTCTGTGACTTAACTACTGAGACTATGGGAGCTTGAAAGAACGGGGAGTAGGGGCTGTGTGTGATGAGGGGAATAGAGGGAAGCACCAAATAATAGAAGCCATGCTTTTATTCTGTCAGCTTAAACAAGAAAATTCATTTAGGGGGTACTCAAAATACTTCATGACTTATAGTTCTTAAGATATTTTACAATGACATTATCTTCAACTTTTAGATATTTAGATCCATAAAAAAGACTTCTATTTTCCTCCTGAAATAGTAAACACACTGTAAAAATTTGTATAGGATAAAGTAATGAATTTATTTGCTGACATACAGGTAAAAATGGAGAAAATTACTGGTTTCTTTCAGATGTGTCATGACATTTTAATTAAAAAATTATTCATTTACTGTTATTATTTCTTTTTGCTTGATACTTTTTTATTGTTTTGAGCTATATGCTCTTCATATCCTTGTTTATCATAGAATTGTTCTCTTAATATGAATTTAAATAATTCAAGTATAATCTAAATATACAAAGCTATAGCATTTTTTTTCTAATAAGACCAGTTTTCTCCATTTGGTATATAATCCCATCATGAACATTTAAATTCTAATTGATATTTACATTCTATTGATGATAAGGTAAATACAACTTTAGGTAATAGGATATCTATTAGTTTCAAATATATATTATTATTAATGAAATTTAATTATTAAAATAATAAAAAGTATACTGGGATAGTAGTATATGGTTATTGATAGTTTGGCAACTTAGTTGGTATCCTAGCATTAGAAGTATAGAATGATGGGGGCTAAAGCATTTGCCTTGCACGTGGCTGACCTGAGTTCAATTCCCAGCATCCCATATGGTTCCCGGAGTACCGCCAGGAGTAATTCCCGAGTTTAAAGCCAGGAATTACCCATGAGCATTGCTGGGTGTGGCACAAAAGAGAAAAAAAAAAGAAGTATAGAATGATAATATAAAAATTACTGTAAACCAAATGAGTTCAATTTAAAAATTGGTAAAAGAATCAAAATGGGATAAAATGTAATTAATATCTAAATACAAGCATGTTTTTTCTATTATACACTTATTCTAAAATAGAAACTAGTAGCTTATCAAATGAAATTTTATGGTTATACAATATATAGTCATATAAATATGTAGTCATATTATATAACATCATTTTATTTATACTTTTTATAATTTCTATTGGGCTGGAGCGATAGCATTGCGGTTGGGCATTCGCCTTTCATTCTGCCAACTCATGTTGGATTCTTCCGCCCCTCTCGGAGAGCCCAACAAACTACCGAGAGTATGGAGCCCGCGCGGCAGAGCCTGGCAAGCTACGTGTGGCGTATTGGATATGCCAAAAACAATAACAATAAGTCTCTCAATGAGAGACGTTACTGATGCCCGCTTGAACAAATCGATGAGCAATGGGATGACAGTGATCATTTCTATTTAGTCATCTAAAATATTCACTACTACCCTACAAATTATATAACATACATAATATCTAGCTCGTTAGTACACAGAGTCACAGCATACTAAGTTCTCAAACTTTAGGAAAACTTTTTTTTTTTTTTTTTTTTTTTTTGCTTTTTGGGTCAAACCCGGCGATGCACAGGGGTTACTTCTGACTCTGCACTCAGGAATTACTCCTGGCGTTGCTCAGGGGACCATATGGGATGTTGAGAATGGAACCCGTGTCAGCCGCATGCAAGGCAAACGCCCTACCCACTGTGCTCTCACTCCAACCCCAGAAAAACAGTTTTATAATATACTTTTTAAGACTTTTCTAGTGACTGAAGGAAATAATAGTATGGCAGGTAGGTTGCTTGTTTTACAGAAGCCCAGAAAGAGTTTGATCCCCAAGACACCATATGGCTCCCTAAGTCCTGTGTTGTGTGATTCCTGAGCACAGAGCCAGGAACCAGCACAGAGCAGAACAGGGGTATAACCGCAACACACTTAAATATATATACATATATATATATATATATATATATACACACCCATATATATACACACATATGTATATATATGCACTTATATACACAAATGCATGTGTGTACATATATATAAAACTATTGCAGTCAGATTCTCATCCTTCTGCCCTTGAACATAAAATAAAAAGTAGAATTGTGGGTTTTTTTTTCATATGGACTTGCAAAAGCTTTGTTACCTAGACCATCATTTTTCTGACGGTATGAAATCCTGTTGAACCTTTATTTTTCTGACTAATATTTTCCTCACACAAAGCAAGCAACTTGATAAAACTTAAGTCAGAGAACAGAATATAATTTTATTCTTATAGTATTGTCAACAAAATTGTACTAAGAGTGTCATTTAAATTTTCTTATTTTATCATCAGTACCATAAATTATAGAGAGCACATGTGATGGAATATAACATCTATAATAAAGTATATGGAAGCCTGACTGATTAATTACTGTATTTAATAGAATCCTCTCAAAATAAATAACTTAAGCAAATTTTATTGACAAAATAAGAAAATTAATCAATATTTTGAAACATTAATAATTAATTATGGACCTTGGTGTTTGCAAAAAGAAGAAAAATCTTTTCTACTTTCTCTTTCAGCCAACTAGAATTATTTGAAAATTAGCAGTCAAGAATCGAATTAGTCTTCATGTTAAGGCAGCATCAATACACAGACCACCGTGTATTGAAATGTTATAAAAATTAGTAAACACCAGTAGGCTTCTTCACTGTGGTATGCATTTACTAAACAGAAAATTAATATTTTCACTAGCAGGGCAACTTCATTTATAATCATTTCATTATGCATCACCTACATTCAAATGTATTATTTCCTAATTTGCATTTTACCAATATAATTGATTTAGGTCAATAAGGCATCTCCCAAATGAAGAACAGCCAAAAAAACTTGTTCAGTAATACACATAAATTCAAAGGTCTTCCCCTTGCCACCAGCTTCTACCAGCTTTTTATCACTGTAAAACTGCTGCATGATTTTGCATTCTACAGCTCCATCTTGTGTCATGCAGTTATTTAAAAGCACTTCTTTGCTTTTTTTTTTTCCCTGAACAAGATAATTGAGGACACTGCTCTTTGAGGACACTGAAAGATGACAAGGTGGGCTAAATGTAAATGCATAGACAAATACTCTGAACAAGTGTTAATAATAACCAGATGGGAACTGCAACTAATATGCAATGCATGTGCTGCTCTTTCAATCAAGCTCAGTGGTAAAAAGGCTTCTCCTTGCAACAGTAGCATAACCTTGACAATGTCTCATTTCCCTCCAGTTCATGTGTGGCAAGCAGTAGCAGCAGTGCATTTTGCTGGCCAGATGCTTGGGTCTGCAGCTGTGGACGGCACTAGTTCCATATTTTCAAATAAAATTAGTTTTGACAGTGAATCTTTATTAACAGCATCTCTAGTTTTTAGTGTTGCAACAGTTTGTATAAGCCATGCTGGCCATTTAAGAATCTGTATTGTCCAGAGATAATTATTTATTTTTGTTAATGTGCTTAACAAAAGTAAACATTTCAAATTCCAATAGAGTTTAAGCAACCTATTCTGAAAGTCCTTGAGAGAGGGATACTACAAAGAAAAGCTGAAAGCACAGATTTTTGTCAGTGGAGCATGAAGATGACTAAGAAAATGACCTCAAATTGACATTTTTAAGCAATCCAACTGTGATGGCAATAGAAATTGCAATAGGCAAATGATATTCTATTCCCTAAATATTTCAATTTCATTTAATTGCCTATAATCACATCTCAGTTCCTTAAAAAGTAATATTCTTACTATTGTATACGAATATAATGAGATAGCTTTTAAAATAATAATAATAATACATATATTCCTATTTAAAACCTGAATAATGTTGTTATGAAAATCTAAGATGTGCATGATTTAAAACATACTCTAAATAGTTATTTTTATAAGGATATTTCACATTGCTAATAAAGCTATTTCAATTAATTTTAATTACAGCTGTCAAGTAGGTATTGCTATTATTTGAATGTGCCTTTATATGATATGGGAAGACATCTTATGGTTCTGTTTACCTGCTGAAAGTATGATGGTTTAACCAAATAATAATATTGTTCTTTATTATCATTTCCTAACTTCAAAGCCAAACTATAATTTAAGATGGTTCTTGATATAATAGTGTTTCATATATTTATATAGTTCCTCTTATCCTTTATAAAAGATTAAGTAGAAAAATCCTTCAAAATCAGGTTATTGCATATGCATTTATGTTTTTGTGTGATGTGTCATTCTTCTAAAAAGACAATATTTATTTTATTTTTTTGATCATGGTCTTAACAAAAAAATTCACTGTTTATCAGTATAACTCTGATACAAACTACTAAACAAGTATAGTTAAAATGATTATTACTTAAATGTTTAATATTGCCAAACTTATTTCTCGAAACTTACCTTCAGTAAATAAATTTTATGTTATTAGTTTTATCTACGTGTTATTTTAAAACTGTTAAAAAACTAAAAAATAATTTAAAATGCATTCTGCTATTGAGGGTTTGAAATATTTAAGATAATGGTATATTTGAATAATTAATTTTTATCAAAAATTTTATCAATTGATATTACTCATATTAATTCAGTGCTGTATTATACTATGTACTGTATCACTGTATCACTGTCATCACCATTTTGAATAACTTGTTGTTACTGTTTTTGGCATATCAAATACACCACGGGTAGCTTGCCAGCTCTTCTGTGTGGGTGAGATACTCTCGGTAGCTTGGGCTCTTCAAGAGGGGCAGAAGAATCGAACCTGGGTCAGCCATGTGCAAGGTGAACACCCTACCGCTGTGTTACCGCTCCAGCCCATTATAATTTTAATAAAATATAAAATAATTTTAATAACTATTATTATCAACAAATAAAGTGCAGTTCAATATTATAAGAAATTCAGATTCATAGGCCGGAGAGATAGAATAGCAAGTCAGATATAGATTAGCAGATAGAATAGCAGTTCATCTCTTGCATGAGACGGACGTAAGTTTAATCCCATGAACCCCTTATGATCGTTTGATTTCTACCAGAAGTGATTTGTAAGTACATGAAGGAGAAAGTCCTGATCAGCACGTGGTATGGCCCCACAAGCAAAGCAAAACAAATCAAAAAAGCTTAATCTGCCTCTTCTGAGTATATGCATTTCTGCGTGCATATGCACATATTTCTGTTTTATTTTAAATTTGTGACACATTTATTGAAACTTTACAACATTAACCATAAAATTGGTTGTTTCTGTTTTGTTTTGCTTTTTGGAATACTATTTACTATGCTCAAGGCTTACTCCCAGCTGGGTGGGTCAGTGATCAGTACTAGTGGTTCCCAGGGGAGCTTCTGTGGTGACAGGATCAAACCCTGTTCAGCAGCATGCAAAGAAATTTCTTTACTTTCTGTTCTATCTTTCCATCTCAGCAACAATAAAAAGTTTTAAGTAAAATGTTGAAGTGTCAAAGAACGGACAGAAACTTTATATCTGGCCAACACAGCGATATGAAATGATGAAATAAAGATGAATTTTAAGAGTGAAGAAGTGGAGTCTCCTTTTTTGAAAAATGAAGAAGTTATTGAAACTGGAGATATTATATTTGGGTTATAGAAGGGGACACTAAGACAGGGGGAAGAAGAAAAGTGCCTACCACAGAGGCAGACTGGGAGGGTAGGATGGAAATGGGGACATCAGTGGAGAGTAGAGGGCAATGTTGAAGGCACTGATGTTGGAACAATGAACTCATGAAACTCAGTCATCACTATCTTTGTAACTTTGTAATTCATGGTAGTTCAATTGAATAAAAAGCAAAGGAGGAAAGATGCTGTGTATCACCAGGTGTGGAACACCCTGCCACACCCTCTTCCAAAAAGAAAAGAATATAATTTACCATTTATATAAATAACTCTATACCTTTTTGCATCTAGATGGATCCTTACTAAGATTTTGAGCTGTACTGAAAACTCCTTGCATTTTATTTCCATTACCTGGACTCACAGAGAACATAAACACAACTAAAAAAGCATGAAAAGCAAATCATTCTGCCTGGTATTTTTATTCAAGGCTTATTTTTTCTTAAACTTAGGAAAGAAGACTAGTTCCTGATAGAAAAACATCACCCAGGGGCTGGGCCATGTAGGATAGAGGGAGAGCTTTGCTCACAGCTGTTCCAGGATCCACCTTGCGATCCAAAATGGTCCCCGAACACCACCAGGAAAAATCCCTGAGTACAAAATATTGCTGGGTGTGGACCCACAAAACCTCACAAAAATAAGTAAAATAGCACTCCAAGTATTCCAGTTTAGCAAAGCAATATACACATGTAGGTGACAGCGATTGTTGGTTGAACACAGAAATTCTGTGATTAGACTTAAATTCATCATAAACTGCTATATTGTGCCGAGGGGGCAATAAATAATCTACTCTTTCTTACTTTTATTCATCCACGATTCTGAAATGCTGCAGATATTCTATATTAAAGCTATAGTTTTTAACTATCCCAATTTTACAGAGGTTGAATTTGGACAAGCTAATCAATTCTGCATAACACTAAACAGGTTAAAAGTAAGTTCTCAGTGCAAATGTTTCAAATTATTGCCATTGCTCATCAATAACACTATTTTGTGGTCTTTATTTTTTAAATACCAGAACTCTATCCTTTGTGTTAGATATAGCATAAGAAATTTTCAAAATAAATGAGTAGAAAATATGCATCCTATATTCAGGACTCAATTTATGTGGTTAAAGAAAGGGGCAAAGATACATGGAAGTAGAAATGTCTTATAATATTTTTTTAAATTTATTTCACTTAAAACAAATCGCTTCACGTGTGTCACTTTTCATCCCATTGCTCATTGATTTGCTCGAGCAGGTGCCAGTAACGTCTCCATTCAACTTAAAACGTATAGCCTGGAATTAAGCTAGCCTTTGTGTGAGGATATCTGAAAAAACTGTATTACAGAGATAGAAATGTCACTTGGAAGTAGATAGCTAATGTTTTAATGAAGAACTTTCATGTTTCCCAAATTTATTTTGTCTAGTTTTCATTTTAGAAAAAAAAATACTCAGCATCCTAGAAATCTACTTTCATTAAATTAATGGACAGACTAAGTGCACCTATTGCTAGCTAGATCATTACAAAACTTGTGTAATATCTCCAGTTTGAGAAAGACATATTTAAAGGAATTCTTTGTAATTGATGTAGAACTGATATAGAATACCTTCCAATTGAGAGTAAAGCATTGGTTTATTACTATGGATAGTAAACTTGTTTTTAAATTATCTTGTTTGTTTGGTTAAGATTAGAACAGTATACTGGCTATTCATTCAGATATAAAAGGAAAAGCTCGAAATTGTAGGGTGGCTATTTAATAAAAATAATAATAACCAATAATCATGAATATGTGCACATATGTACATGGATTTCAATAATATTAAAATTCTTGGAAGCCAATTTCATATAGATTATAACTGAAAATAAAAATTACATTTATTAACACAAAATCACTTTATGGTAATAGTTAATATACTTGAATCATATTGAACAAAATTCTTTATTTAAAAATAAGCTTATAGGCTCTCTCCACCCTTGGAGAAGCCTGTTTCTCTCTTGAGTACGTTATCCTTACTTTTCCCTCTCTCTTATCCCTTTCTCCTTCCCTCAAAAAGCCTCTAAATAGAATCTGATTTACTTCACTGCTTGTCTACTCCTGAAATTTTTTTCCGTGAGCGAGACAAGAACCCAGTAACCCTGGATCCTGTCCTGTGTGGTAGAGGCGGTTGGGGAGAAAGTGACCATTTTTCTCTCCCCCACTTCACGTAAGTCACCCGTGAGGCCCACCAACATCATTTGGCAACCATGAAGGGACAGCAGTGAAGAAATGCACGAGGAAGTAGATAATCTGTGGATAATCTGTTGTGGAGGATAAAACCAGCTTTGTCTATATCAATTAATGACGAGATCCCGACAGAGAACCAGGTGACCTACTCCTATGTACCCAAAGAAGATCTAAAATTCCTTTTCAAGAAGAACTAAAAAATGCTTCTATCCAAAGCTAAGTACCATGTCTATTTATCTGAAATGTCTCATAATAATAATTGGAACACAACCAATAGAAACAGAGCCTAACTTATTCTTACAGTGGGCCCACCATTATGCAAAAGAAAGAAATTAGAGTCCATGCTGAGTGTGTGGCCTTATGCCCTTATCCAGCACCTCTGGGTTACCCTGGTGGGTGTCCCCATTTCAAGGGACAGACTGCGCAGCCCTTCAGGACTTTATAAACTCTTATAAGACACTGTTTCGGGGCTGGAGCAATAGCACAGTGGGTAGGACATTTGCTTTGCACACGGCTGACCCGTGTTCGATTCCCAGCATCCCATATGGTCCCCTTAGCACCACCAGGGGTAATTCCTGAGTGCAAAGCCAGGAGTGACCCCTGTGCATCATTGGGTGTGACCCAAAAAGCAAAAAACAAAAACAAGACACTGTTTCTTCCCTCAGATATCTCTATTACCAGGTCCAATGTAAGTAAATGGCCTGGTATTCCTATATCCATAAGGAAGCCAGGACACAACATGTCCTTCTCCATTAAGCAGACTCAAGGAGAGGCCAACGCTTATGCCAAACAGCCATCAAATGCATCAAAACTCATAGCACCTTCTGAAAGAGTTAAACATACTGAATGAATTTACCAGGTCTGGGACCAATATACATGGATGACTCCCTCAACAGGGACTCTAAGTAAAAAGGCCCCATTATGCTGGGAACAAAATTGGCCACCAACTTCTGAATACTACACGCGTTTCCCAGACATGAGGAGGCTCCAGCCCTTCATGTGTGAGCAGACTCAAGTCCTACAAACCACTGATTGGTTTGCAACAGACTGGACAAGGAGGCCAGGAATTAGGTGGCTGGCACCAAACGGTTTGCACTGACTACATGGACAGAAATTATGGCCCTGGATTCCCCCCGGCTGGAATGGCAGATATACGCTAGGCTTCTCCTGGATGCAGGGCAGACGTGTGCAGACACTCCATCCACAAACCGGCTAGCTACCGGCATATGCTCCACCGCTGGACTAGGTCAGTTTTCCACTGGTATGATCATTTGAGTGTTTTTTTTTTTTTTGCCCCACATATAGGAATAGAAGATGTTGCTCAGAATATAGAAATCCTGACAAAGTATATGCAAAAGGCAGTAAATGACACCCATACTTGTCTTTCTCTTATTAACTCAGAAATGTCTCAAATGGGAAGGGCAATCCTTCAAAACCAGATGATTTTAGATATACTCACTGCTGAGCAGGGAGGAACTTGTGCTGTCATAAAAACTGAGTACTGTGTATACATCCTGGACTATACTGCAAATGTGAATAATCTTCTGGATGACATGAAAACACAGGTACAGTCTCTTGAGGACTCCTTTCCAAGTTTCTGGGTTTGGATCTCTTCATGGTTTTGAGGAGGATGGACATGGTTGGAGAAACTATTACTTTCTATCTTTATGATCATAAGAATAGGTATAGGATTATGCTGCTTTGGTTTCTTCTGTTTCAATTTTTTTCTCACCATCTCAGACAGGATGTTATCTAAAGCTATAGATCACTCTGCTCTTGCTAGATCAGAGGCAACATTCTACTCCACGAGGGTCTAATCATCTCAAAGTGATATTGCTCAGTCTAACTTACTTGATCTTTTCTTCAGGAACCCAACTAATTCATTGCCTGGAGCCCACTAAAACTAAGATAGCATGGGATTTCACCCCTTGTGCAGGCAGGGCCAGTTCCCCTCTGTCAGCACGAAGCAGCTCCAGCAGATGGACCTTCAGCCATTTTCCCTTAAATATTCAAGGTGGTGAAATCTCTATGGGGGATATGAAGTAGGCAGGTAGATAGGGAAAGGCTCTGGGCAATGAAAATTCAGATTTAACAGAGTCTCTGGGAAGGAGACTCTTAAGACTTGCAGATTCACACAATATGGAAAAAACCAGAGTGCCCGAAAACAGATGATTGGCTAAAGAAACTCTGGTATATTTACACAATGGAATACTATGTAGCTGTCAGGAAACATGAAGTCATGAAATTTGCATACAAGTGGATCAACATGGAAAGTATCATGTTGAGTGAAATGAGTCAGAAAGAAAGAGACAGACATAGAAAGATTGCACTCATATGTGGAATATAATGTAACTGAGAAGTACAAGTTGGCAATGATGCAACTTCTGGCAGATATCTCTCTGAACTTAGTTACTAAAATACTAAATTACAGAAACCCAAAACTGAGAGGCCGCTAAGGGTGGTCACTCGACCTCATATCTCTTCATCCTCAGCAATGGAAAACAAATTATCTAATGCTTCCTTTTCAGCAGGTCTGACTTTAGGGGAGAGACTCTCCAAACAATAATAGTGAGTTTTGTTGAAATATTGTATGCAATCAAAGTGAAAGTAAAGTGAAATTTATTAGTTACACAGGCGGGGGGGGCTTAGGGTGGGGGGGCTAGGGGCGTGGGGGGGTTTGGTGTGGGAGGGGGCGGGGTGGAGCTATACTGGGATTCTTGGTGGTGGAATATGAGCACTGGTGAAGGGATGGGTATTCGAGCATTGTATAACTGAGATTTAAACCTGAAAACTTTGTAACTTTCCACATGGTGACTCAATAAAAAATGTAAAAAAAAAAAAAAAAGACTTGCAGATTGAAGAAAACAAAAGACCTGAAGAAACCATCCACAGACCCTGAGGATCTGAATGGCTCTCCCCCCAGACCTCTCTGTTATTCCTAATAACTTCAGTTACTCAGCCCCAAGGAGACTCCAGAACACCCCATGGAGACAACCTATAAAAGCCAGCCCAACAGCCCATTCAAGGCTCTCTCCACTCTTGAAGAAGCCCAGGTTCTCTCTTGAGCATGTTACTCTTACTTTTCCCTCTCTCTTATCCCTTCCTCCTCCCCTCAAAAAGCCTCTAAATAGAATCTATTTACTTCAAAAAATAAATTAATTAAATGAATAAATAAATAAAAATAAGCTTATAATATTACTTTAGAGATTTTGAGAATGTAGGAATTAATTACCCTTTTCAATTTTTACTAGAAAATATTGGGGCTGGAGCAATAGCATAGCGGGTAGGGCATATGCCTTGCACGCAGCCAACCTGGGTTCGATTCCCAACATCCCATATGGTCCCCTGAGCATCACCAGGAGTAATTCCTGAGTGCAGAGCCAGGAGTAACTCCTGTGCATCACCAGGTGTGACCCAAAAAGAAAAAAAGAAAAAAAAAAAGGAAACATTTATATGTTGTAAAAATTTCAGTTAAACAGTTGCTGAAACATTTTCTTTTTAAACTAATATCAAACCTTCAGAGAGTTTCTTGCCCGCACGCCTGGCTGTCTTCCCCGGGGCCCCTCGGAGGGGATGGGCTCCAGCTTCCCTCCCCACCCCAAGCAGAGCTCCCGGCGGCCGAAGACCACCGGAACCTAGCTACAGCCATACTGGAGGCTCCTCTCTACACATTCGGACAGGCCTCATGCATGAAGGTACCTGCAGAGGAACCCAGGTGTGTGTAATCCCATCAACGGTCAACATCCAGAGACTTAAAAGCAAGCTCTCAGAAGCGCGCGGGCGCAAGCGGCCACGCGATATCTTTAGCCTGCTTCTCCCTCTAGGAGAAACTTGCAATCTTCTGAGAGTTTCCTGCCCCCATGGGACAGCCTTACAAGCTCCCCATGGTGTATTTATATGCAAAATCCAGTAACAAGCTGGATCTCATTCCCCTTTTAGACATGAAGAGCCTCCACTGCAACATCGTTAGGAGGGCCAAGTCAAAATAGACTTCTAAGATTTCAGACAAAGGACGAAATGAGATGTTACTGAGCCCACCCGAGAAATCGGTGATTAACGGGATATTGTGATGGTGTGATTGTGATCAACCCTTCTAGTTTCTCTTGCATCAAACATAATGTTCTTGTAGAGTTGAGTACAAATATTATATATTTGAACATTTTAAGTTCTGCTGCTTTTTCAAAATGTACTTATAAGAAACTTGCACTTATTCTTTATCATATTTGCTATCTGTTTATCTTTCTTTATAAATTACTCAAAATAAATAACTTAAATCCAAAGTCTATTTCTTTTAAATTGCACATTTAAGTATTCTTAAAGCACAAACTTTATTGTTTCACAATACATATCTAAAAAACTTCTGTATAAAATAAATTTGATTTTGTGTCCTTAAATTAATTTTAAATAGATGCAGTACTGATATTATCAACAGTGATATGCCACAGAGACTGGCTCACATTAAAAAGAACAACACCCAGAGCTGGCTCTGATATGGGGAGAAAAGAACACATTCATTGTTGTAATGAATGCCTACTAGTCCAACATTTTGGAAAACAATATGGGAATTTCTTGAAAAAAACAAACAAACAAACTATAAATTGAGTTACCATATAACCCAAGAGCATACCACTGGGTATACGTTTTGTATACCAAAAAATACAATGCGGAAATGTACACTGGTGAAGGAACTGGTATTGGAACTCTGTATGTTTGAAACCCAATTATTAGCAAGTTTATAACTATGTATATCAAAGTGATTCAACAAGATCAATATCAAAATCAACATCAAAATCCATAACATTTCATTAATATATGATAGCATAAAAACCAAAAGTACTTAGGGACACTTAAAACCATAATACATTACTTAAAGAGTTTAGGAGAACATAATAAGTAGAAATATAACACATGTTAATGGATTTGTAGCACTGTAGCACTGTCATTCCGTTCATCAATTGGCTCAAGCAGGCACCAGTAACATCTCCATTGTGAGACTTGTTACTGTGTTTGACATATCAAATATGCTTTCCATGCTCTGTGGTGTGGGCAGTATACTCTCAGTAGCTTGCCCGGCTCTTCTAGAGAGATGGAGGAATCCTGTCCCTAATTAATGGATTTAGGGACAATATTTTTAGCATAACAATACTACCTTGAGCAATTAATAGTTTCAATGCAAATCCTCTAATAATCCTTTGCTATTTTTTTAAGAAATTGCAAAATTCATCCTGAAAATCTTATATAATCTAGAGTCAACCAAAATATTCTTGAACAAGAACAAAGTGGAGAACTCACACTTTCTAATTTGAAAATATACTGCCAAATTACAGTAGGGTCTGATGGGTAACTTTATATCACTAAGTATATAAACATTTAAAAATTTATAGAGTGACAAAACTTCATTAAATAAAATATGTATAGAACATTAAATACTCAATGTGTGGTTGAATTCTGTTATGTTTTCTTTGTTAAAAGAATGAATTAAATATTATATATTATGAATAATCTTGGTAAAGTACTTGAAACTATTGGTAACAGGAAAAAAAATAGTGCCTGAGACTTTGCAATTATTAGCTTTAGCAAATTCCAGCCATAGAGGTCAACACTATTATTATAAACAATGAAAATATAAACATGGTTCAATATTCAGTACAATGAAAACTTAAAACCTGATGTGTTTCCATAGCAATTGTAGTTTGTTTACAGAATGCAATTTTTCAAGAACTTGCCTTGAAATGATGGATAACAACAACCTCATTTTGAACTTCCAGTTGTACTGTTAGCATTCATTAGTAAAATATTATTTTTAAATTTTGTAATTTAAAAGCAGAAACTTTACTATTGCTTCATTTTTAATATATTTAAAGACTGATGGTTTCATTGCTTAAGCTAAATATACTTTTAAAGATGAATATGTATGCTCTGTTTAAATTGTGTCAGTGTAAATATATTACTGTGGTTTTAGCAATGCTGTATGTAGTAAATTTTCACTAATATACAAGATGTTACAGTAATGTTTTAGTCCATAATCATCTACTCCAATGCACAGAGAACTCATTTCCTACTTCTAATTTCTCATAATTATATTAACCTGTGTACAATAGGTTAACATCTATAACAGTTGATAAATACCTCTGTGCCAAAAACAACATTTGTTCATTGCCATTTACAAAATCACATATGGTTCTTTTTAATAGTCTGGTTGTCACAAAAAACTTCATTGGTTGAGGTTGTTTTATTTGGTCTTTCAGCATCTCAAGAGATGCTAACAGTGGTCCTGGTTTCATAGAAGAAATGGGTACCAGAGGCTTTTTAACTATGTCCAATGGCCACACAGTACTCCTGCTCAGTTTGGTTTTTTTTTTTTTTTGCTTTTTGGGTCACACCTGGTAATGCACGGGGGTTATTCCTGGCTCTGCACTCAGGAATCACCCCTGGCAGTGCTCAGGGGACCATATGGGATGCTGGGAATCGAACCCGGGTTGGCCGTGTGCAAGGCAAAAGCCCTCCCCGCTGTGCTATCGCTCCAGCCCCTCCTTCTCAGTATTTTTATGATGGTCTCATATACCTGCCTAAGTGCAAGAAAACTTGAGAAAATCATGGCTTAACAATTACATTTGTAAGTATTAATAGCTCTCTGACATCTATTATCAGGTAAATTTGGTCACTATTTCTTGTGCTTTTAGACCTTCAAGATTTTTTTCAAATCTTATGCAAACCTTTCCATTTGACCTGTCACACTTGTGGACATGAAATGTCCATTTCATCAATTATGGATGAAAGCCAATATTTTGTGACAGTGCTTCTTCACCTGTAATAAAATGACAGTTCTATCTTATTTTATCAAGATAAAATAAATGTTATCTTCTGAACTAGAAAAAATATATAATTTTAGAATTCTTTGTATGAATGAAAATTTAAGAGACGTTGTTATTTGCTAATTATTTGATGACAAAACCAGTACTTTCTGGTCTTTATCAAGGTCCTGTGATTATTCCTAATATTTTTTTCTTTTTTGAAAAGTTTTTATTTTAGGCACTGTACTTTTTTATAGTATTAGTGCTAAGGTTTTACATGTATTAAAATACTACAGCATCACATCCTCTACCCGAGTGTTCCTTCCCTCTATCACTGTCCTAGGTCTACTGGCCCCTCCAAATTCTTATTTCCTCTGTTCCACTCCCAAACCCTCCACCATGGTGGCTTCCTAATAAAGAGTAGTTCTGTTTCTGTTGCCTTTGGCCATTGGTTATTCTTCTACTACATTTCTTTATATCCCATATATGAAACATATCATTCTGTATCTGTCCCTCTCTCTCTGACTAATTTCATGCCATGATATCTTCCTCCAGATCCATCCATGTAGCAACATGGATTCCATCTTCTTCTCTTGGGTTGAATGAATTCATCTTTTTAAAACTCAGTAGCATTCCATTATACACATAGAATAGTCTCTCAAAGAATAAATATCAATGAAAAATAAAAGTACCCAAATAAGTTTGAAAAATAATAAATTTTGGTGAGAATGTGGAGAATTTGGAAACTTTATGTACTATTGGCAGGAACATAAAATGATACTGCTATTTGTGAAGATAGTATGACATTCCTCAGGAAGCTAAATTTAGAATTAAAACATGATTATATAATTTCATTTCTGGAATGGAAGTGTCATATGTTCATTAAAAGGGAACTTTAAAAAATATGGAAGCAACTCCTGTCCCTGAAAAGTTGACTAGGTAAAGAAACTCTCCTTTCATTTCTTTTACTGTATATCATCTCAATCATTGTTGCTATTGAGTGATTTTTTTTACATGAAGTGGTAACAGGAAACAAACCCAATATTAAGCATCCATAACCATTGAATATTAAGGTTTTCAAAATTATGTTTTCAATTTAATATACTAAAATATATATAATGTGCCACATATAGCATTAAATATTTCATGTCTCCAATATTTAACACATTTTTATTATTGCTTCATAAACCAGCAACAGCACAAATAAAAATAATTTGTAAGTTTGTTCTTGGTTCTTTTTTTTCATACTCTTTGAAATGGGATATCATTTTATTTTATGTGAATTTTCACAATTTCCTTTTCTTAGCTTATATTTCTCTTTCTTTGATCTTATTCTGTTTTAAATATATTAAGTAGTTCAGTGCCACTTAAAGACATAGATTTTTCTTGTCCACCAGTACTTTCCCTTTGCTATAACGATAACTCATACAAAAGTTAAACTTTATAACATAAGTTGTCAGAATGCATTATTTTTCACTTCATTAAGAACTCTCACTGCGTTCGAAAAGGTATCTTGTCATGATTACCTATGCTTCAGGAGGAACGCAGTGTATACTTTTCATGCTATTAGTGCTGTCATTATTATTTTAAAATCTCATTTATTGAAATTCAGTACAAATCCAATAAGTCTTCTGCATCCTCAGCCTCTGATTATGTTGGCCTGGTAAGGGACACATTGCAGAAAACCCAAGAAGGACTTTCAATTTTAAGATCTCTCTCTGAATTTCCCTTAAAAGGTCAAGGCACCAAACTCTGATCCACATCATAGCCTGAACCATGTTCTGAAAAGGGAGAACTGTAAAAACCAGTCTTCAAGATCACCACCTTGAGACTCTGCATTTGCAACCTTTGCAGTCAGACTTCACATCCTCTAGTCTTTTCATTTGAAATAAGTGGACTCTAGTGAACCTTAAACCCTTTCTCATAATTCTTCTCATGCCAATCTCTGAAAACATAAGAACTAACTTATCATGATACAGATACAGTGTCTCTTGTATTTATTTTTTATCTATTATTAGAAATTCATTTGAAATATAACTCAATTGATTAGATTATTTTTACAACAATAAAATGTTAACATTGCATATGTAAGAATCTTTGTGATTACTTGATTGTGATGTACTGATTTGTAGCTGAGAAAAAAATATGTATGGTGACATAAAATTGGTACTAAATTATGTTTGCATGAATAAACAGAAATTTCAGGGAAAAAAGGTTATATATATGCAATAATAGTAAAAACAAAATAATTTTAGGTAAATAATTGTAGATTTTTATGTAATTTATAGCCTGCTACCAAGAAGTACATAAGTATCAACTAAATATTTCTTTAAAATACAAAGCTTATAAGTGTTCTGATCTCCCTGATATTTGTGACCTATCCCAGTATAAATGTTCTCTAATTTTATATTAATCACCCAATGATCTAGATTACTCATTGCTTCCAGCTCTCTTTTCATTTTCTATTTGCTTAAAGAAAAATCAGCTTTCCATTGTGAAAAAACATACTGCTAGTGAATTGTGAAATTGTGAAGAATTATTCTGTAATTACTGAATATTGACTCTCCTCAAACATGTTACTTCAGTGTGCAAAGATCTGCCAGGGAAATTAAGTTTCTCTCTTCAGTAGTCCATAGTTAGAGCAACAATTGTGGAAATCAAGTGAGATGTGGAACCATTTTTGATTGCTTTAAATGGCACATTTATACATGCCCGCAGAATCTATGCTTCTATATAAATTGAAAAAAAGAAAATGAAAACAGTTTGTAGATGCATAGTCTCTCGGGTTGAATGTAGGTGGATCAACTTGTACTTAACATCTGTTCAGGCTGAAAATGCAGCGGAAGCTTAATATGTTTACTCAATCATATTCATTTCCTGGGTGCCAAGGCAGAAAATCTAAAGTATAAGACTTCTGTTCACACTATAAGGGAGCTATTTAGAATAAAGGTGATGATCCTGGAAGAAAGTGTGGCGATGTTATCTTGGGTGCCAACGCAGTTGGAATTCTTTGCTGCCAGCAATCAACAGCCCTTAAACATCAACACTACAGCCTTTTATCAACTAGTACAAGATGGACTCTAAACATATTCAGGAATATATTGAGAAATAGGAAGTAAAACTGGATTCGTTTATAGCAAATAAAGAGAATATAAACACACAGTATTCAAACTTTTTTATTTCACTCACAATCACAACTTAACACAAAATTGTTATGCACATAATGTAATCTTTTAATACCAGATAGTTAATTGAGATGCTAAATTTAACATCCTTCCAAAAAAAATTCTAACATTTGCAAATACTTCACAGTGAGATAATATTGTTACTATTTCAAAATTGCATCCGTGTGCAATGTAATGGTTGTGCAGTCTCCTTTTCATCAAAATATTATGAAACAGAGGGAGGAGTGATAGTGTAATGGATAGTGTGCTTACTTTGTGCACAAGTGACCTTGGTTTGATCCCAAGCACCCTATATGTCACCCAATCACTGGCAGGATGATCCCTGAGCACTAGTGTATGTCTCAATGGGTTTTATAATTCCTGACATTCAAAAGGAAAATAATGGAAAGAAAAAAAATCTTTATTAACATTAGTTGTTTTCAATGGGTATATTTTGCTCTAGAAAAATGTGAGCTTATACCTAAAGTACCTAAAGATTTTATTACAGAGGTATTATTGAATTTAAATTTCAACACTAGAAATTACAATGATTTTCATTGAAAAAATTGAAATATGATAGTTACAATTGAGTGAAATTAAGACTCAGTATATTCCATTGATTTAACAGGAAAAGGTCAAAGAGGGGAGCAATTTAATCTGCTTAGGGAATACAGAAAGTTGTCACAAATCACAGAGTTGTTCCTTGAATGAAATCACACAGGATGAATGAAAATTCAGCAGCTGGAGAGAGAAATAAAACATACTGAGTGAAGGTCTTTGGAAATGTCAAGGATTCATTAAAAGACATGAAAATTTTGATATCCATATTCAATTAGAATAGATTGGATGTTTGATGTAGATATAAATTTGAACAAACAAATATCTTGAGAGTTAAAAGATTATCGTCAAATGTTGTTTTCAGTTTGGGACACAGACTATACCATACTGGCAGCTGTACAGCCCTGTCTACCTTGGCAAGAGAAAGACAAGAATATCTGATTTTCTGGTGCTGGAGTGATAGCATAGCAGGTAGGGCGTTTGCTTTGAACTCGGCCAACCGGGGTTCGATTCCTAGCATCCCATATGGTCCCCTGAGCATGGCCAGGAGTAATTTCTGAGTGAAGAGCCAGGAGTAACCCCTATGCATCGCCAGGTGTGACCCCCCAAAAAAGAATATCTGATTTTCATTCTGAATATTATTGCTATGGTAAGTTGTCTCTTTTCTTTTTTCTATCTTTGTTTCTCTCTCTGGCTTCCTGTCTTATTTTGTGTCCCCACAAATTTCTTATTTCTGTTAATTGTGAGTTTCTTAGAGATGACACAAAAATACAACTGTTCCTTCTGGGAGCATATCTATAGATAATATCTTTTCTGTTGTACACAGAAACTAATTTTGAGTTAGCACAACAGGTAAATGGCTAAATACATGCTTTGTAAGCGGGCTTGTAGGAATCTCTGGACCAATTCCTGCTACCACATGCTTCCCCAGAGTGATTCTGATAACTGAGCAGAGAAGTCACTGAGCACCACCATGTGAGACCCCGAAATAAAAATGAAACAAATCTAAGTTAAATATATATTGGAATTATGTATGTTGAGGTTAAATATACAGGATGTTTTTCTTAATTTAATGTTAAGTAAAGGGGGTCATGGAGATGGCACATGCGTTATATTATGTAAGTGTATGCTTGAATCAAATTAATAAGCATCACTCAGCCTCCCAGGTAACTAATTGTGGCCCTGAATGCTCCCAAGCAGTAATGTGTATGGTTCTGATGACAAGAGCACTTTTCAGGGGGCCCTGGTGGTCCATGGCAACACAGGACATGAGTAACACACCGTCCTTGGCCCTGACCATTTAATTTTTGTTAATTAATCTTTGTTTGTTCATTTGACTTTTAGTCTTTGGCTACATGTAGCATTTTTTCAGACTTAATCCCGGCTCTGCATTCAGGGATCATTCAGCTAGGGCTTGGAGGACCACGTGTGGTGCCTGGTTGGGCAACAACAGTGTAATACACTACTTGCTGTATTATCTTTCCAGCCCAGGTCTAGAATTAGCACTTGAAATCAGATTCTGTCACCTAAATATCACAGCTGTACACGCTGGACACTGACCACTGCTTAGGGGCCACTTTACATCCTGAAAAAGAATTATCATTGATACTATATTAAAAACTAGGCTGCAAGCCTACATATTGTACAAATTAAAATAATATTCACTTTTCAAATTTTAAGACTTTCATTTAAAATGAAACTCATATTTTAATTTAAGATCTTAAGAAATGCACTATGAACATTTTTTATTTATTAAAAACATGTGTATATGGCCTGGTGATCTAATCACTTCCAAAATGAGAAGCAAAAATATTTCAATTGAATAAGTATACACATGTTTTAAAGCAATTCTTTCAATTTTGAATGACAGGATAAACCACTTTATTTGTTGCCTCGGGATATATTTTTTCTATTGTTCCTGATAACTGATGTTTTATGTACATTGCAGTTACTACTGTGATCTTGATGATGTCAGTGACATCACTCAGTCCTCTCAACATTAAGATATTACTCACCGTAGAGATAAATTTTGGTTCAGTGTTCAATCTGAAATTTTGGTTTAGATGTGGGTCTATGTCTGTCTAATACCAGACACAAAAATCGGATCAAAGTGGATTAAAGACCTCAATATCAGACATGAATCAAAATATACAGAGAGAAAAATTTAGGTAGAATTCTCCATGACATTGAAGATAAAAGCATCTTAAAGAATGAAATGCACTGACCAAGCAAGTGGAAGCAAACATAAACAAATGGGAGTATATCAAATTAAGAAGCTTCTGCAGTTCAAAATAAACAGTGACAAAAATACAGAAAGAGCCCACAGAATGGGAAAGGATATTTGCCATATGCCCATTTGATAAGAGATTAATATCCAGGACATACAAGACACTAGTAGAATTGTACAAGAATATAACCTCCAACCCCATCAAAAAATGGGGAGAAGGAATAAACAGAAGTTTCCCCCAAAGAGAAATACAAATGACAAAAAGGCACATGAAAAAATGCTCCACATCCCTAGCCATTAGGGAGATGCAATCAAAATAACAATGAGATATCATCTCACACCACAGAGACTGGCACACATTCAAAATAACAAAAGCAACCAATGCTGGTGTGGATTTGGGGGGAAAGGGATGCTCTTTCACTGTTGGTAGAAATGCTGACTAGTTCAGCTTTTCTGCAAAACAACACGGACAGTCCTTCAAAATTTAGAAATTGAGCTTTCATATGACCCCACAATACCACTTCTGAAAATATATCCCAAGGATGCAAAAAAAAGCACAGTAGAAATGAAACCTGTGCCTATATGTTCATTGCAGCACTGTTCACAATAGACAAAATCTGGAAACAACCCAAGTGCCCTAAGACAGATGACTGGTTAAAGAAGCTCTGGTACATCTACACAATGGAATACTATGCAGCTGTTAGGAGAGCTGAAGTCATGAAATTTGCTTATAAATGGATAGACATGGAGTATCATGCTAAGTGAAATGAGTCATAAGAGAGGGACAGACACAGAAGGACTGCACTCGTTTGCGGAATATAGAATAACATCATATGAGGCTGACACCCAAGGATAGTAGATACAAGGGCTGGGAGGATTGCCCCATAGCTGGAAGCCTGCTTCACGAGCAAGGGGAGAAGGCAGATGGAATAGAGAAGGTATCACTAAGAAAATGATGGCTGAAGGAATCGGTTGGGATGGGAGATGTGTGCTGAATGTAGATAATGGACCAAACATGATAAACTCTCAGTATCTTTGTTGTAAACCATAATGCCCAAAAGTAGAGAGTATTGGGAATATGTCTGACATGGAGGCAGGGATAGGGTGGGAAAAAGGTGGGTATAGTGGAGATACTGGTGGTGGGGAATGTGCACTGGTGGAGGGATGGGTGTCTGATCATCGTGTGATTGTAACCGAAACATGAAAGCTTGTAACTAGCTCACAGTGATTCAATAAAATAAAAAGTTTAAAAATAAATGAATAAAATGGTTATCTGTATATGAGAAAAAATCTTGCCATACAGTTTTTTTTAGAATGCTGATTAATTGAAGTGAATTAAATTGTTTCAAAGGCTTTCATTCTTTTTCACTCATGTTTAACTTTTCTATAATATTAAAGAACCATGTAAGAATCTAAACCAAGCAGTTCACCTGTGTTCTATCTCTGACACTATAGATGGCCCTCTGCAATACCAGGTATGATCCCTGAGCACAGATACAGAAATTAGCCTTGAGCACCACTGGATGTGGCTCCCAAACAAAAAAGAAAACAAAAGCATTTTATATACCAAATATTGACCTCCTCATTATGACACTTAAGGACATATTATTGTATATAGATGGCATGTTGAATAGGATTTAGATTGGTATATTCATTTTCTAATTAAATTTTAAACTCATGTTGTAACAAAAACATTCCTTAAACACCACCTTTATTCCAATTATGAAGAGAAATTAAAATCATGGGAATTCTTCTACAAAATTTTCCAATTAACATTATCATTACAGGATATTCCTTTTCAACTTTCTTTTTTTAAATATATAGCTTTCACTGTTTTGGCGGGCTGGAGCCATAGCCCCGAGGGTAGGGCATTTGCCTTTGCACGCCGTGGCTGACCTGGGTTCAATTCCTCCACCTGTCTTGGAGAGCTCAGCAAGCTACCAAGATTATTTCGCTCACACGGCAGAGCGTGACAAGCTACCTGTGGCATATTCAATATGCCAAAAACAGTAACAAGTCTCACAATGGAGACTTTACTGGTGCCCGATAGAGTAAATTAATGAGGAACAGGTTGGTAAAAATCTTGACTAATTTAAGCACAAGGCAAGAATACGGTTAAGGCCAGTGAAGCAATATCATCATATGTTGCATTGTTCAGTTAAGTAACCAAACTGAAATATGTCTGCTGAAACGGAATCACTGTCATCCTCCAAACTCTCAGTCAATTCTGAATCCTCCAGGCTGTTTTTCAAGCTCCCCTTTGTTTTCAAGGACTTTTGGTCTATGGAAATGCCTTTCAGAATAAGTCAAATTTAAAAGTATTGTCCAGCTCAATGTGTCCATTTCTTGGGATAATCATGGTTCAGTGGATAATAACAAAATTGAAAGTGAAGAAATGTTCTTTTTGGTTAGCCTTGTCAAGATTTCAGCCTCTAAGATTGTCAAGAAACTTTTCCAAGGGACTTTAATTACTTCACTTATAAACCAAAGGTTATAAAGTTTATTTTTGCTTCCAAGTAAGGCTGTTTTAAGAATCAAATTAAAAAGAAATTGTTGCCAGCACATTTTAAATAATAAATTGCAACGGTATTATTTTATTCTCACAATATGTTTGAAAATATAAAATTCAAATCACAAGTAGTAATACTCTTTAACATTAATTCTACACATATACATATAGTGAAGTATTCAGCCTTCACTCATTCAATTACTGCTTTAATCATTCAGCTATCCATTGTACAACTATGTATCTGAATCAATATCCTTGCAATTAATGTACTAGAAAGCTTCAACATAAGATTCACACAAATCACATAAGAACTTTTTAATTGCTTTAGAGAATTTCCAAGGAAAGCTTTACTTGGTTTATGAAATAGCATGCTTTGATAAAAAAAGAGAGTTTATAGCAACAAGAATATATTTAAAATGCAAATAATTTTGTTGCATTACCCCACATTATGGACTGGAGCGATAGCACAGTGGGTAGGGCGTTTGCCTTGCACTCAGTCGGCCCAGGTTCAATTCCTCCCTCCCTCTTGTAGAGTCTGGCAGCTACTGAGAGTATCCCACCCACATGTCAGATCCTGACAAGCTACTCGAGGTGTATTCAATATGCCAAGAACAGTAACCACAAGTTTCACAATGGAGACATTACTGGTGCCTGCTCTAGCAAATCGATGAACAACTCGACGAAGTGCTACAGTGCTACCCCACATTATGTTATAAATATAAATATAATTTGATTATGTTTGTAATAAAACCCATAGTATTACACATGGTGATAATTTTCATGGTCTAGCCTGAGTTTGCCTCATCAAATAAAGTTGATATTGCTTCCATTAATCATATTTTCCTCAAAATACTATTACATAGTTAACAGTTAAGTACTACATATTTACCTGGAACAATATAACCTGTGATATATTGTGGTGTAAATCTCTTGCCTCCTCGCCCGGCTGTCTTCCCCAGGGCCCCTCGGAGGGGGTGGGCTTCAGTTTCTCTCCCCATCCCAAGCAGAACTTTCACTGTCTAAGATCTCCAGAGCCCAGCCACAGCCATGCTCAAAGCCCCTTTCCACACGTTCGGACAATCCTCACGCATGAAGGAACCAGCAGAGAAACCCAGGTGTGTGGGACCCAGAGCTGAGACCTCTCTGCCTGCTCAGATCGGGCCTCCTCCACCCAGATTCCTCATTCTCCAGTAGCTAGGCAGTCACACACAGGGACTGCCCCCAGTGCACTGTAATCCCACCAATGGCCAAAATCCAGAGACTATAAAACCAAGCTCCCAGTCGCGCAACATCTTATGGCCTAATTCTCCCTCTTGAGAGCCTGGCAAGCTACCGAGAGTTTCCTGCCCACAAGGGAGAGCCTCAAAAACTCTCCATGGCTTATTTATATGCCAAAACCTGTAACAATGATGGGTCTCATTCCCCTGAACCTGAAAGAACCTCCAATATGTCACCATTGGAAAGGATGAGTGAAGAGAGGCCTCTAAAATCTCAAGGATAGGACAAATGGAGACATTACTGAGACTGCTTGAGAAATTTGAGGATCATGATGATCGCGATAAATATGACTTGTGGTAGTCTCTGAAAAAATCTTGAGAAGATTCTTAGACATAAACTCTCCATTTTAGAGATTGGACAAAATAAAGAAAAAGAATTAGTGATAATAGAAGATGCCAATTGTTCTTTTATAAGTGAACAACAAACTTAAATTCACATTAGACAATGTTTAGTATATTTTGATTGGTTAAGAAGATTGAAAGTGATAGAGTAATAGCTTACCATGAAACTGTATGCCTTTTACTTTGAACTATTTATCACAGACTTCAAAAATATCAAGTATGGCCTTATTATCTTATATTCTTAATAGAAAATATAAAATACCTTATGAAAAATTTATGATCAGTTTTTAATTTTTGCCTTTCTAGCTTCTAATTTTCCTTCAATATAAAAGTGACATTTAAAAATATGTCCTTGAACATATCTGCTCTAATGGCATAGTGGTAATCAGGGCCAACCCTTAATATGTTCCTCCCTACCTGGATTTGATTATCATTTTAATTTTTCTGATTTTCATTTTTTAATCTTATATATAGATATGCATAAAGCTTCAGACTAAATAAAATATTCATTGAACATTCTTTATTACTGTCCTATTGTTTCACTTGATCATTGGGAAGGACTTGTCCAAACATTGGAAATATATCAGCTTAAAGTTCTTTTTTGTTCGTTTTCAGGCCACAATAGGCTATACGCAGGGGTTAACCAAGAATCTGCACTCAGAAATTACCTCTAAGGTAGCTTGGGGGGATAGCAAAGAATGCCAAGGATTTAATTACAGCCAACAACATGCAAAGCAAGTACTTTACCCTTTATACTCTGCCAAATTCCTCCAATTCAAGGTCTTAAAGCTAATCTTGTCATGGTCATTATGAATAAATGGCAGAGAATAGATATATACAGAGACATCTCCCTGTTTTTATATTTAATCTTATAGTACTTTATATGGTATTATGTTCAAAGAATTATTTAGTATATCTACCTGATATTCTTACAATCAACACAAGCTTACTCTAAGAAAAACAAAGTTTCTTACTCTAAGAAAAAACACATCTCTCACATTCTAAAATTCCTTAGTTTGTGATTTCAGCTAAAGATTTAAGGTCTAAACTCTTTGGTTAGGCATTGAAAGTTCTATAAAGTCTGTAATCTATACCCGTGAGAGAGTACATAATTAAGGCTTTGCATGCGGCTGTCCCCAGTTTGTTCCTCTCTCAGTTTCTGTTCCCCGGAGCAACTCCAGCAGTGAATGATCCATCTAGATCAGTGTTTAGAAGAACTACACAAGCAAGTTTCCCTAAATAGATAAAATGTTTGAATAAGTCAGTGAAATACATAACAAGGTTCAACTGTGTATCATATGAAATGTTGCAAATAAAGGCAAAGAGTATGTAATATAAACACAACATTTATTTATTTTGCTTTCACTTTATTTGAGGGCCATATCTGGCAGTATCCAGGGATTCTGTTTGGATTGGTGTTTCTGTCTGCTGAGCTAGGTTATTAGTTGCTATAAAGGAACTAATCATGGCTAGGTTATTAGTTCCTATAAAGAGGTAATCTATGTGAAGAAGAAACACAATATACCAAAAGTTGCTAGATGATTTCAGTGAAAATATTACAAGCTTCTGTTTATTTATCTTGTATATGAGTCAGGAAACTTCATACTCTTTTTCCCAAATCAGTGACAATGATCAGACTCGTGTATATCAATATGCCTTGCAATAGTGGTACTAGAATCATCAAATATATGTTTAAAACCCGGTAGTGATGAAAGATGACAATGCATAGTAATGCTTGCTATTATAGCTGATGGAAGGAAGTTGCCTGTATACATAGTTTTCAAAAGGAAAACTACACCTAAAGAAATGAAAATCCCCTACCAAATTAAGGTATAAATGCCACCAATGGATTGGATGGATTAAGAACTCATGATAAACTGGATTAAAACTGTGGGAACAAAAAATACTGTGCAACCTATACTAACGGGTCCTCTCATTTTTGATGACACCTGAGATGGAACTTCTCCTTGAAAATAATATGTAATAGATTCATTTGTGGTGGCCCAATATCTATCTTGCAGACACAAGATCTGTGTGAACAAGAGTCCTTTAAACACTTGTCCTTTGGCCTTATGCAGGAGAAGGGTTTTACTGAGGAGAAAAAGACCAAAGACTATATTCCATTCAAAATAGCAGCCAAAAATAGAACATAGAGATCAATTTAACAAAAGAGGTTGAATATCTATACCATAAAAACTTCAGAACACTTTTAAAAAGAAATAGAAGATTTTAGGAAATGAAAAAGTATTTCATGTTGTTGGATTGAAAGAATCAATATTGTCAAAATGTTCAATGTTCTAATATAACATTGAACCTACCTTATAGGTTCAATGCAATCCCTTTCCAAATTCAGCTGGTTTTCTTACAAGACTTAAAATAATCTATTAGAAAGGTTGTTTGAAATCATAAACTACCCTGAACAGACAAAATCATACAAAAAATAAGAACCGAAGAGGTATACTATTACCAAACTGGAAACTATACTATAAAGCCATAGTCATCAAAATAGCATGATATTAAAAGAAGGATTAAACGCTCTGACCAATGATTCAGAATAGACTATCCAGGGACCAATTCCTATATTTATAGTCAGCATTTTTTTCAACGGAGCTGATAGCATAAAATGGAGTAAAAATACCCTCTTCAACAAATGGCGCTGGCAAAACTGGATAACCACAAGTAAAAATATTACATTTGGATCTTTATCTAACACCTTACACAAAAGTCCATTCAAAGTGAAACAAAAATCTTAAGATCAGATGAAAAACTGGGAAATACAGTGATTAAAATATAGGCAGAATGCTCAAATATCTTCACCTTAAGTGTGTCTTCAGTCATACAATGCTACTGTACAAAGTCAACAGATCCGAAAATAAATCTACATTAAATTAATAGATTTCTGCATGGCAAGAGAAACACAAGCTAAAACTGAAGGCACCTATTTCAATGGGATAAAACATTCATAATTAATACATCAGTTAAATGGTTGATATCCAGGACATAAAGGTACTCACAAGGACAACCAACGAAAAAAATCCATAACTGCAAAAATTACAGGGAAACATGGACAGAGATTTCTGTGGAAGACCAATGGATGGCCAACAGGCCAAGAGAAAATGTTCATAATCATGTATTTTTAGTGAAATCCAAGTCAGGATAAAAATGAGGTACCATCTAACACTGGGGAGAATAACACATATCAAAAATTACAGGGAATAATCTCTTTTGGATTTGTAGTTGGGGATGTGGTGAAAATGGAACATTCATCCACCACTGGTGGGAATGTTTTCTGGTTCAACCCTTATGGAAAACAGTATGGATAGGTCTCAGTAAATTTTGAGCAGTAAAAGTTGAGCTGCCATATGACCCAGCAAATTCACTTTTGTGTATCTATACACAGGACCAAAAACATTCATTCAAAAGGGTGTCTGAAGATATTTATTGTGACACTCAGTACAATAGCTAAGATTTGTAATCAACCTAGATGTCTAACAATAGGTAAGAGGGAATTAACAATATGGTATATATATACATATATACACATATACATATTTATATAATAGAATATATTGCATATGCATATACAATATATATATAATAGAATACATATACAATGGAATACTATGCAGCTGTAAGAAATGATAAAAGATGAAATTAGCTGCAACATGGGTGGAACTGGAAGGTAGTTCATGGAGTAAACTAGAAGAGTAAACACAGAATGATATCACTTATATGATACTTAGAGTAACTAGATGAGGAAACAATGATTTACAGGGTGGGGAGGGTGCCTAGATCATCATTTGCCCCAGTGTATAGGTATGGAGAGGAAATAAGTTGAATAGTGTTGGAAGAAGTGACAGATAACAATCAATATGTGGAACAGGCAAGAGGATTCAGTTACATTGTTGATATTTAAGAACAATAAAGCTAAATATCCAAACCACAGAGTCAACACACTGAAATCATGAGACCCAAACTTTAACAGCCAAACTTCAAAAGGTGCCTGTCAAGATGGCAGGTGGTGGGGGATAGGATTGAGGAGGGGGAACTGTGAGTAGAAATAGAATCCTGGGAACTACTATGGAGTAAAGTTGACAGTGGTGGCAGGATCTCTGCTGGAACATTGTATATCTAAACCCCAGCTATGGGCCACTTTATAAAGCAGAGTGCTTTATTAAGTTAATTTAATAATTTTTTAAAAAGAAGCAAAACTCCTCACACAATGATAGCACATTATTTTGCAATAGAACATCAGCACAAAATTAGTGATGATAATGTGGTAAAATGCAGTACCCATTCACTTCATGTGTCTGTAATCTCAACAGATCAGGATCAAATATAATAATATCAATAAGAATATCAACTTTTGTATGAAGGAAAATACTGCTTGGTTTTATTTCAAATTTGAAATAAATTGTATTTTCTTGACCTGACACTTCTTATCCAATCCATTCACAATACACTCAGTGTTTCTTTAAAATAGATATAGAGGGGGTTAAGTTAGGGCATTTGACTTTCATGTGGCTGACTAGTCTTAAATACCTGTCATCCTATATGATTCCACTGGAACCACCTGAAGTAATACCATAGTGTACAGTGAAGTGTAACCCTTGGGCATCATCAGGTGAGGCCCCAAAACAAAAACAAACAAGCAAAACATATATAAGAATGCAAACATCCTCACTATCTGCATTGTTTCAAATCCAGTCATCAGAATTCTTAACCAAAATTCAAGATTAAAATTTTTCTAGCATTACAGAGTAACCATGATGATCCCAATGATGTTTTGGTTCCTAAAATGAGCTACGATACCAAATCCCACATGACTTTTTAGAAAAACAACATAAAATCTATATTGTCCAACTCCCATATTATATCTGACATCATCTACAATCATTGTTCACTTTGTTTTCATCAACCATTAAAATCTAAAACACCAAACCTGCCTGACCTTTTCTAAGCATCTGCACGTGTTCTTGTCATGGGCTTTCCCAAGAAATCCTTTGCATTTCTTCTGTCTTTTTTTACTTTGTCTTCGGCAATGTTTTGATTTTTGTTGCTGGTGTTCCTGTTGCTGTTGTTGTAGGGTCTGCATGCTGTGTTGCTGAGGAGACTTTCAATGCCTAAGATAAAACTTATCTTAAACACAAGGCCTGTACTGTGATGCTTAAGCACCATCCTTGAATCATTCTAATACTTATATAGATATATCAGTCAAGTTAAAATAGAATTTCCTCTGTAGTTGTATTCAACATAGATTTGTCATCATTTGTGTATTACCTCTTGCCTTCCAAGTAGATTATGGAAGCCCCTCCCCCCTTTTACACACACACACATCATAGCAAGGAAATTTCTGGGATATAGACCCTAAGGAGACTGGACCCCTTCCCTACAGAAAGGGCCTGAAGGAAAATTCTTGAGAACCCTCATTTTCTTCCTAATCTGATTAACTCTGGAGGCTTAGCTAGCCTAGATCAAGAAGGCTGAACCCGGGGCTGGAGTGATAGCACAGCTGGTAGGGCGTTTGCCTTGCACGCGGCTGACCCAGGTTCGATTCCCAGCATCCCATATAGTCCCGTGAGCACCACCAGGGGTAATTCCTGAATACAGAGCCAGGAGTGACCCCTGTGCATTGCTGGCTGTGACCCAAAAACAAACAAACAAAAAAGGCTCAACCCTAGAGTGAAGATATAGCAGCGGGAACAAAGTTCAAGAAAAGGAGTTTCAAAGAAGAACACTCTCAACTCAATCCCCCGTGGAATAAACCTAGCAACAGACCCTTACCTAGCTAGAAATGTGGGGCAGGTTGGAGAAACCCTATGAAAGTCACCTTGAACGAAGGAAGGTCATGCATAAGCAGCCTGAGGCCTCCTCCCCCCTCCCTTCCTCCCTCCTCCCCTTCTAAAGACTCCAAATAAAATCTGTTTTACTTCACTGTTCGTCTACTCCTGAAATTCTTTTCTGCAAGGCAAGACAAGAAGCTGTTAACCCTGGGTAAGACCTAGGACTAAGTTTTCTTTCTTTCAAGGAGCAAATCCTCATCCCAACCAGTCTGTGGCACCCGGAGATATCAGGCGGTGGGGATCAACTCCTTAGCTGAGAAGACCAAGCCGACATCAGGTGCAGACTGACGACCACCGGTGGGGCTGTCGGGCTTTGGTCTCTGCTATGCAGGGGCTCATGATAAAGCCTAAGTCTTTATCAGTCTTAGGCTTCCCAGCACTTCCCAGAGGGAGAGAGGCAGATTGGATGAAAGTTAACTCTCTCTCTCTCTCTCTCTCTCTCTCTCTCTCTCTCTCTCTCTCTCTCTCTCTCTCTCTCTCTCTTGTCTCTGCCTCACAAAACCAACCATTTTGGCCACCGACTTTATTACCATATTTTCTCATTTACAACTTATTTTTTAAACAATTCTACAATATATCAGCTATAGTTTACAATTAGACTTCCTATCAGGGAAGGAATGCTGTTTTGCTCAATTTCAACAATTAACATTTTGGAACTGTGACTATTCAATGAGGTTGCATAGTATATACTTAAAATGCTCATAAATCTATAAGTTTGAAATATATGGAAATCTTTTCTTTGTATTTAAGTGATTCTTATTGAATTTTCTACTTAATTTAAAGTAAAAATAGCACATCTATGTGAAACAATTTAAATTAGACCATTTTAGATCCCATGTATTGACCACTGTAAAGAAATGTGATTCTTACTTGTATGTACACTCTAAAATGAAGTATGCCTGGTTATAGTCTTATGTTGAAGGGGAGGAATCCATCTTTTTTATTTTCTTTTTTGGGTAACACCCAGCGATGCACAGGGGTCACTCCTGGCTCTGCAGTCAGGAATTACCCCAGAGGTGCTCAGGGGACCGTATGGGATGCTAGGAATCCAACCCAGGTTGGCCACATGTAAGGCAAACGCCATATCTGCTGTGTTATCGCTCCAGCCCCAGGAATCCATCTTTAACTCTATTAAACAAAATTATAAAATGAGAAACAAAATTTTTCAAAATATCTTAGAAATTTAAAGGACAAATAATTTCTGATTGAGTATAAGTGTTTTCCAAAATTTATGAAACCTATCATATTTTATTAAAATAGATTTCTACTTTGTAGAATTTCTACTTTGTGTCAATAGCTTATGTATTGACATACAAACAGTTCTATGATGTGTTGTGAGTTGTGATGCTTCCTACGTCTAACTCTTGTTAAAGGTAATGGAACTATAACACTATTATAAACAGAGTGCAAAGCCAGGAGTAACCACTGTGCATCGCCAGATGTGACCCAAAAAGAAAAAAATAATTAAAATACTGTAAAAATATATACATATTTTAAAATATTTTAAAGTGAATTATTTTAAAATAATTATTTTAAAAATAATTAAATTAACTTTTTTTAAATGTCAGGATGAATTTACTATTTCACTGTGTGAAATATCCGGGCTTGCTTAAAATTCAAATGCATTTCAACAGGAATAGATATAATATATTGCTATGTCTTTTGTTGATATAAAAGATTGGATAGACTTGCTATTTTAATATTAATTTCAAAAATAAAATTCACAGAGACAGAGGAGAAGTGTAAGGCATTTCCTTTTTTTTTTTTTTTTTTAAAGAAAATTTTTATTGAACCACCGTGAAAACAAAAAATACAAAGCTTTCAGGTTTAAGTCACAGTCAAATACTGATTAAACCACCATCCCTTCACCAGTGCACCCGTTCCACCACCAAGAACCCCAATACACCCCCCTCCCACCCCTCCCCCCATCTAAGTAGCTGATGATATTCCCATTATTCTCTCTATATATTGAGTACATTTCATATTTCCATACAGAACTCACTATTGTTGATTGGAAATTTTCCCCAACAATCAGGCCTGCTGAATAAGCATCATCTAATAATTTCTCTTCCTTGGTAAAGGTGAAGACTTTGAGTCCGCGCGGCCGCTATTGCGGCCGCGCGGTTTTGGGTTTCTAATATTTTAGCTCAGTTCACAGTCAAAATGGATGGCTGCAAGAATCTGCTCTGGTGCCAAAATGGGTTAGGAGACCTCAGGATCACAGTCAATAGGCGCGGAGGCTCTGCTTCTCGTGCCGCAGCTCTCGGTTCATCTCTGGGCGGAAGGCGCGCCGGGAACGCCCCCCCTCCCAGGACCACCTACAGGCTACGTCACTAAAGAAAGTCCTACCTCCTGGTGTAGGGGTCTTAGAGGGTGGCTCTCACCGCGTGGCTGCTGCCGCTGCCGCCATTTTCGCTCAGAAAAATGGGGTGGAGAGGGAAAAAAATCCCTTCCCGGGCTGCACGAGGTTGTAGCTCAGTTCGCAGTCAAAATGCATGGCTGCAAGAATCTGCTCTGGTGCCAAAATGGGTTAGGAGACCTCAGGATCACAGTCAGTAGGCGGGAGGCTCTGCTTCTCGTGCCGCGGCTCTTGGTTCATCTCTAGGCATTTCCTTTGTATGCAGTTGACTCTAGTTTTTTTTTTTTTTTTACATCACATACATTTTTATTTTTTTATTTTTTTCTTTTAAATTTTTTATTGAGTCACCATGTGGAAAGTTACAAAATTTTCAGGTTTAAATCTCAGTTATACAATGGTCGAATTCCCATCCCTTCACCAGTGCTCATATTCCACCACCAAGAATCCCAGTATAGCTCCACCCCGCCCCCCCACACCCGTAACCCACCCACGCCCCTACCCCCCCACCCTGAGCCCCCCCCCCGCCTGTGTAACTAATAAATTTCACTTTACTTTCACTTTGATTGCATACAATATTTCAACAAAACTCACTATTATTGTTTGGAGAGTCTCTCCCCTAAAGTCAGACCTGCTGAAAAGGAAGCATTAGATAATTTGTTTTCCATTGCTGAGGATGAAGAGGTATGAGGTCGAGTGACCACACTTAGCGGCCTCTCGGTTTTGGGTTTCTGTATTTTAGTATTTTAGTAACTAAGTCCAGAGAGATATCTGCCAGAAGTTGCATCATTGCCAACTTGTACTTCTCAGTTACATTATATTCCACATATGAGTGCAATCTTTCTATGTCTGTCTCTTTCTTTCTGACTCATTTCACTCAACATGATACTTTCCATGTTGATCCATTTATATGCAAATTTCATGACTTCATGTTTTCTGATGGCTACATAGTATTCCATTGTGTAGATGTACCAGAGTTTCTTTAACCAGTCATCTGTTTTGGGGCACTCTGTTTTTTTCCAGATTCTGGCTATTGTAAACAGTGCTGCAATGAACATAGAAATACATATGCCATCTCTACTATACCGTTTTGCCTCTCTGGGATATATTCCCAGGAGTGGTATTGCTGGGTCAAATGGAAGCTCAATTTCTAATTTTTTGAGAATCGTCCATATTGTTTTCCAAAAGGGCTGAACCAGTCGGCATTCCCACCAGCAGTGAAGAAGAGTCCCTTTCTCCCCGCATCCACGCCAACACCGGTTGCTTTTGTTTTTTGGGATGTGGGCCAGTCTCTGTGGTGTGAGATGATATCTCATGGTTGTTTTGATCTGCATTTCCCTGATGATTAGTGATGTGGAACATTTTCTCATGTGCCTGTGAGCCATTCGGATTTCTTCTTTGGAAAAGTTTCTGTTCATTTCATCACCCCATTTTTTGATCGGCTTGGCAGTTTTATTCTTGTGGAGTTCAACCAGTGCATTGTATATCCTTGATATCAACCCTTTATCGGATGGGTACTGCATAAATATCCTTTCCCATTCTGTAGATTGTCTTTGTACTTTGGTCACTGTTTCTCTTGAGGTGCAGAAGCTTCTTAGTTTGAGATAGTCCCATTCATTTATCTCTGTTTTCACTTGCTTGGCCAGTGGCGTGTCAGCTTTGAAGATACCTTTGGCTTCAATGTCGTGGAGGGTTTTGCCGACCTTGTCTTCAATGTACCTTAGGGATTCTGGTCTGATGTTGAGGTCCTTAATCCATTTTGATCTGACTTTTGTACATGGTGATAGGTGGAGGTCTAAGCCCATTTTTTTGCATGTAGCTGTCCAGTTTTGCCAGCACAATTTGTTAAACATGCTTTCCTTGCTCCACTTTTTTTTGCTCCCTTATCAAAGATTAGATGGTCATATATTTGGGGGGATGTGTCAGAGTATTCAACCCTGTTCCATTGGTCTGCCACTCTGCCTTTGTTCCAGTCTAGTTTAATCACCAGAACTGCATACAAATAGTTATAGCATTGACTCCTGAACATAAAGCCAAGAATAAACCATGAGCGCCACTGGAAGAAGCCCAAACACCTTCCATAAAATGAAGTGATTATGTAAAAAATGTTTTTAAAATCAATATAATGCCTTGGAAAAGTTTTGATTGGACTATGAAAGTACTTGAGTTTTGTTGTTGATAAAAAAGATAATGAGGGGAAAAAAACAGTAAAAGAAATATCAGAAAACAATGAGTGAAATTTGTATTACATTTGGCCAAATCAGTATGTAAACTCATGCATTGAATAATAGAAATGGTATTAATTAGTAAATGCATTGCTTCAGATGACATGAAATTGAAAAGTCTCAATTCATATGTTTTTGGGTTGTTAGATAATAGGAAATGTTTCTGAGATAACTGTCACTTCTGAATATACATACAGTCAACATTAGGTAGATAAATGTTGCAGAATGTTGAATCAGATGCAAAAGTAAATCTAGTTCTTTTATGTAGAACTATATTGTTTATATTTCAAATTCTAAAAGCAATTATTTATATTGAATGAGTTACTTTTATTGAATTAAGTGCTTTAAATATGGATTATTATTTTGATAACTATAGTACCTTTTGTTTAAAAAGAAGAAAAAGGGGAGATAGCAAATTACTCAAGAGTTTGACACACCATATGGGTCATGGCCAACAAAGTTATGACTGACAGCCTGCTGTGGACCCCAGGGACAAATCTTTAGAAGAAGGATACTGTCCAAAATCAGAGTTCAAGGAAAAGGTCTAGAATGGAGCAAGACTAATACCTCAGAGGGTATGAAAAGCTGCCAAGGTCAAATTAAAATCAATCCATCAGTTTATAGGATACTCATGTTGCAAAGGCAAAGCCAGAGCTCTATCATTCTCATCCTCACAACCAATGAAAATCTAATTTTATCAATTCTATAGGGAGGTTTTCACTATCTTATGATAGTAATTGACAAGGTGTCAATCTACTTCAGGTATTTGAGCAATTCTAACACTTCTTGTCCAAGGATGACATTAATTTAAAAAAATAAATGTTTTGTGTAACGTTTAAGATTCTTTAGAGATTTTTTTCACAGTCATCTTTAAGAGTGTTAATACCATATTTATAATTTATATTGTGTTATAAAGTTAGAACTGTTTGAAGGATATCATTGATTTAAAAAAAAGATTGGTTTGAATCACATCTCTGTCACATACTAGTTGAATGACCTTGAAATGTTTGTTTTATACCTCTGAGCTTCTGTTTTACTACCTTTGAAATGATGATGATAATAAATGGCTTGCTTTACTGTTATGAAGATGAATTGAGAAAATGAAACTAAAACCTTAAAGAGAAATTGGAAAATATCTACAGAAGCTATTTCTGTATTGTACATTTTGCTCACAACTTAGCTTAGAGACAATAACACAGACACTATGATTTATTACATTGGTAAAAATAAAAATTTTAAATCTAGAATGGCATCTATTTATCATATGTGGTGTAATTTTCAATATATTCTTAATTGAAAACTATACTGTACTGAGTCAAAATTGTTTTGAGGGTTAAATAAAGACTACCTTAACACATTTCCTATAATTGGTGGGAAAATGTAATGATTGACCAAATATATATATTAAATTAAGTCTAAAAAGTTTTATTTTATTAATCTATATGAATTACCTCAATACCGAATGTATATAATAAATATTTTATTATTTAATGGCAATAACATTTAAATATTAATATCACCAATAAAATATTTAAATACTAATATTTAAACATTTTACTATAAACAAATTATTCCTGATGTTCCATTTGCTCTCAATGGAATGAACATCTCCAAATGCAGCAGTTATGTGTACCTAGGTTGAGAACTCAACATAACAAATTATCTGGCACCTGAGCTGCGCAGGAGGAAGAGAGCAGCATGGAACGCCTTCAAGAGCATCGAAGAAGTGGTTAAGAGGATGAAGAACCTCCAGCTCTGGGCACATCTTTTCAACTCCTGCACCTGGGCCCTACAAAAATAGGATAAGAACTCTATTCGGGTCTCCCAAAGAGGAATCTAAAGAGCTATGCTTCAAATATCACATTTCACTCTAGTGAGAGAAGGAATACAGAGTTCCAACCTCCATTGGCAATTAAGGATCAGGGATGCTCTCTTGTTTGCCAAGGCATCGAAAATCAGATGGGTTGGACACGTAATGTGATTTGGAGATGACCGCTGGACTAGAGCTGTTACCAACTGGATTCCATGGAATGTCAAAAGAATGCCTGGCCACCCACCTATGAGATGGTCAAACTTCTTCATCAAGACGTTGAATAAATGGTTTGAGGCTCTTCACGTTCCTGGAGTGAGCAGACGCCATTAGGCTACACTAGCACATGACAGGGATGAATGGAGACGTTACTGCTGCCCGCTTGAGCAAATGGATGAGTAATGAGATGACAAGTGATACAAATCACTGTTACTGTTATCCTGTTGCTCATCTCCATTGTGAGACTTGTTACAGTTTTTGGTACATTGAATACTTCATGGGTAACTTGACAGGCTCTGCTGTGTGGCCTGGATACTCTCAGTAGCTTGCCGGGCTCTCCGAGAGGGACAGAGGAATCAAGCCCAGGTCTGCCACATTCAATGCAAATGCCCTACCCGCTGTGCTACAAGAATAAATATTTAATTGTCTAGATGTTAATTAGCTACATCTCAAGAAGGCAAAAGTCACACAAATGCAAAAATTTTAAAATATATTTCACTGCCAGCACTTTGTATGCTATTGAGCATAGTATTCAGAAAAAAAATATGGAAGCATTCTATCACTAATATATTGATACTTTATCTTAGAAATAAAAAAGAAGTCCTTAAAATCATAGTTCCTAACATAGCCTTATCTAAGAGAAAAAAAGCAGCCATTTTAATATAAAAAAATCAGGTGATCACCCATTATAGCCTGATTCAGTAGATTAAGGTATATTTTTTGACAAATATTTACAAAATTTCAAACCTAATTCTAAATCAAGCTTAGTAAAGATTCATTGCCTTAGGCACTTGTGAAATATAAAGTTTATACCATGAAATTAATTTATCAGAAAGAATGTCTTTGTTCATAATCAAGACTTTCCTTCTTCAGTATTATTAACTGTTTTGCACATTATAATCAACATCAAAACTTAAGTTATAAAGATACTTTTATTAACTCTTCAGTGTAATAATCGTGTATATTTTCATCAGATGTAAAATAAATAGCAATGAAGTGAAAATTTTTAGTATAATAGCACTATGTATATTAAAAAACAATCCATAAAAGTAATAAATTACAAGAGAACTTTTTAAGGGTTAATGAAATGGAAATTTTTGGTTCTTAAAGTTTAATAATATAGCATTTTAAAGAGGAGATTAGCATATGTGAAAGACTTTTTACATGTCTTTAAGAATATACTTAGACATAAATGTTTGAGAAAAATTCTAGATATATAGTGAGAGTATAATTCAATTATTAATTCTAGGTTGACCTTAAGAAGATCTGTTAAACGGTTCAGTTTTTTTCTTAAATTTTAAATGGAATTAAATCTAAAGAAAGAGAAACAAATAATTTGTTGCTATGAAAATAAGATTAGATGGAGGAATCATATTTCCATAAGAAGTTTCAAAATTGGTCAAAACGAGCCATTAGCTAAACTAAAATTAACGGCACTGAATTAAAAGCCAGAATGTCTTGCCTATCTTTTCTTTTTTCTATTATAATCAACTAAGTTAGGTGTTTCACACGATAGGCTATCAAGGGTTTTCCAAAGCAAACATTGATGCCGAAAACAGTCAACTCATAAATTGCACTCTTGAAAAAGAACATTTTTTACACTAGTCTTGGTTTTGTATTTACAAATAATAAAGAGGTAATAGTCCACTCAAAATTTTCATTCTCGTGGCTTCACCCTCCCAAAATGGAAAATACTGACCAATCCCCAGATGATTGGACAATTCCCCCCCCCCAAAAAAAAACTCTGCCATATTCTTCTAGTTTTTAGTGTTAATGATGACGCTAAGAAAAATACATTATTTTCTGAGAGAAGAAATGGAGAGAGAAAAAATCACTTACTTATTCCTCTTTTAGAAGTTTTCAGTGTCTTAGTCCATTATGTAGAAATATGATCACAGATGTTTGATTTTCAACTGCAGAAACCTCACAGGGAGGTGATTCAGTGTGATGCATCACTAGAACAGGGCGTGGTTGGAGAGAAATGTCTTCTTTCCTTTATTCTCAGGCAGTGACTTTTGTGTCTTCTCACCTCCTCAGACTGAACTGTGGAGAGGACGAAGCCTTGAGCACTAGATGGTAATTAATTTTCTCCTTTCCTTCCTGTGTAATCAAAAAGACCGATAATTTTGTATTTTATAAAGTTATGGTAAGTTTTTCAACTAAAACACAAACCTAGCATTCCCAGTTATACAGGGATTTTAGAATTCACTCGCACTTTCAGGTTAAATTTGAATGTTAACTCTCATGTCTCTTACCAGCCTATATTATCCTCCATCATTTTCTTCAAGCCACATGGCACATATATAAACCTATTATTGATTATAAACAGCAATAAAAGGGAAAGAAATAAATAAAACTGAAACTTTTGTTTGCATTCTACTTTTTGTATGCCTCAACTTTAAATTCACTTACTCTAGCAGAGGTAGTTTTAGTCAGCATTATTCTATTATAGTTCACTTCTTCCATTTCTTCAAATTTATAAGTGATTAATATTGGATATTTATAGATTCTGCAACTAATTTGACTTTGCAGAAATAGCCCTTTGAGAACATAGATTATGTTGGTGATGAAAGAAATATGTCCTTTATACAAACAGCTTTCATTCACATCCAAGAGGGGCAAGGGATGGGTTACATATTCCCCGCTCTCTCCACTGCTTCCCCTGGAGAGAATACTATGCTAAAACATCTTTTTCATGAAAAAAGTTATCTGCAAGAAGGAAAGACATTTTCATTCTTTCACCTGTTAAAAACCCTAATTCTGGTTCCACTTCTGGAATCTGAGCAACTGCATAGCCCATTCCCTGTGAAACAAGGGTAACACTATAGCACTGTTGTCCTGTTGTTCATCAGTTTGCTCGATTGGAGACCAGTAAGGTCTCCATTGTGAGACCTGTTACTGTTTTTGGCATATCGAATACGCCACGGGTAGCTTGCCAGGCTCTGCCTTGTGGACGCGCCGGATACTCTCGGTAGCTTGCCAGGCTCTCAGAGAGGAGTGAAGGAATGAAACCTGGGTTGGCTGCATGCAAGGCAAAAATGCCCTACCTGATGGGCTATCACTCCAGTGTGTGAATGGTAAGCAAAGGAAAATCTAAATATTTATTGAAGTGTCAAAATACTGTTTGGAAATGGCAGAATCAAGAAAGAAAGAATAATTGCGAAAATCAACTAAAATTTCGTAAGAAAAGTGTTCATTGGTGCCACGTTATCTGTGACTCCCTTTCCTCCCTCTCCATCTTCCACTTTTATCTCAGCATAAAAGAACTTGACTGTCGGGTTGTGTGTGTGGTGTGGGGAGAGCGGTGACCAAGAAAATGAAATTTCCTCACTGTTCTCAATCAAGGGATGCACCATCTATCTCAGAAGCACTTCTAAACCTTCCTGATTCAAATCTTAGGGAGCTAAATTTCTGGCGAGTTTGAAGATAGGTTCTTTCTGCCCACAGTCCCACCTTTGTGTATCAAGATCCTCTCGCAAAGATAGTAAAAATCCTGTTTCACAACCTACCATACATCAGCTTGTTAATGAGAAAGTGTTTCTGTGATGACAGCTGCAAACTGAGAATAACAAAGTCTTCCATGTCAAGCCATTGCTTTAATATGGATTTTTTTTCTAGCGATTTTTGCATTAACAATTCATGGTCTATCAGTAAAGTCCTCCAAAGCTCTTGAAACTATCTTAAGGGGTAAAATTTTTGTATGGTGAATTCAAGCCCATAGGCACTATTTATAATTATAGTTCTTCTCATTTGATACAAAAACTCCCAATTTTTAAATTTTTGTTTATTGTTTCACCAGAGAAAACTGGAAAAAGAGCTAAGAGTTCTGAAATCAAAAATCACAAAGAGGTCCCTCAAAATCCAGTCCTCCTTCCAATTAATTGTATCAAACACTAGAGCAATTTATACTACAGGCCATTGTTTAGATCAATAAAGCAGTGAGTCTGCAAATTTTCTGAGCTCTTAGATTCATTTCACCAAATTAGTAAATTGTGAAAGTGAGAAATCCACCTCATGCATTGGGTGACCTACATAAGTGGGTAGCTCAGAAAGAAGATTCTTGATTCAACACTTTTCCAAGCCTTAAATTAAATAAACCTAGTAAGTTTGCTTAGAAATGAATACTAGCACACCTGATTTATCCTTCAGTCGCAAGCAATAATCGTACTGCATTTCTAAGACAAGACACCTTCTAACATGGCTTGATGTAGAATTATTCAGTTAAGTCCATTCTGAATTTCTCAAATAAGAAATAGTTTAAACAATAAATCTGTGTGGTTTTAAAATGTAAATATTACGGATAGTTTTACACAGCATAATACCCAATCAAAATGGTCAGAGAGTAGACAAAATGGTGAGAGTAGACAATGTTGGATGCCTTTGCTACATGTGACTTGTCTACATTATACATATTTTAACATTTAGCATATTTTACAGATTGATCATTATTTTCTCTTATAAATATTACAAATTACTCTAATAATTCTAATTTGATTAGCATTTCAGGAACTTCTGTATAGATGGCAACAGATAAAATTAACTTTTAAGGCAATTTCAGACAACTTATTAATTTACATTTTCTGAGGATATTGATTTCCTGTACTTTATTCCTACATAAAGTTAGGTAAGTTTATAGTGCTTTACTTTATCAACCCATAAAGTGCGAAATAATTTCTACCTATACACCTCAAAGAATATTGTAAAAATTAATGACGTGATATACATAAAATCCTAGAAACCATTAAATGGTGTTATGTAATGAGTAGGTCTGCCAATTTTCTAGAATGACTTCCTGCATGGTGATAGAAAAGAGCATGAAAATGTGAGTAGATATGGAGCCAAGGGGAAGAGGAGTGAGAAAGAGGAAAAATAAAAAATTTAAATGGTATATTTTACTAGTTTCAAAATTGTAAAACATATCTTTGTGACTTTCTAAACATAATCAAAACTACAGGAAAATGCCTTATTTGATGGATTTCTAGTTAATTTTAGTATATATTTTACTAATCTAAAGGGATATCAGTTTTATATTTATTCCCATTTGATTCTTATTTTCCAGCCTATAAACCATTAGTTCTGATAAATATATCCAATAAAATAGTTCAGTTGTTTATATACGTTATTAATTCCTTCTATTTTTGTTGTCCTATATATATATATATATATATATATTTCAGATTGTTGTTGCTCAGGACTAGAGCGATAGCACAGTGGGTAGGACGTTTGCTTTGCAGCGGCCAACCCGTGTTCGATTCCTCTGCCTTCTCCAAGAGCCCAACAAGCTACCGAGAGTATGCAGCCAGAACGGCAGAGCCTGGGAAGCTACCCATGGCATAGTTGATGTGCTAAAAACAGTAACAAGTTTCACAATCGAGACGTTACTGGTGCCTCCTCGAGCAAATCGATGAACAATCAGATGACAGTGCTACAGTGCTGCTACATTTGTTGCTTTACTATGTCTATTTTATACATGAAAATGAACGTATATATAAACATATAAATATAAGATCATAAGGTAGAGTATAAAAATGAAACACTTTCTGGCTGATGTTCAGTTATACAAAAAATTTAAGATGCAAAAGTGTATGCAATAAATTATATCAAGTTTCACAAAGAAAGGAAAGAGCATCTTAGTAGTACTAGCAAATTGCAATGTGATAAATATTTTTAAGAGCCAGACTTCCAGCTGAAGAGATAGTATAGGTAATAAGTCACTTGCCTCGAATATAGTCAAGCTACTTTAATCCCCAATACCGTAGAAGGTCCAACAAGTATGGCCATGAGTGACCCCTGCCTTCCAACTAAATAAATAAAACAAATAACTATAGATATCATTATAACTATAGATCTCATTCCATCCAGATCCTCCACAGTTGTATTACGGATTCACCACCAGGATCTCACCATTCTACAAGGAAGTGATCATTGATGTAAAGAGAAGGATGTGGCAGGGTGATACCATTTCACCGAAAGTCTTCAGTGTCGCCCTTGAGAACATCATGCGACGACTGGAATGGAAAGGAATGGGAATGAAGATTGAGGGTCGGCAATCACACCACCTCCTTTTCCCTGATGACATCGTTCTCATAACGCCAAACATTAGCCAAGTGGCACAACTGCTGGCCTATACAACCACGAGTGTGGAAAGGTCGGATTGCAGCTGAATCTCAACAAGACAATGTTCATGAAAAACGAACTGGTCCCTGAAGCTCCATTTGCTCTCAATGGAACGAACATCTCTGAATGCAGCAGCTATGTATACCTGGGTCGAGAAATCAACATGAGAACGGCTTGGCGCCAGAACTGCGAAGGAGGAAGAGAGCAGTGTGGAATGCCTTCAAGAGTGTTGAAGAAGTGTTTAAGAGGATGAAGAAATTCCGGTTCCAGGCATATCTGTTGACTCCACTATTCTTCCTGCACTAACATATGCCTTAGAGACCTGGGCCCTATGCAAACAGGACGAGAATGCTATTGGGTCTCCCAAAGAGGAATCAAAAGAGCTATGCTTGGAGTATCACATTTCACTCAAGTGAGAAAAGGAATCTGGAGTTCTGACCTCCATCGATGATCAAGAATTAGGGAGGTTGTCTCATTTGCCAAGGCGTCAAAAATCAGATTGGTCAGACACGTAATGTGATTTAGATATGACCACTGGACTAGAGCTGTTACCAACTGGATTCCATGGGACATCAAAAGACCGCTTGGCTGCCCACCTACGAGATGGTCAGGCTTCTTCGTCAAAACCTTGAATGAATGGTTTGAGGCTCTTCCTGTTCCTGGAATGAGCAGATTCCATTGGGTTACACTAGCATGTGACAGGGACGAATGGGGACGTTACTGGGGATGACAAGTGATACAAGTGAAGTGATAGATCTCATAGCTAATAAACCTACTCAAAATTTAACCAACTCCTCCACCCCCCAAAAAAACTCTCAAAAGTCACACAAAAATAGCACAGCGGTTGGGCGTTCGCCTTTTCACACGGCCGACTGGAGTTCAATTCCTCCGCCCCTCTCAGAGAGCCCAGCAAGCTACTGAGAGTATCGAGCCCACGTGGCAGAGCCTGGCAAGATACCCATGCGTATTGGATATGCCAAAAACAGTAACAATAAATCTCTCATGAGAGACGTTACTGGTCCCCTATCGAGCAAATCGATGAGCAACGGGATAACAGTGACAATGACAGTGATTTTATGTGAATAAATTGATTTTTATTTTTTAATCCATTTGGTTTTGGGGTAACAGCTGCTGGTGATTAGTCCTTAATCCTGGCTCTGGACTCAGGGATCACTCTTGATGTTTTGGGGACCATATAGGGTGCCATATAGTGATCTATCTAGAGATAAAACCAGTGTCAGTCACATGCAAGGTAAGTATACTATGACTATGGTAAAATTGAGTTTTAATTACCTCTGTGCACACACACTAATCACTGTTCATCTGACCTCACAGTTATGTCCTTTGCTTTAGACTACTCTCCTGAGTAGGAGAAAACCATGGTGGAAAAATAAGACTGTCCCTATTCGGCAGTCTCTTCTGTGCAGGAGGAATACTCTCAATAGCTTGCTGGGCTCTCTGAGAAGTATGTATGTGTATGCCTATCTATATAAAAATATATATATTTCCCTTTATGATGATGCATCAGTACTATAAGACAAAAGGGGAAAATGCTTAGATTTTGTAGGAAAATATAAGTTCATCAAAATTATTTGAATAGGAAACAAAAAGAATAAAGTTTATTTCTGCTTTATTTGAGTCTCTTCTACATACTTAATCTTTAAAAATATTCTTAAAACTAAGCATAAGAAACAATAATACTTAGAAAATTTACAAATTATTTTCAGAAAATGTTATATGCTATAAATTATTCTTAGTGACATAAAAAGGTACAGATAAAAGTCATATGCATTAAATTGATATATTATATTTTTAATATTTTTATATTTTCTAATAACTGTAACATATTATTCTGGATAGCAATAAAGAATTCAAAGTGCATTTTAATTTCTTTCTTTGGCTTACCTAGTTAGTAAAAGTGAACCCTTTAAGAAATTACCTAACATCTTTAGTTCTCAGCTTTCTCATTAATTAATAAAATTAGTGAGTTGAACTATATGAACTGGAAGACATCTTCCACTTTTACATTTAAATAATGATCAATGTTAAAAAAATAATGATCAATGTTAATTAAGTAGTATTTTGGGGGACATAATAATAGAGTGCATAACTAATTCTCACAGATCACAAACCTTTACCTATGACAATTTAATTACTTACTTTGAAAATATTGATTATATTCAGAAATACTTTAAAGAGTGTAAAATAAAATCAATAAGGTCAATGGTTGCTATACTCATTCCAAGTAACTAAGTCTAAACTGGGCTAAGGAGAATAATAATAGAAAATGGAGCACATTTATTAAATAATGTTGTGTACCTATTGTGGCATAACTTTTGTACATGGTACCAATGACAGTACAGAAAAAGAAATCCACTTACATAAATGACTCATCATGGTGGTAGATAAGGTACTTGAGAGATATTACTTGGTTAAGTACAAAAATCCCAAATTTATCAAGCTTATAGAGGAGTATATGCTTCACAAATTCCTAATATGTTGAATAACCAACTGTGTGAAGACAGACTCATCATCTTATAGTTGGCATCATTTTTATAACTGCATCTGGCTTATTTCACAGGGAGAAAACATGATCGACAGGACATGTATGCAGCATCATTTTCTATTTGTGGTGTCATTTTTGGTGCAGGCATATATTCAAGACTAATCAAATTCAATCAGAGTTTAATTCATTTGTTCCAAACCTAAGTCTATTATCTATTACACTGGACATGGACAACAATAGAGTGAATAGAGAACGGAGGGAGTGATTGAATAATGCTGCCTTACTACAATCTTACACATTAGCTGTTACCTTGTGCCGTGGTCTAGAGAATCCATGAAAAGGGCAAAGTAAGTTGTGAACTAAATGAAAAATGGTGGAGGCATTAAACTTTTAAATTACATTGAGCAGAAATAGCATAACATTTTAAAATACTAATTTTACAATTAGTATTCACAAAATGATATTCAGGAAATATTTTCAATTAATTATCAATTGAAAGAATGATAGCGTGCAGTAATAAACTGGGAAAATGTCTTTTATTAGGTTAACTATAAAAAAAATATATGCAAGTGTATGTTGGCCTTGCTAGGATTTTTAATTTTTTACATATGAGATTTGTTTATTTTTAATAGTCACTAGGTAGCAATTCTGGGGCCAAAAGGCACAATATCTGATTATTAGTGTAGTTTTATGATCTATTCAATTTGCTGTTCATAGTGGAAAGATAGCATTATCTGGGGAAATTAGCTTTATGAGCTTTTAAAAAATATATCTGTTTTTATAAGGTTGACTGACTGTACAATTCAAATAAAGATAACAGGGTTCTTTGAATGCTATTTGACTAATACTCATAATTATGAAATACTTCTAACATTTTCTCCTAAATTCTCTTCATGTCATTTCAGCAGCTTATTTTTGATCACTAAGAATACCATACTAGCATAGAAATAACGTACTAGCTATAGAAAGTGTTTGTCTTATTAAAATTTACCCTACTGCAAGTTCAGAGGATTGTAAGTGTATGTATAATTTTATTTCCACTGGGTGATTTTTATAATGTGTGTGAGCCATTCTCTCTAATGGAAAGTGCAATAGTAAGGTACTTTAAATAGGCATTAATCCTCACAATACATTTGCAAGTTAGGTAAGCAACATGAAGCGTAGAGCCATAATAAGTATTATCCACATTCATCCACCTTCACAGCCTACAAAAACTAGAAATTACACATCATGAACAAAGGACATTTGCAAGAGGAATGGCAGGGATACTTAAGTATATTTCCTTTCTAGTTGTCATACACAAATGAAGCAAAAAGGAACACAAAATAAAACACATTTTAATAAAATAAACAATCAATTAAGATAAAGTCATACAAACAACACAAAATGTCATGTAAGAGAAGAAAATAAGTTTTAGACTATACATGTACTTGTAGTTGGATATTAATATTACAGATGATGTTTATCACCTATAATCCTATTGCTTCAAAACCTCATTTCTTCTATTCTTTCATGGGTGTCATTTGTTTACCTATTTGTTTATTAAATGGGATTTTGAGTCAGAGCCAGCGGTGCTTGAGCTCCACTACGAGCTCGTGTTTGGGGGTTACTCCAGGTGTAAGAACTATGCATTCTAAGGACCAGGCATTGGAAGGGTTTGGTGTTTATCTTGTTTTATTGATTTGTTTGTTTATTCATTTACTCCTTTGGTGTTAAGATCACACTCAGCTCCACTCAGTACTTCACCATGGCTCTGCATGAAAACAACATTTCTGGCAAGGGTCAGGGAACCATATGGGTACCTGGGACCTAACCCTGGTCAGTTGTGTGTTTGGCAAAAACTATAATTCTTGTACTTGCTCTCTGACCAAGGGTTTGTATTGAAATCGGTTTGCATAATATCAAGTTAGTACAGGCAATGAATTGCCTTGTACCACCTCTCAGCCAGACATGCTTTATTTTCTTTGTTAGTATCAATCAATACTGACCACTCACTTTTTTTGGTGGAAGCTTAAACACTAAAATAAACAACAAGAATACGAAAGCAAGCAAAAACAAATGATTTTTAGGTGAGCAACATTGAGATGTAAAAAGCAGACATACTTCTTACATAAATAGTAGTACAAAATTTCACCAAGTTTTCTAAAAGAGTACTATCTTGTTAAATAGTCACTTTTTCTAAATTTCTTCCTCCTTTTTCTTAATTTTTTGTTTTGTTTGGGGATATCTAACTGGGCTCAAGGATCTGTGCTCACTTCCAATGTTTTTGAGACATCTGTGGTTCAGGGATTGGACAAGGATGAACCAGCTACATTAAAGGCAAGCACCTTACCTGATGTACTCTCTCCATCCCCAAATTTTATTTTTCTTGAAAACATTTCAAGCATCAAGGGGTTATTTGTAATTAATTATAAAATAACATTTTAAGGAGTATTTAAATGAACATATCAATATTAAATCATGATAGGAATTTAGCAAATTAGGTAAGACTTGACTCAACTCAAATCTCTATATTAAATATAACTGTTTTCACCATCTTTATTTTATAACAAAAATCTTCATTTTGTTTGGGGAAAATGTGCTGCTAAATTAATGTTTAATATAAAATAATTCATCTGAATTTGTTTCCTATGTGTTTCTACCTTTCGAGTCTAAGAATACCTGCATTTAACTAATAACCTAAGGTTGTTTATATATGTATATATGTATGTATATATGAATATATGCATACTCTTTATTGACTAGTACTGTTTAACGTGATTGCACTATTGCATAAATTTTAATAAAACAAATAGTTTTCTATTTTTCATTTATTCAGACACAGTAGACAAAACTTTTGTTTGAAAAATGTAAGCCTAAAAATATTTCACTACCTTTATCTTGCACACTATACTTTCTAACTCAACAGAACTTAAATTTTAAAGACAAACTTGGAAACTCTATGAAATAGTTCAAAAATATAAAGTAACCTTTAAACTACTCTTCTTTTGTAACTATTCAAAACATTAGGCCTATAGTATAAGATAATATAAAATGTGATATTTACACAAATACATAGAAGTTAACGATAAAAAAAATACACATACGGACTATGAATTAAATAATACAGAAAAAAGAATCGCAGCACTCCTGAATGTTTCTTTCAAATATTTGTGCTATGTAAAATTTTGTATTTGTTTTGGTGTCACACTCGGCAGTGCCCTGGGCTTATTCTTGGGTCTGTAGTCAGAGACCACTCTTTGGGCTCAGGGGTCCATATAGAGATCAAACCCATGTTAGCAGCGTACAAGGCATGTGCACTACCAACTATACTATCTCTCCAGCCCCACCAGTATATTATTTTCATCTGGCAAATTTACAAACCTCATCTCAATAATCGTGAAATTATCCATGTTCTTAATACAGAGTACAATCATAATTCAAACTCAACATGGTAAAATATTTCATTTCAATTAATACAAGTATGAAATCAATCTACCCATATGGTATCATGTTGTCAATTTGGGATTTTTCTACATGAAATTCTGCTGTCTTTTACTTATTACAAGCCGTATGAAAACATTAATTTAGTTCTCTATTTGGTCAAGTTCATCTTTAGAGCAGTGTAAAATGTTGATAAGTAGGAACTCACTACATGAACCTTAATTCTATATCTTCTCTATTCAATGTTATTTCTACTGGATATGAAAGTGTAGAAGTCAGGCTATCTGTGGAAAAACTAGGGAAGAGCTATTCCACTTCAAGTACACAGCTGAATTCAACCCTGAAGTGTCACGCAACCGAACTGAAGTTTGATTAATGGGATCATGTCAAGTGGCAAGACTGCTGAGTGTTTGGATAGTGGAGTCCCAATTCTCTTCTGTAAGGAGCCTGTAAACTCAGCAACAGAACTACTTAGAAGATTGCTCTTTTCTTAGAAAAGAAGTTTAGTGTATTCAAAATGCATTTGGGTTTCTCTGATACAACACATTTGCAGAATAGCAAGATGAGTCACAGAGAGTTTACTGATCATGCATGCCCCTTTTAAATATGGATTTCTGAGTTGCCAATTGAAAACCCAAATTATTCAGGGAAATTCTAATTGAACTAAGTGCTACAAAATAGTTTTCTAAGTCCAAATATTTTGGATTTGAGGTTAAAAACAAAGAAACAGAATATACCGGTGGAAGCCAGGTGAAATTAATGTGACTAAAGATATATAGACAAGCTAAAATTTAACAAAATGTAGTGAGAAAGATATTGCAAGTTAAACATTACTGATAATTGGATATGTTAATAGAGTGGGGATAAACATAGAAATGTGTTCAATATTTCTATGTAGAGAACAAAGGATTATACGCAAACTTATGGATTATTTTAAAAGCTCCCTCATCTAGGGAGTCCTACTCCTGCTTACACAAACCCTCCATGAACATATATAATTGTTCAAACATATATAACTATTCAAATTTGGCTAGTCACTGTTCAGTATTCCTTCATATCACTGAATCTTATTACCCAGAATGACTCTACTGCTCAACATTGCATTAATTTTGACAGTTTATACAAATTGTTCTTTAAGATTTATTTCCTAGACATAAGACAAGTAAAGGCCTAGGCTTTTCCAGCCTGCAGGAGCCTCTTGGGATAGAAGCAGCTACATGGGCCCTGGGCAAATTTCTAGGAGCAAACTGTGCAGGATTCAAACCCATGGATCTCTGCTAAACCCCACCCATAGGTCAAAAGGCAAAGAAGCTGGCTTTTCCAGCAAGTGGACACTAATGTGGCCACCACTTATAGTGCCCCAATATAATTCATAAGATTCATCTCCAAAGTGCCCACATAGTTACAAAAGAACACCATAAAGGAAGGGAATATCCTAGAAAAAAAAAAAGGAAGGTATCACCAACCCTAGACTGTCAGAGGCACTATGGAAAGACAGTACATAAACCCACCATGAGGTAAGGAGGAAGGTAGGAATCCTAAAACCCCAACATAAAATACCTACATACAAATCTCTCTGATAAAGAATTCATAGAGGACATGGTGAGAATGTTCAATGAGCTCAAAGACACAGTGGAAAAAACATCCAAAAAAATATAGGAAGATATAAGAGCAATAGTGGAATGGAGAGTCAGTAAACTACAGGAGGAAATAAGAACAAAAATAAGAAAATTACAAACAGAAATGTTGTCAATTAAAAACATTGTAGATAAAATGAAAAACTCAATGGGTGTCCTCAACAGTCTAATGACAACAGCCAAAGAGAGAATCAGTGAGCTTGAAAATCCGCTCCAGAAACAATAAAAACAGTAACAGAATTTGGAAAAAAACCTCAAAATAGCTCAAGATTGGGCAAGAGACTTAGGGGATGAATTCAGGAGAAACAACATGAGAATCATCAGAGTTCTAGAGGGACTGGAAGTCATCCCTAATGAGATAATAACAATTAAAGAAATCATCGCTGAAAAGTTCTCAGAGCTAGAAAACACAGGCATTCAGATCCAAAAAGCCCAAAGGGCACCAGCTAAAAGAGACACCTATAAAAAGACCCCAAGACATATCTTAATAAGAACATTGAACATCATAGACAGAGATATAATACTGAAAGTGGCAAGATCACAGAAGGAAAATAGATACAAAGGATTGTCCCTTAGATTTACAGCAGACCTATCATATGAAACTCTCCAGGTCCAAGGTGGGATATAGATTAAAAAAAAAACTCAATTATATGAATGACTCACCCAGAATACTTTACCTGGCTAGACTTTCATTCATATATAAAGGAATCATACAGAACTTCATGGATAAAAATCAGCTTAGGATCTTCATAGAATCAAAACCAACCTTAAAAGAAGGACTGGGGGGGTGACTATAAGGAAAGACAAACATCACAAATACATAGTCTTTCTATAGAAAGATGTCACAAAATTCCATGACATTAACCTCTCTCAATGTCAATGGACTGTCACTGTATCACTCTCATCCCATTGTTCATCAATTTACTCTAGCAGGCACCAGGAGTATCTCTATTCCTCCCAGCCGTGAGATTTTAACAGCCTTTCTTTATTCGTTTTTTCCCAATGATTGGAGGCTCTTTAAAGGTCAGGGGAATGAGACCTTTCATTACTATTTTTGGTTTATCAAATATGCCACAGATAGCTTGCTGGGCTCAGCCCGTGTGGGTGGGATGCTCTCGGTAGCATGCTGGGCTCTCTGAGAGGGGGGTGTGTGTGTGTGTGTGTGTGTGTGTGTGTGTGTGTGTGTGTGTGTGTGAGTGTGTGTGTGTGTGTTACTCTATGATTTGTTGCCTAATGTCTGAACTCCATCAAATATGATGTGGCAATTATGGAAAATGGGCAGGAAGTGTCTTTATAATGTGTAGCAGGCAGAGATCTCTGCTTCCAGGTCCTGGTCAGTCCAGAATCACAAAGTTCTGCATTATCTGGTTCCATGAGACTTCATTCTTGTGTGAAGCTCTGCCAGAGTGTCCGGAAAGTGTCCTGTAGCATGGCGACGGGTAGTGGAGGTCGGCTGCCATGGCTGCATCCCTTGGGGTGGGGAGGGTTCTCACCAGTCTCCCCTCTAGGGTGTCCCGAGTGAAAATAGCCTGGCGTAGAATCAGTCAATGGACTAAGTGCACTAATTAAGAGACACAGAGTGGCAAAATGGATTAAAAAACTGAAATCAATATTCTGTTGCTTACATGAAACATATTTGAGTAGTTAGAGCAAACATAGACTCAAAGTCAAAAATTTGGAAACAAGCAAAATCCTCTTGATAAAAGGCTGGGGTGGTCATACCAGTATCGGATAACATAGATTTCAGGTTGAAAATGGTTAGAAAGGACAAGACCATTTCTTAAAAATCAACGAATAAGGAAGAAACTACACTCTGAAACACATATAATCCCAACGAGGGGCCATCAAAATGCTTAAAACAACTGCTAATAGACTGCAAGGAAAATATTGGCAGCAATACAATGGTAGTTGGAGACTTCAACATCATCTTGTAATTTCTTGATAGATCAATGAAACTAAAATTCAGCAAGTAAATACATGATTTGAAGTAAGAAATGTAAGAGACGGGGCTAATAGGTATACACAGGGCTTTTCATCTTACAATACCAAATATACATTCTTCTATAGTGCAAAAGGGACATTCCCCAAGATAGGAAATATATTGGGCCACAAAACATACCTCTTCAAAATCAAGAAGAGAGAAATTGTATCAACTGTATTTTCAGTCCATAATGCAAATAAAATAGATATTAATTGCACACAGAAATGGAGGATCAAATCAAAGACCTGGAAATTGAACTACTCACTACTGAACAACTTTAGAGAGGAAATTAGGGAATAAATAAAAATATTCCTGGAAACAAATGAGAATGAGGACACAAGATATTAGTACCTGTGGGACAAAGCAAAAGCAGTGTCAAGAGGAAAGGTTATAGTTCAGTAAGTGTTCGTTAGGAAGAAAGAATGGGTCCACATAAACAACATGACTTCACACCTTAAGATATTAGAAAAAAAAAAAACAACAAAGAAGCCCAAACCAAGCAGGAAGAAAGAAATTAAAAAATTCAGAGCAAAAATCAACAAGATTAAAATTTACAAAGAAAACAATGAAACAAAAAGTTGGTTCTTTGAAAAAATAAATAAAATTGATAATTCCCTAGTGAGACTCACAGAGAAAGAGAGAGAAAGAGAGAGAGAGAGAGAGAGAGAGCCATAATAAAATGAGTAAGAAATGAAAGGGGGGGAATCACAATAGAAATCACAGAAATTCAAAAGATTATCAGAGACGATGAGCAAAGGGATGACAAGTATACAAGTGATACTTTGAAAACCTTTATAGCATAAAACAAGATAACCTCAAGGAAATGGATACATTTCTGGACTGTTATAATCTCCCAAGGCTGAACAAGAAGATTTGGAATACCTGAACAGACCTATCACCATCAAGGAAATTGAAAAGGTAATCAACAATCTTTCCCCAAACTAAAGCCTAGGTCTAGATGTATTCACTAGTAAATTCATCTAAACCTTTAAAGAGGATGTAATTGCCAGCCTTTTAAAAAATTTAAGAAAGAGAAAGACTCCAAAACAGTTTCTATGAGGCACATATCACCCTAATGCCAAAAGCAGACAGAGGCACCAAAAAATAGAAAATTATAGTTGATATTCCTCATGAACACAGATGTAAAATCCTCAACAAAATATTAGAAAATAGAATTCAACAACTCAGCAAAAAGATCAAACTCCATGGCCAAGTGGGATTTGTCACAGAGATGCAAGGATGGTTTAACATTTGCAAGTCAATTAACATAATCCATCATATCAATAAAAGATAAAAAACATATGCTGTATAAATTGATGCAGAGAGAGCATTTGACAAGATCCAGCACCTGTTTGTAATGAAAACTTACAGCAAAATGGGAATTGAAAGAACTTTCCTCAATATAGATAATGCCATGTACCACAAGCCGAGGCAAACGTTATTCTCAGTGGGGGAAAAATAAAAACTTCCTATCTATCATCAGGGCCAAAAGAAGGATGCCCACTCTTGCCATTCTGTTCAGTATAGTATTTAAAGTATTTTCCAGCAGTTAGGGAAAAAAACTCTATTAAGGACATCCAGATAGTAAAGGAAGAATTCAAGCTCTCACTGTTTGCAGATGACATGATACTATACTTAGAGAATCCTAAAGTAAACCAAAATGCTCCTAGAAACAATATATTTATAAAGTAGAGTAGCAAGCAGGCTACAAAATCAATACTCAGAAGCCCATGGCTTTCCTTTATGCAAATAATGAAAGAGAAGAAAGATATATTAAAAATAATTTCCTTTCACAATTGTTACTCAGAAAATCAAGTACATCCAAATTATCTAACTCTGGAGGTAAAGGACCTATATAAAGAAAACTATAAAACGCTACTCCAAGAAATAAAAGCAGACACAAGGAAATGGAGATGTATCTTGTGCTCGTGAATTGGGAGAATTAACATATTAAAAATGGCAATAATTCCCCAAGCATCATATAGATTCAATGCTGTCTTTATAATGATATCCATGATTTTCTCCAAAGAAATAAACCAAAAACTCCTGAAATTTATGTGGAACAATGACCCCCATGAATAGCTTAGAAATTTTTGGAAAACGAAATATGGGAGGCATCACCTTCCCCAACTTCAAACTGTACTAGAAAGTGGTAGTAAATAAAACACTATAGTATTAGAACAAAATCAGAACTCAGATCAATGGAATAAAGTTGAATATCCTGACTCAGACCTTTAAATATATGGATATTTAGTCTTTGGTAAGGGAGAAGGAAGTATGAAGTGGAACAAGGAAAGCCTCTTCAACAAGTGGTGCTGGCAAAACTGGGCAGACACATATAAAATTGAACTCTGACCTTTTCTAATGCAATCCACAAAAGTTGGATCAAATGTATTAAACACCTAGATATTATATCTGAATCCATAAGGTTCATGGAAGAAAACATACCAAAACCCACCATACCACTGAAGCTCAAGGCATTTTCAAAGATAAAATATATCTGACCAAGCAAATGGAAGCAAAGACAAACAAATGGGACTATATGAAACAGAGAAGCTTCTGCATCTCAAAAAAAATGGTGTCTAAGATACAAAGGCAGCCCATGGAATAAGAAAAAAAAATTACCCAATACTCATCTGATAAAGGGTTAATATCAAAGTTATATAGGACACTGATAGAAAGTTACAAGAAAAAAATCACATCAAATATAGGGAGAGGAATTAAATAGAAACTTCCTCAAAGAAGAAATTCTAAGGGCCAAAAAGTACATGAAAAAATGCACTGCATCACTAATCATCAGGGGGATGCAAATAAAAAAAAATAAGATATTATCTTCCACCATAGAGACTGGCACACAACCAAGAGCAACCAGTACTGGCATGGATGTGGGGAGAAAGGGACTCTCCTTCACTGTTGGTAGGAATGCTGACTTGTCCAGCCTTTTGGGAAAATTGCATTCACATCCCTCAAAAAGCTAAAAATTGAGCTCCCATTTGACCCAGCAATACCATTTCTGGAAATATAACCCAGGGGCCCAAAGACACACAGAAGAAACGTCATCTGCACTTTGATGTTCATTGCAGCACTAGTCACCATAATCAGAATCTGGAAACAACTTGAGTGACCAAGAAAAGATGACTAGATAAAGAAACCGTGGTACCTCTACATAATGGAATACTACGCAGTTTTTAGAAAGAAGTCGTGAAATGTGCTTTAAATGGATTGATATGGAGAGTATCGCATTGAGTAAAAATGAGTCAGAAGAAGAGGGACAGGTATAGAATTGCTGCATTTATTTGTGGGATATATCACTATGAGACTAATATCAAAAGTGAAGGGAAACAGGGGCCAGGAGGAAAAGTCACTGGTGGAAGATTGCCACAAGAGTATGTGGTAGGTCAAGGGCACAGGTAGAGTAATATAGCTGATGACCTTTCGTTATCTGTATTGTATACTTTAAGACCCAAAAAGAAATAGAGGGAGAGAGTGTGGGAGGAGGGGGGAAGAGAGAGAGAGACAGAGAGAGGGGCCAAAGCTCTTGGTTACGGGCTCTGTAATATGGAAAAACAAAAGCAAAATCTATAGTTTGAAAAAGTGCCATGGGAAATCACACTTTTGAGACTCTTTCACCCTCAAGGGACACATTCCTTGTTTTTAACACAGTCATATTGTCTGAGAACTGTTGCATGTTTATTCCTTTGATAAAGTAGAGTGTGATCTATTTCCCAGTTTCCAAAAAGAAAAAAATAAAAATTAAAGTGACAATATTTTGTTCATAGAAATGCATTCTTCTAACTTTTTTTTATATCCCGTCCTCAAACTTTGATGGGTGACTTGTTGGATGTTTTTAGTTTTACTTAGAATTTTGAGATTGCAAGAATAGGAATTTCTTGTTCTGTATAATCACCTGTATAATCAAGGCATATCAGGCCTTTGCCAGTTGATATTATCTGAAGTAGAAAATAGTAATGATGTAAACTATTAGAAGTAATAAAGAGATTTAAAAATGAACCTGACACTTTCTTTTTCATAAAGTATACACTTCTTTTTTTTTTTTTTTGGAGGGGTTGGGAGGGCTCTCTGTCAATGATTTGGTGACCATTTGTCATTCCAGGGATTAAACATTGTATTCATTCAGCCCTGTGTAACACAACACCTTAACCTCTCTACTATCTCTTTGACCTAAAACTTGAATTTCACAAGTGCTCCCAGTAAAGAGGTGCTTATACCTTGACACTGATTAATTTAATGTCAGAGAGTACTAAAATATTTCATCCGGGCAAGCATTTATCTAAAACATCGCCCTCACCTAAGAAAATTGGACAGACATCCCAGACATCCTAGCAAACACTATGGTTTGTCCTGTGTAAGGGCAGACCAAGTGGGGCCAAATGTGGAGAAGAATAATAAACCTTCGCTTTTGCTAAGTGCTGGCTCTTTGCCTGACATTTCCTTACATAATCTATAATGCTCATAACTAACTGTAAAGTCGATAGTATCTTGCATTTATAGAGAAGAAAACCACAACTCTGGAGGTTAATTAAGTTGCTGGAGGTCACATATTGAGTAATTAGCAGGACTTGAATTTTAACCCAAGTGAAGAAAAGAGAATTCATCCAGGTCTAAGAGTGCCCTGCTGGAATATGGAAGACCAAGAATGCTGACGCTGTATAAGCCCTTTGATCCAGATATCACAGGATGTTTTAAAAATCTGTACCTGAATTTTCATCAACTGATGATAATGAGGGCGCATTCAGAAACATAAATGAGGCTCCAGGAAATGTAAAGGGGTTAGAAACATACTCAAATCCAGAGGGAAGGAATTGAGGTGAGTACAGACATGCAAATGGTGGCTGTGAAGGAAAGTCAGTTGCATGATGTTATCCAACATGCAGAAAACTACAGAGATCATCAATCCTGTTTCCTCCTGTTTGGCTTTATTCCCTTTGCTCCTCTTCTGCCTGCCTATTTACTAAGCTTTAAAATTAGTATATTATTTTTCAGTGGCTAACATGATAGGCTTTCTTTGAGTGTCTTAGGACAATTTTATTCTCTTAAAAACCGTAGGAACCACACGCCCAAATCATTTATCAAGAGAATGACCAAAGTGAGCATGTCAGGGACCTGTTTCCTGTGAGGGTAACAGGGAAGAATCAGCTCTTTGCTTTTTAGAAATTCTAATGTCTTCTCTCTCTAATTCACTCTAGTCTCTGCCTCCATCATCACATCACTTTCTTTTCTGTGAAGTTCTCATGTAATCTCTTATCAAAATGGGAAAGCATATTCCAGTTCTTATCTTTAGGGAATCAAGTTTGAAAAGACAGGTCCTTATAGAAGATAACTGAATTCGTAGAAACTTATTTGAGAAAAGGACTTTAGAGAAGTAAGATTAGGGGCTTTCCTTCAGTAGAATCTCCAAGAAAGATGCAAATCATTTTATTTGTTTTTTTTGTTTGTTTGTTTAAGAATCATGGGTGAGCACCTTGCAATAAGTTTAAGATATACAAGAAGGTAAGATAAATGAACTGAATAAGAGGAGGAAGTTTGAAAGTATTTTTTTTTGTATAACCTTAGTGTATCTTCTAGACTTATTCTCAGAAATGTTTCACTGGAGCCAGCCTATTCTTTCTCATCTCACCGTACTTCTTTCCATTCTGTCCTTATGTAGCTACATCATTCCCCATTCTTTAAGCAGTGGTCTCCACCTGCTTCAGGAACTGTGGGCAATGAGGTCATTTGGCCGCTTCCTGATGGAGTGGTCAGACATAGGAATTGCAAGTGAGATCTCTCTAGCCACCTCCTTTCTGGTTTCTGGCTTTCAGTCTTGATTAACTGCCTGAGTCCAAGGACTTAACCCACTTTACCAAAAATACATTTGATGGTAATGAAAGCAATAATAAGTCCTTTCCCTTAGCAGTTGTGATTATTCCCTCATCTTTGATTACTGGGACTCAATCATTAATTTACCTGCCTTTGATGAGAGAGGGGCAATCTCTGCTTGAGGTCCCTGGTTCCTGAGACGTGACAGGAGTTTTGGAGAATGCTTTTCCAAACAGAACTCTCTTGGATTTTTTCAGCCCTGTAGGAAGAGTTGCCTCCTTGGTCTGTTTTCAGTGCTGACTTTTACCTGGAACCAACACATCCATGTTTCTTCAACTGACTCAAATTTAATCTTCCTCTCTCTGTTGCTTTTACTTGGTCGCAAAAGAAAGCACAAGAGAAATGTATTTGCCTGCTGTCTCATGGAATTATTTCTCCAGCTGCACTTCCCAATTAGTGTTACAATAGAAATATAAGGGCCACCAGCCTTGATCTGACTTCTAACCCCTCCAACTGCTATTAATTTTTGGCATACTATTGACTATATTAGTTATAAATATGTGTTTTCTGCTTTGAGTCTTATAATTGTGTTTGTTTCCTTTCTGTCAAGCTGCAATCTTTTGTTTATAGGTTATTTTTTTCTTCCCAGTTCTTTATAACATCACTGTAAGTGCTTTGGGGTTTCCTAGGAAACTCTAAAATAGAAAGGTTAAGTGCCATTCTTCCAGGGAGGATGTTATGGTGATGCTTGTATGTCTAAGATAAGTTCTGTAATGATTCCATGGGGTTTGGGCTGATAATATCACCATGCACACTGCCAGCTGGGTTCAACCCCAAGTACCACATGTGGTTCCCCAAGCGTTTCCAGAAATGATCTCTTAGTGCAGAGCCAAGAGTAGACCCTGACCACTACTGGGGGTAACCCCAACCCCCAAAACAAAATAAACAAACAAAATAATTCCATCTAAGAAGAATTTTTTTTTCTTAAGGCAAAGAGATCCAGAAGGTAAATTATTATGTGCTTCTAACAAATAAAATCCTGTGGTCATAGTTAAGAATAAGTTAGTTATTTTGAAATTATTGCATACATTTTGCTATGTAAGGTAATAGTACAGATTTCAGGAAGGGAGATAAAGGACATATCTTTTAAGGTGACATCAAGCAGTCTATTACAATAACCAAATGAAACGTAGGCAATTGGTCAATATGATTTTACTAATATATGATTTTAATTACATATATAGATATGGAGAGCACTTTTTTTCTTTTTATTAAATGAGGTATTGGTGCAGATCTTATCGACAAATATTTGAAAGAATTGGCACAGTGTATGTATATGTAATTGTATAAAGAAATTGGAGGTGAAGGTGGAAAGAACATTAGGTTCCTTCATCACTATAACAGTGTGTCACTGCCATCCTGTTGCTTATCAATTTGCTCAGGCGGGCACAAGCAACATCTTCATTGTGAGACTTGTTGTTACTATTTTTGGCATATCAGATATGCCATGGGTAGCTTGCCAGGCTCTGCTGTGCAGGATAGATACTCTCAGTAGCTTGCCGGGCTCTCTGAGAGGGGCAGAGGAATCAAACCCTGGTCGAACTCGGCAAATGCCCTACCCACTGTGCTATCACTCCAGCCCCAGTTTCCTTCATAATATACTTATTTTCCTGACATAGACTCAGAAACTAAAGATCTGAGTTTATTTTCATAGATGTGCATTATCCATTAATAGAGGGTAGATTTCTGTAGATAAACTTAGGTGCAGAAATCTTTTTAGTCAGACTTAAATTAAAAAAAAATAGGACCTTCGTTTTTATAGCATTGAAGTTCTGAACATCCCCATGTATCTTCAAACCAGGACTTGACCAAAGGCACCATAAAATCGGCTGTCAATAATTGGCTGTGACCAAACCAAATGTTTATGTAAAGAACATATTTTACTGAATTGCCTTCTCTTCCTCAGTATATCCTTGCAAATATACTTTGTCATGCCTCAGGTATAATCAAAGTTAAATGCACTTTTTTTTCCTTATTCAACCAGGGTTTGAAGAATTGTCACAATTATCAGTGCTCCCCAAGAGACAACTGCTTTGTGTCCTTCTAGGGATTTAATTCAAATGCACAAATTGAAGTCTGTGCTAATGGGCCTGTAATTTAAACTCTTAGCATCTTTCTCTAGGCAGTCCTACATTTTATTCTGAAACACAAAGTCCTATTTTCAGCCATGTATTGTAGCATTTAAATGTATTTAATAATATCTACACCATGATATTTCAATTTATTTAACAATAACTACAAATCCTGTTATATCACTGTAGTCTTAAATTTAATAAAATTACATAACTAGGGTTAAAAAGCAATAGGACTTGCAAAACAATTGTTTTGGTCATCAAGAACATTTAATTATATTCAATAGTGAAAAAAATCAAGTTAAAGGAGTATTTCAATCAACTCCTTCACCCCAGCACTTTAACTGTATAAACAGTTTATCATATATTCCAACTTTGCCGAAGGTTAGGAGAACATATTATTTAGCATGTATACTGCATTCAGAGCCTGGCAATCTACCTGTGGTGTATTTGATATACCAAAAACAGTAAAACAATAAAACAGTAAAACATAGTAAAACTATGGAGTCGTTACCGGTGCCTGCTCGAGCGAATCGATTTACAACGGGACTACAGTGCTACAGTGTTACAGAATGTGGTACAGACTTAGCAGCAACCAACTCAGAGATTTACAAGGGAATATAGGCCCAGACACTATAGACTTTGGGCAGATGCTCTGTCACCAGGGCAAGTAGAGCTTTGAAAGAGAGAGAAACACCAGAAGGAAATGAAGTACAGAGTATGTAACACACATAACACCCAGGGCTCAGTCATGACTACAGCGCCAGCATTTTGGGGAGGAAAATCATGTGAACAAAATCAACAGTACTGACTCGGTGGAATAGTTTATAAACATTAGTTCAGATTCAACTTAGAATCAAACTGGAAGGAACTGATTGGAAGCAGAGCAGCGGATTTATGATGTTTCCACCATAAACACAGACAAGTGGTTTATAGAAATTTAACTCTTCTAAAATTTTTGTTAATAACCCTTTCAGGTATTTGAAGTGTTAAAAAGACACTTCAAAATGCCAAAATTTAAAATAACCTACTTTTTTTTAGAATTTCAGGAGGAATATTACAGAATTGTATTTTATCCAAACTTATATAGTAAGGGAAATAACATGTATGAGGTTCGCATATGATTTTAAAAAGATAAGCCACAAAGACAATTTGAGACTTCCTGTCTCTCAATTGACATACTTGGAATCTTTGTTCTGTTTTCTTGATTATTTGTTTATGAGCCATACTCAGAGGTGCTCAGTTCTTATTCCTGACTCGGCACCCAGGGATCACTCCTCGAAGTGCTTGGAGGACCCTTTGGGATGCTGAAATTTCAACAGGGTTGTTTGCATACAAGACAAGCACCTTTCCTCGGCAATATCTCTCTGGATCCTCATACTTTGGTTTTCCTTAAGAACTCTTACAATGGTTTTAGTATCTGTTCACAAAAATGAGCATATCTTCAATTCTGTGTATTTGAAACTAGAGAAGCTAAGTTTCTACAATAACTATTATAACTACAATAACTCTTATAAATGAGATTTTTCTGACAGAGTGATGTGGCTATAGGTGGAAATAAAACTATAGAATATGTTTTTGCATAAAAAGGAGAAGAAAAAGACAAACTAAAAGAAAAACTCCTTTAACTACAGTGCCATTTAGGGAAGCAAAAATGTTGCCTCTTAATACCTCCTATTTGATAAGAGTCTTCTGTCATAATAGACACTCAAAGAGCTGGGTAGTGAAACAGAATGTTTTTGGTCCAATGAAAGTAATCCTTTACATTCTTTCAACAGAATTAAGTTGGGGAATCAGGATCAAATGGAATATGTAAGAAGTCTATTAGTTCTTTAAAAGGCATAGTGTGGTTTCCTTGTACTGTAAAATATTTATGCACTTACAAAATAATAAGGCAATGTTAGCTAATAAAAAATGCCAAATCATAGGTAAATGAATAAACAATATATGCATAAATAAAATAAATTACTTGATATTAAAAGCTCTGCAAGCCTCTTTTACCTCTTGGCAGCCTGCATTTCATAACAGTTGATCATGAAAAAGAAAACTTTAAAAATGCCTAGAGACCTCAGAGGGGAGCAGATGTGCCCCTCTGCCTTCTCCAAAAGAACCCCATAACTGCCGCACTTACAGCCAACCTTCACAGGCTCATTCTGAGGCCCCACGCATGAGAATGAATCCACTGAAAAACCTAGGTATGCTTATGACTGAAATCTCCAAGTTTTCTCAGAGTTGGGAATGGGTTCTTCCTCCCATTTGTGACACTTGAGTTCTTACGACTCTGTTCTTAGGTGATAAGGAGGTTCAGGGGAGGAGGATCTATTCTCCAAAGCCTTCAGCTTAAAATAAATGTTAGACTATAGACATGTTTTCTGAGCCACATGAATAAAATGGACTATTATTCTATCATATTACACAACATGGATGAAACTTATAACACTATACTAAGTGACTCATAAATAAATTAAAAATAAGAATGGTTATAGAGAAAGGGACAATATTTAAATGATTCAAAGTAGTTTCTCTGGATTGTAATATTTCTATATATTATCTCTATGCTCCACATATTTGTTTGCTTCCAGTTTGAGAAAAAAATGGCTCTCAGAAAATTTCTGAGTGTTGTTCCTTGAATAGCTATTCTGTTATGGATTTAAGTTCTATTTGTAACATGACTCATTCTGGTATCTGGAGATACCTGGACCAGCCTCTGTTTTTTGTTTTTTTTTTTTGCCCCCTTTCTAATAAAGTAAACTTTGGACTGAAGATTTTGCCAGAATTTAGTGGAACCATCAGAAACACAAGGTCAACAGTTTTCAGGGTGACTTCAGACTTAATCGTCCTTGAAAATGGTAGTGTTCTGTCAGGATAAAGTTGAAAGAGAAAAATGTGTTTTTAGTGCAAGTTAATGAGGAGAAAAAGAAACAAAAGAAAAAAGAAAAAAGCTTTATTTTTATTATACATTTTCTCACTTCTTGCTTTTAGCTTTTAATGTTTTAAGTCTCTCCATAGCGGGATCCCCTTTGCCTGGTGTGTTCTGGGAAGCCTGTACCACGGAGCTTCCTCCACTTCTTCAGATGTGTGGATGTTTAGGGTGATGTTATGGGAGATGTTCCCTGGGGGCGAGGAGCCCTGGGCTGGGGTCCCACTGTACCTCATCCTACAGCTGCTGAGAAAGGATTGAGCTCGGCTCTGCAGACCTCCCCTGTGCTCCAGGGCCCTCTATGCCCTTGCACAGTGTTGTTGGGCCCTCCATCCCGCTGAATGGCCTAGTTTTCCCTACCTGGAGGAGTTGCTCCAAGAGGTAGGGGACCAGTCTCCCCAGCTACATTCAATTCTTCCCCCCTTTCTGTCTCCCAGGGCACAGCCAGGAGGACATTTGCCTTGCACGTGGCTAACCTGGGTTCGATTCCTCCACCTCTCTTGGAGAGGTCAGCAAGTTACCGAGAGTATCTCGCCCACTCGGCAGAGTCTGGCAAGCTCCCCATGACATATTCAATATGCCAAAAACAGTAACAAGTCTCACAATGGAGACGTTACTGGTTCCTGCTTGAGCAAATCAATGAGCAACAGGATTACAGTGATACAATAATAGTCATCTGGGGGCATTCCATGCTTCATTTCTCGATCCTAACAAGATTAAAAATTTTAATCTTTTCTGATGTTAGTGGGACCCATGGGTGGCTTATGTGAGGCAGGGAGAAGAGAGATGGTTACTTTCTCCTCATCCACCTCAGTCACCCGAGCCCCTGATTTCCCAGACTAGGACTGATAAAGTCTGTGCTGAGTCCCTGCTCAGCATGGGCTAAAATCCTGCACTCCCCACCAGGTGGCCATCTTCTGGGCACTGGAATTGATCCCTGCCACCCAATTTCTCTTCCCAGGGAGCCACGGCTAAGGTTGGGATGAGGAATTGCCCTTTTCGGGAAAGGAAAGTCAGTTCTTTGAAAGTCAGTTCAACCCAGGCCTTACTCAGGGTTACCTTGCAGAAAATAATTTCAGGAGTAGATGAACAGTGACATATAACAGATTTTATATGGAGGTTTTAGAAGGTGAGGGGGAGAGGGAAAGAAAGAGAGAGAGTAACTTGCAAAAGAGAGACCACGGACTTCTCCAAGGCTGGAGAGCCCCTACACATATACCCCAGCATTAAATAGGACAGTAAAATTCTCAAAAGGGGAGATGAGGTGACATATCTGCTTGGGCACCACATGTGCTTGGTCTTATGGGTCCAATTAACTCTCACTTTCTAACTCTTATTCTGAGCATCTTTGTTATGCAATGTTTTACTTTTGAAACATGGAGAAACTTATTTCCATTTATCTCCATATCCCTACCCCGAGCATCCTAACCCCCTTCCCTCTAGTCTCCTCCCTCTCCTACTCAATTGTACCTGTCCATCACTGCTACTACATCAGGAAAGAAGGCAGATCTGAAAAACCTGTGTAAAATTTAATACTTACTTTCCTTTCCCACAAAGAGCAATTCCTCACTCCAGTCTGGGTTCCACAGTTCCCTAAGAAATCTCGTGGCAGGGATGATTTCTGAACCTGGGCAGGGCAAGTAGAACCCTGGCGCTGTTTATTGCCCCCAGGGCTAATTTGGTTATGAGATCAGTATCATGAGAGGGTTTCTCACAGATCATCATCAGTCCTAGATTTCTCTAGGTACTTCCTAAGGTGACCAAAATGGGTAGAGAAGAAAGTGGTAGATGCCCATTTGAGACTTCTGCTTTTTCTCCTTCCCACTTCATATACACCAACCTGGAGCTGTCCTACATCTTTGCTGCTTATGGCAATCATACCTCCCACCAGCATAGGGCACAAATGATAGCTTTTAGAGCTGCAATTGTAACCACAACACCCAAAAGGAGAGAGGTTGCAAAATGGAATGCACAGAGGCAGGGCAGGGTGGTGGGGAGGAGGGTGGTGGGAGGGATGCTGGGACCATTGGTAGTGGAAAATGGGCACTGGTGGAGGGATGGGTACTCGATCATCATATGACCGAAACGCAAGCATGAAAGTCTGTAAGCCTGTAATTGTACCTCATGGTGATTCACTAATTAAAAATAAATAAATAAATAAATAAATAAATAGATAAATAATAAAATTGTTACATCTGGTCTCCTTTTCCATATATGGCACACTTTATACATTGTAGGTACATTATAAATTAAATTTTATCTCTTTATACATTTGAGAATTGTGAAGGTAATTCACTGGAGGAGGAGAAAAAAATCTCTGAGGAGTTGGTCCAATTGACCTGGTACCTTCATTTCTCAGACCATTTGAGTTGCTAATTACAAATTGTTTTTGATCATGCTGATGACCCAAGCAGTGACACTATGGAAAGAAATCACCATTTGAATATGTCTCTGCTCTAATGAAGGTTACTCACTCAAAGACCCAGAGCAGGAAATAAATAGAGCAACACATAGGTTGCCTTTTTTTGTTTTCTTAGTGGCAATACTTGGGAACATAAAACAAATAAGTATATTTAAAAAACAACAATTCCAATACTTTATGACTCCTGAGGTAAAAGATTTTCATATATGAGGCACATTTTACAGAAACAGGGACACAACTTAAAATGACTCCTATTTTTCAGATGTAAGTCATACCATTAAAAAACTCCACAGCTTCTGTTGAAGTTTCAGCTTTTTTTTTTTTTTCCCTATCCAAACTACTCAAATTCCTAAAACAGACCCGTGTTTCCATTCAACTCCCTAAACATGATTGTCTGATGTGGACTGAAAGCACAACATGAGTTTTGAAAAATGTTATTTGTTCAACAAAACCTTTCTGCTGTGAAAGAAGTATTTGATGTGTTGGTTTTCCTATTGTCTCATCTATTTCCAGTTATCTTTTACCCACAGAAGCCACAGACAATAAACTAATATCCTTGATACCTGATGTGATAGTCTAATGCATTGCCGCTTTCGAACATGAGAAGAAGACTTTCAATTCCAACAATAGGTAAACAGATGTCCAATAAATCCGTTAGTCCACTGGGCTCAGGAATAAAGAGGCCTTAGCCTCATTTCCCTTCTCTCAGGCTCATGTGGTTGAACAAAGGAACAGCTCCGTTGCTGACATACTGTCATCTTTCTCCAACTCAGTGAAAACAAGTACTTTCCAGCTCTCCTGGCTGTTCATTAATGAGGGGATTGTCAGAGGGAAGGAAGGAGAGCGTTCATGGTGCTCAGTTCCATGTCAATTCTTCCGCTACCCACCCACTGTATTAAGGCATCTAGAAAATATGTTCCAGCCATTAGTAAATGGTCATTTAGAGAATATTTATGCGTTCCCTCTCTTTTCTTGTTGACCCTCCTCAGCAATATTCATTTAGGTTTTGGCCATGGACTTATTTTTCTAATATTGTCTAGCAGCTTCTCTTCCCCTCAAATGCAGGAACATGTTGGCAGTGAGCCACCTCTAATTATTTCTCATTTACTTCTCTTCTTCTTTTAGCATGTTCTTACTGTGTGGAGCTTTGCCAGTTGCTGACAAAAGCCAAATTGGGAAAAATAAATTACTTTGATGAGTAATCCATTTCAACAGCCCAGTAACACCACCCTAAGCTCTACTGGAGTCTTCTTGTTGCCAGCGATGTTACCTGCTTTCTGCAGTGTTAAAAATTAGAAACATACTGCTATTTTCACTCTTGCAGTTGTGAGTCTTGGAGACCACATGTGCACCTAACAAATAATAGCAAGGCAAAGCCAAGACTATATTTAGGTGAACATGGAAAAGGAAGGCTACTCTATCATTTTTTATCTTTATACTTTCAATGTCTTAAGAAAATAAAAGATCAATTAATTTCCCTCAGTCAAAAAAATAGCAAATATTTTCTTTATGCAAAACCCTGCATTTGGCATGTGGCGGTTTTTTACCCACAAAAAAGTAGCTATACAACAAATTCTTGTTTCACAGGAGAAAGGTTTTGTATAATAAATAATATTTTTCAAAACTACTATTTATTTAGGACACTGCACCTAAATAAATTTTAAAAGAAATGAAAAGTTTATGAAATAAAACCTATGCATCTTCCCCAAAGTTAGCTAAATGTAGCTCTATGAGACACGCTTTTAAAATATTATGGGGAGTATAGTAGACAAATGATGATGGTGGTAAAGAGGATGGTGACAATAATATAAACTCCTAACTGTGATGGTTAATATATTTCAGAGTTCAGCACTGTAGCACTGTCGTCCCGTTGTTCATCGATTTGCTCGAGCGGGCACCAGTAACCTATTCATTGTGAGACTTGTTATTACTGTTTTTGGCATATTGAATACTCCCCGGGTAGCTTGCCAGGCTCTGCCGTGCAGGCGAGATACTCTCAGTAGCTTGCCGGGCTCTCTGAGAGGAGCAGAAGAATACAGGTCGGCTGCATGAAAGGCGAACGCTGTGCTATTGTTCCAGCAATATAAGTTTGATATAATATTTAGGATTTTTTGTTCTTCTTTGGGTTTGGGGGTCACTGAGCAGTGCTCAGAGTTTGCTCCTGGCTGTGTAATGAGGAATCACCCTGGAGAGGCTTGGGGACCATACAAGACAGGGGATCAAATCTAATCTACCAACTACAAGGAAAGTACCTTACCTGCACATTGGGCTCTTCCTTCAGTTCCCCTATATAGTATTAATAATATTTAAGAAAACAGTTTTATGAGATAGGTTGCATTTTATTGCGGTCTTGAATAATAACTGGAATTCATTTTTTTAAGGGAGAAAACACAGCAGGCTTAGGGGCAGATAAACTAAATTAGTCCATTTTGGTTACTGTAACAGATACCACAAATTTTATAGCCATAACCACACTGATATTTTTCTTTTCCTCACAGATCTGGCAAAAGAAGTCCAAAACCCGAGGTACTGGCGCATGTTGTCAGGAGAGGACCTATGTCCTTTGTTCTCTGATGGAAACTGTCAACAGCTTCTGTCACAGCCCAATGATCAACATGGCACACATCTAATTAGAATTCTGAAGAAAGGAAAGTGATTGGGCAAGGGTTAACTAAAGACAGTGAACTCTTCTTTGAACAGCTTTGAAGAAAGTGATATTTTTGCTAGGTCATTTCCCATATATTTTGTCCATCTTAATTTTTTTCCCCAAACTGCTACTTCAGCAGCCATTCCTTGTTAATACAGATTCAAATATATGTGGTAACTTGAACTTGGCAAGTTAAATTATGTGTGGCACTCCAGGTGTCCTTGGACTGCTTTGAGACCATCCGCCTCAGGGTATAATCTTACAGTCTTTCATGTGAAGTCTGTACAGAAAAGCTGTTCATAACGGAATAATGGTAAGGATTTTCTTATTACTGATGAAATAAACCAGAACTAGGACTCAAAACATTTCATATATAATGCATTTTTCCCTTTATATTTCCTATGGTCGGAAGATATATTACTTCTGGCTTCTTTAGGGAAAACATAATAACCAGACTTACTGACACGATATCCTTTGCATTAGTCTTCAGAATAACAAGCCAAAAAACAGAAGTTTATTGCAGTGAATTTTTGAAACATCGGGTCCAAATTATGTGTATATTTTGAGTTAAATAAACCAATTATATGACAGTTGAATTCACTGTAAAAAAATTTTTAAATGTCAAACTTTAAAAAGAAGCAAGATCAATTCATTGTGAAATTACAAAAAGTATACTTTACTGGAGAAATTTCCTGATATTCTTTGCTGCCAGAATTGAACCCAGGGCCTCACATCTACAAGTCCAATGCTCTGCATCTCAGCCAAAAATTCCTGACATGTTTAGAAAGTCCAGGTGGTCTCTTAAGAGTTCCAAATATTTTCAAGTTATCTTGCTTGTTCTCCTTTTTTTAAATGAATCAATCTTGTTTAATTTAATTTTGATTTTTATTTCTTCATTTGTTTCTTGGGCCACACTTATGGCCCAAAAATTATTCTCTGAGGTTCTTCCTGCACTCAGGAATTACTCCTGGCAGTGCTCTATATGAGGAAGTCCATATGTGATGCCAGAGATCAGACTGGGGGAGTCAGATGCATGGTGAGTGCCCTACTTGCTTTACTGTTTCTCTGGCCCCCAAATTGTTTAAGTTAAAGAAATTTGCATAGATAAATGTGAGAGGAAAGTAGAGAGATACATGTTAAAGAGAGAACAAGGGCTTCTCTAGAGGGGATACAACCTTGCTTGTGAATTTACTACCAATTTCCTCACTTAAAATGACCTTACTTCTTTTATCAATAGATTTTAGTTTTTGGGTATTAACAAGTGTCAGATAATGATCTAGGTGCTAGGGAACAAGATGAAATAATCATAACACTGTCTGTAGCACTGTTGTATAATTGTTCAGAGATTTGCTCGAGCGGGCACCAGTAACATCTCCATTGTGAGACTTCCTGTTACTGCTTTTGGCATACCAAATATGCCATGGGTAGGTTGACAGGCTCTGCTGTACGGGCGGGATACTCTTGGTAGCTTGCCTGGCTTTCCAAGAGGGATGGAGGAATTGAACCCAGGTTGGCCACATGCAAGGCAAATGCCCTACCTATAGTGCTATCGCTCCAGTCCAAGATGAAATAACAGCACCTAAAAACAGTGGGAAGGCTGTTCAAGGAAAGATATTCAAATTTTTTTTGTCAAGTATGGTAATTTTTATATACTTCAGGCATAGTGGTGGTTAGGAAATGTTTCATCAGAATTTAGAGAAATAAAATAATTCTATGAAACATGTCTGAGGTTGCTGATAGATAGTGAAGTTGGTAAGGCATTTGCCTTAACCCTGGCTAACCTGGGTTCCACTGACAGCACCAGGTAAGGTTTCCTGAGCTCCAGCAAGTGTAATTTCTGAGCAAAAAGCCAGTAATAAGCCCAACACTGCTGGTGAGCCTCCCCACAAAAGTCAATAAAAGGATGCTGGGATGCTTTATATCCCACATATGAAAGAGATCATAAAATCATAACGGATGGCCAGAGGCTGTACAGAACCTGAAAACTCATCTACAGAACTGAGCTCTCCATGGCTGTGGAGTGGGCAGCGGAGGGAGAAATGAATGGGCATTTAGGGGCAATGGTGGAGAGACCTGTGTAGGAACATCGCATGGCCGAGACGTGATCATTCACAACACAATAAATCATGACTAAAATTTTAAAAAAATGATCATTTACAGCACAATAAATCATGACTAAAATTTAAGATTCTCGGGCTGTATTTTGGAAGGCAACTAGCAAAGCACTACTAAAATGAGAGTACTTCCTATAAAACAGAAGGGCCTGGTGCAAGATGGTGAAGGATACTGAGAGAGGAGAAGTTTATACAGGTCTAGCGCCCAATTATGCATAGAGGATAAAAACTATACTAAATTGTTCTCAGTTTACTCTTTATCATTGCTTAGATATAATAAATATCTCATTAACTGTGACAAAGAGAGCTTGGTTAGATATTATAAACACAGAACTAGGAGCATAAAGATATTTAATGAGGCATTATGAAAAAATGTTTATTTTTTCAATGTAAAATATATTTATACTTATGTATAGTTTGAAATATAAAATGAGGTGTTATGGCATAATATTCATTTTGTCTATAAAATATATTTATACTGTCTATAGCTTGAAATACCTAGAACATTTGTTCAAAAATCAAAACATAAGAATCAGTGTTATAGTACAGTACATGTCCTTCACATGGCAACCCAGATTCAATCATCACCATTTCAAATGGTGACCAAAACCCACCAGAAGTGATCCTTGAGCAGAGTCAAGAATATTATGAGTACTGCTGGGTGTAGGCTCCAAATCCAATGTATATAATAACAGTTGTCTGTGAAAGGAAGAAAACGTATTAGTGACTCATTCTTTCATTCTCTTTCCATTAAAATATGTAATTATGTTAATAAACTAATAAATTTTCATTTGATATAACACTTAAAATTATAGACAAAATAAAAATGTAAATCTGTAAATTATAATAAAGTGACCTTGCGTATCATCCTAGTATCATTTCTTGTGATTAATAAGTAAGCAAGGGAGTCCTTCAAATATAAATGTGAAATACTTAACTTGGTAATGTTTATGCTGGGTACAACATGGAAAATGCTTAAACTTTTACTACTTGAGCTTGGATAATGGTTTTGCATACCTTATGAGTGCCCTTCAAGAATAGACTAAAAGATGTCCACAATTTTGCTTTTTATTTTAGGAATAAATCATGAGTATGAGCATGGTGAATATTAACAGCACTCTAAATATTATTTTAGAAGATTAAATTACATGACTAAGCTGTTTACCTTCATTAGATTTTACTTAGATTTCTTGAATTTTACCGTTATTTCAATACAAAATTCAGCACTGAGTCCAAAGGCATTTCAAAGTTTGAGACATGGCTCCTATTGTTTTTACAGATATTTTAAGGAAAGATTTCATCCTTCTGTAATTCTGGGCTGAATTCCATTTTAGATTAAAATCCAAGATAGTAGCTCTAATATTACTGTAACAGTGTCTGCAAGAAGATTATGACAGCGCTGAAAAGAATAGAATTTTATGTAATTGAAGAGAGTAAGTAGGAAGAGAGTTTTCAGTGCAAATGGCAGCAGCAGACAGATGCTTGACTAGGTTAGATGAATCTTCTACCATTATAATCATTTTGCATTAACTACAAGTTAACATATTCTGCAAGGTTGCCAAATCACTATTTCCAAGAAATAGAGATTTTGTGGAAATCAAAAAGACAGAGTCTATTCCTTTGCTTGCTTACTGCATCAGTTTGGGGGCTGGCTCTGGGCTCTGGGATCATCACTCTGATATGAGTGGACCATGTGCTGGAAAAGTGTCCAGTGTTTCCACATGTGCTCTAGCCAATTGAGCTATATATTTGGCCCATGATTTGTTTTCTTCTAACTAACATTTGGATGGTGCTAGGGATCAAACCTAGTTCTCGTGTGTGTGTGTGTGTGTGTGTGTGTGTGTGTGTGTGTGTGTGAGAGAGAGAGAGAGAGAGAGAGAGAGAGAGAGAGAGAGAGAGAGAGACATGAGTTTTGCGGCTGAGTCATGCCCCTGACCTTTCCTGCTTGCTATAAATATTTGTGTAGCAAATTAACAATATATCACCATATCTTTAGTTGTGGGGTGGGGCAGGCAGGAGGTGTTTTGGGGACAAAGGTTGTCTAATAGCATACACTGGTCTTTGAAGAGGATAACATAATAACTATTGAAACAGATCTATGGATTTTTCACTGCTTGGAACAGTTTTATAATTGAGTACATTATCATTATTGTATTTTGATTAAAATCCAAGATAGTAGCTCTAATATTACTGTAACAGTGTCTGGAAGAAGATTAGGACAGTGCTGAAAAGAATAGAATTTTATGTAATTAAAGAGTAAGTAGGAAGATGAGATTCCCTTAAATCCTAACTTTTGAACTTATTTAATATAGCTACCAACTCCTCCATCTAAAAACTTAATAGGTATCAAGACCAACTCTTCTATGTCTCATGACTCACTGTGTTATGTGGATTTAAATATCTTAACATCATTATTGACTTCTTTCTCCATGAAAAAATACAAACAAACCTTCCTTCATTAAGAAAAATCTAGATATTACCCAATTTAAATTTGCATCCTTATCCCTCCAGGGCCAGCCTTTGTTAACTATTACAAGTTCTTTAACCATTTTCAGTTAGGAACATTTCCACATTCATCCATCGCACGGAAGAGTAAGACTTCACAGAACACAATTCCATATTTTAAGCATAAATTCATCAGTGTGATTATTCTACTTGCTCAAATGCTAGCTTTTCCCACTACTATTGCCAAACATATGAACTGATATACATGTAGTTTCTGATATATATATATATATATATGCGCACTATTTTTTCTTTTCTCTTTTCTTCTATAAACTTGTAAAATGGGATCAGACTCATATATAATCTTATATATGAACTCAGATCCATTGAAAATGAAGTGTTTTTCTACTGAAGGTATTTTTGTTCCAAAGGCCTCTCATTTGCCTTTGTTCCAAAAATACCTTGTTTGCAAAGCTTCTTATCCCATCACAAACAAAACAAAACAAATCAAATAAAAGCCAAACAAACAGAAACACTAGTGTCATATCTCTTCTCTGGAACAACTCAAATACTCTCCTCCCAGAAAAGTCAATATCACAACCAAAAGATATGGTCACAAAATTATCCTATTTCCCATCTCTACTAAAGTGCATTTACCCTTCTAAAAAAGTCACACTCTATCATAAATTCCCTCTCTCTCTTTTGCTGTCCCACTGAGTAAAAGATTTAAGCTCCAAATCCTAGCTGCTTCTTGGAATTACTCACTGCTAAATGTCCTTATATGTCCCTGCTTAGTATGTTCACATACTAAAAAGCAAATTCTTTCTGTTCTCTTGCTAATCTGTCTTTTGTCAAAATAATTCATACTGCCAGCCAAACGAACCTAAGGAGAGTATAAAAGATTATTTTCTTCTTCTATACTTGCGTGGCCTTTTTGATCATTCCAGTCAGTTTTCATCAAATACTCAATGTCACTCTAGCTAAGATGCCAATTATTAACTATACAATTGTCCTCCTTTATTTTACTCTGCAATATGTATTTATGCACATTAAGTAAATTAATTAAAAGTTTAACAAGGTTTCCTTCACCTTTTAGATTAAATAGAATGGTCTCTGTGACAAGTAGATTATATATATAAAAACTACTATGTATGCTTTATATATTTTATATAAAATAATGTGCAAAATATATATGCACATATATGTTGATTGAAAAGCCAAAATAATTAGTTAATTGGACCACAGATGTGGATAATTCCAAGAATTAAAAACGTATTTGCAATTTCTATCTATTTAGGCTACCATACTAGGAGTATATACCATTTTAAAATTTTTCCATTTTTGTTGCTTTAGAATATTTTTGAGATGGATGTCAAGTACTACACTTATGAAATATTTCAGTTACTGCAAATTGATGTTGCTTCTTCTTTTTGACACTCAAAAATGTAGTTATATAAATATATTTTGCCAAAGTATGTATATGCAGTTTTATATTAGAATTGATTGTCTTTTGAGCTTCAATGGCACTACAAAATCATAAAATCCTTGAAAGCAAGTACTTATGTTCTATGCTTCTGAAAATGAGCTAAACCTGCAATAACAGATATCTGAACATAACTATTGCTTTGAATTGAACTGACCATCTATGAAAGATATAAAACTTCCTTATATTTTTCAAACTTCCTATAAAAGAAATCTCTTAATCCACTGAAATATATTTACTATATTCTTAAAGATTTTACTTTCAATTATATTATAAACATTTTCAAATATCATCATAATTATTTCTTCTGTGAGTTTTATGATTAATTTTGCTTATTCATGAGCTAATAAAACTTTTCTCTTAAACTCCCAGTATGAAACATTTTCAGCCCAGATTTTGTCTCTATCTAATCCCATATATGTCTAAGAGACTGGACAGGCTATAACCTCCATAGGAGTTTACAGATGAAAGAATGAAAGGCAAAAGATTGAAATCAAGTTCAGGGACCTAAAAGTTTGCCTTACATGTGGCTGATCAGGCATTAATTTTTTGCATCCCACATGGTTCCAGAGCAGTGCCACAAGTAATTCCTGAGTGCTGAGCCACGAGTAATCCCTGAATGTTGCCAAGTGTGAACCAAAAAGGCAGAACAAGAGAAAGAAAAATTAAGTTCAGGTCATAATAGTCTTTCATAGAAAGTTGTAAGGTGGAACAAAGAGTGAATTCTCTCAGTGGCAGGAGAAACATAGCTTTTTTTTTTTTGTATGTAGAGAATAAACCAAAATCCAAAAACCTTTCTCTCATCTATATTCCCAGACTCTAGAAAGTCACATTTAAAAGATTGCCACCAATTTTTCTCTGCCAAATAAGAAACAATGATGGAATAAGGAAAATAGAAATAGTAAACTATACATTCTGAAATAAAAATAAATCTATCTCTGGGTCAGAGAGATAGTATAGGGATTAAGGAACTAGTTTTACATGTGACAACCTAGGCTGGATTCCCGGAGCACTCCCAGGAGGGAATCCTGAGCACTGAGCTAGGAATATTAGGAAAATTCTCAGTTACCAGGTGTCGTCCCATAAGACTAAAAAAAAAAAAAAAAAAAAAAAAAAAAAGACAAGGAAGAAGAAGAAGAAGAAAGAAGAAAGATCTCTGCTCCAAAATGACATTAAATTAGTCTTTCTTTTTGGTTTATTTTTCCTTATTAATTCTATTTTCTATAAAAATAGGTTAACTGTGTTCTTGTAACCAGGTCATTAGGGAGCAACAATGAGAAGAATAAACAGTCACTGGAGAGGTGTGCTTGAAGATAAGTGAAAAATGTTTACTATGTATTCTTGACATTAGCAATCATGTGGTTATATTTTAGGAAATTAAAATGGGAAGCAGTTAAAAATAAAATATTGACCCATACATTTTTATTATTCATAAGTTCTTGTGCCTCCGTGATCCTTATAAGACTTAACAGTGCTGTGACAATGAATACAATCATAGAAATGGTTTCATTAAACGCTTTAATCACTTCTCATCTTGAAGGTTGCAATTAACTTCTTTATTGTCTTCCTAAATTTTTACTCTCTGAGCATCAGGGGGTCTAAAATGTTGCAGAAGAGATAGTATTTTCTAATTCTATGGCATAGATAACATCAAGTTTTTTTTTTCTTGTATCTTATTAATTCAGTTACAAATCCTGAACTGAAAGTTATCTTATGGTTTGACATGAGATTTTTCTCTGAGGGGAAATTATAGTGGAAGTCAAGAGACTCAGAAAGTATAGAAGAGGAATACCTTCAAGAAATAAAAGAATAAGATTTAAAATTAAGAAAAATCAGAATATAAAAATCTGAACATTATGATAGCATAGAATTATGCATAGTGTGTAAGAAGTTTAAAAAGTGACTTTACCTTGGGAACATACGGATATATTACAAATCCATGCAGCATATTCTGCTATAAAAGAATTTGAGGTTTGAAATTAAAAATTTGTATGAAAAGCTAAAATATTTTAGAGCTATATCAATAATATGGATTTGATATATATTTAATATGCATCACTGTATCACTGTCATCCTGTTACTCATTAATTTGCTCAAGAAGGTGAGAGTAATGTCTCATTTGTCCTTGTCATGTTCAGGGTCAGAGGAATGAGGCCCATTATTGTTACTGCTTTTGGCATATTGAATATGCCACGGGTAGCTTGCCAGGCTCTGCCATGTGAGATTCTGCATCTCTCTCTTCCAGGAGCTTTGTTTTATAATCTCTAGATCTTGGCCGTTGATCTAGGGCGGTTTGTAGGTATGACTGCCAAGCTACTGGAGAATGGGGGACCTGGGTGGAGGAGGCCCAGTTCCAATACAAGCAGACTTGGAGATCTCAGCCATAGGTCCCGCATACCAGGGTTCCTCTGTTGGTTTCTTCATGGGTGAGGCTCGTCTGAGCCTGTGGAGAGTATGGCTGTGGCTGGGTTCTGGAGGTTTTTCAGCTGCTGGGACTCTGCTTGGGGCTGGGAAGTAAACTCAACCCGCCCCAATCCAAGGGGCCTCAGTGAAGACAGCCTGGCACGGGGACAATTCATATTTCATATGTATGACATTAAATATGTATGACATTAAATGTGATATTTAATGTATATTGTCATTTATATAATATAGAAATCAGCATTTATAAGCTTGATTTTTGGTTTTGAGAATATGGAGATGAGTGAATATTGATCCACTATTAAAAGAGCACATTTCTGTTGTTAATAAGATGATGCTGGTGAGAGATGTGACTCCCACGACAGGGAGTTTGGTTTCTGGTTGTCTTATGTGAAGTAGTGAGGAGAAAGATGGCAGCCTCCAGAAGGGAGTCTAGTACTTCCCTCTTTACTCACTTCTGACACCTGGGAAAGTGCCTGGGAAAACTTAGGGCTGATGAGAAGCTTCTTGGAAATTCTGAATAATACAGACAGACCTCAATTCTCAGGAGTTGCATGAGGAGGTGGTCAGCAAACCGCACCTTGATCTGTCCAGTGTGAGAAACTATCGCTACTCCACCCCATTGACTTCTCAGGGAGCTATGGAACTCCAACTGGAACAAAGAATTGCTTTTTCGAGGAAATAAATTAAGATGGAAACATTTATTTGGGGACTGGAGAGGGAGAGAGAGAGAGAGAGAGAGAGAGAGAGAGAGAGAGAGAGAGAGAGAGAGAGAGAGAGAGAGAAAGAGAGAGAGAGGAAGAGAGGAAGGGAAGAGAAAGAAAATGAGCATGAACTTCTCTAAAGAAGCTTCTTTAAAGCTTCTCTAATTTTCTGGGAAGATTAAGTTTAGATATAACTGTCTTTTTCACAATTCATCACAAAAGTAAGAATAATTGGGAATTTTCCTGGGTAAAAAACATTGGATTTCTAACAGTCCTTTTTGAATTTTTATATCAGTCTCTGTTCCCTGTATCCCTGGTACCTTTACACCCAAGGTTCAAGCCTTCTCTACTCTCAGGGATCCATTAGTGTTCCAGGCACATTTCAGTTGTTTTCAGGCTCCTAAGAGAGTTCTTTTGTTTCAAAATCCTTTAAACCTTTGGGCTGATATAGGTCCCCCATAATGTCTTTTCTCAATATTATTACCAGGGTCACTCTATCTTACTTACACAGTGTATTTACTTTTAAAATAAATTTTATATCTATACATATATTTAATATTTGATAAATAATATCTAATCTTCGTTAAGATGTTTATTAATAGACTTTTATAATATATAACTGTAAAATTGCCTTATACATAATCTAATCTGTGCATTTAATATTTGGTACCACTTCATTTCTTTGGTTATTTATCAAAAAGACCTTTTATTCTCACCATTTAAAAGAGCTATATTTAAGTGAATGCCAATTTCCACAAAAATATGTTAGTTTTTTACAGGATACATTCTCATTCACAATATAAAATTTTTTCTCAGCTCCAATGTGATGACTTAAAATATTACTGTGTCCTCTCTCGCTAGCACTTACTCTGTTCATACTTGTCTCCTTGTAATCTGTTGTTTTGTCGCTTGTGGGTAGGACATTGCCTAGCATGCAGCTCACCCAGGTTGATTCCTGTGTCCCTCTCGGAGAAACTGGCAAGCTCTGGAGAGTATCCTGCCCTCACGGCAAAGCCTGGCAAGCTACTTGTAGCATATTCGATATGCCAAAAACAGTAACAACAAGTCTCACAAGGGAGACCTTACTGGTGCCTGCTCCAGCAAATCCATGAACAACGGGATGACCGTCCTACAATATTTTCATTTTATCAAATATTTAGAAATAAAATAGACTCTAACTTTGTTTTGATTTTGGATCTTTCCTGGCAGTGCTCAGGGCCTACTTATGGATTTCTGCTTAGGGCTCACTACTGGCAGTGCTCTGGGGACTACACAGCAATGCCAAGGTTCAAACTGCACTTGACTACATGTAGAGCAAACCCTTTAATATCTGACTTGATCTTTTTTGTGGAGTGATACTTAAACTAATTTCTTGGTGAAAATTGATTATTTATCTTTATTATGTGAATCATCATTATCATCATCATCATCATCATCATCATCATCATCATCATCACCATCATCATCCCGTTGATCCTGAATTTCTTGAGCGGTCTCAATAACGTCTCCATTCATCCTAGCTCTGAGATTTTAGAAGTCTCTATTTACACGTCCTTTCAACAGTGCCACACTGGAGGCTCTTTCAGGGTCAGGGGAATGAGATCCATCATTGTTACTGGTTTCGGCATATGAATACACCATGGGGAGTTTGCGAGGCTCTCCCATGTGAGCAGGACATTCTCGGTAGCTTGCCAGGTTCCCCCAGAGGGAAAACAAGGCTAAATGATGTCTTCCTGGAGCTTGGTGTTATAGTCTCTGGATGTTGGCTGTTGGTGGGATTACACAGCATGGGGGGCAGTCCCTGGGTGTGACCACCTAGCTACTGGAAAATGCGGAATCGTGGCAGAAGAGGCCCAGTCCCTTTACATGCAGTTTTAGAGGTCTCAGCCCCATGTCCCACACACCTGGGTTCCTCTGCTGGTACCTTCATGTGTGAGGCTTGTTCAAACATGTGGAGAGGGGTCTTGAGCATGGCTGTGGCTTGCTTTGGCCACAGGAGCTCTGCTTGGGGCGGAGAGGGAAGCTGAGGCCCAACCCCTCTGAGGGGGTTCAGGGAAGACAGCCTGGTGCGGGGTCAAGAGACTCTCTTGGTTTATCAAATTGGAAATTTGTACTTACAAAATAAACACTAATTTATTTTATATAAAAGAATAGTATTTATTGACAAAAAATATTAGTTTTGAAGAACTAAGTGTTCCGGCTCTATTGACTCTTTTTGAAAGAACATTAATTGTGTACATTATTCCTGTGGTCTTATAAAGTACTTGGATTTGCCATTTGAGGAGGTAAAGGACACAGTATGAGGCAACCTAGTCTATTACTCAACATTTAATTTTTAATACTTTATATATAAACTTGATTTCATTGGCATGGAAAGAAAATTGAGAAGGGCATGGCCAGCCATTAATTCCATTACTATGAAGAGGGAGGTGGAGTTAAAAGAAAATATGCCTAAAATAATTATTTAGACATTTGCGGTTGGGCAGGTATTCATTTGGCTTCCAGATTACAGCACAATTCTTGTTCAAAACATATTCATTGTTCTCAGCTACATGTCAGTGCCTGGCAGTAATAAAAGATGTCACACAATATGCCTTGTGTCACTTTGTGCAAACTAATTTGTGGTCAAAGGAGATTCACGAAGCATCCAGCTGGAATATAATTACTTGGTGATGATTATATAAAGAGTCAGTTAAGGCTGTGTCTACGTAACCCGGAGAGAAATGAAGACTTTATACTTATCAAGCTTATTAGATTGATGTGAGGGAAAAAAAATAAAACAAATTGCTTTGAATAGAATTATCCTTTTAATGTTTGTCTAGTCTTACTAATCCATGCTCTATTATACACTGTGCTCTTCCAAATATCTTTATTTCAACACACACTCAGATACACACAGCAGACATGCACACAAATATGTATATATGTAAACATACATGTATATATGATTTTGTTATGTTGGGGGCTACTAACAGGTTGTGCTCAGGACTTACTTGTGGTTCTGTGCTCAGATGTAATTCCAGAAGTTTCTCCAGAGAACCATATGTGAAACCGGGGATTGAACTACAGCCAACTGCATAGAATATAAGTGCCTTATCCATTGTGCAATCTCTCTAGCCCCCAAATAAGGTATTTTGGCCATTTATATGTAACTAATTACCAAAACACTATTTCTGATTTAAAACAAATAGAAAAAAGTCAACTATGCATTATTGTAAAAATATATTCAAAATAAATATTGAATAAAAATATGTTCTCGTAATCTATTACAAACTGGACAAAATGATAAACACCACTGAAATGATCCCTGAAAGCATAAATTTTATTGTGTATACTAGAATTGTAAATGCAAAAGTTTCCTTTTATTGCTGCTTGGAGGCCAGTCAAACAAGAATGACCTTGATCGCAGAGAAGGCTATTTTGACAAGTCAGCAGAATGGAAGGTGGGGACTCCTGTCTTCAAAGCAATCACTTTCCCTTTCCATTCTCTATAGAAGGTTTTGATAGAGAAAGAGACTATAGGACTGCACTGCACTGTCGTCCCATTGTTCATTGATTTGCTTGAGTGGGCACAAGTAACGTCTCCATTGTGGGACTTCTTGTTGCTGTTTTTGGCATATCAAATACTGTAGGATGACATTGCTTTGTCCTTTCACCCCTTGCCAGAAGGAGCTTAGGTTCATCTGGGTCACACCCATTAAGGTGTTCCCGAGTCACTCCCATTCCTTTGTTTAGCTGTAACTACTTCTCTATGCTCTCTTCCCCAAAGCAGTTAATCAGCTTTTCCACCTAATCTGACTCTGTTAATTTGTAAGGTCAGACCTTTCTAGGACACTGAACTTATATTATAAGTTAATATTGCCTTTCTTTTCTCCTTACGTCTTTTGAATAATTTACTTTAAAGCAATGTCCTTTTTGTATAGACACAAGAAGACAATATTATGCTTTTGTAACTTGGGACTTAATTGGCTTCGAATATTATTTATTCCTGGGCATCTGCTTTCTCCACTTAAGCCTCAGTTGCCCTCAGTTCCTAGCACCCCAAAAGCACGGTCCCGAAAAGGGACAGGAAGGATCCAGGGCAAGCAGTGAGTTGTGTGCTACCCTGGCATCGAGATGGGCCTGGCCAAAGTGCCTAATTCTTAACTATAAGTTAAGAGCTTGATCATAGACAAACGCTGTCATAATCCAAAAGTAATGATGAGACTAGGACCCTGCTAGGGATAAGAAAGACTGATCTGGCCTGAGCACTGTAGTCTGAGATTGAGATGGCCCCAGGAGAGCAATTCTATAAGCTTAATGCATTTCTTATTGTGTCCATACAAAATGATTAATGTTATGAATGCTTATATGTTTGCTGGATGAGGAGAGGAGAAACACTCATGGGACTCCGCCCTTGGGTGGATCCTCCTGTTGAAAGAGAATCTATCCCCCCTGTGTCCCGTGCCCGCCCGCGGCAGCGGGACAGCTCGGAGCACCCCCTCCCCGCCGGGCAGGTCCCAGTCATTCGCCCACCGCGCCTGATCCCGCCCTCCCGTGTCCGACAGGTATATTGGCTCTTCCCCTTGGAGACCCTGTGCCACCTGGAAAAGCGCCCTCTGTGTCCCGTGCCCGCCCACGGCAGCGGGACAGCTCGGAGCACCCCCTCCCCGCCGGGCAGGTCCCAGTCATTCGCCCACCGCGCCTGATCCCGCCCTCCCGTGTCCGAAAAGGTTAGGGGCGTGTCCTGTCATTTGGGGGCGTGGCCTTAAAAGTGGGCGTGGCCTGTTTCCGGAGCGGCGGCCGCAGATATTTTTCTTACCATTCCACGCATTGTCCTTTGGCTACAATTGATTGAACTCATTTCTCCGAAGAACTCCCTCATCATCTTAGTTACTATATGTTGATACTCAACTAACCTAGCCTATCCTAACTTCACAAAAACTGTCAATGAACACATCAACTTGCACGGAAAAGTACTTTGTCAAAAGAGCATAACCAAAAATCTTTAGTCGAGGTTCCTCCCAAGTTAACGAGAGCTCCAGATAGGAAAGCCCATAACAACATGAAGAAACTGAGAAAATCCCCACCACTAGGAGAGAGCCAAGAAAATATCTCACTAACCTCAGCAGCGACCTCCCAGAAATACACCCTCCTCTCAGATAGAGAATTCAGAGTGGAAATTGTCAGGATGATTCATGAACTCAACACAACTATGGAACAAACATCCAATAAATTAAGGGAGGATATGGATGCCGCGTTGGAACGCTCCACCAAGATAATCCAGGAAGAAATGAGAGCAGAAATTTCAAAGCTACGAACAGAAGTCACACAACTAAAAGAATCAGTAGATGAAATGAAAATCTCCGTAGGAGTCCTCAATAGTAGAATGACTACAGCCGAAGACAGAATCAGTGAACTTGAAGATGAGCTGCACAAAGCATATAGACAACAGCAAACAATGGCAAAAGACCTCAAAATGGCTCTAGAGCGAGTTAGAGTCCTAGGGGACGACCTCAGGAGAAACAACATAAGAATCATGGGAGTGCCGGAACCACACGAAACCAATCCCAATGAAAAAAACACCATTAAAGACATCATTGCTAAAAAATTCCCAGAGCTAGAGAATGTGGACATCCAGATACAAGGAGTACGAAGGGTGCCAGCTAAAAGGGACCCAAATAGAAAATCCCCAAGGCATATCATAGTCAGAATGATGGATGCTGTGGATAGAGACACAATACTGCAAGCAGCAAGATCAAAGAAGGAGATCATATACAAAGGCGCACCCCTTAGATTCACAGCAGACCTATCAGAAGAAACCCTCCAAGCCCGAAGACAATGGTGGGATATAGTGAAAAAACTTCATGAAATGAATGCCTCACCAAGAATACTCTACCCGGCTAAACTCTCAGTTAAACTTGAAGGAACCATACATTATTTCATGGACAAGCAACAGCTCCGGAACTTCATAGACTCAAGACCAAATTTAAAAGAAGGACTCAAAGGGCTACTATAAGACAAGGAAAAAGACCTATAAGAACAACAAACCCTACAAAAAAATGGCACAAAATCCAATGACAATAATCTCTCTTAATGTTAACGGGCTAAATGCACCAATCAAGAGGCATAGAGTGGCAAAATGGATTCGGAAACTAAACCCAACCTTCTGCTGCCTACAAGAAACACATCTGAATAGCCAGAACAAACACAGACTAAAAATCAAAGGATGGAAAACAATCCTGCAAGCAAACAGCCCCCTCAAAAAAAAAGCAGGGGTGGCCATACTAGTATCCGATAGCATTGATTTCAGGCTGAAAAAGATCAGAAGGGACAGCAAAGGTCATTTTATATTCATCAAGGGATATGTGCAACAGGAAGAAATCACACTCCTAAATGTATACGCACCTAATGAACGACCAGCGAAATACTTAAAAGAACTCCTAACAGAATTTAAGGAGGACATAACTAGCACCACGATAGTAGTTGGACATTTCAACACTGCCTTATCACCTCTGGATAGATCGACAAAAACAACACTCAGCAAGGAAACGAAGGCCCTGAAGGAAGAAATGGAGGAGACAGGGCTAATAGACCTATACAGGGCTATATACCCCCAAAAGAAAGAATACACATTCTTTTCCAGTGCACACGGAACATTTTCCAAAATAGACCATGTTCTGGGCCACAAGTTATACCTTAATAGAATTGGAAAGATAGAAATTGTATCAACTATCTTTTCAGACCATGATGCACTGAAGATGGAAGTTAATCATGCACAGACTCGGAGAACCAAATCAAACACTTGGAAATTAAACAACTCACTATTGAACAATGAGTGGGTCACGGAGGAAATCAAGAAAGAAATTAAGAGATACCTCGAAACAAATGAGAATGAAGACACAAGCTACCAGAACCTATGGGACGCAGCTAAAGCTGTGTTAAGGGGAAAATTTATAGCTCTGCAAGCCTTCCTCAGAAAGGAAGAAAGGGCCTATATAGATAGTTTGACTTCGCAGCTCAAGATCTTAGAAGAGGACCAGCAAAAGGAACCCAAACCAGATCGAAGGAAAGAAATAATAAAACTTAGAGCAGAAATTAACGATATGGAAACCCGAAAAACAATCCATAAGATCAATGAAACAAAGAGCTGGTTCTTCGAGAAAATAAATAAGATTGATAAACCGCTAGCAAGACTCACAAAGAAAGAAAGAGAGAAAACCCTAATAAACCGAATCAGAAATGAAAAGGGGGACATCACAACAGAAACCAAGGAGATTCAAAGGATCATCAGAGACTACTTTGAAAGTCTGTATGCCACAAAACAAGAGAACCTAAAAGAAATGGATGAATTCCTTGACTCCTACAACCTCCCAAGACTGAGCCAAGAAGACGTGAAATACCTGAATAGGCCCATAAATATCAAGGAAATCGAAACGGTAATCAAAAGTCTCCCCAAAAACAAAAGCCCAGGTCCAGACGGATTCACTGGCGAATTCTTCCAAACATTCAAAGAAGACTTGTTGCCAGTTCTCCTTAAGCTTTTCCAGGAAATCGAAAAGACAGGAACCTTGCCGAACAGTTTCTATGAGGCACATATCTCCCTAATACCAAAAGCAAACAAAGACACCACTAACAAAGAAAACTATAGACCAATATCCTTGATGAATACCGATGCGAAGATTCTCAACAAAATACTAGCAAATAGAATCCAACAACTCATCAAAAAGATCATACACCATGACCAAGTGGGATTCATCCCAGGGATGCAAGGTTGGTTTAACATTCGGAAATCAATCAACATAATCCATCACATCAACAAAAGTAAAGATAAAAACCATATGATCATATCCATAGATGCAGAAAAAGCATTTGACAAGATCCAACACCCATTCATGATAAAAACTCTCACCAAAATGGGTTTTGGAGGAACTTTTCTCAAGATAGTCAAAGCCATCTACCATGAACCTATGGCGAGCATTATCATCAATGGAGAAAAACTAAGGGTTTTTCCTCTGAGATCGGGGACAAGACAAGGATGTCCACTCTCACCACTTCTCTTTAATATAGTACTGGAAGTATTAGCAATAGCCATCAGGCAAGAAAAAGATATTAAGGGGATTCAGATTGGAAAGGAAGAAATCAAGCTCTCACTATTCGCAGACGATATGATACTATACCTAGAGAAACCTAAAAGCTCTAGTAAGAAACTCTTAGAAACAATTGACCTATACAGTAAAGTCGCAGGCTATAAAATCAATACCCAAAAATCCATGGCCTTCCTATATGCAAACAATGAGACAGAGGAAAGGGACATGAAAAAAGCAATCCCATTCACAATTGTGCCCCAGAAAATCAAATACCTTGGAATCAGCTTAACTAAAGAAGTAAAGGACCTCTACAAAGAAAACTATAAAACGCTACTTCATGAAATAAAAGAGGACATGAGGAAATGGAAAAATATCCCCTGCTCATGGATAGGGAGAATAAACATTGTCAAAATGGCAATACTCCCCAAAGCATTATACAGATTTAACGCGATCCCTATGGGGATACCCATGGCATTCTTCAAAGAAGCGGAGCAAGCAATCCTGAAATTTATATGGAACAATAAACGCCCACGGATAGCTAAAACAATTCTTGGGAAAAAGATGATGGGAGGCATCACCCTTCCCAACCTTAAACTCTACTACAAAGCGGTAACAATTAAAACAGCATGGTACTGGAACAAAAGCAGAACTGCAGACCAATGGAACAGGGTGGAATATCCCCACACACAACCTCAAATGTATGATCATCTAATCTTTGATAAAGGTGCAAGAGATGTGAAGTGGAGCAAGGAAAGTCTCTTTAACAAATGGTGCTGGCACAACTGGACAACCACATGCAAAAAAATGGGCTTAGAACTCGATCTGTCACCATGCACAAAAGTCAGATCAAAATGGATTAAAGACCTCAACATCAGACCACAAACCATAAGGTACATTGAAGACAAGGTAGGCAAAACCCTCCAGGATATTGAAGATAAAGGTATCTTCAAAGATGACACGGAACTAAGCAATCTAGTAAAAACAGAGATCATCAAATGGGACTACATTAAACTAAAAAGCTTCTGCACCGCAAGAGATACAGTGACCAGAATACAAAGACTATCCACAGAATGGGAAAGGATATTTACACAATACCCATCAGATAAGGGGTTGATATCAAGGGTATATAAAGCACTGGTTGAACTCTACAAGAAGAAAACATCCAACCCCATCAAAAAATGGGGCGAAGAAATGAACAGAAACTTTACCAAGGAAGAGATACGAATGGCCAAAAGACACATGAAAAAGTGCTCTACATCACTAATCGTCAGAGAGATGCAGATCAAAACAACCATGAGATACCACCTCACACCACAGAGGCTAGCACACATCCAAAAGAACAAAAGCAACCGCTGTTGGAGAGGATGTGGGGAGAAAGGGACCCTTCTACACTGCTGGTGGGAATGCCGGCTAGTTCAGCCCTTTTGGAAAACAGTATGGACGACTCTCAAAAAACTTGAGGTTGAGCTCCCATTTGACCCAGCAATACCACTGCTGGGAATATATCCCAGAAAAGCCAAAAAGTATAGTCGAAGTGACATATGCACTTATATGTTCACCGCAGCACTGTTTACAATAGGCAGAATCTGGAAAAAACCCGAGTGCCCTAGAACAGATGACTGGTTGAAGAAACTCTGGTACATATATACAATGGAATACTATGCAGCTGTCAGAAAAAATGAGGTCATGACGTTTGCATATAAGTGGATCTACATGGAAAGTATCATGCTAAGTGAAATGAGTCAGAAAGAGAAAGACAGACATAGAAAGATTGCACTCATCTGTGGAATATAGAATAATAGATTATAAGACGAACACCCAAGAATAGTAGAAATAAGTACCAGGAGGTTGTCACCATGGCTTGGAGGCTGTTCTCTCATTCTGGGCAACTCAGAGAAGGGAGCAGCAAGTAAAATGTGGTTGTTGGTCATGTGAGGGAAAGATGATGCGGGCCAAATATAGACTAGAGACTGAACACAATGGCCACTCAACACCTTTATTGCAAACCACAACACCTAACCAGAGAGAGAGAACAAAAGGGAATTCCCTGCCATAGTGGCAGGGTGGGGTGGGGGGAGACGGGACTGGGAAGGGGGGGTGGGATGTTGGGTTTACTGGTGGTGGAGAATGGGCACTGGTGAAGGGATGGGTTATCAAACTTTGTAAGGGAGAAACATGAGCACAAAAATGTATAAATCTGTAACTTTAAAAAAAAAATTTAATACACATAAATATGAACTAAAAAAAAAAATAAAATAAAATGGTGAAAAAAAAAAAAAGAAAGAGAATCTATCCTAAGAGAAGCATCCCCTGAGGGAAAAGAACTTTACCCCTAATGATGCTGACCACACCTATGTGTAAGCCCAAACCACCTCATGCTGGGGGGATTTAACTAGGCTCTAAGAGTGGATTCTGGGGTAAGATCCAGAGAGAGTTCCAGAGCTGGGAGAGAAGCAGAGAGAGAGAAAATGAAATAAACTGATAGAGCAACTAGTTTGGCCTTCTTCCTTCCGTCACCTGCCCTTGACCAACAGCCTCACACAGCAGTTCCAGAGCACCGAACACGGGCGGTGAGACAGAGCCGCTTGGAGAGCCCGCAAGAGCACATGCCCATCGGCGTGCTTTAGGTTTTTACAGAATACACCACGGGTATCTTGCCAGATTTTGCTGTGCTGGCAAGCTACTCTTGTTAGTTTGTCAGCCTCTCCGAGAGGGATGAATGAATCGAACCCAGGTTGGCCACATGAAAAGCAAACACCCTAACTGCTATAGTCACGAAATTTCTAACCAGAGTAATATATAGATGAAATTTTCTCCTAAACTTAAGTTCTGTCTATCTTTTTTTCATTTTAGGTAATATGTGTGTATCTGAGACAAGTATTTATAATCATATATCATAGCATACATATATTATACATAATATGTTATATTCCAAGTCATGAATAACTATTTGAGGATGACACTGACCAAGTCTAAGAAGATACCAGTTTGCACTGAGAGCATAAAATTATCAGTTAAAGAGAGAAAAATGTAGTCCTTTCTATATTGAAAGTGAAACATTAAAATGAAATAAGTCATAGTGTCCCAAATCAATATGTGTTCTAATGGATGTATAGATAACATCACAGAAAAAATATTCCAGAATTTATTTGAAATGAGACTTCTTCTTTTGAATAAGCCGTTGAAAGATGCTGGACTACATATTGGGAAGAAAATCCTATTGATTTAAATGTTCTGATAGGACACAAAGAGCTAGCTCAAAAGGGACGAAATACATCTTGTGTGCAGATATCTCAAATTCAGTCTTCAGCACTCTACTGTCTGTTGAGCTCTGAAGATGCAGGCTTGGTGGCTCCCAGCACAGGTCCTGAATAACAGGGCATAGTCAGTCCCAAGCATTGACCCTCAGCACTGCTAAGACAAGTACTTCCCAGAACATTCCCTGGCCCCAGTGAGATCGAAATAAATATTCTCATTGTCCAAGAGAAAATATAATGCAAATAAATTCTTAGGGTTGGGTGATTCAGTAAAGTATGTATGAAAAAACACTAATGTTTTCTCATTAGAATGAGAATTCTCTGGAAGGAATCATTTATTTTTTGTCATGAAATTCAAATCATGAATTTGAATTTCATGAAAAATTTGATTTTGTCTCTCAATTGGTTACTACTATACTGCACAAGTTTGAATCCAATCTCCCTAGAGCACTTTCAAATTTTAACTTATGATATTGAACTTTGAATTTGACCTTGCTACCACTGATTAGAACATGTGCACACAGACTTATGCAGCTTCATATATCAGACATCTTAGTTGTTCACACATAGCTTTCCTTCTCTGAGAAGACGGAGCAACTAACATCAGTCAACAACTGCTGAAGAGAGCAGTCTGTACATGTAAGGAAAATGGGTGCTATGGGAGAAGTGATTAATTTATTGCTTTAGTTTAGGTGTTACTCTATTCAGGGAGATGCTAAAATAAGTCCATTAATTAGGAAGAGAATCTATTAGTATGGTTTCACTCTGAGGCAGAAACCACAATCCTTATTGAAACAGAAGTAATTTAATTAAAGTGATTCATTAAAAAAGCACTGATAAATTGTAATATCAGTAAGGTAGTATTGAGATAATGCAGTCACTTTAGTTTCAGAAAGGAAAGCCTACACACCAAACTAGAAGAAACAGGGAATTTTGGGCACCCTAAATCTAGAAGCTTGTATCACTTGTCATGCTGTTGCTCATCGATTTGCTCGAGCGGGCGCCAGTAATGTCTCCATTAGTTCCTGCCATGTGCTAGTGTAGCCCAATGGTGTCTGCTTGCTCCAGGAACACGAAGAGCCTCAAACCATTTGCTCAGGGATTTGACGAAGAAGTCGGACCATCTCGTAGGTGGGTGGACAGGCATTCTTTTGACGTCCTGTGGAATCCAGTTGGCAACAACTCTAGTCCAGTGGTCATCTCTGAATCACATGTCTGGCCCATCTGATTTTTGACACCTTGGCAAACGAGACAGCGTTCCTGATTCTTGATCAGAACTCCTATTCCTTCTCTCACTTGAATGAAATGTGATATTCCAAGCATAGCTCTTTGAATTCCTCTCTGAGAGAGGAGCATTCTCATCCTGTTTGAGTAGGGCCCAGATCTCTGAGGCATACGTTTGTGCAGGAAGAATGGTGGAGTCAAAAAGATGTGCCCGGAGCTGGAGGATCTTCATCCTCTTCTTCGATGTTCTTAAAGGTGAACATCTGCTCTCTTCCTCCTGCGCAGCTCAGGTGCCAGGTCGTTCATCATGTTGAGTTCTCAACCTCTATGCAGCAGTTGCTGCATTCAGAAATGTTTGTTCCGTTGAGAGCAAATGGAACTAGTCAGGAACTAGTCCATTTCTCATAAAAATTGTCTTCCTAAGATTTAGCTGCAGTCCGACCTTTCCACATTTGTGGTTGAAGTCGGCCTGCATTTGTGCTTCCTGGCTGATATTTGCTGTTATAAGAATGATGTAATCAGAGAGACGGAGGTGGTGTAGTTGCCGACCATCTATCTTCACTACCATTCCTTCCCATTCCAGTTGTCCCATGATGTTCTTGAGGTGGCACTGAAGAGTTTCAGTGAAATGGTATCACCCTGCCAAACCCCTCTCTTTATGTCAATGATCACTTCCTTGTAGAATGGTGAGATCCTGGTAGTGAATCAGTAATACAGCTCACAGAGGATCCTGATGTACTGAGTTTGAATGCCCTGTTTGGCTAGGGCTTCGATGACCCCTTCAGTCTCAACAGAATGAATCTAGAAGATTAGAGGTAGGAATTTAGGAAGATGGCCAGATCTCTGAGGAGGGACCCTGGCTATCTGATATCTGTATTACATGAGTTTAGGGAAAAGGAATATCAGAGCTAGAACACAGATCTCTGAGGGCTATATTGCACCTATGAGACAAGAGCATTAATTTTCTCTTGCTGCATCATAAAATATTAAATTGTTAGTGCCTGAAAACTCTATTCATTACTTTCCAGTTTTGTAACTCACAAATCCAAATCCAGACTGGCTTTTCTGCTCAGTTTCTCACAAAGATCATAACTGAAAATCAGCAATTATTTGGAGTCTTTAAGGAGGAATCAGTCCTTAAATCCATTCACGCTGTTTGCAGAATTCATGTCCTATGAATGTTATTGTAAGTTTCTTGTTTTCTTCATATCAGGTAGGGTCTGTTACTAGCTTCTAGCTTCTAGATGATTCTTGCTCATCACTTTGTTCATGGAAATCTTTAAGCCACAATGCCATGTCAAACAGCTCTTTGATTTACTTTTATGTAGTTCCTTGTCTGTAATTAATAATTGTTTTTAAAGATACCTGTTATTAGATGTAGCCCATCCAGAAAATCTACCTCTCTTTAATCAACATTGTCATATCATATCCCCTTATAACATCACCATGTAATATGCAATCATACACTTTGTAGTCTCCAAGGTGTCTAGGGAGAGCCCCATGTGGCTCTCTCTCTTGCCACCTGTGTTCAGAGCTTGTAAAAGAGCTCGTAGCTGCTGAAGCAATTGTTGAACTACAGGACTGGGGGCATTTAGAGAAGCTGTCACAATACCAGGGAAGAGACCAACCACATAAGTTGAGTCTGAGACTATATTAACGGGCCTTGGTACATGGGATAGTAGATAAACTAAAGTGACAAGTTCCACTGCTGGGCTGAGGTATAGTTGGTGTTTACTGTTGTAGTCTGGAAAGCCCACCTGTCTCTGAGGCAGAGCCATCAATGTAGTATACTGGAGGAGCTTCAGGAATAGGGGAGTGAATGACAATGGAAATGACAAATGGAGTTCTTTTGAAAAAAATCCCAAGTTTTTCCTGCTGGATAGTAGGAAGGAACTACTTCCCAAAAATCAGCTAAAGCTCTTGTAAGACATCACTGAGGGGCAGAATGGAGGCAATTTCTTTCACACGTACAGGGAGAACAATGATATGAGGGTCCAATTACAGCATAGCAAGGGCTCTCAGTCTTCCTTTATTTATAAGTTTAGCCTTTTTTCTTTTTTTTTTTTCCTTTATGGGTCACACCTGGTGATGCACAGGGGTTACTCCTGGCTTTGCACTCAGGAATCACCCCTGGTGGTGCTCAGGGGACCACATGGGATGCTGGGAATAGAACCCGGGTCAGCCTCAGGCAAGGCAAACGCCCTACCCCCTGTGCTATTGCTCCAACCCCTAAGTTTAGCCTTGAACTCAAGATAAGGCACAAGAGTGGGAGACTATTCGTTATGTAAATAGAGCCATTCAGTCAGGCCAGAAAGCTGTGCTAGTGCAGCAGTGGGCAGCGACTGGGGGGTATCAAAAAGCACAAGCCACACTTTTTTTTTTCTGAGAGCAAACCAAGAAAGATGGGATTTCTGGAGTCAGTCTAGAAAAAATGCTAATTCAGTCTGAGCCTCAGGGGGTAACTGCCTAGGACTGTTCCTGGTGGAGTTGCCTTCAAGGGTCAGGAATAAATTACAAAGGTCTGATTTGGGAATGCCTAGAAAGGGAAGAACCCAGCTAATGTCTCCTAGCAGTGTTTGAAAGTCATTGAGGGCATTTTTAGTTTAGCATGGCGAATAGAAATGCTTTCAGGTCACAGTAGTACGCTCAAGAACATAACCCAAGTACTAAGATGGAGACAGCATCTGGACTTTTTTTGCTATTTGTAACCCAGCTGTTGATAAGTGAGTTATAACATCCTCATACAGTTTTTGGAGCTCCCCTTCAGTAGAACGTGCAAGCAAGATAGCATCCATATGAGGAATAACATAAGCCTGAGGAAAGTTGACACGAGAAGGGTGCAAAATCAAATCAACAAATTACTGACTCATGGTAGGAGAATTGGTCATCCCCTGAGGTAGTACAGTCCATTGATACCTGCGCATAGGTGAGTGACTATTAAGGGAGGGGACAGAGAACACAAAATATTTATGCTCATCTGGGTGGACGGGGATGTTGTAAAAATAACCTTTTAAATCAATGACAACCAGTGGCCAGTTCTTAGGAATAGCAGCAGGGGAAGGAAGGCCAGCTTTCAGAGCCCCCATGGGAACCGTATGGAATTAACATTTTACAGGTTGTTCTGTGGCTGTATAGACTCGGAGTGGCTGGAGAAAGCACAGGCGGCTCTCCCTCTTGCCGCCAAGGCTTGGGGGACTCTGGCTCTCCCCCACTTGGGATGACTCATGCCATTGGCAGATGAAGGAGGAAATGAGGGCCATGCTAGTTGATGATCAGTTGCCGTTTATTCCATTCTCCCCACATGTCTGTTCCAATTTCACTAAGCCCCTCATTCTAGTCTCACACTGCCCCTCATTCCCATCTATGAACGTCTCTCCCACTCACCTCTCATCCATCTTTGATCCATCTTGCAGCCACATCTATCTCTCTCTCCACGTGCCTGCTCCTGCATTCGTCCCCTACATTATTTTCCCTCTGTCCTGTTCCCCTTTCTAGTCTCTCTGCAACTCCATCTTGCTGCTCGGGTCTCTCTCTCCTCTCTCTCTCCCTCTCTCTCTCTCTCTCTCTCTCTCTCTCTCTCTCCTTTTCTCTCTCTCTCTCTCTGCTCTGGTCTCTCTCTTTTTCCTTCTCTCTCTCTCTGCTCTGGTCTCTCTTCTCTCTCTCTCTCTCTCTCTCCCCGTCTCTCTCTCTCTCACTCACTTTCCCTCATCTTTCTCCATCTGGGGGCAGACTCCATTCCCAGTCAGATAGCAAAATCAACATAAGAAAGCTCACAGGCAAAATACCACTTAAGGTGTTTGTCTCCTTTTCTAAGTCCAATAACTTAATAACATCTTGATTCTATTTCTTAATATTAGTTATTTTGTATGAACACAGTAAGAGGTACATTGAGCTTGTGGGCTGTCTCTCCTGGGGACATCTCACCACAGACACAGACTACAGTGCTCAGACCGGATTAATCATTTCTAACCCTAGCATGTTCCAAATCTAGTTATTACTTTTTGGACCATGACAGAATTTTTCCATGACCATGCTCTTAACTTATAGTTGAGTATTATGGCAATTTGGCCAGGCCCATTTCGATGCCAGGGTAGCTCACAGCTTATCCTGGGTCCATCCAGTCCCTCATCGGGACCCTGCTTTTGGGGAGCTAGGAAGTAAGGGCAATTGATGCTTAGGTTGAGAGAACAGATGTCCAGGAGGTGATATTATTTGGAGTCAATTAAGTCCCAAGTTAAAAGAAAATAGCATTAACTGTCTTCCTATGTCCACACAAAAAGGACATTGCTCTGAATTAACTATGCAAAAAACTTAAGGAGAAGAGAAAAAACATACTTGTAAGTCAACAGAACAGAGGTTACAAGTAAACAAAGGCAAAGAGTAATGGGAGCACTGTGATGGGAGTAACCTAATAAACCTAATTTCCCTGCAGCAAGGGAGAAAGGACAAACCAATGTTATCCTACAATAAACAATATATTCCATTCAGTTTCTTGATCTGATAAATATAAAGCAGCACCTTGAGGAGTATATTAGTTTTTGAGAGTGGCTTTCAAAGTACTCCAAAATAGAATATATAAAGTTACAAAAAATCAGAAATAATCTTTTCATGTACTTAAGGGGTCCATAGTGATGATTTTGTTGAAACATGAGAGTTTCTATGTATCATGTATCTGTAACTGCACTGATGCTATTTTCCTTGAGTCCATGGTAAGGTACTTTGGTCACAGGAACCCGGAGGATGTGGAGACATTATAGGTATTTGATTTTTACTGATGTATTTGTTGTCATCTATTGGTGTTAAACTGTTTTAAACTTATTTTTTATTGACTTCAATAAAAAATCTTAACTACAGTGTAAATGCTTTTGAGTGTATATGTTTTAGGTGTACAATCTTATAAGAAGCCACCAACCATTATAGTAGTAAGATCCCTCAACCACAGTCCATTAGAACCTATTTACTGTTAAAGGTTACTCCCCACTCACTTTGGTAACTTTAATTCATTCATCAACATATAAGGGGACATTGAATATTCCCTTGATTTATTGCTTTATATGTTGCATGTGAATGAGATCATCTGCTATTTCACCTTCTGTTTTTGACTTACCTTGCCTGACATGACAGCCCCCAGCTTCATCCTGATTGCATCCCATCTCCAAAAGACCATGATATTGCTGAATTTTCCCATGTAGACTGGTCTGAACTGAGAACTCTGGGGCCTTCTTGGAATGGGAGAGGGAAGATTCCTCTTTATTCCTGAAAGCATAGCAGCCCCCAGTCACACCTGAAATACTTTGGCAAAGAACTATTCCAGTTCCACAACTGAATTTCACAAAATAACAAGCCAACAAAATAAACCAAAATTATAGCTTCTGGTCTCATGCTTCTGAATTTCATAGTACTGTGAGCCCAGCAGGATGAGTGAAAATCTGACTGGAAAGTTGCATTGAAGCCCACCAAAGTCAACGTGCCTAAGTACTAACACAGAAGGTTCAGTTAGCACCAGCAAACACAGCAGATACTCAGACAATGACTTTAGTAGCACCAGTGTGAAATCTAAAAATTACCACAGACTGACTGCTTTAAGTTTTAGTAATTCCACTTGCCTTTGTTTTGTAGCAAACAACATAAAATAAATTTATTTGTACCTGCAAGAAGACAGGCTGGGGAGGTGGGTGGGAAACTGGAAACATTGGTGGAGGGAAGGTCACACTGGTGGTTGGATTGTTGGAATATTGAATGCCTGAAATAACTGCACTATGAATAACCGCATAAAACACAGTGTTATAATAAAAAGCTTTTGAATAATGAAAAGTAAATAAATAGCATTCAATTGTGTATAGATGCCACATCTTCTATTTTTTTGGGGGGGAGGGGGACGCATCTTGCTATGCTCAGGGCTTACTTCTTTCTCTGTGCTCATGGATCACTCTGTGCTCATGGATTTTTGATGCCTTGGCAAACGAGTTCTTGTGGGATCAAATGCAGTGATAAGGATTAAACCATGGTTCATAATAAGCAAAAAAAGCAATGTATTGTATCTTTAACCCAGGAAATCTTATCAGTGAACACTTTTTTGTGTGTGTATATGTGTGTGTAAACTCTAGACTTTATATATAGTATTATAATGAACATGGGCATATGGGTGTGTTTGTATTTTTGTATATACACACATAGGTTTTTTTTACTGTAAATGACTATATGTTTTTAAATTATATTAGGGTTAGAATGTCTTCTTCAAATTTTCCTTATAGTTTTTATTTTACATACAAATGTTTAACACCTAATAAAAATTAATGGTTCTGTTTTAGTGTATTAATGCACTTGTTCTTTGTTTTATCAAGAGCTCTTTGACGGGAATGTGTTCATAGTAAACTTTAGTCCCTGCAGGAGCTTGAATTGAAAGGCAGGAGGTGAAAAAATGGAAATCTGCAATAAAAGGGGTTTTTCCGCATAAATGTTACTAATAGAAATAGTGCTACCAAGTCATCAAAACAGTACTGAACAGGGAAAGCTTAGCTCAGCCTTGCAGACGCTTATCAAGGAGCAAAATGCTTTTGTGTTCTCAGAGAGATAGGTGGGAGGAAAAATCAGCAGAACAAAGTCTCATCCTGAGGATTTCTTGCAAGTTGACCGTGCAGGAACTAGCACTTGGCTGACCCTGGGAGGGTGAAAGGAAAGCACTGTACCCCAGTGGGAGTCTGCCCTCAGCCTCCTCCTTCTCCTCCTCCTCCTTTAGTTTTAACACTCCCCGCTCAACTGACAGCACTCGCCCCTGCTGTCCACCTCCTCTGTTTCTGTTCATGCTCTGCTGAGTGTTCCTGAATAAACCGAACTCCGAGCTAAACTTTTTAGAGTGAATTGATTCTCTCTTGATTAGCTTTATAAAAATTCTTTTTAAGTGATACATTACCAGGAGTTTCATTGAAAATTTCATCATCAGTGAGTTACTAAGTTTTCAACACACTCTATATATTTCGGGCTTTATTCTGGCAGAGAGTTTTATATTCCGTCTATTAGTCTCCAAGGATTTTGATCATGTTTCTTCTTCCAAGCTGTGCTCTTCACAACATCTTTATAAACTTAATTTAGCAGGTTATTCTATATTAGAAATAAAATTCACATGTTCTGGTGTCAGTTTGAGCAATTTCACACTCTTAGCCCCTGAGCAATAATGAATATGTTTTTCCTGTTGGTCTGAGAAACCATATCTTGTGGGATGAATTTCATACCCTGAAAATTCTTATGTTCAAATCTTGACTTTCAACATGTCAGAATATGACTATTTGAAGACAGAGTTTTGAAAAATGGAATTTATACTAAATGTTATCATATGGGTAAAACCTAATTTAGGATAGCAGATGTCTTTATTGGAGAATTAAGGAACTAGGACACAGCCACAGATAAAGGGGAAAACAGGGAAAGACAAAAGGAAGAAGACAGTCAGTCATCTACAAGCTGAGGAAGGAGAGACATCAGTGCAATTTTTGACATTTGAATTTACCATTCCAGTTTCCAAAATCTTGAGAAAATAAATGTTGGTTATTTATGTGGGTCATTCTCTGGTACTTTGTTTTGACAGTGCTAGAAAAAATTCATATACTTGACTATATGTACAGGGACTAAAATATAGTTTTGCTTACCTAATTATGTATTAGTTTCTATTATTTAATTCTTACACATTATTTTTTTCAAATGATGCAATAATTGAAGTAATTTATGTCAAGTTCATAACGAATGTGAAATCTAAACAACTTGTTAGTTATTACAACTATTATATTTGACTTTAATACTTAGTAAAACTTTTCTTACTAGAAAAAATATTCAATAGATTGGAAGTATAAGCTTTCATAAAAATGTCAGGAGTTATGCTTTTTTATAGTTCAATTCTCAAAACTTTACTTCTTTTCTTATGAAATAACAGTATTTCTAAGGTGAGTTGAGATAATAATAGTAATATCATGCCATAAACATTTTAGCAAGAAGAACAAGGGAAAATCTTTTTAACTCTGGTGGAAAATATGAAATCTATATAGAAATATTCATGACATTATTAACGAGTAAAAATTATGGTGCCAAAGACCATGACCTTCTGATTCTAGCTGTGTTGTTGATATGCAGAACTCTAATAGGAAAAACCAGGTAGTTCAGAATCTGTCAGTGGTAAAAGCACTGCACAAATAAACTTAATATACCTTTCTTGCATTATAACTGCTTGCTGTTAAGCTTCAGTCTGCTTCCACTCTGATTTTGACCTGGATACAGGATTTTTTTTCCATAATAGGATATTGGTATACAAGACAGAAACTTTTAAGCATAGGAAAATTTATGCTTCCTCATTTTAAATATTTAACCTGCTTTTTCTAAGTCCTTTCTTAGCAATATACTAAGGAATGCTGTAGGTTGAGATACATGCAATTCAAATGACCATCTATTTCACATCATAGATAAACTGCCAGTTCACTGTCAGATAAATGAAAGTACACTAAAAGAACAATGGGCACTTTCTTTCAGGGTCCTGAGTCAATATTCTAAATTCTCACATTCATGCCTTAAAATAGTCTCAGATGAAGATCTCACATGACAGGTGAATAATCAAACTGTGATATGCTCTATATAAACTAGTTTGTATCAAGTAATTGTTTATAGACAGAATCTGTACATCAGTTACAATGAATAATTCCATTTATTGATCACATTTCCCTCTATTCCTCTGACTCTGTTTTGTACTCAGACAAAACTCAATGTCAATGGTTACTTTAAAGTCCTAAGGTATGATCAAGATCAGTTGGGTAAATTTTCCCCAGAAAGTACCATAAGTTAGTAGGTCCTGTAGCAGAGAGGATAGTATAAGTCTTCTCACTGGGGAGTAGGATAGTACTCTCCCTAATTTCATTTTACTTGCCGCTATTAGCATTCTTGATACTATGGCACAGAATTCCAGCTAGTCTTGAGATTTTCAGATTTTTGTGAATATTGGTGCAAAGTAATGTTTCTCAATCATTGCCATTCGATGCAAATCAACAGCTGTGAGTCATAGCAATACTGGGATATATAATATCTGTTGAAGTATTCACCAATTCCTTCATGAGAATGTGCAGGGCTAAGACGTAGTCATTACATCTTGGAGGAGAGAATTCTTTTACTTTTGTCTGTTATAAACTGTGTGAATTGTGCTTTGCCATTCCTAAACTTTCTATTTAAAAGAAGGGGGAAATTAGCTAACAAAGTGGAAGAAGACATCATTTATTCAGTATATATAAATAATTATAAGGTGAAAAGGAGTCTTTGCCTACTAAACGGAATATGACATATGGCCAACGGATGTCTCAGAAACGTGGATGGATGTCAAGTCATCACTCTAGGACACTGGCCTATTTTCTCCACCTTTTACGTTTATCACTTTTCAGAGATTTATAGCCTCTGAATTTCAGATTTTGGAAGTGTAGGTCTATAACCATAAATAAAATATGCAGGTGGATAAGTTATTAATCTCTGGTGCTATCCTGGCATTTGTGTGGGGCCCTAGATGAACTTATCTGATATCTAAATGGTTTTATATAGTTCAATTTAAAATCCTTCCTCAGAACTTTTAAAAATAAACTTTCGGTTTTGTTTGAATACCTGCTCTGGAATTTTAGTAAGTACATTTCTTTCTCAGTGATCTGAAAGATTGCAATTGGTAATGAGAAATATTCATTCTTGGGAAAATATTTTTTATTTAAAATGGTTATAGACTGATGTTTATCTGAGATGAGAAAAAGGATTAGAATCAAACATAACAAAATGCAGGAATACATAATAAGTTAACTTTAAAATATAGCAGATTGTGAAATATAAATTCTAAATTACTTTAGGTGCTATGCCTGAAACATAATATACATGTAGTTTTCCAAGGAAGATTAAATTTTAATAATGTTTTTATAAATATGCTGGAATTAAACTGATTTATATTCTCGTATTATCATGAAGAATCTCTGAACGTTTCTAATCAACTTTTACTTATTTTCAGTTATGAGCTGCATATATTATGTCTCTATTACAAGGGCTTTTTCATTATGCAAAAAATATGTAAATAAAATTGTTTAGGTAAATATAGAACGATACTCATTCTTGCTTATCTTAAAATTTTGACATATGACTCTTAATAGAGTTTAAGAAGTACAACATAAAACTATCTTCCTAAAATGCTTTTGTTACTTTCTAAAGAACTTTTCTAAATTAAACATTCCAACTTTTTGACACTGAAACAGCTAACAAAAAAAAGTCCTGAAATATATAATAGATCATGACAATACTGATTTCTGTTATTTCTTTTCTTGAAATTAAATCTATGCTATCATTCTTAAATATTATGTTATGAGGAATTGCTACTCAGAAAAATCACTTTTATTCTTTTTACTTTTGACCAGACATAGAATGGAATGGAAAAGGAGCAATAGTGAGAAACTAGAAAACAAGGAGAGGAAAGCTGATGGTATTGTTTTATTTATTTATTTATTTAGATTTAATTATTATTTTTAATTTTTATGGAATCACCATGAGGTAGTTACAAGCATTCACGTTTGGGTTACAATCAAACAATGATCAAACACCAATCCTTCCACCAATGCACATTCCCCACCACCAATATCCCGGGTATATCCCCCCCTTTCCCACCCTCCCCCTGCCTCTAAGGCAGACTATATTCCCCATACTCTCTCTCTACATTTGGGCATTATGGCTTGCAACACAGACACTGAGAAGTCATCATGTTTGGCCTATTATCTACTTTCATCACACATCTCCCATCGCAACTGATTCCTCCAGCCATCATTTCTTTTTTTTCTTTTTTTTGCTTTTTGGGTCACACCCAGCGATGCTCAGGGGTTACTCCTGGCTTTGCACTCAGGAATTACTCCTGGCGGTGCTTGGGGGACCATATGGGATGTCGGAGATTGAACCTGGGTCGGCCGCGTGCAAGGCAAACGCCCTACCCGCTGTGCTATCGCTCCGGCCCCAGCCATCATTTCTTAGGGTTCCCTTCTCTATTAGATCTGCCTTCTCCTCTCTTCTTATAAAGCAAGCCTTCAGCTATGGGGCAATCATCCTGGCCCTTGTATCTATCTACTGTCCTTGAGTGTCAGCCTCATGTGATGTTATTCTATACTCCACAAATGAGTTCAGTCCTTCTATGTCTGTCCCTCTTTTACTGACTCATTTCACTTAGCATTATATTTTCCAAGTCTATCCATTTATAAGCAAATTTCATGACATCATCTCTCCTAACAGCTGCATAGTATTCCATCATGTAAATGTACCAAAGTTTCTTTAGCCAGTCATCTGTGCTAGGGCACTTGGGTTGTTTTCAGATTTTGACTATTGTGAACAGTGCTGCAATGAACTTATCGGTGCAGATGTCATCTCTACTGTGTTTTTTGCATCCACAGGATATATTACCAGAAGTGGTATTGCAGGATCATATAGAATCTCAGTTTCTAGGTTTTGAAGGACTATGCATACTGTTTAACAGAAAGGTTGGACCAGTCGGCATTCCCACCAACAGTGAAAGAGCATCCCTTTTTCCCCACATCCACGCCAATACTGGTTGCTTTTGTTCTTTTGAATATGTGCCAGTCTCTGTGGTGTAAGATGATATCTCATTGATGTTTTAATTTGCATTCCCCTGATGACTAGTGATGTGGAACACTTTTTTCATGTGCCTTTTGGCTATTTGTATTTCTCTTTTGAGGATACTTCACTCATTCTATTCATTTATTCTCCCCATTTTTTGATCAGGTTGGAGGTTTTTCTTGTACAATTCTGCTAGTGTCTTGCATATCCTGGATATTCATCCTTTATCAGATGGGTGTTGGGTAAATATTCTTTCCCATTCTGTGTGCTCTTTCTGTGTCTTGGTCACTGTTTCTTTTGAAGTACAGAATCTTCTTAGTTTGAAGTAGTCCCATTTGTTTATGTTTGCTTCCGCTTGCATGGTCAGTGTGGTTTCATCCTTAAAGATGCTTTTAGCTTCAATGTCTTCGAGAGTTCTGTCTACATTTTCCTCTATGTATCTTAATGATTCATGTATGATATTGAGGTCTTTTTTTAAATTAATTCATTTTACTGACTCACCATGTGGAAAGCTACAAAGCTTTCTGGCTTATGTCTCAGTTATACAATGCTCGAACACCCATCTCTTCACCAGTGTACATATTCCACCACCAAAAAATCCAACCCACCCATCCCCCCACCTCTGCCTGCATAGCTGATCAATTTCATTTAACTGTCCCTTTACCTTGATTACATTCCATATATCAACACAAAACTCACTATTGTTGCACCTTCCCCCCCCAAAAAAAAAGCCCTGCTAAAAAGGAAGCATTTGATCATTAGTTTTCCATAACTGAGAATGAAGAGATATAAAGTCGCATGGCCAGCACGTGGTTTGGGAGTTCTGTATTTTAGTATTTTAGTAACTAAGTCCAGGGAGATTTATGTTAGAAATTGCATCATTTCCCTTCCTGGGGCAGCATAAGGCTATAGCTTTGTTCACAGTCTAGAGACATTTCTGCAAGCAGTTGCTGGTACCAAAAGTAGTCTAGCTGGCCTCTGGATCATGCTTGATCAGCATCAGAGCGACCACACAAACATGTGGCCACCAGGGTCGCATCTCGGCGGAGAGCACCCTGGTATCGCCCCCGTCTCGAGATCAAGCCTGCGTCCCTCTGTTGTAAGTTCATACCTCTTTTTTTTTTCTTCCCGTGCCACCAAATTCATACCTCCTTAATGGCCCTTATAAAATGGCAGACGCCATGCCGTTTCCCCGAAAAGGGAAAGAAAAACCGAGAAAGAAAGTCCTTTCCCCTCCTTGGCCAGTGTGGGGCTCTGGCTTAGTTCACAGTCTAGAGACATTTCTGCGAGCAACTGCTGGTACCAAAAGTAGTCTAGCTGGCCTCCAGATCATAGTTGATCAGCATCAGAGCTACCGCACAAATGTGTGACCACCCAGGTCGCATCTTGGAGGAGAACGCGCTGGTATCGCCCCCGTCTCAAGATTGAGCCTGTGTCCCTCTCTGATATCGAGGTCTTTAATCCACTTTATTCTGACTTCTTTGCCTACCATGCATTTGCAGATGATGTGATACTATACTTAGAAAACCCTAAAGACTCTACAGAAAAGCTCCTAGAAACAATAAGTCGATATAGTAAAGTGTTAGGCTACAAAATCAACACCCAAATGTCCATGGCTTTCTTATATACAAATAATGAAAGAGAAGAAAGAGACATTTAAAAAACAATCCCAATATAATGTAACTGAGAAGTACAAGTTGACAACGATGCAACTTCTGGCAGATATCTCTCTGGACTTAGTTACTAAAATACTAAAATACAGAAACCCAAAACCGAGAGGCCGCTAAGTGTGGTCACTCGACCTCATACCTCTTCATCCTCAGCAATGGAAAACAAATTATCTAATGCTTCCTTTTCAGCAGGTCTGACTTTAGGGGAGAGACTCTCCAAACAATAATAGTGAGTTTTGTTGAAATATTGTATGCAATCAAAGTGAAAGTAAAGTGAAATTTATTAGTTACACAGGCGGGGGGGCTAAGGGGGGGCTAGGGGTGTGGGGGTGCGGGGTGGAGCTATACTGGGATTCTTGGTGGTGGAATATGAGCACTGGTGAAGAGATGGGTATTCGAGCATTGTATAACTGAGATTTAAACCTGAAAACTGTAACTTTCCACATGGTGACTCAATAAAAAAATTAAAATAAAAAATAAATAAATAAATAAATAAAAATAAAATAAAATAACATAAAAATAATAATAAAATATAATAATAAAATATCAGAAATCCAAAATCGCGTGGCCACGATGCTATTCATAATCAGCAATGGAAAACAAATTATCTAATGATGCCTTTTCGGCAGGTCTGATTGTTGGGGTAAAATTCCAAATAATAATGGTGGGCCTTTTGAATGTATTGATGTAATCAATGTAGAGAGCGAGTAAATGGAAATCATTTGCCACACAAGCAGGGGGAGGGTTGGGATGGGGGGTATACTGGGGTTCTTGGTGGTGGAACATGTGCACTGGTGAAGGGATGGGTGTTTGATCATTGTATGACCGAGACTTAAACTTGAAAGCTTTGTTGCTGTTCTCACGGTGATTCAATAAAAAAAAAAGAATAAAAAAATAAAAAGAAAAAAATAAAAAACAATCCCATTCACAATAGTACCTCAGAAAATCGAGTACCTTGTAATCAGCTTAACCAAAGAGGTGAGGGACCAATATAAGGAAAATTACAAAACACTACTTTAAGAAATAAAAGAGTACACTAAGAATTGGAGACACATCCCCTGCTAATGGATAGGGAGAATTAACATTATCAGAATGGCTATACTGCCCAAAGCACTATACAAATTTAAAGTGGTCCCTATCAGGATACCCCTGACATTTTTCAAATAAATAGACAAAACACTCCTGAAATTCATATGGAACAATAAACCCCCATGAATAGCTAAAAGGTTTTTTCCACAAATAGATTTTTCCTTGGGAAAAAGAAGATAGGTGGAATCACCTTCCCCAACTGCAAATTCCACTACAAAGCAGTATTTAAAATAGCATGGTATTGGGCTAGAAACAGACCTGCAGACCAGAGGAACAGAGCTGAATATCCTGTTACAGACCCCCAAATATATGATCACTTAATCTTGGACAAAGGAGCAAGAAATGTGAAGTGGAACATGGAAAGCGTCTTCAACAAGTGGTGCTGAGAAAACTGGACAGCTACCTGCAAAAAAATAAGCTTTGACCTCTGTCTAATGCCAGGAAACCTGATGTCTTCTTTCTTATCCCAGCATCAGTCCTGGGAATTATACCTTATTAGCTGTATATTTTCTTGCTGTAAGAGTGAATTTTTGGTGGGTTTACACCAACTTCAAAACCCTGTCTTTATTACTTCCTCTTAAAAAAAAAGACATTAAAGCACCATGACTTACAATGTTGTAATGTCACTCTAATCATACAATGTTCCAGTACCGATCCTGCCAAGAGTGGCAACTTCCCTCCGCCAGTGTTCGACAGATTCCCTGCAATCTCTCACCACCTGCAATCTCTCACCACCAATGCCCTCAACTGCATTTCCAGGAACCTTTTCAAGTCTCAGTCTCATGATTTCAGTGTTGCTGGCTCTGTGGTTTGGATATTCATCTATCCGGTTCCTTTACACCACCTACGTATATGTAACTCCTGACATCTGTTCCGACTGCTCCCTGATGTCTACTCTTTCCCCCATTCTGAGGTTCCAGTGCACAGCTCTCCCTCCTCAGAAGTCTCCACAGACAGCTCAGTGGAAACCCTGAAGTTCTAGAATCCAAGGCTAAACACAAGTTAAGAAGTTTCTTCCTCACAGCTTCGGGCCACCATTCCGTGGAGTTTCTTTACAAATGTTTGCAACCCAACAAATAGCTTACATTTGAGTTTCAAAAAGTTTCATATAAGAATCCTTCCTTTTCCTTCTTTTATACCATAACATAGTCTCTTTTTAACTATCTGAGAGGGGATAGAGAAGGGAGACACCTTGAAGATTTCCACTGCCTCTTAACACTCTGAACTCTTGTTCCAGTTATTTGTGTAAACCCTTGGTTTGGGAAATTAAAAAAAAAACTTTCATGAGAAGGAGCTGCATAAAATATATCAGCAAATAACCCTTAACCACATTAAACACATAGCCTCCTTCTGTAACCTGAAATCTTTATACCCTTTTCCCTAGTACTTTCCCACAAAGTTATTATTCAAAGCTCCAAGTTCTAAGTGCCACTATATTGATGTATAATAGTTCTTAACTGAATTATTTCCATTAGTACTCAAGCTACAGGTGAAAATACTGCTCTAATCTTGTGAATTTTTCTTCTGTCAATTTAATTTCCGTACCATCTCAGTTGAAGAATACAGGAGAAAACAGTTTGCTTTCTTCACTTATATCAGTAAAGGTGTTTAAGTAAATCAGTATATATACATATATATATGTATATATTTTTTCCATTGCAGTTCTTGACACAGACTCAGGGGTCACTCTCCTGGTGGTCTTGGGCTTGAGGACATTATGGGGTGTTCTTGGCCACCGTGAAGGCAAGTTCCGAACACACTTTACTAACTCTTTAGCCCCAGAAGTAAATTTTGAATGGATATTTTGTGAAAGGTCTTCAGAAATTAAGATAACAGTTAAAGCTAAATGTAAGTTACTATTCTTATAACCAAAGTAGAAATATTATGAAGACACATTAAAAAAGTGACAGGCACAAACTTTCATTTAACCCCTTTCATTCCTTTTATATCTATATGCACTATTTTTTGGTATTGGCATAGACAATTACTTGGGAATTTTTTACTTTCTTATCTGTCTTTATAATGTGGAAATGTTACTTTCACAGATATTTTGCAATCTGTCTTACAAACAATTAGTTGTTTAGCATCCAGTTAATATTTTTACTCATAAAAATGTAGGATTTGAGCTGACATTTTACCAATTATATATGGATGCATAGATAATATCAGCATTCTTTAACTTTTAGACTCAGGCACTACTTATATTTGGTTTTAGTGTGACTTCCTTAACTGTATTACCAGATTATCTTTCTTTTTCAAGTGCTTACATTAATTCTATAGCCTCTAATAAAAAATATTGTTTCTAGTAGGTAATTTGGATTATTACTTCTTCCTCTTGAGTTGTGCTGCTCCAAATGTGCACAGCCCGACAAAGACCTGGAAACTAGAAACCTAGTGGTACTTTAACAGAATACATTGTTCTGTTAACAACAGAATAATTTGTGTTGTGACGTGTGCCCACAGGCCTATGTCACAACACACATGCATTAAGTCCCCGAATTTGCAGCTTGACCCAATAAAAATATACCACTTATAATAAAGACTTCCATTTGGAGTCCCTCATTTGTCACTCCAGACAATGTCTTTAAAAAGTGAATGTTTTTACTTAAGTCTTCATCCTATTTAGATTATAAAATTCCCTGGTGGAAAACCAGGTAGTTTGGAGATTTGTGATGATGAAGACATAATCATCTGAAGAGTTAATATTCTCTAAAACCCTCCTGCTGCAAATTGGCTTTAGGATGCCCTAGTGACCCAGAAAAAGTTCATGTTCCTGTGAATCTTTCAACACCTAGCATGGAAAGGAGTAATTTAGTCACTGAAGAAAATTTAAATCACACACTTCCATTGTTTAAATCATCGTCAGGGGACAAATGGCAATTCTGAAAACTGCATTATCTGAGTTGAAAACCTTACAAAGGAATCCTCTGGTGGCTTGAAGGAGTTAATATTCAAGTTTCTGCAAAAATAAGTCATTTTCTTTAGATTAAGGAACTATATATGGACTTCTGTTTCTAGGTCAAGATGGACAAGGACAGTCTGCAAGAGTGGGGAGAGAGCCATTAGACAATCGGGAGAGTTGACAACAAAAAATGATAGAGTTTCTTCCAGCAGGAGGCTCAAGGCTGAAGTTCTATAAAGTATTATGAATTGGTATCTTCAATATATTTGTTCTTTGAAGTCTTCCAACTTTGGGTCTAGAATAAATTGACACAGGGAAAAGAACAAGTCTTTATATTTTTGAAATATGTAGAAATGAAGCCAGCAGTTCTGTTGATGCTACAGCTTATTAAAGATGCAAATTAAAAATATCAAAAAGCATGGAGATTTACTTAACCTTTTACCAAGTGTAAATCTTTAATCTGATCTTAATATGAACTTCATTGATTTGCTTTAAGTTTAATAACACACTGAACTTGTGAGGTGTTAACAGTACTTTTAGTGGTCAAGTACTGCATTTTAGAATTGATAGCAAATGGCTGATTTAAAATCCAGTCAGGAAACCATATTATATTGCACAACATATATCTGCTTTAGTGAAGAACTGACAAACGGCAAATGCCTCAGAGGAGAATTTCACTGAATTAAAAGCAAAAGATTAATGTACTTGGAAATGAATTTGCATTCAACTGTAAAACAATGCTATTATGCCACTTTTGTCTTTTCTTTTAAAAAAATTGTAACTATTTTTTTAAGGGCTCCTATTCCTAAATTAGAAAGTTATGTAATGCAAAATAAAATTGAGGACACATTAAAACAAAAGTACAGCAGGGATTTTAATTTATAAGTACTAGCTCCAATTATTATTTAATTTGGGGTTACTTTTGAACTTGCATTTTTTATGGTAAACCTAAGTTCGGTGCACATGGTACATTAAAAATTAAAAATATGAAGCTGGAGTGATAGCACAGCGAGTAGGGCGTTTGCCTTGCACAAGGCCGACTCAGGTTCGAATCCCAGTATCCCACATGGTCCCCTGAACACCGCCAGGGATAATTCCTGAGTGCATGAGCCAGGAATGACCCCTGTGCATTGCCAGGTGTGAAACAAAAAGCAAAAAATAAATAAATAAATAAATAAATAAATAAATAAATAAATAAATAATATGCAATGTGTTAAAAAAGTCATTGCTTTAGTTTTTAAAATATGTTTTAATTTAGCAATTTTAGAAGTCGTTGTAATACAAGCAATATAATACCCAAATGACAAAAAAATAAGGCAGTCTTTCATGTTCATTCAGGTCATTTCTTTAATCTTCTCTAAAAATAAAACTCACAAAAATCATAATTACTTGAAATTGTCTGAAGTATCAGGAAGAATAGTTTAAAATCACTTTATCACATGTCAAATCCCAATCTATCTATGACAATGTAAATTAGACACAAGTGAAAATAAAATATGATGATTAATCACTTTAGAGAATTACCTGCCAGATTAACCAGTCATTGGAACCAGATTTCTTATTGAAACATGCCCTGCAATGATTTAGGTAAGTACTTCATCACTCCACTTTGTTCATAACACAATATTTTAGATTTAAAAATGAATAAATAATCTAGTCTCAAGCTAAGTCTCTATTGTGCTAACATAAAAAATAGGAAAGTGAACAATAAATTGTGTTAATAAACATTTGCAGTTATCACATGTTAATTATATCCATGTCTTACTCTTCATGTTTCTTTTCTTGAACTCAGTTGTTTCAGAGTCAAAAGTTCATAATATATGCATTGGGTTCATATATTCATATTTCTATTTATACCATAAGTTAGCATGGCATATGAATTTCCTAATGATCATTTTCAAAATTTAAATAAGTTTTGTTATGTGACAATTAAGTCACTGATTTCCTCATTATATTAAATATTTTATATTTTATTATTTCTGAACTCAATTGATTCCCAATTTCTTTTGCATTCAATTTATGAAAGATTTTTTTATAGATTTGACCATCGGTTTTATTTTCACAGTGAAAAATAATACTGTTAATGAAAAATGACTGCTTTTGGTATCCTTCTGAGGAATAATAAATTTTTTTTCTGTAGGAAATGCTACTATGGAAACAAAATTCAATTTACTGGTTTTCCTATTTCTATACCCCTGTCTGTTAAGGAGCACCTATAGCAATTATTTCTCTTTATAAATTAAAATTTTAGATAATGACAAATTAATAATAAATAATAAAATCCCACTCAGTTCATAAATTACTAATAAATATTGAGTAGAGATTTTTTATCCTACAGTGACCTATGCCTTTGAGGCTTTATTATTGCCACTGTCTTTCCCAACTAAATAAAACCCAACTAAAAAGCATTCATGTTTAATAAACTGCAGATTTTACATAGAACACTTACAGATTCTATATATTTCCCCTAGTTTGATTGTTTATTTATTTCCAAAGCCTTCTACACTTGACTTAAGGAATTCATATTTAATCATAGATCTACTTTACATAATAACCACACTTATAATGATCACTATTGACACCAACACTTCAATTCCTCCTCTATATTACCCACAAAAATGTTCAGGTTTTCTATGACAAGACAGAATAAAAATTCATGATATATTTTTCCTTCATTACACCAAAAATGTTCGAGTGAACACTGTCCTGTCATCCCATTGCTCATCGATTTGTTTGAGCGGGCATCAGTAACATCTCTCATTGAGAGACTTATTGTTACTGTTTTTGGCATATCCAAAATGCATGGGTAGCTTGCCAGGCTCTGCCACACGGGCTCGATACTCTCGGTAGCTTGCTGGGCTCTCCGAGAGGGGCGGAGGAATCAAACTCGGTCGGCCACTCGAAAGGTGAAAGTCCAACTGCTGTGCTATCGCTCCAGCCCACCAAAAATATATGCTTCATATATATTTATTGATGTTTTATTTATGCACATCACATGATAAAATAGATTTATCATCAAACACATATAATGGGAATAGTAGATTTAGATATTAAAGAAATGAGCTCATTAAAACTTTCAAGTTTTCACATGCTGGGGGAAAAGGCAGCTCGGATAGAGAAGGGAATACCAAATAGAGGATGTTGGGGAGACCCCTTTGGGTTGAGAGATGCGAGCTGAAAGTAGACTATGGACTGAACATGAAGGACACTGAATACTTCTATTGCAAACTACAACACCAAAAAGGAGCGTGAACAAAAGGGAATGCCCTGCCGCAGAGACAGGATGGGGTGATGGGGATGGGGTGAGGGTGGTGAGAAGGATACTGGGATCATTGATGGAGGAGAATGGGCACTGGTGGAGGGATGGGGAAATGATCACTGTGTGACTGAAATGCAAACACAAAAGTTCATAAGTTTGTATCTGTACCTCATAGTGACTCAGTAATTAAAAAAAAAAGAAAAAGATTTCAAGTTTTCTCATTTAATAAATAAATAGAATATATGAATAAATAGAATTTCTGAATAGCCCTATATGTAATTAACACCACACTTCCCAGAAGTAAGCCTCTGGCAGTGATTGGTTCACTGGGAAATTCAATCAAACACTTAAAGAAGAAATTATAGGAATATTTGCAATTTCTTTCAGCAACCAAAATTTCCTTTGCTAGGTGGATATAAACTGTGCTGTATAAATATGATACAATGTTATTATCACTTTAAAAAGTAAATTTTTAAGCCACTAAAAGACATGAAAGAAGCATAAATGCATGTTTCTTACTTGTAAAAAATAATAATTTATTAGAGCACCATGATTTACAAAGTTTTTTATCCTTGAGATTGAAAGTACTAGGTCCCGACACCAATTCTACCAGCAGTATCATTCTCCCTCTACCAGAGTTCCCAGATTCCTTCCCACCTCGCTTCATGTCATCCCATGTTGCCACTTTCATGGCATCTTTTAACAGTTGTTGACTTTTGAGTCTCTTGTTCTTAGTGCTGTTGACTCTGTGGTTCAGATATTTATCTATAATACTCTTTACACGACTGATGTACTCAAATCCCCTTGACCCCTTTTCTGCATTGATTCTTGTCTGATTCTTCTCCACCTTTGATTTCTTTCCTTCTGTCTTCTTCTCCCTATAGTCTTGGAGTAAGCTATCTAGGTGTCCCTCCCCCTTTACAAAACTTCATTCCAGCATCCAGTTATTCTTTATAGAACATATAATTGAAATCATCCTCTGTGCTTCCTTCTTCTGGCTTATTTTATTTAAAATATCTTCCATTTCCATCCTTGTTTCAGTAAATTACATGATTTCATTGTTTCTTACAACTGTGTAGTATTTTACTGCAAAAAAATATAGCACGGTTTCATGATCTACTTATCTATCATTAGACTCCTGAGTTGATTTCAATACTTTAGCTATTGTACTGAGTGGGAAAACTAATGACAGTGTGCATATGTTCTTTTGAATGAATTTTTGTATGTCCTAAGAGTAGATACCCAGAAGTGAAATTGCTGGGTTTTTATGGCAGCTTAAGTCTTAATTTACTGGACTATTTCCATATAATTTTCCATAAAGGTTGAACCAGGCAACATTCCCACCCCAATGGATGAGAGCTCATGTTTTCACCACACCCTACCAAAACAGAATTTTCTCCCAGATATTTTCTATATATTACATTCTCAATGGTGTGAAATGGTATCTCATTGTCACCTTATTTGGATTTCCCTAGTAATAAAGATGATGAGCAATTTTATTTATTTATTTATTTATTTATTTGGTGCCTTCTGTTTGTCTTCCTCAGAGAAATCCCTGTTCATTTCCACTCCCCATTGTTTGATGGGATTTTTCAACACTTTTTGTTGTTAAATCGTGTTAATATTTTATGTATCTTATATATCAACCCATTGTGTGATAAGTTGAATGCAAACATTTTCTACCATTGAGTAACCTGTCTTTTAGTTTTAACCCTTGTTTCTTAAATGCATATAACCCAGTACAGTAAATGATTCATAAAGACTTGTTACAAGATATTGGATAATGTAAAAATAATAGATAATGCATAAGTACTACTATATAACACTTTATTTTTTTGTTTGGCTTTGAGGATCCACACGGCATTATTCTAGGTTTATTGGTAGATATATCACCAGGGGTCACTTTGATGTGATTTCCAAGGATTAAAGATAAAGTGCACACGGCCGACCTGGGTTCGATTCCTTCGCCCCTCTCGGAGAGCCCGGCCAGCTACTGAGCGAATCTCGCCTGCATGTCAGAGCCTGGAAAGCTACCCGGGGTGTATTTAATATGCCAAAAACAGCAACAAGTCTTAAACAACAACAACAAAAAAATAGAGACAATACTGGTATCCACTCGAGCAAATTGATCAACAATGGGATGACAGTGACAGTGACCAAGATAAAGTATAGGTGGCAAAAAATAAAGGTGGTAAGAGTGACTACAAAAGGGAAACTGACAGGAAAAAAATCTTTATAAGGATGAAAATGTTTTGTATTTTTGTTGTGACACCATTACACTTTGTAAAGATGATATCATTAGTAAAGTATATTCATCATCTTCAATGTTTTTAAAAATGATATTAAACCTTTAATCTAACCTGTTATGCTTAACATTATATATTTATTGTATCATTTTTGTATTCTTTAACTTTTCCTATATTTCCTGAATGTCAATAAAATAAATTAGATCCAGACAAAAATAAATAAATAAATTGATGAAATAAAATACATCAATATAGTTATTGAATTATATGTGACTTATTAATTGATTAAAAAACTCACGAATCACGAAGTCCCGTTAGTCACTCATTTCTCGGGCGGGCTCAGTAGCATCTCATTTCGTCCTTTCCCTGAATCTTAGAAGTCCATCTCAACTCAGCCCTCCTAAGGATGTTGCCATGGGGGCTTTTCAGGGTCAGGGGAATGAGATCCAGCTTGTTCCTGGATTTTGCATATGAATATACCATGGGAATTTTGCAAAGCTGTCCCATGTGGGCAGGAAACTCTCAGAAGATTGCCAGTTTCTCCCAGAGGGAGAAGAAGGCTAAAGATATGGCTTCTCACTGGAGTGGGGTGGCGCCATCCCAAAACTCCAAGTGGTCCCGGCCGCCGGAAGTCACGCCCTCGACCCACCCTCGGCGCCATCTTGATGCCACAATCCACAGAGAAGTGGCAGGCATTCTGGTGAGCAACGCGGCCTGGACAATGCTCCGGACCCGAATCGGGGCCAGCAACACCGGGGTGCTGGAAGGAGGAGGTGCCACCAGCACACCTTCTCCAGATGGAACCCTGGCGACACTGAGCAGCAACTTACACGGCTTTTCTAAAACCTGAAAACATACAATTTTTTAATGAAAACTAATTATCAAATGCCTCCTTATTAGGGTTATCTTGTTTGGGGATATAACTCCCACAACAATAGTGAGTTTTGTGTTGAAATATGGAACATAATCAAGGTGAAGAGAAAATAAAGTGAAATTCATTGGTTATACAGTTGGGGTGGGGGACGGGGAGTATACCCGGGATTTTGGTGGTGGAATATGGGCACTGGTGAAGGGATGGTGTTTGAATACGGTATAACTGAGACATAAACCTGAGAACTCTGTAACTTTCCACATGGTGATAAAATTTTTTAAAAAATAAAAATGAAAAAAAAATGAAAAAAAATAAAGATATCGCTTCTGAGAGCTCGCTTTTAAGTCTTTCTTTGGATCTTGACCATTGATGGGATTACACACAACTGGGTTCCTCTGCTGGCACCTTCATGCATGAAGCCTGTCCGAACATGTACAGAGGGGCCTCCAGCATGGCTGTAGCTAGGTTCTGGAGGTCTTCGGCCGCTGGGAGCTCTGCTCGGTGTGGGGAGGGAAGCTGGAGCCCATCCTCTCCGAGGGGCCCCCGGGGAAGACAGCCAGGTGTGCGGCCAAGAGACTCTCTGCATCACTCTCTTCTGAGAGCTTGCTTTTAAGTCTCTCTCTGGATGTTGGCTGTTGATGGGATTACAGACACCTGGGTTCCTCTACCGGCACCTTCATGCATGAGGCTTGTCCGAACGTGATTAAAAAACTATTATCCTTAAAAACATCACTAAATCTCTCTTATTAAATAGGCAAAGGGATAAACTAAATGTTTTAAGGCACCCACGGGCCCTAAAATTATAAAATTTTAAAGAATTATTTGTTAAACACACTCAGTTTTAGGAATGTAAAATATATGAGAAACATAAGATTAAAAGCATAGGATAATATGGAAAGATAGTTCACAGAGTAATGGTTCTAACGAAAATAATATATGTGAAGGCTAGGTTGAAAGAAAAAGGGATGAAAGAGAGAAAGGCTTAGAAAATAGATGAAAATAATGCCCTTAGACAATGAGAAATGGAAAGGTAGATTGAGACAAAGCACAAAGAGAAAAAGCAAAGAAGAAAAATTAGAGAACAGTTCTGTTAAAGGTCGATTTAACCTTCACATCAAAGTTTAACTCAATTTCCTGGATACATTTTGAGGTTAGTAATGTCTTATTAACTTAGTTTTCTCTGACTGCAGCTAGAATCTAAATGTGATTCATATGAGTGCAGAGCACGGAAAGGTGTGTAACAGGCTCAGTGGTCTTTGAAGGTTTAAGGTCACATTGAGCCTGCAATTGCCACAGAAATCTGGCAAGATTTTGAGGACCCTTGTGCACCTAAATATAATCTAGGGAATTCTGGTTTGTTAGATTTCTTGGTATGATATGAGATTTATAATACTTCCCTCTCTCCATGCTCAGAAAGAAGAGAAATTTCTGAGGTATTAACTATGGTTGTTCTGTCCTAAAAACAAGTTTGAGTCCTAAGTCAAACAATACAATCTTTAGCATTTTTTATGTTACTTTTCTACACTCTTATTGTTAGCTCTAAACTCAATCACTGTAACACTGTATCACTCTCCTCCCATTGTTCATCGATTTGCTGGAGCGGGCGCCAGTAACGTCTTCATTTGCCCCTGTTGCATGTTAGTGTAGCTCAATGGAGTCTGCTCGCTCCAGGAACAAGAAGTACTCACTGTTTTGTTACTGTTTTTGGCATATCAAATATGTCATAGGTAGCTTGCCAGGCTCTGCTTAAATGTTGTCTTTTTGGTGATTCCCCCAACTACCACCAGTAGTCACTCCAGCCAACAGAATAAAAAAACTGTAAAAAATACAAATGCGTGCACGGAAGGGGGTGAAGTGATGTGTGTGTTGTTGTTTGTGGGCTCTCCAGGTAGTGCTCACTCCTCTCTCTCTTACCGCTGGTGTTCGGTGCTCTTGAGTCACTGTGTATGGACTGGATCAGGATGGCTCGTCCTTTGTGCTCTGCTTCTGTGTGTGCCGCTGTGCTCTCTTCTATGTCTGTTATCTTTGTCTCTGTCTCTGTAGTCTCTCCTCTGGTCTCTTCTGACCTCTCTCTGTCTCTGCTTCTGTTTCGTCTCTCTTCTGTGTCTTCTCTCTTGCTTTTGTGTTTTCTCTGCTGCTTCTGTGTCTTCCCCCTAGCTTCTGTGTCTTCTCCCTCTTCTCTGTCTTTTACCTTGCTTCTGCCTCTTATCTCTCACTTCTGTGTATTTTCCTGTGTCTTCTGTCTTGCCTCTGTCCCTTCTCCACTTACAGTCTTAGTTATTATAGCAATCACATAAGGTAGTGACACAAAGGTGGCTTGAACATTAACAAATCAACAAAGAGGGGTAAGACCACTCCTCCAGGAGATTAACAAAATCTCATTTAAGGAGATTGCTGCAGATTGCTAGGAGATCCAAACAAGGGTGGGATCCCAATGAGGGTGTGTCACTTTCTTCGTTCCTCAGCTAGTAATCCACTTAACTAGTTGTAGTAAATCTACTTCTAATATTTCTAGTAATGTCATTCTGTATGAGCACAGTAAAAGATATATTAAACTTAAAGTTTGGTTCTTCCTGAAGACATCTCACTATATATTTCAGAACACAGTCTTCAGGCCAGGTTAGTCTTCCTGAGGTTAGCAGGGTCCTAGTCTTGTCATTACTTTTGGATCATGACAGCATTTGTCTATGACCATGCTCTCGACTTATAGTTGAGTATTGTGGCGCTTTGGCCTGGCCCATTTCAATGCCAGGGTAGCTCACAGCTTGCCCTGGGTCTATTCAGTCCCTCATCAGGACCCTGCTTTTAGGGTGCTAGGAACTAAGGGCAACTGAGTTGAGAAAGCAGATGCCCAGGAGTAAATATTATTGGAGTCAATCAGCTCCCAAGTTACAAAGCATAATATTAACTGTCTTCCTATATCCATACAGATAGGACATTGCTTGAAGGTAAACTAAGTTCCCTGTGGCAAGGCTAAAAGGACAAACCCCATGTTATTCCACAAAAAATAAACCTAAATCTCTGGAAAAGTATCACTATTATCTTGTTACACTGAATCTTGATGGCTACTGATTCCATAGTATTATTATCTAGTTTCTGAAAAACACCATGACTCTCTGATGTTATGAATTTGAATATTTAAAACATCTGCTACTCATGGAATATATGTTTCCATAAATTGGTTTGTTTTAGTTAGCTTAATATCCAGAAAGATAATCTATATAATCTAATGTTGCATTATTTTTGCTTTGGAAATATGTTATTCTATTATATGTTTATATTATATTTTCTTTGTCTACTCATCTGTTGATGAACATTTATTTTGTTTCCACATCTTGGCTTTAGAAATATCTCTGCAGTAAATATCATGCTAATATCTCTTTAAGATGTTAATGAAGTTCTTTGGAATAGTGTGTAAAATGTTATTACTAAAACATACTAAATCCTAGTTCAAAACTTTTGAGAACTCCACATGCTGTTTTTCATAGTCAATGTAGCACTTTTCAATTTTAGCAGCTGTATTCAAGAGTTTTAATTTTTTCCGTTCTTTGTTGATTTAAAACTAGTTGCCTGCTCTTAGGTATAAGATGGTACTTTATTATCTTTTAATTAATATTCCTTCATAATAAGAGCTGTTAAATATTTTTCTTATACTTTTCAATTATTTTTAAGTGTTGGTTAATAATATCTATTTAATTAGTTAATATATTTATAACAAAATTGTTGTACAATTTTTAAAAAGCTGGATATGCAAAACTACACATGTCCAAAATCCCAGCTTTAAATATAAAATTAATATTGCTAGAAATGTATATAGAATGAGATAGCAATACATTAACAATTAGGAAACTTTAAATAGTGGTCATAAAACTCAAGGAGATTAATAAGGAAAGTTAGGGGGCTGGAGTGACAGCATAGCGGGTAGGGCATTTGCCTTGCATGCGGCCGACCCGGGTTCAAATCCCAGCATCCCATATGGTCCCCTGAGCACTGCCAGGACTAATTCCTGAGTGCAGAGCCAGGAGTAACCCCTGTGCATCGTCAGGTGTGACCCAAAAACCAAAAACCAAAAATAAATTAAAAAATAAATAAATAAATAAGGACACTGAAGATTTAAACAATATAGAGTAAATGATCTCTCAGTTACATAAAGAAAATTCCATCAAACCGCACCAGATTGCATATTCTTCTCAAGTGCACGCAGATATTTCTCTACAATAGATCACACATCACAACACAAAACAACCATTAATAACTTTTAAAGATTCAAACAATACAAAACTATGCTTTCTAATAATAACAGAATGAAACTACATATCGGTAGGATGAAACTACATATCGGTTGCAGAAGGAAACTGAGAATATGCAAAGGGGTGCAAATCAAGACATGTAACTATTTTCCTGAGTCACCTAACTTCTGTAAATTTAATTCCCTTTATGTGTACTAAGAAATTATATCTTGTATTATATTAAAATCATTTTGAAGGAAGAATTTATATGATAGTACTTTATTATTTGGGGCTGGAGCGATAGCACAGCGGTTGGGCCTTCGCCTTTCACGCGGCTGTCCCGAGTTTGATTTCTCTGCCCCTCTCGGAGAGCCTGACAAGCTACCGAGAGTATCCAGCCAGAGCCTGGCAAGCTACCAGTGTGTATTGGATATGCCAAAAATAGTAAAAATAAGTCTCTCAATGAGAGATGTTACTGGTGCCCGCTCAAACAAATCGATGAGCAACGGGATGACAGTGATGATGATGATGACTTTATTATTTGACCTAGATTTTCTTCACTAATCATCTCTGCTTTTAAGAAAGTAGGTAAAGGAATATACATAATAACCTTTAAGTTACTGTATTGCAAAAGGAGAGAGAGAGAGAGAGAGAGGGAGAGAGAGAGAGAGAGAGAGAGAGAGAGAGAGAGAGAGAGAGAGAGAGAGAGAGAGAGAGAGAGAGAGAGAGGAGAGGGAGAGAGGGAGAGAAATTCCTGTCATAGAGGCAGAGACTGGGAGAGGGATGGTGTGAGAGAAACTGGGACCATGGTGGTAGGAAATGTAGACTGGTTTTGGGATGGGTGATGGGTGTTTGAGCACAATGTAACTGAAACCCAATCATGAACAACCTTATAACTGTATATCACTCTGATTCAATTTAAAAAATCTAATATCTATGACCATTACTCAGAATTAAAGTTTTCTTCCTAGAAAAGATCATACTTTGTATTTATTTAGTGTTTTGTCTCTTTCAGATACAAGCAATATTTCAAAAGATTATCAACTTAATGCTAACAATTGCATTTTCCCTTTCAAACATGAGCTTTGTCGTAATCTGCAGTCAACAGGTAAGATTTCGCCCTTTTCTGGTTAAAAAAATTGTTTATAAGTGATGATAGAGCAATGATATATTGGACATGGTATTTGCTTTGTATTCCTCCAACCTGTATTAAATCCCAGGCACCCCAGAGAGTGCTCTGAACACTGCCAGGAGTGATTCCTAAGTGCAAAACCAGGAATACGTCCTGATCAACACTGGTATGGCCCAAAAGAATAAAAGATAGAGTGTTGTTTTAGAAACATAGAGCTAAAAAGAAATGAAAAGTAGTTCTATACTTCTTAATATCTGTTTTTCTTAATTATGTAATTTATTGATGTATAAACTTATCCCATTTTTAAAATAAAACCTAAGGACTGTCTAAATGTCTAAATGTCAAACATGCACGTTTTAAACATAATGATTAATACCTTCAATGATTAATACCTATCTCAGACTATTACCTACTTCAATCAATATATGGAAAATTTGTATAAACCCAAATTATTCTGTCATGTTCCTTTATGGTAAGGTTTTTTGTTTGTTTGTTTGTTTTTTGGGAGAGGGGTTTGTAGTAAGTCATTAAATTTATAATTGGCATTTTATATTCAGTGTATTTTTGATATTTATCCATGTTGCTAAGTTAATCAATAGTTTATTATGGAGCGATAGCACAGCTGGTAGAGCATTTGCCTTGCATGAGGCCAACCCAGGTTTGATTCCTCCGTCCCTCTCAGAGAGCCCAGCAAGCTACCCAGAGTATCTCGCCCTCATGGCAGAGCCTGGCAAGCTAGCCGTGGCATATTTGATATGCCAAAAACAGTAACAACAAGTCTCACAAGGGAGACGTTACTGGTGCCCACTTGAGCAAATCAGTGAACAACATGATGACAGTGACATGTCTTTACAAGGACAGATTCTTGTATTTTCTTAGATAAATAATGTTCATATTAATAGTTTGCATGTTAAGTATATATTTAGAAGAAACTAGAAAAGTATTCTTTAAATGGTTGTTTATTTTTTTAGTTGTTTCTATTGTTTTGGGGGCCAATTTTGTAATGCTCAAAGGCCCCTGGCCACTAAGCAGTGCTCTGGGGAGACTAAGTCCAAGTCCATGCAGTTATGGTGATCAGTATCAGGATCTTTCACATTTCTGATATGTGAGCTATCATGTGAGCTTCATTCCCCAGACCTTTCTCTCTCTTCTCTCTTTCTGTTGCTCTCTCTCCTCTTTCTTTCCTCTCCCTCTCCTTTCTTTATCTCTTTTTTTATATACACACCCATATCTATACGTTATCTATTTAAATTTGATTGCTGTTGTTTATAATATTGTAAGTGTTGTGTGTATTATTTAAAATAAGACAAAGTATGAAATATACTAAGTTCACCATAGAAATATCCAGTTTTCACCAATAAATTAACCACTTTTACTTATTTGTTACCCTTACTTTCCCTTCCTTCCTGGTAATCATGAAGTTATCAAGTAGTGTAAAGTTTATTTTTCACTTAGTGTAGTAATTTTTTTTAGTTTATTTTTACTTTTAGTTTAGTTTTACTTTTTTACCCATGTGAGCAATATTTTATGGTGTCCATTTCTTTATTAAATTTCTCTAAGTATATTATACTCTAAGTGTATCCATGTTATAGAAACTGGCAGAATTCTTTTCTGAAGTTAATAGTATTCCATTGTGCCTCTAAGCACACCTTTATTCAATTATATGTATATAGACATTGTATAATTTCTTTTTTACTGATAGATATTTAAGAAGATCTAATTCTGATCTCTCTTAAATAAAGCTGTGATGGTGTACATGTACATAAGTTACACACTACCTTGAATTTGCAGTTTTGTCTTTCAGAAGTAAATATTTGAAGTTCTTCATATTACTTTCCATACTGGTTGCATCCATTTATACCCCTACTTACATAAAAGGACTCTATTTTTACATCATATCCAAAACTTGTTTTCACTCATTTTAAAATATTGTGACTTTCCTACATACTTTGGATATTAGTGTTTTCTCAGATATATGATGAGCTAATGTTCACTCCCACTCAGCACGTTGTCTTTGTTTTGGTAATATTATTTTCTTGTATAGAGACTTTATCATTTTATGTAGCTGAATGTATTAAATTTGTTGTTTTCCAATCTGATGGAGGCAGGTATCCAGTTATACATTATAAAGCATTTATTCATTTATTAAAATAACTATTTGTGAAACATCATGCTGTCTTTACATTGTAAACTAAAGAGATACAAAAGTAATTGGTAATAATTTTTTTGTTATTTAATAAGATCTAATCAAGTATTCAAAGAGAAAATTAGTTTCAGTAACTTAGTCAAAAGCCATATATTATAATTACAGTGCAATTAAATATTATAACAGTATCGCTTATTTTCACTAAAACTTATTTTTAATATGAACATTTGTATCATCAACAGTATTGTAAACCATGGTGCCTCAAATATTCTTTTAAATTAAATTTTAGAACAATATGACCTTTAGAACAATTAAAATAATAATGAATTTTTTAATTTCAAATATTGAACTTTTCTTTCCTGTCATGAAAGTGTCTACCTCTTAAGTCATATAAAAGTTGGAGAATTATCTCAATGACTTAAAGCACACATTTTGCTTATAGGATATCAGTGTTTTTTCATCATATATTTTGAACACTCTGGGAGCAACCCTGAGCCCAGGAGTAGTCCCTCAGCATTGCCAAATATGGTCCCAAAACAAAATTAAGCAAAACAACTTAAAAGAGTAATATGAATCAGAGTATCAGGAACCTAAAGACTGATCAAGAAGGGGAACTGTAAAACACCCACATCTCTCTATGGTGGCATAAGGTCATCTGACATTGTACATACAAGGCTTTTGTTTTCAGTGGGGTGGGTTGCAGTTCTCCCGAAACGTGCATGGGGCCTGTATCACTCCCAAAAAAAGCATCAGGTAAGTAATGGAGACATAGTATTTTGGTGTTTTGCCTATAAATACTGTGCTTCTTAGCTCCAGCAATGCCAAGGTCATCCCAGCAGTGACCTAGCTATAGCCCGAGAAGCTTACGGTAAATTAGGAAGTACTAGGAAATGAACCAACATATACTCATTCTTTTCTTCCTACAATGGACTTTTATAAAATGTATTATGTGTTAGGTATACCTATACATTATGTGTTTGTGCCTATAAGATTGTTCATGCTGTGTCTCATGTTTATCTTATGGCTCTATGTATTGTGACCTATACATAACATGTGATGCAAATCTTAAATTTCACATGGATGCTATACATTGTATATGTATATGTGTATATACATACACACACATATATATATAATATATCTACATGTACTACAACTGTCTTATCTATATTTATACCTACATGTATGGTGCATCTCTAAGCATTATGTGTAGATAATGTTCCGCATGACTTCAGCTTGGCAGAGGACAACCAGTGCACAGGATGGAATATGCTGAAATAAAACCTACTGAGTTTGAATATTGCCTCGCATTACTCTGCTAAAATCATTAGCTATACATCTCTGCTGACATCAACAGCAAGCGCTCAAATTGCAAGTGGCATGTAATATCAGAGAGCCTCTATGGGTGCAGCATTAAAGAAACTATGCTTGGATTGTCTATTAGACTTTCAAGTCACCATTTGTTCCATTCTCACTTTCATCATTCTAAATTTGTGAATCCGCTGTCAGTAAGTTTTAAAGCAAAAACCTAATTAATTAAAATCTATTAATCCTGCTACTATGTTATTTAGATCACCATGCTTTCTTGACTATATGAAAAAAAATAGCTTCCTTTTCCCATCAATTTAAAGGCCATTCTGCAGAAAGGTTATATACTTTAAATTTATGATATAAGTATGCTTCCTTCATGCCTATTACTATAAATTACTGTCCAGCACAAACAAACTGGAGTATAAGTTCCTGAGAACTGTCATTATGTTGTTCTTCGCTATTTGGCCTCTTTATATGACTTATCACTTTCATACCTTATCACCCAAATGTCTTTGTAACAAATACATGACTTCATTTGCTCTTTTTCCTCACTTGGGCTCTTCATGGTTGTTTTTATATAGCTAACCAGTAACATACGTAATTTAGCAATTTTCTATGAATTCTGAAACCTGGCTAAAATGCCTTTCTTAGGTACTGAATCTATGGCATTGTGCATTCCAGGTCAACATTTTTAACTTTTGTGCAACCAAGACCAATTTCTTGTATATTCCTTTATTAGAATTTCAGCAACTTCAGAAGAGAAACAATTCCTGATTACCGTTCGCTCCCATCCATTATCCAGTCACTGCTTATGTGAAGTCCAAAGGTAGAAAGTGTTTCAAATTCATTCTAAAGTAAGTAATAAGCCATAGAACAATATGAAAAATGTGATTTTTATATTCCCTCTTTCAGATTCCTTCTGAAGTATTTTTTTTGGTTTAAAAATTAGTTTTGATCAGAAATAACAGTTTCAGCAAATGTCAGAATGAATTGGTATGTAATTATTTTGTATATTACAAAGTCTCATAATTAAAATATGTAAAAACAAAATAGAAATTACATATATTTTGTAGTTCACCTTTAGTCAGGTTTTTTCTCTTTATTAATTCTCATGCAATGTTTTGGAAATACATTAATGTATTTATTCTGAAAACACACTGTCTTCTTATCCCTGTGGGATCTCCAACAGATTATGGTAGCTGGCCTTATAGAAACTATAGTCCTTCCTAAAGGAAGGTAATGTATTATAAAAGAAAAAAAGAAACTGGCATCTTAAGGTTTCAAATGAGGTAGTACATCATCATTTTCTTGTTATCATGAATGTTATCACTTTGATCTAGACTAAAGGGGAAATGAAACAATCTCCACAACTTAATCTAAAATGCCTCATGAAAGTAGAGAGTGAAATGGCATTGCATATAACTTGAGACAGGCACTTAGAGCATCTAATAAATTGTATGTACCTGTGTATGTTACAGATGCAACTGCATATAATAATATTGTGTATTATATACATCATATACATCATCTAAAAGTCTTGATTTAATTGGTTTAAGGTGTGGTTTTGGTCAGTAATTTTTTACAAGATCTCTAGGTAATTGCAATGTGCAACCAAAATTGAGATTCACTGGCTCAGAGTTTTTGTGTTGTCTTACTGAGAAAATTGGAACAGCTTGTAATGGTTTGTTTGCTTGGTTGGTTTTCTGAAGCCTATGTTTACTTGATGCTATAGCATCAAGTTGAGCTGCCAGACATTATTTCATATTAGCATAAGAAAGAATGCAAAGGTTCTTTGGGAAAGCATAAGAAGTTCTTTGATATTAGCATAAGAAAGAAATTATGGTAAAATAGAATGCTGAAGTGATTATAAGTCATATGATATGATCGAACAGTTGAACCTAGCTGCACAAAAAATGAAAATAATTAATTCTATATCTTCTTTATAAAATATTTTTGAAAGTATTTTTCTAATTAGAGGTCTCAGCCCCAGGTCCCACACACGTGGGTTCCTCTGCCAGATTATGAGATCTCCAAGCCTGCTCGGAATGGAACTGGGTCTCTTCCACCCAGATTACCCATTTTCCAGTAGTTAGGCGGTCAGACCCAGGGAATTCCACCAATAGCCCACATCTAGAGACTTAAAACCAAGCTCTCAGAAGCACAACATCTTATAGCCTAGTTCTCCCTTGAAGAGAACCTAGCTAGCTACCGAGAGCTTCCTGCCCACATGGAAGAGCCTCTCAAGCAAACTCCCCATGGTGTATTCATATGCCAAAACCAGTAACAATGCTGGGTCTCATTCCCCTGACCCTGAAAGAGCCTCCAATGCTGCATTGTTTGGAAGGATGAGCAAAGAGAGGCTTCTAAAATCTCAGTGCTAGGACGAATGGAGACATTACTGAGACCGCTCGAGAAATTCGGCGATCAATGCAATGATGATGATGATGATGATGATGATGATGATTTTTCTGATTGTATTTTTGTCAAAATTAACAAATATGATTAAAGAACAAAGTAGTAACATTTAATTAATAAATATATAACTGCAGGTACAAGGTCGGAGCAATCATATTGATACTTGTGGAGAAAATGTTTCATTTTGCTATAGAGCTAAAATTCTAAAATTAATATGACATGTGTCACATGGTAGAGACTCAGGATAAAGCAGGAATAGCTTCACCTCTAGAGATGCTGAAGAGATGTAGACTGATGAACTGTTAACCCGTGGTAACGTTACCAGTAAAATCTGTGGACGTACTTTTTTTTCTATTTTTTTTTAGTTAATTAAGTTTCATTGGATCACCATGAGTTATAGTTACAAACTTGCATGATTGTGTGTCATTCAAACAATGCTCAAGCACCCATCCCTCCACCAGTGCACATTTTCCACCACCATTGTTCCCAATGTTCCACCCACCACGCCCACCCTACCCCACTCACTGCCTCTGTGGCAGGCATAGTCTTTCTTACTCTCTAATTTTGGGCATTGTGATTTCTGATACAGATACTAAGAGGTCATCCTGTTTGGTCCTTGGTCTACTTCAGTACATATCTCCCAACCTGGGCAATCCCTGCAACATCATTTACTTTGTGGTCCCCGCTCTGTCCTAACTGCCTTTTCCTCCAGTATGTGGGGCCAGCTTCCAAACCATGGTGATATCTTCCTGGCCCTTATCTCTACTGTCCTTAGGTGTTAGTCTCATATTATGCTATTCTATATTCCACAAATGAGTGTAGTCATTCTATGTCTGAACTTTTCTTTCTAACTAATATCACTTAGCATATACTCTCCATGTCCATCCTCTTATTTGCAAAATTTCATGATTTCATCTCTTCTAATCGTTGCATAGTATTCTATTGTGTAAGTGTACCAGAGTTTCTTCAATCTGTCATCTTTTCTCAGGCACTCAGACTTTTTTCTTGATTCTGGCTATTAAAAACTGTGCTGCAATAAACATACAAGTGCAGATACAATTTCTACTGTATTTTTTTGCATCCCCACATCTGTGCCAGCACTGGTTGTTCTTGTTCTTATTCTTATTAATGTGTGCTGATTTCTGTGGTGTAAGATAATACCTCATTGTTGTTTTGATTTGCATCTCCTTGATGATTAGCTAAGTGGAATATTTTTTTATGTGCCTTTTGGCCATTTGGAATTTCTTTTTTGTGGAAGTTTCTGTTCATTTGTTTTCCCCATTTTTTTGATGGGGTTAGAGGTTTTTTTCTTGTAGAGTTCTTCCCGTGCCCTGTATATCCTGGATATTAGCCCCTATCTTAAAATTTGATAAATCAAATATTGGGTAATCAAATAAATTAAAATATTGGGTAAATATTGTTTATTTCTCATTGCATGGGCTTTTCTGTATCTCTTTTAAGGTGCAGAAGCTTCTTAGTTTAATATTAGCAGTACTCTGTAGAGTATAAAACACATTGTCATGACTAATGCAATAAGCAAACACATTGTAAGACGATGATAGAAATTTCCTACAGTAGTAATTTTCTAAATTCTACCACATACACCTAATTTGTGTCTGTTTTTAATTTTTCTCCCTCTCCTTCTCTCTTTATTTCTGCTAAAATAAGTTGCAACCACGAATATGCAATTTTCAAAGAGTTTTGTAAATTCTTCAAAGCAAATGAGCAACTCAGTGGGCTATCTTGGGAATATCAACAATGACAAGTATTAAAAATCAGGAAGTCTGCAGAATATAATCAAACTTTGCAATTGTCTTCTTAAAGCATTGCTTCTAGTGAAAATGTGTTGTCATTTCTATATTTATTATTTGCATTTCATCTTTTTGTTTGTTTATTCTTAAGATTTTCTACCTGACTCTGGATGATATGTTTATGATTTTTAATCTATTTTTTCTTGGATGTCCAATACATTCTTTGAGCGTGAGTTTTTAGTTTCAACAAATCTTAAAATTTGTAATATTTCATAAAATAGTCTTTCTTTCTCCTTCATTTTCCATTTTATATGTCAGGTCACTTGGAATAACAATACAAGTGATTAACACCCTGTTTATTATTATTTTCTTATTACATTTGGATTAATTTTTGTTACTATTTTCTTTAATTCATTAACGACTTTGCTTACTCAATATCTTACTGCTGATATCTTTGGGATTTTTTGTCTTGATTTAATTTTATGCCTCACCTGTCAGTACTCAGGGCCTAATCCTGGTAATTGTGCCCAGGGATCACTCCTGAAAGGTCTTGGGAGACTATATGGGAAGACAGGGATTAATCCTGAATCAGCCATGTGCAAGGCAAGTACCAAAATGATAACTATACAATCCCTTTGTCCCCATAACTAGCTGCAATTTTTTCTGCATATATAATTTTATATAAGAAATTGAAATATTGTGTCTAAAAAGTCTCTTATCTTTCTTCTTTCTCTTACTACACTTTCATGTTTTTGTCTCATATAGAATATATACATTTATGTAGTTTTTATATTTTATTACCTAATGTATTTAGTCAGATTTTTATTCTATAGGACTTTTAATTGGTTGTGTTTTATTTAAGGTTGAAATTTATATCTTTTTATATTATTCATACATTTTTTCCAATGACAGTGTAATTTATCTTGTTAGATACTGATTATATTTGTAATCATATAAATATGCACATATTTGTGCTCTGCTATACAGCTAGTTGCTGGTAACTAATTTTATTTTGTAACTTCTTACTCTTAGGATATTAGGTGGAGTAAGCATATTATTTAGGGTAAGTTTTTCTACCCAACACAAAGCAAAATAATTGTGAATAGTTTGCCAGATGTCACCTAAATTATGAGGACTGTTGTAATAAGAACTGCTTCATTTCCTTTACGATTTTTAAATTTAATTTAATTATTTTTTAATTTTTGGGACATACCCAGCGGTGTTTAGGACATAATATGGGCTCTGTGTTCAGGGATCCCTCCTGGAGCGCTTGAGTGAACCATATGGGGTATTGGATATAGAAACTGGGTTAACTGCATGAAAGCAAATGTTGTACATTCAGTACTATCAGTCTGGCTCACAAAGCCACTTAGAACTCACAAAGTGAGTTCTAATCTCACTCCTACAGACATTAACTCCCAAGGGTCAAGCTTCATTTGTTCAACTCAAAGATATTCTTAGTATACTGCTATCTTTCCAGGTGGGCCGAGAGATAGTACAGAGGGTAGGGCACTTGTCTTTCACAGATATAATCCTGGCATCTCATTTGTCTCCTGAACACTGCCAGGAGTCACTGTTGAGTGCGGAGCCAGAGTAAACCCTGAGCATCATTGGGTGTGACCCAAAAACTAAAACTATAAATATAAATCCTAAAAAAATACAAAAAAGAGTACTTTAATAATCATAGTACTTACCACATATTATTCCCTTTCCTTAGGGATGGGAACTCTTTTGTTACTTTTGTAACTGTTTTGTAACAATCCTTTTGTTACTCAACTGCAGTGTGTTGACACCTCTAAAGTAAACACCCATGCATTTCTTTATACATATTTGAATTTGAACATATTTTAATGAAAAAGCATTTCCAAGTTGAATGGCTTGCTAATAAGACTAGTCAGTGAGAGGGTGACATCCAGTTCAAACTCATCCATCTTTTTAAAATATTTCAATTTCAAAGACAGTGTAATAAATTTCAGAGACCTTATTGTAATCAACAAAACTGACAAATATCTTCGTGTTATTTCTCCTAGATTGATCAAGATTATACTCTGAGATAACTTTACCAGTGTATTGAATGAGAGCTTGACATACAGATACCATCTGGCAATATTTGTCTAATATTAACAGCAGGCATGGTATTAACTCAGCACTCAGAAATCATTAATTATGAGCTGGAAAGAGACAGAAAGTGCAGAGGTTAAGGTAGTTGCCACACATTTGGGCAACCCTGATCCAATCCCTCACACTGTACACTGTCCCTGGGTAACAGCCAGGGATCATTTTTGGGCTTAGGCCAGGAATAACCATGAGCATTGCAGGTGTGGCTCCAAACCCCTTCAAAATAATGAATGTAGTTTCTGGGATTAAAATGGCATAACAGGGTCTTAATTACAAACCTGTATAAATTGGCTTGTAATTCTTATGTCCCATCAAATTCTTACGAGTTTTTCTGTCAGTTATAGGAAATTTAGTAGCCATGCAAGCACACAAATATTTGGCAAGCAGAGCATTTCCAATAATGAAACTGATAATTATACTTCTTTCACACAGATGTAATTGAATAAATCTAATTGCCTCTTCTGCTTAACTATAATGCTAGGTTTCAAACTGTTGTACGGACAGGAAAGCAACATTAGAAGAATTACTCTAGTGTTGCTTTCCTTCCAATGCAGAGGTTTGAACTTAAGCAATAAAGTTAAATGGAAAAGTCTCTATACTGAATTTCCAATTATAGCAAAGGCAGGGAGCCACAATTATCCCCTTCATTACTGTGATGCTCTTCAATGTCTGGGCAAAACCTCTTCATTGCTGTGCTGGATGTTGCTGTGACTCTTAAGGTGAAAAACACTAAAAATCAAAGGTTGCAAGTACAGGATCAAATGAAAATAATGCGTCATGAAAACATTAAATTTTACAAGAGAAAGAGGAGGGAAAGGAAATAAACACATTAACAGCTAGATTGACTTCCTGAAAAGAGCTTGAAAAGATTTGAACATTTGGTTTCTAATTTTAATTGTGAAAATACAAGTTAGTTATTTAAATTTTAGATATCTAAAAATATTTACTAAATTAAAATTTCTCATCAATCGTTACAACTAGTAGCATACATTATTCTTTTTGCAATCATTTTTTGAAGAATTTGTTTCAAGAGTTTTCTTTAAGCTATGATCAGGTTCCTACCCACCCTGCTTTACTCTTCACTAATCATTTTTCTCTATTTAAAAACCTTTACAATGAATTGGTTTTAGCCACAAATCATATAATCCATCTATTCTAATAATATAAATATATAATAATATTAATATAAAATGCTAAATTAATAAGCACTTTTAATAAGTAAGATTTCTTGGGCACTTAAAATCTAGCAATAGAAACTGCTAAAATAACTATAGAGATACACATTTTAATTATAATCTGATATCTGATTATTTATTTTTTTGTAAATTTTTTATTTTATAAGGGAGCTTAAAATATTTGATTACATTGAATATTCAAACACCATTCCCACCACCATTACACCTTCCCAACACCAAATGTTGGATGTTTCCATCTCAAGCCCTGATCTCTGTCTGAAAACACAACCAAAATAATATATTTTGTATGTCTGTTGCGAAGAATCACTGAAAATGCTTACCAAAAAGTATTCATATAGGAAACAGTGTGAAGATTGTTCTATTTTTGCAGAGGCCATTAAGACATTCTTTAGGATATCACTAACATGTTGTTAAAGTTTAAGTTATGTGAGCTTTTATATGTATATGAAAAATATATATGCATATATGTGCATATAAATATTTCCCTCTATGATTTGTTTCCTACTATCTGAACCCCGTAAAATGTGGTGTGGTACTTATGGAGAATGGGTAGGGAGTGTCTTATGATGTCTCCAAGAAAATATTCACTCGTGCATGATGCTCGGCCCAAGCATGTGGGGAGTGGCCTTAAGCATGGCAGCAGTTGGGTTCTGAAGGTTTTTGGCTACCAGGGCTGTGTCCCTTGGGGCAGAGAGAGCTCTCACTAGCCCCTCTTCGGTGAAAGAGCCTGGCATGGAGTCCAGTCACAAGGGCATGGCAGTGGCAAGGGTATGTTATAGTCCCTTCTGGGAGAAAGAGCCATGGGATGTGGATGGTGGCCAATGATGAGAAGCTGGTTCCAACAGGGTGTGGCTTATGTGTGTGACCCCTGGGTCACTGGAAACTTGGAGAAATGGGCAGAGGATCTCTGCTCCTGGTCCCATTGAGCCCAGCATCCAAGATCACAAAGTTCCGCATTACTTGGATTTTGTGGGACTTCACTCAAGTGTAAGGCTTGGCCCCGGTATGTGGGGAGGTTTTTTATTAATCAAGGGATATGTACAGCAGAAAGAAATCACACTCCTAAACGTGTATGCACTCAATGAGGGACCAGCTAAATACTTACAACAGCTGCTAAGAGACCTTAGGAAGGACATTGTGAGCAACACAATAGTAGTTGGAGATTTCAACACCGCCCTATCACCTCTGGACAGATCAAGAAGATTAAAACTCACCAAGGAAATAATGGGTTTGAAGGAAGAAATAGAAAAGAGAGGACTAAGAGATCGATACAGGGCTTTATATCCCCAAAAAAGGAATACACATTCTTTTCCAGTGCACATGGAACATTTTCCAGAATAGACCATGTGCTGGGCTACACAACATACCTCAACAGAATCAACAAGATAGACATTGTACCAGCTATTTTTTCAGACCATGATGCACTGAAGATAGAAGTTGATCATAGACAGATGCAGAAAACCAAATCAAACACATTCTTTTTACATTAAACACATTAAACATCTGGATGATTTATTATTCTATTGAATCACCATGTGGAAAGTTACAAAGCTTTCAGGTTTAAGTCTCAATTATATAATGCTCAAACACCCATCCCTTCACCAGTGCACATATTCCACCACCAAGAACCCTCCCAAGTACACCTCCCCCCACCCCCCATGTCCCCAGCCCCCCACCGCACCTGTGTAACTGATAAATTTCACTTTACTTTCACTTTACTTAGATCACATTCAATATTTCAACAAAAAAACTCACTATTATTGTTTGGAGTTTCTCCCCCTTAAAGTCGGACCTGCTGAAAAGGAAACATCTGATAATTTGTTTTTCATTGCTGAGAATGAAGAGATGTGAGGTCAAGCGGCTGCATTAGCAGCCGCACGGTTTTGTATTTCTGTATTTTAGTAACTAAGTCCAGAGAAATATCTGCCAAAAATTGCATCATTGCAAGCTTTTACCTCTCAGCTACTTTATATTCCACATATGAGTGTAATCTATCTATGTCTGTCTCTTTCTTTCTGACTCATTTCACTCAACATGATACTTTCAATGTTGATCCACTTATATCCAAATTTCATGATTTCATGTTTTCTGACAGCTACATAGTATTTGATTGTGTTGATGTACCAGAGTTTCTTTAACCAGTCAACTGTTTTTGGGCACTCTGTTTTTTTCCAGATTGTGGCTATTGTAAACAGTGCTGCAATGAACATAGAAATGCAGATGTCATTTCTATTATATATACGTTTTTGCCTCTCCAGGGTATATTCCCAGGAGTGGTATTGCTGGGTCAAATGGAAGCTCAATTTCTAATTTTTTGAGAATCATCCATATTGTTTTCCAAAAGGGCTGAACCAGTCGGCATTCCCACAAGCAGTGAAGGAGAGTCCCTTTCTCCCCACATCCACGCCAACACCAGTTGCTTTGGTTTTTTGGGATGTGGGCCAGTCTCTGTGGTGTGAGATGATATCTCATTGTTGCTTTGATCTGCATCTTCCTGATTATTAGTGATGTTAAACATTTAATCATGTGCCTCTGAACCATTCGGATTTCTTCTTTGAGAAAGTTTCTGTTCATTTAATCACCCCATTGCATACCCTTGATATCAACCCTTTATCGGATGGGTACTGCGTAAATATCCTTTCCCATTCTGTAGATTGTCTTTGTATTTTGGTCACTGTTTCTTTTGAGGTGCAGAAGCTTCTTAGTTTGAGATAGTTCCATTTATTTATCTCTGTTTTCAGTTGGTTGGCCAGTGGTGTGTCAGCTTGATACCGTTGGCTTCAATGTCGTGAAGGGTTTTGCTGACTTTGTCTTCAATGTACCTTAGGGATTATGTTCTGATGTTGAGGTCTTTAATCCTTCTTGATCTGACTTTTGTACATGGTGATAGGTGGAGGTCTAATCCCATTTTTTTACATGAAGCTATCCAGTTTTGTCAGCAAAATTTGTTAAACATGTTTCCCTTGCTCCACTTCACATTTCTTGCTCCATTATCAAAGATTAGATGATCATATATTTGGGGGTGTGTGTTAGAGTATTCAACCCTGTTCCATTGGTCTGCCGCTCTGCCTTTGTTCCAGTACCATACTGTTTTAATTACTACTGCTTTGTAGTAGAGTTTGAAGTTGTGGAGGTTGATTCCTCCCATTTTCTTTTCCCCAAGAATTGCTTTAGCTCTTTGTAGGGGCTTATTGTTCCATATGAATTTCAGGAGCGCTTGCTCCATTTCTTTGAAGAATGTCCAGTGTATCCCTATAGGGATCGCATTGAATTTGTATAATGCTTTGGGGAGAATTGCCATTTTGATAATATTAATTCTTCTAATCCCTGAGCAGGTGACGTCTTTCCATTTCCCCGTGTCCTCTTTTATTTCTTGAAGTAGCGTTATGTAGTTTTCATTATACAAGTCCTTTACCTCCTTAGTTAAGCTGACTTCGAGGTACTTAATTTTTTGAGGCACAACTGTGAATGGGAATGCTTTTATCATGTCGCTTTCTTCTCTCTCATTATTTGCATATAGGAATGCCATGGACTTTTGGCTATTGATTTTATAGTCTGCAACTTTACTATACAGGCCTATTGTTTCTAGGAGTTTCTTGGTAGAGGTTTTGGGGTTCTCTAAGTACAGTATTATATCATCTGCGAAGAGTGAGAGCTTGATTTCTTCCTTTCCTACCTGAATGCCTTTAATATCCTTTTCTTGCCTAACCGCTATTGCAAGTACTTCTAGTATTATATTGAACAGAAGCAGAGAGAGTGGGCATCCTTGTCTTGTCCCTGTACTTAGAGGGAAGTCTCTTAGTTTTTCCCCTTTGAGGATGATGCTTGCCATAGGCTTGTGATAAACGACTTTGACTATATTGTGGGAGGCCCCTTCTATACCAATTTTGGGGAGAGTTTTCATCATAAATGGGTGCTGGATCTTGTCAAATGCTTTCTCTGTATCTATTGATATGATTATATGATTTTTATCTTTTCTTTTGCTGTTAGGATGGATTATGTTGATTGATTTCAGTATGTTAAACCATCCTTGCATCCCCGGGATGAATCCCACTTGCTCATGGTGTACCATCATTTTGATGAGTTGTTGAATTCTATTTGCTAATATTTTGTTGAGAATTTTCACATCTGTGTTCATCAGGAATATTGGCCTGTAGTTTTCTTTATTTGTGGTGTCTTTGTTTGCTTTTGGTATTAGGGAGATATAAGCCTCATAGAAACTGCTTCCTTTTCAGCAGGTCTGACTTTAGGGGGGAGAAACTCCAAACAATAATAGTGAGTTTTTTGTTGAAATATTGAATGTAATAAATGTAAAGTGAAAGTAAAGTGAAATTTATCAGTTACACAGGTGCGGTGGGGGGCTGGAGAGGTGGGGGCTGGGGGGAGGTATACTGTGATTCTTGGTGGTAGAATATGTGCACTGGTGAAGGGATGGCTATATGAGCATTGTATAACTGAGACTTAAACCTGAAAGCTTTGTAACTTTCCACATGGTGATTCAATAAATGAATAAATTTAAAAAGTACTGTAAAAGATGTTTTCAAGTAAATAAGGACATGAACTGCCGACTGTCTAGTTTTATCGAGTTGCTTTCTCTATATTTTGACTAAACACAGCTTATTAATATCCAAATGAAAAGGAAATGATTTCTTAATTTAGCATAAACTGTAAACATTTTGATACAAATCATTTAACATATAGATTACAGCACTAATGGAATAGATGTAGTCATTATTAAAGACCAGGAAGTGATGGTAAATTCATCAGCTTTGAATCCAGGCTGTATGGACCATTACAAACTCTGATCTTACCGAAAAGGTTAACGTCTTTCGAGTTCACTTAGATGTAGAATGGGTATAGAATAAAACTCCTGGGGCTGGAGAGTTAGTACAATAGTTATGGTTCTACCTTTGAAAGAGACTGAGCCCAGTTTGATCGCAGCACCTCACTCACATTGTTAAGTTAGTACCACTAGGAGTGATTCCTAAGCTTAGAGGCAGAAATAAACCCTGAGCACCCAAACAAAAAGAACAATTCATAATAGAGTTGTGAATCTTAAACATCTTAGAGTAGATAAATGCTCCTAACATCGTCATCATTATCATCCCATTGATCTGTTGATCGTCGAATTTCTCGAGTGGTCTCAGTAACGTCTCCATTCATCTGAGCCCTGAGATTTTAGAAGCCTCTCTCTATTCATCCTTCCCAAAGATGCCGCATTGGAGGCTCTTTCAGGGTCAGGGGAGTGAGACCCAGTTTTTACTAGTGTTGGCATATTAATACACCATGAGGACCTTTCGAGGCTCTCCCATGTGGGTAGGAAACTCCCGGTAGTTTGCCAGATTCTCCCAGAGGGAGAAGTAGGCTATAAGATATCACACAGCCACAAAGCTCCTAACAAGTAATGAATAAAAGTTAGCTTCTATAATAAGAACTTTTATACTGTAGTAAAGGTTTAATAATTAATTTGATTCTAAGGTATTAAAGATTGTTTTCTTAAGATGCAATGTATGAATTTAAAAGGAAGAACAAGAAAAGAAATTTAAATTAAAATATTATTAGGTTGTTATACTAGAAGAAAATTTAAATACTCTTGAATTTTTAATTTCTCATTCAGTTTCCTAGTGTCTTATCTGATCTTCAGAATTCTGCTTAACTGGCCTATATTGTAGAGATGATTTTGTAATTACGAAAAAACTCGCAGGTAATGAATTGGAAAATTCTCTTCTTACAAATTCTTAGTGATTATCTCCATTGTTTTCTTAAAATCTTAGCAGACAAATCATCTTAGAGGGAGAATTATGTAGTGTTTCCTAATTTTATAAAGGGGTTTCCACGCTGAACTCAAACCCTGGTAGCCCCAGGTTCTCCAGTGAAAAAAGAGCTGCCTGTGGAGGCTACAAATTTGGCAGTCCTGAGCAGTGATTGTTTCTCTACTTTATTTATATCCATTTCTTTCTTCCTTCCTGTGGGAGAACTAAACAGTAATTTCACTCACTGGGGTGATTAAAGCATTATTCACAACATTTTTAATGAAATGTTAACATTAAACAGAACCCTTTAACCAGTGTAATGACCGTAACTAACATCGTTATTGTTCTTGAAAAGGGCTTCCTGTTCTCTCTTGAACGTCATCATTATTACTCTTAATAATTTCAAAGAAAAAATAATAGTCAAAATTCCAATATGAATTGGTCATTCATTTTCTCATTCTCTGTTCTCTCATTCATTTTTTCCCCTTTCTGTCTTGTAGCCTATAGATAGAACTGATTGATTAGAATAACTCAAATATACTCAAATGTTTATTTTCAATTTTGGCATTTTCTGTTGATGCATTACAAGTGCATTTTATTGCTCTGCACAAGTTAGGTATATGCATCTCCCTAGAGTATATTTTTTACATTGATGTTCTAGAAGAATGCACCTACAAAATACTGTCATTTCTTTCTTTTTTTTTTAGTTAGAAATGGCTATATCATTGACGTAGATGACCATAATTTCCTTACTATACCTTTTGGGAAGAAATGATTCAGAGAGTACGGTTGTTGGAAAACTGGGGGATAAAGGCAATAATTGATTAGTGTTAATTACATATGACTCTTTTGTCACATAGTACACACTTTGCTTTTTGTTTGTATTTTGGCCTGTATTTATTAATTATTATGTTTTTCTTACTGCATTTTAATCTGTGGAGCTAAGATAATTATCTGATAAAAATCCCAATATTTGATAACTAACTTTAATAATTTCAGGGAATTCAAATTTCTCATATCATCTATCAAAAATATCATTCAAATACCTTATGGCTATGAATAAAATTGAAATTCATCATATTTGAATAATATTTCACCTATATATGAGAATTTTAACGGAGTTTCAAATGTATATTTAAATATTCACCAATTAAAAGATCCATCATTTTTATTTTCAATATAAATAGCTACAGCAAAATTTAGATAACATTTTCACTCATAAATTAGATTTGATTACATCTAATCATATAATCCTTTTGTATATATTTATTCAAAATAGCTTAGAAAAGTTTTTTTGTTTGTTTCTCTTCATAACTAATGAAAGTTTAACCTGTTGATAATTACTTGCTGGATTATATGTGCCACTTTCTGATTAATCATGCTATGCTTGCTTGAAATTATTCACAAGAGTATTTCTAAAAAGAATCCTAGAAACTGTGTTAATTTCCTTCTCAATTAAAAATCTTAGGTCAATGAACTAGATATGCAATCATTTATTTTAATAAACACAAAACTTTGAAAACTTTTACAGTTGTTCTTTTAAGTTACAAGACACTGTAGGAAGACTATATCCTATATGAAAAGAATAATCTTGATCAGGCCCAAATAGCTTATATCTTTAAATTTTAAACCACACAAATATTTACCATTAACAAAATGTATTCTATTCTTTTACTTAACTAAATAGATTTAAAATAGATAGCATTTTTATTCTTCTTGATGGGCTGGAAGCCACATCGTAACTTTCAAAAAGGTAGTAGACAGCTTTTATTCCCTTTGATTAAAGTTTCCATTATAGTATTCCATAATGTAAACCCTAGAGTTTACATTTTATTTTATTTTATTTTTTTTTTAAATTTTTATTATATCACCATGTGGAAAGTTACAAAGTTTTCAGGTTTATGTCTCAGTTATACAATATTCAAACACCATCCCTTCACCAGTGCCCATATTCCACCACCAAAATCCCCAGTATACCCCCCGCCACGGCCCCCCCAACTGTATAACTGATGAATTTCACTTCATTTTCTCTCTACCTTGCTTACATTCCATATTGCAAAACAAAACTCACTATTGTTGTTGGAATTTCCCTCCAATGAAGACAGCCCTACTAAGGAAGCGTTTGATAATTGGTTTGTCATTAAAAGATTGTATGTTTTAAGTTTTTAGAAAAGGTCGCGCGGCCGCGTCAGCGGCCGCGCAGCTCGGATGTGTTCCAGTCCCGCAACCCGGAGCCGTGTTAGTTGCTTCTCAGTGTCGCCAGGGTTCCATCCGGAGAAGGTGTACCAGCTGTACCTCCTCCGTCTGGATCCCCGGTGTTGTTGGCCCGGATTCGGGTCCGGAGCATTTCTCCGGCCGCGTTGCTCACCAGACTGCCTGGCCTCTTCTCTGTTGAAGGTGGGAAGATGGCGCCGAGGGTGGGTCGAGGGCGGGGCTTCTGGCGGCCGGGACCATTTGGAGTTTGGGCAGGCGCTGCCCCACTCCAGTGCCCCCCCGCGGCTCGGATGTGTTCCAGTCCCGCAACCCGGAGCCGTGTTAGTTGCTTCTCAGTGTCGCCAGGGTTCCATCCGGAGAAGGTGTACCAGCTGTACCTCCTCCGTCTGGATCCCCGGTGTTGTTGGCCCGGATTCGGGTCCGGAGCATTTCTCCGGCCGCGTTGCTCACCAGACTGCCTGGCCTCTTCTCTGTTGAAGGTGGGAAGATGGCGCCGAGGGTGGGTCGAGGGCGGGGCTTCTGGCGGCCGGGACCATTTGGAGTTTGGGCAGGCGCTGCCCCACTCCAGTGCCCCCCCGCGGCTCGGATGTGTTCCAGTCCCGCAACCCGGAGCCGTGTTAGTTGCTTCTCAGTGTCGCCAGGGTTCCATCCGGAGAAGGTGTACCAGCTGTACCTCCTCCGTCTGGATCCCCGGTGTTGTTGGCCCGGATTCGGGTCCGGAGCATTTCTCCGGCCGCGTTGCTCACCAGACTGCCTGGCCTCTTCTCTGTTGAAGGTGGGAAGATGGCGCCGAGGGTGGGTCGAGGGCGGGGCTTCTGGCGGCCGGGACCATTTGGAGTTTGGGCAGGCGCTGCCCCACTCCAGTGCCCCCCCGCGGCTCGGATGTGTTCCAGTCCCGCAACCCGGAGCCGTGTTAGTTGCTTCTCAGTGTCGCCAGGGTTCCATCCGGAGAAGGTGTACCAGCTGTACCTCCTCCGTCTGGATCCCCGGTGTTGTTGGCCCGGATTCGGGTCCGGAGCATTTCTCCGGCCGCGTTGCTCACCAGACTGCCTGGCCTCTTCTCTGTTGAAGGTGGGAAGATGGCGCCGAGGGTGGGTCGAGGGCGGGGCTTCTGGCGGCCGGGACCATTTGGAGTTTGGGCAGGCGCTGCCCCACTCCAGTGCCCCCCCCGCGGCTCGGATGTGTTCCAGTCCCGCAACCCGGAGCCGTGTTAGTTGCTTCTCAGTGTCGCCAGGGTTCCATCCGGAGAAGGTGTACCAGCTGTACCTCCTCCGTCTGGATCCCCGGTGTTGTTGGCCCGGATTCGGGTCCGGAGCATTTCTCCGGCCGCGTTGCTCACCAGACTGCCTGGCCTCTTCTCTGTTGAAGGTGGGAAGATGGCCTAGAGTTTACATTTTAAAGTTAGACCAAGAAGAAGTAAAATAATAAAGGATAAGTTTTTCTAGAAGGAATATGTTTCCTCATATTTGAGAGAGTGGAATTATGATCAGTATGATGATGATGATGATGATGATGATGATGATGATGATGATGATGATAATGTTGGTGATGATGATCTGATGAAAGGTATTGTAGTTACACCTGTTGGGGCCTGGGGCTGCTCCTGGTCATGCTCTGATGGTTCTATGGACACAACCTTGGGTTTTTCTTTTTTGAGGTAACTTCTGTTCATTTTTTTCTCCCCATTTTTTGATCAGGTTTGAGGTTGTTTTCTTGTATGATTCTATTAGTGTCTTGCATATCCTGGATATTAATCCCTGTCAGATGGGTGTTGGGTAAATATTCTTTCCCATTCTCTGGGCTTTTTCTGTATTTTGGTCTCTGTTTCTTTTGAAGTGCAGTAGCTTCTTAGTTTGATGTAGTCCCATTTGTTTATGTTTGCTTCCACTTGCATGGTCAGTGCGGTTTCATCTTAAGGATGAAACCTTAAGATACTTTTAGCTTCAATGTCATGGAAAGTCCTGCCTACATTTTCCTCTTTGTACCTTATAGATTCATGTATTATATTGAGGTCTTTAATCTACTTTGATCTTACTTTTGTGCCTGGCATTAGACAGAGGTTAGTGTTTATTTTTTTGCAGATAACTATCAAGTTTTCCCAGCACCACTTGTTGAAGAGGCTTTCCTTGGTCCACTTCACATTTCTTGCTAGTTATCAGGGAGATGCAAATCAAAACAATAACGAGATATCATCTCACACCACAGAGACTGGTAAACATTCAAAAGAACAAAAGCAACCAGTGCTTTTGTGGATGTGGGAGGGGGGGTGAAGGGATGCTCTTTCATTGCTGGTGGAAATACCAACTGGTCCTGCCTTTCTGGAAAACAATATGGGCAGCCCTTCAAAAATTAGAAATCAAGCTTTCATATGACCCTGCAATACCACTTCTGGGAACATATCCCATGGATGTAAAGAAACAGTAGAAATGACATCTGTACCTCTATGTTCATTGCAGCACTGTTCAAAATGAGCCCCATCTCATCTGGAAACAACCCCAAGTGCCGTAAAACAGATAACTGGTTAAAGAAACTTTGGTACATCTATACAATGGAATACTATGCAGCTGTTCGAAAAGATAAAGTCATGAAATTTACTCATAAATGGATAGACATGGAGAGTATCATGCTAAATGAAATGAGTCAGGAAGAGAGGGACAGACATAGAAGGATTGCACTCATTTGTGGAGTATAGCATATCATCACATGAGGCTGACACCAAAGGACAGTAGACACAAGAGCCAGGAATATTGCCCCATACCTGGAAGCCTACTTTATAAGTGGAGGGGAGAAGGCAGATGGAATAGAGAAGGGATCACTAAGAAAATGATGGCTGGAAGAATCAGTCAGGATGGGACATGCATGCCGAAAGTAGGTAATGGACCAAACATGATGACCTGTCAGTATCTGTGTTGCAAGCCATAAAGCCCAAAAGTAGAGAGAGAGTATGGGGAATATTGTCAGTCATGGAGGCAGGGGGAGGGTGGGAAAGAGGGGGTATACCAGGGATATTGGCGATGGGGAATATACACTGGTGGAGGGATGGATGCTTGATCATTCTGTGATTATAATCCAAGCAGAAAGCTTGTAACTATTTCATGTTGATTAATAAAATAAAAAAAAAACTTGGGTTTTGTCAAACAAAACATATGCTTAGGTATATTATACTCCCTTCCAGACACCTGGGATAATTTTGTTACAAGTGTTTTACCAACTTGTTACAAATATTATATTATCATATAGTAAAAGTATTTGTGTCTATTTATGGGTGTGTCTGTATCATCTTACTCTCTCCCCATCTTGGCCCACATCTGCAAAAAGCTTAAAAATTTGTTTCTCCTTTGTTTCTGGAGGACAACTTCTCCTTTGCTTCCTAGTCCTAAACCACACCAGAGTTTGGCAGAAGAAACATCTCACACTTTCTAAATAGTTACCACCTTGCTCTTTTCAAATCATACTTGGACGAATTTGGTAAGCTGTGTGTCTTACACATGCTAAAAATATCCGTGTTATGAATAATAAGACTTTTAATGTTAATAGTCATGAATAATGGCTCAATATCAAAGTTAAATTTGTGGTACAGTTTGATTTCATCTTTTGTGGGCAATCTCAAGACAAATGAAATAACAATAGACCACAATATATATATATGTATACATATATATATATATACATATATATATATATATCTGTACCAGGACTAAAAATATGTGCTGACACTATCATCATGATCATGATCACGATAGCCCGTTAGTCACCGATTTCTCGGGCAGTCCCAGTAACATCTCATTTCTTCCTTTTCTGAGATCCTAGAAGTCCATCTGGACTTGGTCCTCCCAACGATGTTGCACTGGGGGCTCTTCAGGGTCACGGGAATGAGATCCAGCTTGTCACTGGATTTTGCCTATAAATACACCATGGGAAGCTTGCAAGGCTGTCCCATGTGGGCAGGAAACTCTCAGAAGACTGCCAGTTTCTCCCAAAGGGAGAAGCAGGCCAAAGATCGCGCGGCCGAGCGCTTCTGAGAGCTTGCTTTTAAGTCTCTCTCTGGATGTTGGCCGTTGATGGGATTACACACACCTGGGTTCCTCTGCCGGTACCTTCATGCATGAGGCCTGTCTGAATGTGTAGAGAGGAGCCTCCAGATTGGCTGCAGCTAGGTTCTGGTGGTCTTCGGCCGCCGAGAGCTCTGCTTGGGGTGGGGAGGGAAGCTGGAGCCCATCCCGTCTGAGGGGCCCCGGGGAAGACAGCCAGGCATCGGTGTGGGGAGGGAAGCTGGAGCCTATATAGATATGTATAAAATACCTTCTGATAAAGAAACTGTTCTCAAAGTTTAGCTGGTGAATTCTTTAAAATGTTTAAGGAAAACATTAAGACATGGTAGACTCCTCAAAAATAAAAAAGACATGGTAGACTCCTCATAAATATGGATCTAAAAAGTATGACGGCTAAATTTCATTTCATTATATATGATGTAATACACAAATATTTACAAATCCTGAATAAGAGTTTTTATCTAATTATTTCTGTGCATAAAAATTAATTGAGCAATATATTTTATTTTATAAGCACAGTGACATAATCATTTCAACAGCTACATAAAAATATTTGATATAATTTATAATGATTAATGATTTAAGTCTAAGAAACAGCACACAAAAGCACCTCTTCAAATATCCAGTTTCAAGATTTTATTATATACAGTTGCATATATGTTTAGAATATAGTAAAGATAGACATACTTAGTCAGTTAAATAGTTTTTAGAAAAAGAGTACACACACATAATAATCAAGACAATTGTCACAAAGTGGATGTTAGCTTAGTGAGGAAATGAAACAGTTATTTCAAGAAATGGTTCTGGAATACCTAATTAGTCATGACAAAAATATGCGAGCATAAATATTAAACAGTACATTACAATATATGTAATTTAACTTGCAATGAGTTATAGGAAAAAAATAAATCACAGGACTGGAGTAATAGCACAGCCAATAGGGCATTATACTTGCATGAGGCTGACCCGGGTTCGATTCCCAGCATCTCATATAGTCCCCTGAGCACTCCCAGGAGTCATTCTTGAGTGCAGATCCAGGAGCATCTCCAGGTGTGATGCAAATAAATAAATAAATAAATAGAAATACACTACATTGTCAACACTTCATACAAAATTAAGTTAGTCAAATATTGATTGTAAATAAAATGTACTAACAGTAAAATAAAAATATATGTTATGCCTTTACTCAAAATTAAAATTCTCTATTATTTAAAAAATATATGCATACATTTAGTAAATTTTCAAAAAATGCAGGATACACTCCTTAATAAATACTTTTTTGTTAATAAATAAGCCCAACTTCAATTTATATAAGATAAAACTATGTAAACCTTTAGAAAGTTTTTTTCATAGTCACTTCAAAAGATGAACTCTGAATACTTTATTCAAAAAGTCTGAAGAAGTTAATTAGTCCTTTTAACCAACCTTAATATAAATAGACCCAATAGGCACATGGCTAAGTATCAGTTGAAATGAAATGATTCAAATATAAGAAATATCTAAGATATAAATGTCTTTTATTTATGCATTTATCTAAGCTATAAAATGTTCAAATTAATTTATTTCAAAGATCAAAAGTAAAAATGTGTAGAAATAGCCACAGTCAGTACCATACTGTTTTAATTGTTAACTCTTTGAAGTAGAGTTTGAGGTTTTGGAGGGTGATGCCTCCCATCATCTTTTTCCCAAGAATTATTTTAGCTATTTGTGGGCATTTGTTGTTGCATATGAATTTCAAGAGTGCTTGATCTATTTCTTTGAAGAATTTCATGGGTATCCTTATAGGGATCACATTGAATCTGTATAGTGCTTTGGGGAGTATTGCCATTTTGACAATGTTAATTCTTCCTATCCATGAGCAGGCAATATGTTTCCATTTCCTCCTGTTCTTTTTACTTCCTGGAGTAGCATTTTGTAGTTTTCTTTGTTAGAGGTCGTTTACCTCCTTAGTTAGGCTGATTCTGAGATACTTGATTTTCTAGGGCACAATTGTGAATGGAATTGTGGTTGTTTTTTTTTTTTTTTTATGTAACTTTTCTCTGTCTCTTTATTTGCGTATAGGAAGGCCATGGATTTTTGGGTATTGATTTTATAGCCTTCGACTTTACTGTACAAGTCTATTGTTTCTAAGAGTTTCTTAATCAAAGTTTTAGGATTCTCTAGATATAGTATCATATCATCTGCAAATAGTGAGAAGTAAGGACTTAACACTAAGCTTCTGCACTGCAAAATAAATGACGACCAGAATAAAAATAACCTCTGGGTGGGTGAGTTCTCCCTACCCCAAAGGACTGAACCCCTGCAACTGAGAACCTCCAGAACCCAACTGCCTCTACACTCAAAGCTGCTTCCCACACTCCTTGGCCGAGCCTCATGCACGAGTGAAGCCCATCAAAACCCAGTTATGTGGAACTCTGTGACTGAGAACTCTAGGTTCAACAGGTCCGGGAGCAGAGATTTTCCGGCCATCTCCCACTGTCTCCAGTAACTCAGAAGTCATGCTCATAAGCCACCTCTCGCTGGCGCCAGATCATCTTGTCATAAGCCACCATCCAGATCACATGTCCTTCTCTCCCTGAAGAGAGCATGACATAAAGCTTGCTATAGCCCTGCCACCAGAACCCGCACCAGGCTGTTTCACTTCAGGCACCCCAGAGTGGGGCGGGTGAGAGACCACCCCACCACAAGGAACCCAACCCTGGCAGCTGAAAACCTCCAGAACCCAACAGCCACCATCTCCACACATTCGGACTGAGCATCACGCATGAGGGAATCTATTCCTGGACCCGTCATGAGACACATCATAAGACACACCTTACCCATTTTTCAAGAGTACCACACCACATTAGATGGGGTTCAAATAGTAGGCAATCAATCGTAGAGAAAAAATGATATATATACACATATATATACATATATATATATATGAAAGTTCCCAAGGCTCAACCTTTAACATGTCAGTGATATCTTATAGAAGGTCGTAATGGCCCCTGCTAAAAATAGAACAATCTTCACACTCTTTCTTCTATGAATACTTTCTTGTATTATTTTTAGCATTTTTCATAACAAATATCACTGTATCACTGTCATTCCATTGCTATATTATTTTGGTTCTGCATTGGGACAAGGATTTGGGTTTGTGATGGAAACTTTCTAAATATGGTGGTGGGAAGCTGTAATGGTGCTGGAATTGGTGTTTGAATATTAAATGTAATCAAATATTGTGAACTACCTTATAAAATAAAAAAATGAAAATAAAAGAAAAAAAACCTCCACAGACTGAGAGAAAGTATTTTCCCACCACACATCAGACACTGTCACTGTCACTGTCATACCGTTGCTCATCGATTTGTTTGAGCGGGCACCAGTAACGTCTCTCATTGAGAGACTTATTGTTACTGTTTTTGGCATATCCAATAAGCACGGGTATCTTGCTAGGCTCTGCCGAGCGGGCTCCATACTCTCAGTAGCTTGTTGGGCTCTCCAAGAGAGGTGGAGGAATTGAACTCGGGTTGGCCGCGTGAAAGGCGAACGCCCAACAGCTGTGCTATTGCTCCAGCCCGACACATCAGACAAATGGTTAATATTCAAGATATATAAAGCTCTGGTTCACATTTACAAGAAGAGAACAACAAACCCCATAAAAATGTGGGAAAGTTATAAACAGAAATTCAAAGTTAAGATTCAGAAGGCTAAAGGACATATGACAAAATGCTCAGCACCATTCATTAGGAAAATGCAAGTCAAAAGAACAATGTGGGACCAGAGACAGAGTATAGCAAATATGGTGCTTGAATTGAATGTTGCTTACCTGGCTTTGATCCCAGGCACCCCATATATTCGTCTGAGCAGCATCAGGAGTGATCCTTGAGAGCAGAGCCAGGGGTAATCTCTAGGATTGCCAGGTGAAGCACCCAAACAGAAAATAAGCAATGAAATAGCACCTCAGACCAGTGAGTGTTCATGGCACAGATCACAAAGGTTAAAAACCACCAGTGTTAGCAGGGATGTGGAGAGATAGAAATCCTCAACCATAGCTTTTTCGAAATGTGTACTGGTTTAGCCTGTTTGTAAAATAATCTATGAATTGATCTTTCATATGACCCAGCAATTCTATTTCTTGGCATTTACCCTACAGGACTCAAAGGCTCTTTCAAAAGGGACATGTTCACACTTATGTTCCTTTCAGCACTATTTACTACAGCCAATTACGGAAGCAGCCCACGTGCCCCACAACAGATGACTGGCTAAAGAAACTGAGAAAAGTATTTTCTATATACTCAATGGAAAAGTATTCAGATATTAAAAAAAATGAAATCATGCCATTTGCAGCTACGTGGATGACTCTGGAGAGTATCGCTAATTGATGTTAGAATGAGGGGTATAAATATATAATCATCTCTCTCATGTATGGTACATAAAATAACATAGTGAAGAAACAACAAATACTCACAGGCAACAGAAACTGAGAACTGGGCTTTAACGGGATGCATATCACGGTAGAGGATATGGGGGGAGGGGAGAGGGCAGGTTTGGGGAGACACTGGAACATGGTGGAGGGGAGCTGGAACTCTGGTGACAGGGGTGCAATTGAATTGCTTTACTTATTTTTTTTTTTTTGCTCAAAACTCCTGCCATTATCAATATTGTTAATCACGGTGCCCAAAACAACATTTAAAAAATTCTAGTGACAAATGATATTGAACCATAAAGAGATACTTATTTCAAAAAATGGCCGTTTACTTCATCAATATACCTGTTATGAGTGGAAAATGGCAGGAAGCTATATAATTTAAAACATCTGCCAATCACAATGTTAGTGTTGGTATTAAGTAGATCTGTTTCAATTTAAAATAAAATAGTATATCATTACTCATCAGGATGCTGTTTATGATTTTTATCTATGAAATCCATATCTGGCTATTGAAATATAAAATTTAGCAGAAGAAAGAAGGGTAATGTGAGGCACAGTTTGGCCCATGCCTCTAAAAGTATCTTTACTCAGTTTTACTCTCAATGGTCTTTATCATTGTTAATACAACCCATTTCCATCTCCAACATCAACAAAATGTACTTTTCTATAGGGTTGCCTGTTGCATACTCCAAAGAATGCATGGTGCTTATGTGGCCAGGTGTGCACAACAGGAAGGAGTTAAGATGAAGCCGTCAGAATGATAACGATTGTGTCTTGATGAGTTCTTGTTATTTTAAGACACACCTGCTCCAAGTCAGCAGGATTTCTGAGGAAAATCAGAAATGTGTTGGATGTGTCCCAAGGCACATAAAAGATTGAATTCAATTCTGTCTAGCTGATGTTTAGAAATTTACAACAGTGCTGACTGGGCTAAATGCCTTTCTTGTGAAATTCTAGAAGATATGATGTTGTATTTGTCAGGGAAAATTGTAGAACAGATCCCTTGTTAAAAATGCATCGCCTAATCCCTTCCCCCACTTTTCCTCTACCCCTTCTAAATTGATGTGTTGGACTTTTCAAAAGTATAAATGTGATTGGAACATAAACCATTATGTTAACATTGGTGTTTCTTAACAATCTTATGGCTAATGGTTAATGAAGTTAATTTGTACCTACTTAAAAATATATAGTATAGAAAAGCATAGTATTTAGGCAGATTCATTTAGGCAATACAAATAATCTAAATAATTTCCTATTTTAATCCAATAAAATTTAATATCAGTCATAATATTCTACATTTTGCATGAAAATTTTCCTAGGAAATTAGTAAGACCAAAATTTTCATGTCTTAGATACAGTTCTAAAATAATATCAGAAAATAAAGTACATGCATGTAATTTATTCCACGTAATTATATTTTAGAACTCATTCATGGACTGGAGCCATAGCACAACGGAGTAGGGCATTTGCCTTGCAGCCAACTCGGGTTCAATTCCTTCATCCCTCTCAGAGAGTCTGGCAAGCTACTGAGAGTATCCTGCCTGCATGGCAGAGCCTGGCAAGCTACCTGTGGTGTATTTATTATGTCAAAAACAGTAGCAGCAAGTCTCACAACGGGGACATTACTGGTGCCCACTCGAGCAAATCAATGAACAATGGTATGACAGTGCTACAGTTTATTTCATGATGAAGTAAGAATTGGCATAAAACAAAAGCAAATGTTGGAAAAAATAAAATTCAGAGAAAGATTTAAACATTGCAGTATGAGGTATTAATCATCTATCTATTATCTTTGTATGAGATAATAATTCACATTGACATTTCTAGCAAAATTCACAATAAGAAGGAAATGGCTCTAAAATTAAAAAAAAAAGGAAGTAATTCTGTGACCTAAGACAATATCAGTTTCTTTCCCCTAGGACTTTATAGAAACAGGAATTTTATCCTGGGTAAAGACATTTTTAGTGATTTTTTAAATGTGAAAATCATTATATAAAAGTATACATATAGTATCAATGAAACAAATGTCTGAATATCTATTATTATCTAATTTAAGGAATATTTTTGGAAGAGAGATGTTGCACACATTTGTTTCAGCTACTGCCTCCATTGTAAAAAGTTAAATATATGATGTATATATTTACATTAATCTACTTTTATTTGACTTTGTTCATGGTTTTAGAAAGGGGTTGAGTTCTTTGTATGTGTGTATGTGTGTGTGGCTTACTAGTTTTCCTAAAACCACTTGTAGAAGAATGTTTTTTTTTTATTGCTCCATTTCATAATTTTTACTCCTTTATTTAAGATTAACTAACCATATACCTGAGGGTTTGTCTCTGTATTTTTAATTATATTCCCTTTATTTGAGACTCTAGTATTTATTCCAGTATCATGCTGTTCTAATTACTATTGCTTTGTAGAACAGTTGGAATTTGGGAAAAGCAATTCCTCCCATCATATTTTTTCTCAAGGCATGCTATGGCTATTAGTGTTTATTGTTTTATAAGAATTTTACAAGTGGTTGATATATTTCTCTAAGAAATGTTGAGACCAGAGTTATAACACAACAGATGAGTGCTCGCTTTACATGCCACCGACCTGAGTCACATGCCTGGCATTGCATACTATTCCCTGAGCATACTAGTAGTGATTCTGTATAAAGATCGAAGAGTAAGACCTGAGCACCACCAAGTGTGGAACAAGACTAAAAACAAACAAACAAAAAAATAAAAAGAACAAAAGGAAAATATCATAGATATACATACAAGAATTGCATTGAATTTTTATAATGCTTTATGGATTATTGTCATTTTGACAATGTTAATCTTCCCAATCTATGAGAGATGGATGTGTTCCATTTCCTCATGTTCTATTTTATTTCTTTAAGTAGTATTTATAGTTTCTTTGTATAGTATTTTCACCTTTTTAATTAAGCTAATCCCTAGGCATATCCACAATAATATAAAGTACTTGTAGATTATTACAAGAAAAAATATCCAACTGCATAAAAGAGAGATAAGAGCAACAGAAAAATACTCAAAGAAGAAATAAAGACAATCAAAAGGCATATAAAATGTTTAATATCACTAATATTAATGTAAATTAAAATAATCACAATAATTAAGATCTCACTTTACCCCAAAGAGGCTAGTCTTTATCAAAAAGAACAAGAACAAGTGTTGTCATGCAAGAGTAGGGTAAAGGGACACTTGTACACTGTTGGAGAGAATGTCAGCTCATCCAGTCTTTTTGGAAAAAAATATAGACATTCCTTATAAAACAGGGAACTGAATTTCTAAATGGCTCAGCAACTACACTCTTGGAAAAAAAAATGCAGGACTCAAAAACACTACGCAGGAAAGAAATCTGCAGTTTTCTTTATTTTTTATTTATTTATTTATTTATTTATTTATTTATTTATTTATTTATTTATTTTTGGTTTTTGGGTGACACCCAGCGATGCACAGGGCTTACTCCTGGCTCTGCACTCAGGAATTACTCCTGGCAGTGCTCAGGGGATCATATGGGATGCTGGGAATCGAACCTGGGTCGACCACATGCAAGGCAAACGCCTTACCCACTGTGCTATTGCTCCTGCCCCAAAATCTGCAGTTTTATGCTCATTGGAACACTACTCACAATAGCCCAAATCTAAATACAACATGTGCAAGATATAATATGACAAAATTAAATTATATATGTATGTATATACATATATAAAATTTCATTATATATAATGGAATAGGCTGGAGCCATAGCACAGTGATAGGGCATTTGCCTTGCACGCAGCCAACCCAGGTTTGATTCTTTCACCCCTCTAGGAGAGCCCAGCATGCTACCTAGTGAGAGTATCTCGCCTGCATATCAGAGCCTGGCAAGCTACCCGTGGCGTATCCAATATGCCAAAAACAGTAATAACAAGTCTCACAATGGAGACATTACTGGTGTCTGCTCGAGCAAATCAGTGAGCAACGGATGAGAGTGAGAGTGACATATAATGGCATAGTACTCAGCCATAAGAAAAATAGAAAAGAAGAAGTTATACAACTTGCTGATACATGGCTAATATTACACTAATATTACACTAAGTGATATGAGTCAGAGGAAGAAAAACAGATACAGTGTCCTCACTCATATTTGGGATATGATGAAACACAGTAGGGAAATAACTAGCCAAAAGGCAGAGAAACAAATGCAGGATAGCTGATTATTAGTAGAAAGGCTACCACTATAACCATTGTAAGTGGGTAAAGAGGATAAGTCAGGGAAGGCTCCTCTAAGACAATGATAAAACAATGATAGATAGAGGGAAGTAGGCACCAAACCAGAACTGGGTGCTGAAGGGACATAAAATGATATGAATGGTATTCTCTCAGCAATGATACAGTAAAGCACAGTGCCTGAAAGGAGAAAAGAAAAAGAAAAGTTCCTGCCATAGGGGCAGGCTAAGGAGTGGGGCAGAAACTGGGGATAATGGTGGAGGAAAGTGGATACTGCTAAAGGGATTGGTATTTGAACATTACATATATGAAACTCAATAATGAATAGTTTGTAAAGTCTTGATTCACATTGATATATTTTTTTAAAAGATTAAAGTACTTTCTAGTTATATCTAGTATATTCTAGTATATTCTAGGATATTTCTACTTATATACACAAACAAAAAATATGAGGAGTAAAATTGTATTTTTATATGTATATATGAAATAAGCTACTTATCTATCAAATCACAAAGTAACTCAGAATTTACTTGTGTCAATAATGTGGTGAAAATAGAAAAATAATTCTCTTAGAAATATGAATTTACCTCTAATGTGACCCAAATAGTTTGTTTTAAATGTACCTTTTATTTTAAAAAAGCAAATTTTAGTGCAAAATTCTTGAGGATAAAATTTTGTTCAAAATTTCAATTCTAAGAGTTTTGCCAAGTATCTTTTTCTAATTTTTATTAATGCATAAGATAATTGCAATTTTACACATTTATTATTTTATTAAAACTCAAAAAAATTACTGAGTTGGATGCTAGTCTCATAATTGTGAGAGCATCAGTGTATATTGCAGAGTGAGAGTTTATAATGAGAATGGAATTCTTAGCAGAGTACATAACTATCACTATCATTATCATCCTGTTGATCGTCAGTTTGCTCGAGTGATCTCAGGCTTGGAGGTCTCAGCCCCAGGTCCCGCACACTTGGGCTCCTCTGCCGGTTCATTCATGTGTGAGGCTCATCTGAACGTGTGGAGAGGGGCCTTGAGCATGGCTGTGGCTGAGTTTCGGAGGTCTTCAGCTGCCGGGGCTCTGCTTGGATCGAGGTGGGAGACTGAACCACCCCCTCTGAGGGGCCCCAGTAAAGACAGCTAGGAGTTAGGGTAAGAGTACATAACTAATAAAAATATAACTGAGCTAGACAATATATCAATAGACACCTCAAATACAAAAATTAAAAATTGAAGAAAATAAATATTAGAAAAGTTCAAATTAATGAGCTTCAAGGAACAGAGGCACAACTGCAAAATCATGACATGACTACAATGAAAAAACCAGAAGGGAGGAAGAAAGAAGTAACAGAAAAAATATTTCAAACACTGAAAATTTCTACAAATTAATATTCAATACTAAAACACATATTCAAGAAATCTAGTGAATACCAAGTAGCATAAGCACCAAAATGAAATCATAAAACAAAATAATTCCTACAGCCAAATATATATATGTATGTGTATATATATATGTATATATATGTATATATATATATATATATATATATAAAATTGAGCAACACATATAAATGAGCCACACCTCTCAATGCTCCAGGTTTATTCTGTGCTCTGTACTCAGGAATTAATCCCAGGAGCCCATGGGGTGGGATGTCAGGGATTGAACCTGTGTTGGCACTCAAGGCAAAGATAGTATAGCAAAATGCAAACACAAAAGTTCATAAATTTGTAACTGTACATCACAGTGATTCTCTAATAAAAACTTTTAAAAAATTATAGTATAGCAGAAGTTATAATTTTTGAATTATGAAATTTAACTTCATAAAATAATAATTTCAGTCATAACTTTCTAAATATAGGGTGGAATGATAATATAGCATGCACGATATTCCCGGTTCACAGAACACACTTGGATTCAGTTACCGGCACAGCATATGGTCTCCAGAGCCCTCCAGGGGTGATCCCTGAGGACAGAGTCGGGAGTAAGTCCTCGCTGCACCATGTGTGGACAAGAAAAGAAAATATTATATTTTCAGAAAACAAATTATATAACCTTTGTTTTTATCATGTGTTTTTCTGAGTTACCATTGTAATCCTCTCAGAGAGCCAGGCACGATACAGAGAGTATCTCGCCTGCACGGTAGAGCCTGGCAAGTTACCCGTGGCATACTCGATATGCCAAAAACAGTAACAACGATGGTCCTCATTCCCCTGATCCTGAAAGAGTCCCCAGCATGCCATTGAGCTACATTAGCACGACACAGGGACAAATAGAGATCTTACTGGCATCCGCTCCAGCAAATCAATGAACAAAGAGATGAAAGTGACAGTGACAGTGACCATTGTAATTGTATTTAAGTTTTCTTAGAATGATGCAAGAGGAAAGGAAAAGAGGAATTGTTCAAGAGAGGAGAGGATTCTCCAGGAAGGAAAAAAGCAAAGAGACACAGAGTCAAGCAAGCAAGAAACATGTTCAAGGGAGAACATGCGCTCGAATAACGAACCAATATTTTGTTCCTGAACATAGACCAGCAGGTACAAGGCAACCGCTCAATCTATTATATTATCATATAGCTCAGATTCGGTTATCTTTTTCTTAACCGTTTCTGTGTCATAGTAATGGCATTTCACACTACACTATTCAATACAGGGAGAGATGTGAATTATAGACTCAATGCAGAATAAATTATAATACCAAACTATTATATTAATTAAAATGAAAATTATATCCAGCAAGGATTGGCATATTCATATTTGTTGATTGGTGCTTCAACCCTAAGGGAACTCAAATTGAAAAAAAATGTTGTGGGAACATAAATTAATATCCATATGAATTTTCAGAACTTTATGCCAATTAATTAAACAAATGTGTGGATGAATCACAAATCACAAATCGCCAAATCCCGTTGATCGTTGAGTTGCTCGAGCGGTCTCAGTAACCTCTACATTTGTCCTATCCACAAGGTCAGGAGAATGAGATCAGCTGGTTGCTGGCCTTAGCATTTGGATACACCATGGGACGCTTGCAAGGCTGTCCCGTGTGGGCAGGAAGCTCTCAGTAGCTTGGTAGTTTCTCCCAGAGGGAAAGGTATGTTATAAGATATCACTTCTGGGAGCTTACTTTTAAGTCTCTGGCCGTTGGCCATTGATGGGATTACACACAACCGGGTTCCTCTGCCGGTACCTTCATGTGTGAGGCCTGTCCAAATGTGTGGAGAGGGGCCTTGAGCATGACTGTGGCTAGGTTCTGGTGGTCTTCGGTGGCCAGGAGCTCTGCTTGGGGCGGGGTAGGAAGCTGGAGTCCATCCCCTCCAGGGGGCCCCCAGGGAAGACAGCCAGGCGTGCAGGCAAGAGATTCTGTGGATGAATATTTAGACAAAATAAACTCTCCTATTTGAAAACAGAATCTATAAACTATATCACAAAGATGATAAAATTTCTAGATTTTTTGTTTCATATATTTTATAATAATGTTATAGTGAATGTTCAAACTAACTAAAGTTTATGGCAATCTTTATATAATAATCTTAGACATATGTATATAGAGAGATAGACATACATATAGACAAATATCCTTAGGAAAAATAGTATAATAAACATGTAGTAGTGATTGTAATATTTAATATATAATACACATTGAGATAAATGCATGTGCCGTAAACTATTCGATAACTTTCTTAATCACAATAAAATGTAAGATTGTGAGCTTTTATGGGATGTCTTAAAATTTTATATGAATTCACTCTATCTTTCTTCTATCACCACATCACACACCCAGTATCTCTGCCTTATTTTTACCTCTGACCTTTCACAGCAAAAGCCTCCTTGCTTCTTTTCTATCTGATAAGGTACTTTTCTGCCTCAGAACGTCCTTCACTCACCTTTCTGGGGAATTCTTGCCTTAGATAGTTATTTGACCTTTCCCTTAGTCAGATCCTTGCTCCCATGGGACCTCAACAAACAAGACTGGATTTTTGTTGATCCCTGGAAAATATCTTAACACCTTCAAAGTCACATCCCACCCCTTTAGCAATGACTTAATCCCACCTAAACAACAAATTAAAACTATTGTTTAACAGTGAGCAGCAACTGCCACATCATGCAATAACTGCCCCATAATGCCATTTAGCACACGCCATCGGTTATGTTTTTAATTATTTTTCTGTTTTTTTAACTACTTTAGTTTTGATTTTCACTGTAATGTAAATACATGGCAACAGAAATATATACAGAGAGAGATATAAATAGATAGATATCCTATTCTGAATAGCCACTACCTACCAGTAGCACTGGTACAAAAATAGGCTTTCCAAACAAATAAAAATTGGGTTATTGGGAATGGTTACAAAAATACTAAAATTATGACATACATGTCTGTTAATCAGTGGGATTTTCATATTGCCATTTATAGAATTCTGGAAGATGAAGCTTGAAAAGCTTGAGGGATAATTTTCACTGATACACTAGGCAAACTAATTCTAAATTATTCAGTGTTTTCATAAATTTTAAAAATATTTTAATATGAAAGTCCAGGGATAAGGCAACAGACATTAAGGACTAGAAAGGACACAGATATTTGAACACAAATATCTAAATTTAGAATTTAGAATTTCACTGGCATAAAAAAAAAATCTCCAACCTCTTTCTTCTTGCTTTCCTGCTTTCTTCGTTGACTATTTTTTTTTTTAGCTCAAAATAATTAGTTATTACTTAAGATAATCCCCCTGCCTTTATCTTAGTTACTTTGGGGTAGGGGGGGAGCTTTTAATTTGAAACTCTTTGTTGCTTTTTGTTTTAATGTGGTTGTGCTCAGGCTTACTCCAACGTCTGTGCTCAGGGATCACTGCTGCAGTATTTTAGAACCTGGTGTGGTGCAGGGAATGAAATTCAGATCAGCTAAGTGTAAGGCACTGTCTTGACCTGCTGCACTCACTGGCTAGAAATGGCTTTTTTTCTGAAGCAAGCTTTTGGGACTTGATACATGCTCTCTTAAAATTTCCCTGTTAAATTCTGTAGTATACTGTTGCTTTATGAGAACAGCTATTGACTAAGTTAGTTTATGGATTTATAGCAGTATTTAAAATAATGCACATGGTATCATAATTTAGAAAAAAATTGTTCACATATATGCAGTGTTAGAACTAATAAAGGCAATCAGTTGCAACTGCTTGATGCTGACCCTGAGGGCCCAAATTACTGCCAACATTGATTGTGGCTCTTTTCTAACAAGAGTCTTATGGGTATTAAATGGGATCCATAAAAACATTGTGCTCAGAGGAATCTTGTAGTTTCTTTATTTCCAAATACTTTGTTACCACCACTGTTTATAGCTCATCTCTGCATCTAGTCATGTTTCCTAGCTTGTTATAGCATAGATGGGAAATCCTTGATTTTTTTCCTTAGCTGCAACTTAGAGCGATTCATCAAATGTCCTGCTGATATGTAGGCAAAATACTTGCACCTCTTTGCCTCATTTACATCTCCCAGGCCTTATAACTTTTTTCTCTTCATTTTTCTTATATAATGTTGGCAAATATTTCACTTGATATTCTTCCTTTGAAAGGTTGCATGTTTGTTTATTTTCTCCTAGTCAATAGTGCATTATGCCTTTAATCATATTCTATGTGCTCATATTTATTTATGGGATCTATCCTTTATTCAATTCCAATTGTCAACCTGCATTGTTCGTCACTGCATTTAGTTATGTCTTTATCTAGTATCATTATATTGGCTATTTCCATATTTATGACTGGATCCAGACCTTCATATTTCATTGCTAAATAATATTTTTGTTTGTTCTAATTTCTATAGACTCAGCATGTGCATGTTTGAACTTAACAGACATTTTTCAGTAGTGAATTTTTCAATGATAAAACATTGCCCGTTTCCTGGTCTACACCAGAAATCGGGAGGTTGTCTTGAGTATCCTGTTTCTATCTGCAATATTAAAATGAATAAATTACTTAGAATAATATAATATTTTAAAAATGAGATTTGAATCTAACCACCTTTCAAAAAATATTTACACTCCTAAAAATAAGCCATGGTCACCTTTGGGAACTAATGTGGTAACTGCAAAATCAATTACTACATCTGTGCTCAGCTTTCAATTAATCTATCACACTATAATTACAGAGATTTATTCAAGTCTGATAATTTATTCAAGTCAACAATGTGCACATTTAAATCTCTAAAAAATTGCTACATGTTACTTTTTTTGGTAATGGAATGCTAAAGTTGCAGAGTCCAAGTCTCTCAGTGGCTGTCCTAGAATATCAGGATCTTATTCTAGGTTCTATGGCTTAGTTTGACACTCATGTTAATGTTAATTGTTAAACAATTGTTAAATTGTTAATTGTTTATTGTTAAAATATTAATTTTTAATTGTTAAAATGTTAAGTTATTAAAATGTTAATTGTTAAACAATTGCTAACTGTTAACTTAAAGGATTGTCATGTTTCCCAGCTCTTATTTACCTTCTTTAAATCCATATATTCTTTGTTCTAATTACTGGTTAAATGCCATAAAACTAGACCAAGAGAAATATTCACTGAGACTATATCACTGAGAAATATTCACTATTGTAAGATAAACCACAATGCTTATGACTTTGTTGTGAACTGCCAACTCTTACTAAATCAAATGAATGATATTTTCAGATAACAAAGAAAAAATGCTCAAGATGCAATAGATCAAAAGAGTCCATAATAATAATTTTATATTAATGTTAATCAAGCTGCTTGAAATATTCACTCCTTAACACATATGATATTTTCTATATATGTTTTAAAACTTCCGTAAAAGTTTTTCAGAAAATCTGCAATATTTAAAAAACAAAGGTTCTCAAATATAAACATATAAGCCCATCTTACTTGTTGAAAAATTGTTAGTTATCAACAAAATTTTTATATTTGATTTGATTTGGGGGAATAAGTCTCTACTATAATATTTCAAATACAATCTAAATATTTTGAAGATTGGAAGTTTATTTCTGACAGATGGAGAAGCAGAGTATTTAAAGTTGGCTTGTTCCACAAAAACCTATTTCTAGTGTCTTTGTTTCCTTTTCAAAAATCATCAGCCAGAACAGTGAGCCAATTTACTATTAGTTTCATTGATCTTTTCCACTGATCTTACACGACTGTAAAGAATTTTGTCAAAGGCTTTCCAAACATCTAAGTTTAAAATCCTCTTTAACTCCTTTCCCACATTTGTCTACCTGGAGTGAAGTCCCTAAAGAATTTTACAAAAAGTAGTGAGTGATTCCTTTTATTCCCTACATGTGTGTTGTCTGTTCTTAATCAAGCTGAGCTTTTCAAAGTGGTCCCATTTGATCTCTAAAAATAGTTTCTGAAAGTTTTCAACATAACCTAAAGTTAAAGAAAGCTCTAAAATATCTTCATGTGTTTCCAAGACTAGGCTTCTGTATTTTGTTTTGGCCATAAATTTAAAGGGACATTTGATTAATAAAATCATATATTTTATATATACATATTCATATATATGTACAGAGTGTCTCTTGCCCACGCGCCTGGCTGTCTTTGCAAGGGACTCTCGGAGGGGGACGGCTCCAGCTTCCCTCCCTGCCCCGAACAGAGCTCCCATGGCAGGAGACCTCCAGAGCCTAGCCACAGCCATGTTTAAGGCCCCTCTTCACACATTCGGACAAGCCTCATGCATGAAGGTACCGGCAGAGGAACCCAGGTGTGTGGGACCCGGGGCTGAGACCTCCAAGCATGTTCAGATGGGACTTGGCCTCTTCCGCCCAGATTTTCCATTTTCCAGTAGCTAGGCAGTCACACCCAGGGACTGTCCCCTGTGCCGTGTAATCCCACCAATGACCAACATCCAGAAACTTAAAAACAAGCTCCCAGAAGCCTGCTACCATTTTGTAGCCACGAGATATTTTATAGCCTACTTCTCCCTCTGAGAGAACCTGGCAAGCTACTGAGGGTTTCCTGTCCACATGGGAGAGCCTCACAAATTCCCCATGGTGTATTCATATGCCCAAACTAGTAACAATGCTGGGTCTCATTCCCCTGACCCTGAAAGAGCCTCCAATGTGGCATCATTGGGAAGGACGAGTAAGGAAAGGCTTCTAAAATCTCAGGGCTAGAACAAATGGAGACTTTACTAAGACAGCTCGAGAAATTTGACGATCAATGGGATGATGATGATTATGATGATGATGATGGTCTATGTACATAAATACCTATGAATTGTACATGCTCACATTTATAGTCATGTCAAAAGCTGCATATTTTCTTCTATTATAGTGAAGGTTATATGAGAAGTTATATAATTTGCTATCCATTGCCAAAGTAAGAGGTAAGGAACTACAATGTTTTTCAGAGAATTTTCCTGAAACTACTAAATCATTTTTCTTTCAGAGCAATTTGCAATAAATATCTATACAGTGTTAAATATACAAGTTTAAATCCCATTTTTTCCATTTTGAAATGTCTCATTAAGATATCAGACCGTAATATTTTTCCCTGCTCAGGATATATGTGTGATTCTGGGCAAATATCTCAAATTCTTGAACTTCTCTAATCTGGATTTTCTATGAAATGAGAATCAAAAACTTCAGGGAATGCTAAAAAATACATATGATTACTGTCCTAAAAAATCTTGGTCTTGATATGTTTCCCCTGTTTTATGTTATAATGGTACTTGTTTGAAAACTTCATACAGTCACACAAGTTTTCTCAGTTTTTAGCTCCCTATGGATTAAACTGAGTCTCCCCATATATACTTAATAACATATTTTCCATTTTTTAAGAACAATGTTTTTCAAATTAGTTTCTAATTCATGAATTTAATTCATGGATTCATTGGCATTTTTTAAATGAATTTCTGGAGGAAAGAAAGTACAGCAGACAGTGTTTTCTTTGTACACTGCCTACCTGATTTTGTCCCCCTGGTACCACAATGGTCTCCTGAACAGTACCTGAAGTTAGCCCTGAGCATAGAAGTAGGAGTAAGTCTCAAAAACCTCTAGGTGTGACCCCAAAACAAAGCAAAACAGACAAATGAGAAAAGATAAATGATGTTCTATCTATATTTGATGAGTGATTTTTTTTAGTATATTCAAACTTATATATTTAAAAATGATCTGGGGAGCACCCCGGGCTTCCCTCCCCTCCGGACTGCCGGCCGAGTGGCCAGCACGCCGACCCCAAGCGCCGCCGCCGTCCTGTCTTCCGGCAAAGGTCTGTGACGCTCCCTCGACCCGCCCTTCCGGACCCAGCCTGCTCTGCGGCCCTGAGCACCCCGGGCTTCCCTCCCCTCCGGACTGCCGGCCGAGTGGCCGGCACGCCATCCCCAGCACGTTGACCGCTGTCGGGTTGTGGGAAAGGGGCGTGACCTAACCACCAGGGGGTGTGGCCTAATAAAAGTGGGCGTGGCCTCATTGCCGGCGGCAAGTAGTTTCCTCAACATCCTATCCAAGACTAACATCCTAGCTATTCGCAAGCAGTAGGACAATAAAACACAAGACTTCACATAAAAACTGAAGGAAATATCTCAGTAGGAGACCAGGTTCTACAACCGGCAAGTAAAAAGCCAACCACTATTAACTGAGCCTATCTACAATCCTTTTTCGCAACAAAAGGAAACAGGGACACTCATCATCAAGGGCCCTCTTTCATATCACCACAAACAACATGAAGAAACAGCGAAAATCCCCATTGCAACCAGAGGACGATCAAAGGAGTCCGGAAACCTCAATGGGCGCCTCCTACAAACTTGACCTCTCTGAGAAAGAATTCAGACTTGAAATCCTCAACATGTTCAATCAACTCAATGCAAAGATGGACAACTTCAAGGAAGACCTGGCGGAAACAATACAACAGACAGCCGACAAAATACGGGAAGAAATGAGAGCAGAAATAAAAAACCTTCAAAAAGAAATGAAGGATTCCATGCATGAAATCAAAAACTCTCTGGCTTCCCTCAACAATAGGATGACTGCAGCCGAAGACAGAATCAGTATGCTTGAAGATGAGCTGCAAGAGGCCTACAGGCAACATCAAACCATGGCAAGAGACCTCAAAATAGCTCTAGCCAGAATCAGAGTCCAAGGGGATGAATTCAAGAGGAACAACATTAGAATCATTGGACTACCAGAACCACAGGGAACCAACCCCAATGAAAAAGACACAGTCAAACAAATCATTGCGGAAAACTTCCCACAGCTGGACAATGCGGGCATCCAGATTCAAGGCGCCCAAAGAGTGCCAGCTAAAAGAGATCCTAACAGAAAAACCCCAAGACATATCATAGTTACAATGATGGACATCTTCCAGAGAGACACAATACTCCAAGCAGCAAGGTCCAAGAAGGAAATCGCATACAAAGGAGCACCCCTTAGGCTCACAGCAGATCTATCAGAGGAAACCCTCCGAGCTCGAAGGCAATGGTGGGATATAGTGAAAAAACTCAATGAAATCAACGCTTCACCAAGAATATTTTATCCGGCTAAACTCTCAAACTAGAAGGAATCATACACTACTTTGGGGATAAACAACAGCTCAGAAATTTCATAGACTCAAAACCAAATCTAAAAGAAGCACTAAAGGGGCTATTGTAAGACAAGAACAACCACTACAAGCACAACAAACCCTTGCACAAAGACGGCACAAAATCCCATAACAATAATCTCCCTTAATGTCAATGGTCTGAATTCACCAATTAAGAGACACAGACTGGCAAAATGGATTCAGAGACTCAACCCAACATTCTGTTGCCTGCAAGAAACACATCTGAATAGCCAGAACAAACACAGACTCAAAGTCAAAGGATGGAAAACAATCCTGCAAGCAAACAACTCCCTCGAGAAAGCTGGGGTGGCTTTACTAGTATCGGACAACATAGACTTCAGGTTGAGAAAGATTAGAAGGGATAGTGAAGGCCACTTTTTATTAATCAAGGGATGTGTACATCAGGAAGAAATCACACTCCTAAATGTCTACACACCCAATGAGGGACCAGCTAAATACCTACAACAGCTGCTAAGAGACCTCGAGAAGGACATCTCGAGCAACACAATAGTAGTTGGAGACTTCAACACCGCACTGTCTCCTCTGGACAGATCTAGAAGATTAAAACTCACCAATGAAATACTGGCTTTGAAGGAAGAAATAGAAGAGAGAGGGCTAATAGATCTATACAGGGCTTTATATCCCCAAAAAAAGGAATACACATTCTTTTCCAGTGCACATGGAACATTTTCCAGAATAGACCATGTGCTGGGCCACACAACATACCTCAACAGAATCAACAAGATAAACATTGTACCAGCTATCTTTTCAGACCATGATGCACTGAAGATAAAACTTAACTGTGGACAGATGCAGAAAACCAAATCAAACACCTGGAAATTAAATAGCTCGATATTGAACAATGAGTGGGTCAGGAAGGAAATCAAGGAAGAAATCAAAAGGTACATAGAAACAAATGAGAATGAAGACAAGAGCTACCAGAACCTGTGGGATGCAGCTAAAGCCGTTTTAAGGGGAAAATTTATAGCTCTGCAAGCATATCTCAGGAAGGAAGAAAGGGCCCACATAAATAACTTGACTTCACAGCTCAAGACCTTAGAAAAGGACCAACAAAAGGAGCCAAAACCAGGCAGAAGGAAAGAGATAATAAAACTTAGAGCAGAAATTAATGACATGGAAACCTAAAAGACAATTCGGAAGATCAGTGAAACCAAGAGCTAGTTCTTCGAGAAAATAAACAACATTGATAAACCACTAGCAAGACTCACAAAGAAAGAGAGAGAGAGAACCCTTATAAGCCGAATCAGAAATGAAAAGGGGGACATCACAACAGAAACCAATGAAATTCAAAAGATCATCAGAGACTACTTTGAAAATCTCTATGCCACGAAACAAGAGAACCTAGAAGAAATGGATAAATTCCTCGACTCCTATAATCTCCCAAGGCTGAACCAAGAAGATCTGGAGTACCTGAATAGTCCAATTAACATCAAGGAAATTGAAATGGTAATCAAAAGTCTCCCCAAAAACAAAAGCCCAGGTCCAGACGGATTCACTAGTGAGTTCTTCCAAACATTTAAAGAGGACCTTTTGCCAGTCCTTCTCAAGCTCTTCCAGGAAATTGAAGAAACAGAAACCCTCCCTAACAGTTTCTATGAGGCTCATATCTCCTTAATACCAAAAGCAAACAAAGACACCACAAAAAAAAAACAAAACTACAGGCCAATATCCCTGATGAACACAGATGCAAAAATTCTCAACAAAATATTAGCAAATAGAATTCAACAACTCATCAAAAAGATCATACACCACGACCAAGTGGGATTCATCCCGGGGATGCAAGGATGGTTTAACATCCGGAAATCAATCAATATAATCCACCATATCAACAAAAGAAAAGATAAAAATCATATAATCATATCAATAGATGCAGAGAAAGCATTTGATAAGATCCAGCATCCGTTTATGATGAAAACACTAGCCAAAATGAGTATAGAAGGGACCTTCCTCAATATAGTCAAAGCCATTTATCACAAGCCTATGGCAAGCATTGTCCTCATTGGGGAAAAACTAAGAGCCTTCCCTGTAAGAATCACGGAGATTCTTCTGGCAGCGATTTATTAAGAGACCTTCTCGGGAAAGAAGAGGAACGAGGGACGAACGAGGAGGAACCCATCCCTAGCTAGGCAGCTTCCCTCCTTTTTACCCCTCGCTGCCTCCTTATGCCCAAGTGTCTGCAGCTGATAGGTTAGTTACAGCTTATGGGCGTGGCAAGACATCCTGTTTCCTTATTAGGAGTTGTTTTCGAAGCACACAGGTGTTGATTACAAAGAACTCTACAAAGCATGGTCCCGTGGAGGCTCTCCACAGTTCCCCCTTTTTGTTTTAGAACAGCAAGTCTGTGTAGCGACCTCGGCCCCCTTGGCCTTAACCGTCATTGGGAGCCCTCTCGCTTGTAGGTCCCTGTCTTAGGTTGGTCCAAGGGTCAGGTGGGGTATAATGCACCCTTTCAAACTCCTCAACTACAGGAGGTCCCCTGCAGTTAAGGGCTCTCAGCTGCATAATACCTTTGCTACATCCAGCTAGACCTGATTGTTCTAAGCGAGATTATTGTTTCAGTGTTGCAAGCCAAAGCCACCAGGATAGCTGTGCTTCCAGGACCGCGAATGCCTGTAAATACCACGCCTTTGTAAATACATGTTCTTGCTGCATTTTGTATAGACACCAGGCAAAAAACCCAAAGCAGCGCGAAGCAATAAGGATAGTACTGCTCCCACCCCCACCCACTCTTTGATAAATGGAGGGGACTTTCTACTCTGGTTTTATCAAGATGGGTAAGGACAGGATTAAAGCAGGCCATGTTGTAGCAATGGCCCAGAAAGCTGCTTCTTCAGCTCGTACTGACACAGGAACCAGGCTGAGCAGGAGCACCAGTTTGCACATCTTGGTCTACTGGAGGCGCGGTCTTCTGTGTCAGGTGTTCAGGAATTCACACTGGTTTTACCCTGTCCTGCGGAAAAACACAAACAAAACTCCTGGCCCAGGTTAACACGGGTTCCTTGAACTATCTTAGTAAGGTTGCCTCGGCAGTCCTAGGTACAACACAGCTCACGCTTGAAAAAATACTCTAAAGTTACTAGAAGCCTCCGCAGCCGGGGCTTTTATCTCCATGCCTGTGAACAGAAAGAGAGAGAAGCTCCAACACGAAAGGACATCCCAGAGGTAAACGAGAAGGTGCTCTTGTTAAATCATTCCTTTCTCCTTCAGGAACCTGTGAATTTCAAGGAAAGGGTAGAAGTAAAGTATTATTAATTCAAAATATGGAGGCCTGGCATGGTCTGATCCACGACCTGAAAAATAAGAGTATAAGGAAAGGTCTTAATGTGACCTCATGAAATGTGTAAGGAGCTAGAGGCCTTTGCTCTAGGTCCTCTGACGCCGGCTCCTCTTCTTTCCTTGTGACTTCCAGCTGAGATCAGTTTGGCGATGAATCAGAGCTGGAATTTGAAGGGTTGTGAGACTCTGTTGGTCTGAGATCCAGATCAGGTGGTTGAATTCTGCTTCTGATGAGAGGTAAAGGGACCCAAAGTTTCCCAGCGGGGTTATCATCTGTTGAAACAAAAGCATAGCCTTTTCCTCGAATGAGGAGTTTTCCTGCTACATTCAATTGAGAAAATACCTCCTTTTTGTATTTGATTTAACATTCCATATATCCACTGAAAATGTAGAGGTGGTGGGCTTAAGGCCGCAGTGTTCTATACTGAAAAGGGGTTGTAGTAACTGTATCAGGGCAGGAAATAAGCTGTGCTTCCTGCCGTCCCTGGCTGCAGCGATTATACTTATTGGAGCTCTGAAACTCCACACTGGGGAAAGGGGCTGAAACTGGGAACATCTGCTGATTTTGTGAGGCCTGAGGCTGTCCCCCTTGCACGTTTCCCGAATTGGGGTTACCCACTGCATCAAAATTAAAGCGACAATCTCTGGCCCAATGATTTCCTCTCTTACACCGGGGACAGGGCCCGGGAGGTGCAAGTCTGGCTCTGCAGTCTCTGGCCCAGTGGTTTCCCTTCTTACACCTGGGACAGGGCCCAGGACGTGCTCTCATAGCACTGCATGGGGGTGCTTTGCAATCTCTACGAAAGTGGCCTGGTTTTCCACAATTAAAACATCTTTTCTGAGCTTGTCTCTGTAAGGCATAGACCTGCACTTTATGTTTCGCAGAGCCAACATTCCAGCATGCTTCCAAGTACCCAAATATGTCTTCCTTCTCCTTAATAGGGCCCAGAATGGCCTGGCAATCCTCATTAGCATTTTTAAAGGCCAATAGTTTAGTCAACAGCTCCTGAGTTGCCTTATCCTTAACCTGCATTTCAATAGCTTTCATCTACCTTCCTATGAAATCTGCATAAGGTTCTGAGGCTCTCTGGAAAATCTTTGTAAAACTTCCCTTAAATTCTGCTTCTGCCTCAACCTTCTCCCATGCACGCAGGGCTGCGTCATGGACATGAGCAAGAACAGCACGAGGCAAGGTGACTTGCCTTTCTGGGTCTCGCCATTTCCCTTTACCAGTTAACATCTCACAAGTCAATTTAATCCCTGAAAAGTTTTGTCCAGCATGGCCTAGGCCTTGAAGCTTTGCCTTGGCCTCATTATAGAGCCACATTCTCCACTCCAAGTACTGAGAACGACTTAAGCATGTCTTAGCAACCATGTGAAAATCATGAGGTACCCAGTAGGACTTTTTACTCCAGTATGCAAGATACTCCCTACAGTACGGAGATATAGGCCCATACAAGACACAGGCCTGTTTGAAACGACTGAGAGAATCCATCCTTAACCTACGATAAGATGGCTGCTGCTTCTTCTCTGCCTGGACTGGGCGATTGGGAGCATGTCCCGAGCAGTCTGGAGGCTCCTTGGCTGAGTCACTCTTGGATTCAGAATCTGAGTAAGTGATAGACTCATAACCCGCATCACTTCCATCTAATGCACTGGACGTGGAGCTATATTCCTCAGTCTGAGAAATATTTATACTTTGACAACCTTTTCGAGGCTTAGGTGTGGGAGGCCCTGAGGCCGTATTATTCCTAATGTTCTCCACATCAATTGCACTATTCAAAAACAGGAGAATAGAATTAACAATCTCCCATGTAGTCCAGAATTCCCCGGGGATCTTAGTCCCTTTCTTAGATGCCCTAGAGACATTATTCTTTTTTTTTTTTAATTTATTTATTTTTAATTAGAGAATCACCGTGAGGGTACAGTTACAGATTTATACACTTTTGTGCTTATACTTCCCTCATACAAAGTTTGGGAACCCATCCCTTCACCAGTGCCCATTCTCCACCACCCGTAAACCCAGTGTCCCTCCCACCCTCCCCAATCCCATCTCCCCCCCACCCCACCCTGCCACTGTGGCAAGGCATTCCCTTCTGTTTTCTCTCTCTAATTAGCTGTTGTGGTTTGCAATAAAGGTGTTGAGTGGCCGCTGTGCTCAGTCTCTAGCCCTCATTCAGCCCGCAACTCCCTTCCCCCACATGGCCTTCGACTACAATGTAGTTGGTGATCGCTTCTCTGAGTTGACCTTTCCCCGGAACGTGAGGCCAGCCTCGAAGCCATGGAGTTAACTTATCTCCAAATCTTGCTTTCTAGAGTTCCTTCGTCTGGGAACCATGGGTTAACCTCATAAACTACTTTAAGGCAGGACTGGAGTTGGTCTCTGGAAATGTAGAGTTCCGGGTCTCCTATTCTGCGGGAGAGAGACTGAATCAAATTCATAAATGACTTGCCCTCTTCAGTCCGGCTCGAAAAAATATAAAAGATTTTGAGAAGGCCCAGAATCTGCACCATTTTAGTGGGGGATTGCTGTTCGGATTCTAATCCGCAGCACACTAAAAAATCCTGATTTCCCGCTCACTTTCTAGAGTGGGCTGCACCGAACGCTTATTCTTACCTTTAGTTGATAGTTCGGGCCCACCCAGGCACGCCAGCTGTAAGAAATCACGCAACCCGGAGATTCTTCTGGCAGCGATTTATTAAGAGACCTTCTCGGGAAAGAAGAGGAACGAGGGACGAACGAGGAGGAACCCATCCCTAGCTAGGCAGCTTCCCTCCTTTTTACCCCTCGCTGCCTCCTTACGCCCAAGTGTCTGCAGCTGATAGGTTAGTTACAGCTTATGGGCATGGCAAGACATCCTGTTTCCTTATTAGGAGTTGTTTTCGAAGCACACAGGTGTTGATTACAAAGAACTCTACAAAGCATGGTCCCGTGGAGGCTCTCCACACTTCCCTCTGAGAACAGGGACGAGACAAGGATGCCCACTCTCTCCACTTCTGTTCAATATAGTACTAGAAGTACTTGCAATAGCGATTAGGCAAGAAAAAGACATTAAGGGCATTCAGGTAGGAAAGGAAGAAATCAAGCTCTCACTATTCGCAGATGATATGATACTATACTTAGAGAACCCTAAAACCTCTACCAAGAAACTCCTAGAAACAATAGACTCGTACAGTAAAGTTGCTGGCTATAGAATCAATACCCAAAAGTCCATGGCTTTCCTATATGCAAATAATGAGAGAGAAGAAATTGACCTGAGAAAAACAATCCCATTCACAATTGCGCCTCAAAAAATCAAATACCTCGGAATCAGCTTAACAAAGGAGGTAAAGGACTTGTATAATGAAAACTATAAAACACTACTTCAGGAAATAAAAGAGGACACGAGGAAATGGAAAGACATCCCCTGCTCAGGGATTGGAAGAATTAATATTGTCAAAATGGCAATTCTCCCCAAAGCATTGTACAAATTCAATGCGATCCCTATAGGGATACCCTTGACATTCTTCAAAGAAATGGAGCAAGCGCTCCTGAAATTCATATGGAACAATAAGCCCCCACGAATAGCTAAAGCAATCCTTGGGAAAAAGAAAATGGGAGGAATCAACCTCCCCAACTTCCAACTCTACTACAAAGCGGTAGTCATTAAAACAGCATGGTACTGGAACAAAGGCAGAGCGGCAGACCAATGGAACAGGGTTGAATACTCTGACATACACCCCCAAATATATGATCATCTAATCTTTGATAAGGGAGCAAGAAATGTGAAGTGGAGCAAGGAAAGCATGTTTAACAAATTGTGCTGGCAAAACTGGACGGCTACATGCAAAAAAATGGGCTTAGACCTCCATCTATCACCATGTACAAAAATCAGATCAAACTGGATTAAAGACCTCAACATCAGACCAGAATCCCTAAGGTACATTGAAGATAAGGTCGGCAAAACCCTCCACGACATTGAAGCCAAAGGTATCTTCAAAGCTGACACGCCACTGGCTAAGCTAGTGAAAACAAAGATAAATAAATGGGACTATCTCAAACTAAGAAGCTTCTGCAACTCAAAAGAAACAGTGACCAAAATACAAAGACAGTCTACAGAATGGGAAAGGATATTTATGCAGTTCCCATCCGATAAAGGGTTGATAACAAGGATATACAATGCACTGTTTGAACTCCACAAGAAGAAAACTGCCAACCCGATCAAAAAATGGGCTGATGAAATGAACAGAAACTTTTCCAAAGAAGAAATCCGAATGGCTAAGAGGCACATGAGAAAATGTTCAACATCACTAATCATCAGGGAGATGCAGATCAAAACAACAATGAGATATCATCTCACACCACAGAGTCTGGCCCACATCCCCAAAAACAAAAGCAACCGGTGTTGGCGTGGATGTGGGGAGAAACGGACTCTCCTTCACTGCTGGTGGGAATGCCAACTGGTTCAGCCCTTTTGGAAAACAATATGGACGATTCTCAAAAAGTTAGAAATTGAGCTCCCATTTGACCCAGCAATACCACTCCTGGGAATATATCCCGGAGAGGCAAAAAGGTATAGTAGAGATGACATCTGCATCTCCATATTCATTGCCGCTCTGTTCACAATAGCCACAATATGGAAAAATCCAGAGTGCCCAAAAACAGATGATTGGCTAAAGAAACTCTGGTATATTTACACAATGGAATACTATGTAGCTGTCAGGAAACATGAAGTCATGAAATTTGCATACAAGTGGATCAACATGGAAAGTATCATGTTGAGTGAAATGAGTCAGAAAGAAAGAGACAGACATAGAAAGATTGCACTCATATGTGGAATATAATGTAACTGAGAGTACAAGTTGGCAACGATGCAACTTCTGGCAGATATCTCTCTGGACTTAGTTACTAAAATACTAAATTACAGAAACCCAAAACTGAGAGGCCGCTAAGTGTGGTCACTCGACCTCATACCTCTTCATCCTCAGCAATGGAAAACAAATTATCTAATGCTTCCTTTTCAGCAGGTCTGACTTTAGGGGAGAGACTCTCCAAACAATAATAGTGAGTTTTGTTGAAATATTGTATGCAATCAAAGTGAAAGTAAAGTGAAATTTATTAGTTACACAGGCGGGGGGGGGCTTAGGGTGGGGGGGCTAGGGACGTGGGGGGGTTGGGGTGTGAGGGGGCGGGGTTGAGCTATACTGGATTCTTGGTGGTGGAATATGAGCACTGGTGAAGGGATGGGTATTCGAGCATTGTATAATTGAGATTTAAACCTGAAAACTTTGTAACGGTGACTCAATAAAAAATTAAAAAAAAATAAAAATGATCTGGGATGTTTTCTCACCTAAAAAGCTTTAGAGCTTCAAATATATTGCTTTTTGTACAAATAAAATATTGAGTGAGTCCTTGGCAAATACTTTGAGAGAGAAGAACCAATGATTAAATAGTTATTGTTATAATTTCCATATTTTCCATGAATAAAAGTAAAAAAACAAATTTGTTAATCAAGAAAATGTTTTTCTTTTCTCTTTCGGTATACCCATAGAATAAAAGAACCATATTTCTTGTATGAAAGTATTAGTTTTCCAAAGAATCATTCACTAAAGACTCAAGAAACAGAGTACATTCAAAATAGTCTACAGATATTACAGATACTTGCAGAAGTTTTACACAAAATCACATTTTATTGCTTCTAAATATTTTCTTTTTTATTCTTATCTTTATTCTTATCCTCTTTATTTGGATAAAGTTACGGGAAAAATTGCTTTTATTCTGTATTAGATAATTTACTATTTAATTATAAATAGCAAATAGACATCTATTACATAAACACAAATTCATTTTGCAATAAAAATGACATACAGCACTTAATGCATATCAAATTATATATGAATAACTTATTTCACAATGACCTTATAAAATAAATACTTTTTTATTTTATAAGATAAAAAGTATTTATTTTTTATCTTATAAAATAAAAAAGAAGAAAGATAACATGATTTAGGTAGCTTGACAAAGATTAAAAGTCATTTACAAATCTCTGGGACTGGAGCTGTAGCACAGTGGTAGGGCATTTGCCTTGCATTCTACCGACCCAGGTTTGATTCCCAGCATCCCACATGGTTCCCCCCAGCACTGCCAGGAGTAATTCCTGAGTGCCTGAGCCTGGAGTAAACCCAAGTGTGACCTAAAAAGGAAAAAAAATAGTCATTTACACAACTCTGACCTGACTCCTAGTCTTTAAATAAAGCTAAATTTTATTTTATTCATCAAATAATTTCTTTCTTGGGGGTTGGCACACCAAGCAGTGCTCAGGAATTATTCCTGGCTCTGCACTCCTGGTGGAGTTCAGAAGACCATATGGCGTTCTTGGGATTCAGCATCCAGGATTGGCTGAATGCAAGGCAAATGACCTACTCACTGTACTGGTGCTCAGCTCCAAAATAATTTTATTTTTTATGTAAAACACATATTGTATTCTCTTGCAGTCCTTCCACTTTCCCTAGATATAGCTGAATATATTGTTTTATTTTCAAACTAAAAGGCATTAAAATGCCTTTCTCATTCACTACATTCTCCTGTGGGCTTCTTTGAATATAATTCGCCTATAAGTGATATCTAAAACTACAGTTTTAGACATGATTGATTAAATTGTAGGTAAGAATTACATCCATGTTTACTCAGTTGATAAACTGGGTGATCAATAGCATAGAAATCCTCTGGTATAAATACCATGAGTATCAAGAGGACCATTTGATTTAAATAAATATTTTTTTTAATTTTTAACTTAAAATAAAAGTATAAGAAATTAGGTAAGTGTGAGAAAGTAAAATGAACCTACACATATTTTGGTATAGAATTTAGTGAAAGTAATAAGCAACAAATTGAAATGGTAAAAGCTGAGCTTCTTGTCTGGGGATACAGGGATTATTTTATTTTTCAATAAATCACCCAAATATAAGCACTTCTCATTAGTGGAATTGACTGCCATGGACCAAAATTATGCTCAAAATATCTAAAATTTTGCAATAATGAGATTTCTGAAAAAAAATTGTCTTGCCTGTATAGGATGCTACTTTGCCTTTTAAAACAAGACAATACTAGACAAATTGAAAAACCGACTAGATCTGTCAAAGAGCAGAAGTCACAGGGAAAATAACCACTCAAAATACTGACTGAGGCATCCCCAGAACATGTAGCATAGAACTCAAGGTTTCATTGTCTGCAATAGACAATACCAGATACTATAAACTAGCTTAAACGCACAAGTAATAATGTGATCAATTGCTGAAGGGTTTCCCTAAAAGCGAAGTGAGCATGTCTAAAGGCAACAACATTGGTGATAAAACTTGATTCTTCATAATTTCCTTCTAGTAGCCCAACATATTATCACAAAGAATATCCTAGACATCCTAAAAAACATAACCATGATGCTCAGAAGGAGTTTTTTTTTTTAAAAAGCAGTTATCATTAAAACCTAGCCAAACAACCCCTGGTATGATTTCTTTCCCTTTCAGAATTATTATTTCTCTCCAGTAATATTTCCCTCCAGAACTATTAATGATGAGATCCCACTGGATCCAATGTTGTACTGGACAAATGGTATGGTTCCTATAATAACAGATTTTGTTTTATCCAGTTAGATTAAAAAATACTACATATCCTGGAATTAAAAGAAATAAGATTTGGGAGCAGGAGCGATAGCATAGCTGGTCCGGCATTTGCCTGGCATACAGCCGACCCAGGTTCCCTTCCCAGCATCCCACATGGTACCCGAGCACCTCCAGGAGTAATTCCTGAGTGTAGAGCCAGGAGAAAACCCTGTGCATTGCCCGGTATGCCACCTAAAAAGCCAGGGGAAAAAAAGAGAGAAATAAGATTTTAATGCTCACAGATACTAAAGCATACAAAAGACTTTTGACTGGGGAATACAGAAAGGTCATTCATAATCTGAGTAGATAAAGAGAAGAGAACATGGCCTTGAGGCTCAGTCTTTAAAGAAGGGGTTTGGTGAATTTGAAGCATAACTTGAAAATGAGAATTTAGGATGGGAAATATGAGGTCGCAGAAGCAGTCTTTCTAGTCAAAGGAGAAATTTATTGGTGGAGGTTGCTTTTTTATTTGCTTGGTTAGTAGCCATGTCATGCAGATGACATGTTTGTTATATTTATTGGATATGGGGGACTCGGCAGCATTGTTTCTTCATTCAAAAACTTAGTGACAAGCACAAAAATTACATCCATAATGCATATTGTGGATAAATATTAAGCATTTATTTTACACTTGATTTAGAAATTCCCTTCAAATTTATCTTACTGCTAACTGATGGTTTTATAACAAATACTATCATAAACAGGATCATGAGGTTATAATTGTATAGATATTATAATTTTGTAACCTGATTGTACAATTATTTTTAACAACACAGTAAATCAAATTTTAAAGCTCTGATTGTTTTATATCTTTACCAGCTCCAATAAAATGGTTTTTTGAACTTTCTCCCTTAGTTTAATCACTTTATTGTGTTAAAATTATTCGTGTATTTTTTCTTTTATTTATGATGGTAACTTTTCTTTATTTCAGACATGAATTTTAAAATAATATGAATTATGTTCTAATAGAAAGACAAATTTAGCATGTTTAACTTTTAACAATAACAGCTTTTGAGCATAATTTATTAAAACATTTACATGCTATGAATAAATAATCCATTTTAGTCAGAATAATGAAACTGTTTTTCATCTAAAAATATAAATTATTTGTTGTATTTGCTTTGACTTTGTTTTGCCTTACAGCATTAAAAAACTTTCTAGTTTCCACTGATTTGTGGAAGATGTTAGTAAGTGTTTCAGATTTTTTATTATTATGTCCAGTTATTCTTTGATTATCAAGACTCAGATGGCTAAGTTTTATATTTAAGTGGAAGTTGGCTTATATTTGATAGGCTTGAAAATTTTGAAAAATAATTTTGTATCTACCAGTATAAGTTAGAAATAAAGCTATTATAAGATCTTACTAATATAAACAAATGTGATTTATTTATAATAATTTTATTATTTTTAAAAGTATATAATAGTTTTAAAGGAGACAGTAAATAATATATATTCCCATAATTTTACCACAAAAATGTACTAATATAATTATAAGATGAATGTAAATCATATGAATTGGGATATATATGTTTATATTCAAATAGTTAAAAGAACAGAATATGATAAGACTAGTTTTCCTGCAAATATTTATGCTTTGGTTGACATGTCATTGAGAGATTCTGCATTTTTAGCATCTCTAACTTGTAGCTTTCTTTTTTGTAAACTTTATTTCCCATCTTATATTGTGAAAAATTGATAGACGCATCAGTATAAACTAAAATTCTATGTATTACTATAATTGTTGAAAAAAATGCAGAAATGGAACAATGATAAAACTGATAATAATAAACACTTTATAATTATTAATGTCATGTTTATTATACCAAACATCCAATAGCAGATTATTTTTGAATATCCACGTTCTTTTTTATATACTGGAATATTGTCAAGGATCCATATCAATTAATAAGGGTGAAAACCAGGGAAGATGACATCAAAAGTACATGTAAGCAATTTTATTCAACTACACAAATTCAAAAGTTACTAGTTTATAGAGGACAATTTTCAGAAAGTTTGAGATTATTATTTTGTTTTATAGTTCACTATTATCAAAAGAAAGTTAATTAAACATGATATCTTTAAAGATACATTCCTCCTGGGACAAAGCATACGTTATCCTTTTATAATTTAGCATGCATTTGCAAGACATAAAATTGCCTTAGAAAATCACTAGAAACAACAAAAATGCTCCATAAAATACTCATTTATAATGACACATATGTGAACATAATGAAGCACTCAGAATGAAGTAAAATTAACATTGAAACAAGCATTTAGTCATTACTAATTATCTTACTTGAATTTTATATACATTCCATGTTTCTTGCTAATGTTTCCCAATCATTAACCTTATTCTAAATAATTTCAATTTAGTTAACAAATTCTGTTTTCTTTCTTGGTGTTCCTAACATTTATTTTCCTGTACAATGTCTATTTATTTGTATCACTTGTATCACTTTTCATCCCGTTGAGCTTCGATTTGCTCAAGCAGTCACCAGTAACATCTCCATTCATCCCTGTCCTGTGCAATAGTAGTAGTCATTCCTTTATTTGACTATTCTAATTATATAAACAAAATTTTGTTTATAATTGTATGCATTTTCTTACATAGGTTCTCATGGCTTTAATATACCTTGTTTTGTATTTATACACGAGTTTTCACAGAAGTGAAAATAGCATTTTTGTTTGCTCTGTTATTTTTGGAGCCTGGCCAAACCCCTTAGCACTCAGGGCTTATTCCTGGCTCTGTGCTCAGTGATCACTCCTGTCAGGGCTCAGGAGACCATATGTGGTGCCAGGGGATCAAGCCCAGGCTATCTTCACACAAAAAAAGCATCTCATGCACTCTAATATCTCTCCAATCCTGAGATTTTTTTCTGTTTTGCAATAGTTTTCTTATATATGACAAATCTAATTTTTGAGCTTCTGAAATTAATATTAATTGAAAGTGTTTAAATCGCTAAATATAGTTCATTAATATACTATTTTTAACATAAAATTAATTTTTACTTTAGCCCTTTTTCCCAATGGAAATTGATTTGCTGAAGAAACATTTAATGATATCATAAAGACGTATTCATTCTCACTAAGAGGGTATACAAATAAAATGAAAAGGAGATGTCATCTCATGCAAGTGAGAATTGTCTGTCTCAAAAAGAAGTGTCATGAAGTGTGCTGGCAGAGTTGTAAAGAAAAAAAAATATTTATCAATTGTTGGTGAGAACGTTGTTTTGTTCATCCCCTATGGAAAACATTATGGAGCCTTCTCAAAAACAATAGCAACACTCAGCCAGATAAGATCCAGAGCTGCTGCTTGCGAAATAGATCCTCTACTCCTAAAGACTATGATCCAAGAGGTCTTCTAACCCATTTTGGCACCCAGAGCGGCTTCTTACAGAAATATCTAGACTGTGAACTGAACTCAAATATCAGAAATCCAAAACCGCGTGTCCGCTGTTACAGCTTCAGGAGCTCATAGAATCTTCATTCTCAGCAATGAAAAAAAAAAATTAAATGATGCCTTTTCAGCAGGCCTTATTGTTGGGGGAAAATTCCAAACAATAATAGTGAGTTCTCTATTGAAATATTGAATGTATTCAAAGTATAGAGAGAATAAAATGAAGATCATTAGTTTTTAGGTGGGGCTGTGTGGGAGGGGGGCATATTGGGGTTCCTGGTGGTGGAACATGTGCACTGGTGAAGGGATGGGGTTCAATCATTATATGACGGAGATTTAAACCTGAAAGCTTTGTATTTTTTTCACAGTGATTCAATAAAATAAAATAAAATTTTAAAAAATAGCAACAACAATAATTAAAAAATAAATAAGACCCAACACTTCCTTCTACCCCAGGAATTCCAGTCCTTGACATCACTATTATTAACATATAAAAATACATGCATCATATATTTAATGCATATTCTTTAAATACTCAAGACCAGGAACAACCTAAAAGCGTAATATCAGATGAAAAAATACACATACATAAAAATTGTATATACACAATGGAATACTATTCAATTATAAGAAAAGTTTAGAACTTGCCATTTCTGTGCCATGGTTGGAGGTAGGATTTAGGTTAGATGAAATAAGTCATGGGGATAAAGGTCAATTTTCTCATATTTGGTATGAGGAAACCAGATTCCTTTCCTCGTGTGTGATACAAAAGGGAACAAGTAAAGGAATAGTCAGTATTTAATTTTAATAGACTTGGACTTTAATCACATAACTGTGGTTACCAGTGATGGGGATGATACATTGCAGGTGGGGAAGAAAGAGGTTGACTGAAGTGTCAGAGGATAGTGGTGTAGGGGACTTTGGCATTTTGATGGTAAGCATAGTGTAGTAACTTTTTTTAAAAATTTATTTATTAGTGAGTCACAGTGAGGGTACAGTTACAGATTTATTTATACATTTTCGTGCTCATGTTTCCCTCATACAAAGTTCGAGAACCCATCCCTTCAGCAGTGCCCATTCTCCACCACAAATAAACCCAGCATCCCTCCCACCCCCCTAATCCCATCTCCCTCCACCCTCCCCTGCCACTGTGGCAGGATATTCCCTTCTGTTCTCTCTCTCTAATTAGGTGTTGTGGTTTGCAATAAAGGTGTTGAGTGGCCATTGTGTTCAGTCTCTAGTCTACATTCAGCATGCTTCACCCTTCCCCCGCATGGCTAGTGTAGTAACTTTTGTATACCACATACATTAATATTAACACTATTATAATTATATTGCCTTGGTATTTTTAGTTAAATTTAAAAATCAAACATGAAAAATAAAGATAATAAAACACCACTTATGTAAGACCCGAGTGGCCTCTGAGTACCACAGGCCTAGTGGCACACTGAATCACTAAATCTGTACCACTGCTCCTAGTATCTCCAGGGGTAACTCCATGATGCCATCAGGTGTAGTCCCTATAAAAAGAAAAATCCTATTCCTGCATAGTCCTCCCTAATTTCCAGAATAAATAAATCTATTCAATCTCTGAGACTTTATGTGATTAATAAATGAAACTGTTTTGTTTTTTCTTAAAATAATGTTGAGATTCATTTTATTAGACAATCACTATATTGTCATTTAGGAACTTCCTGTAATCTAAACTAAACAAGTAGAACTTTTCACTTCAATTTGATTTGGAATTGGTAAATGACTCACTTCTGATTGATTATAATAAAGTCATTTTGACTCCAATGCTAATTATTTGACCTTCTTTCTTATATCAAGAAAGTAGAAGCTACTTTATTTCTTCTTGTGTTATCATGCATTGTCACTTTTTTTTTTTTGGTAGATACTAAACAATAACAAATTTCTTATGTTCAATAGAAGAGAAATTGATTTTCATGCACAAAAAACGAATATGAATTGAAGGTGGGAAAAATACCTCTAGACTTATCAAGGCTGTTGATTTAAGTATTCCCAATATACATTCTACTCTTCATACATATATAAACCCATTATTCTACACTTATACTAAAACTAATTTTAAATAGTTTAATGTTATATGCAACTGAAAATTTCCTGATTAACATAAACAACTATGTGAAGATCTTGATTTAACTTTAGTACTGGTAAAATTTATTTCAGCCAATTAACAGGCAATTTAAAACATTTTAATTATGTCCATATGGTTACATTCACATGTTAAGGCAATAAAGCAGAGAAATTTCTGTTTAGGATATTTTAAATAGTGAGTAGAAGATAAAATTATTCAAGTATTCTTGAAAAGAAAAAAGTTAAGAAAAACTACAGTTTAGTACTAAAAAATAAGAGTTTAAGTTCACAGAGCTGAAAATATTTTTTTTGAAAAAGCATTTTGAATAGGGACAGAAGTCTCCATGTTTTTCTGGGAATACTAATAAATACAGGAGAAAGTAAAACAAAAATATGTCATATCCTCAGGTGTAGTAGGACAGCAGAGAGACAGACACCCCTATAGTCATAGTTGCATGGTTGCATGAAAAACCTACTAAGATGTTTTGCATGTAATTTGTAGTAGATTGTGCAAACTGTAGCTTTCTGGAAAATAAAGAGCACAGAAATTCACAATAGAAGTATAACAATGAATATTCTGACAATTATATCAAAGCCCCTGGATAAAACTGAAATGGCATAAGTTTAAAATCCATGTAAAACAATTTATTTTTAAGTTGAGTCAACCTTTTTATAATTCAAAGAATATTGTTGACATGATCTTCAATAAAATCAGATGGGGAGAACCTTAATTTACCCAGGGATTGAACAGGAGATAAATAGTTTGGGACTATTATCCTGGTGCTTTATTCTACAAAAGATGTAAAAGTTCAAATCCAGGGTTTATGTAAGTGATAAGGCATGCAAATACTTTCTCCAGGTTAAACTTTTTTCCCAAGAATTTTATTCGGAACAGCATCTTGATCAATTGTACCTTGGGATTGGATTATCTGTGGCACTTGATCTCTGATTTTTAAATCTGCTGAGATTTTTGTTTGTTTGTTAAAAGACAAAGGAAATAAAAAAGCTTAAACATGCTTGCTGAAGAGTTAAAGTTGATGAATTAAATATTTTACACTTCAGGTTCTATGATTGTTAAAATTATTTTAACTATTGAACCAACTATTATATTTTCATAGGTTTGAGTTGGGTGCTCTGGGGACAAGCTTATCTAAGCTATCTATTTCTCTCTATGCGTGATCCCTGCTGGAGCCCTACGAGTGATTCCTGATGGACATTGCTGGCTGTTTTGCAAGATTCGGACAGAATGGCGTTGGTGGGCATGGAGAACCTCAGTGGAGGATGCAGCATCGCCGCCTGCCCTGGCCAGGCCGAGTTTTAGCACCTCCTGACATAGAGCCATGGCAGCAGTGCACGCAGTGGCTCATCCACTGTGGGGTGCTGTCAGCCAACCACTGGGTGATCTGGGACTCACAGACCCTCTGGGATATGGTCCTGCTCGGAGAGCCTGCCAAGCTACCGAGAGTATTCTCTCCACATGGCACAGCCTGGCAAGCTACCTGTAGCATATTCGAAATGCCAGAAACAGTAACAACAAGTCTCACAATGGAGATGTTACTGGTGCCTGCTCGAGGAAATCGATGAACAATGGGACGACAGTGCTACTCCCCATGTTATATTTGTAGACATCAGTCTAAGTAGTAAAGGTAATCCAATTTATGCGACCCTCCAACTTTGTTTAGTCAATTAAAGAGTTAATATTCTATTTTTCCATTAAAGTACATTTCTAAATGAGACCGAAATTTAAGAATTGTATCAGGTATTAAATGGAGGATAAACTTTCTTCATGATTAAATAGACATTGAATAATTATAGTAGATTCAACTATTTTTTGAAAGAGTAACTTGGAGCCAAATTCTGAAAGTAATTATGGAACAGTAGCAACCATTATTAGAGGTCAAGCAGGGAATAGAAACTATTAAAAAATAATACATCCTGACTATGAACCATATTCTGTATTCCTGAGAATGTAAGTTTTGCACAGGATAACATTAAATCATTTATTTGTTTATTTCTGAAGCAAACATGAGAAATCATTGTTACAGGGTAGACAATGACTTACAATTGACAGATGAGACATAAAACCCTCCATACTTTCAAATTTTATGTAAAAAATACAGAATTTGGGAAATACATGGTTCTTATAGTTTATGTGAAATGCTTATAGTAAAACCATATTTAGCTAAAATGACACAATATTGATTAAAACATTTGCTTTTCACACAGTCAAAACCACTTCAATCCCTTCAAAGTAAAGTGAAATTTACCAGTTACACAGGTAGGGGTAGGGGGGTGGAAAGGTGGGGGGGCAGGGGGAGGTATACTGTGATTCTTGGTGGTGGAATATAAGCACTGGTGAAGGGATGGGTATTCGAGCATTATATAACTGAGACTTAAACCTGAAAGCTTTGTAACTTTCCACATGGTGATTCAATAAACGAATAAATTAATAAAAAAAAACAACTTCAATCTCTGGTACTGCATATTTTCTCAAACACTACCAGGAGTGATCCCAGATCGTAGCCAGTAGTAGTTTAACACACCCAATTTCTACATTGCTCTCCTCAAATACAAACACCAATGACATTTAGAAGATTTCTTTATTTTTTTTCCCTAAATCTGATGAACATAAATAAATAGATATGGGACTGGGTGAATTATAAATACACAATATTCTTATAAAATTAAAATATAGATGTAAGAAAATAGAGAATTTTTTTAATCATCAGAATTTTTATAACTAGACTTCAATAGAGGAGAGTTGGAACTTTTATCATAGTTTTAGCAGCTAAATTTACTTCTCCAAATTCTATTTAACTTTTCAAAACAAATCTATTTCTGACCATCTCCACAATCAGAGACTGCATTCATCACCTGGAGTTAGCTGTCTCAGATATCATCCATGCAGCAAAACCACAAAAATAGCTCTTTAATGAATATCTTGGATACTTAAAATGAAACACATATTTCCAACACATATTTTTTTAACAGTTGACCTTAAAAATTCATATTTCATTTTCTGAGAGTTTAGGCTGACAATATAAATAGTGATCTAAATTTAGTTTAATACCATTATTTTAAAATAATTAAGATAATTTCTGCAGTTTTTATTATACATGCATTTACTTGATTGACAAATTATTAGTACAGCTTGCAACTGGATTTCAAAAACTGAACACTTCTAAAGTCTTTCAATAATATGTTTTGTTTTATTCTCACATGCATTCTCTCTCATAAATATAACTCATATGCATATGAATGTCTCATATAAACAAAGACATTCTCTTTTGATTTTTCTCTCTTCATTATTTGCTTTTCAATTTCAAGTTCTTAAAAATGACTAATTTAGGCCAAAGAGATAATACAGCAAGCAGTGCTCTTGGCTTGCACATGACTGACCTGGGTTTAATCTCTAACACTCCATAGAGTTTTCAGAGCACTTCTAGTGGTGAGGTGGAACCACCAAGTATGGTCCAAAAAACAAACAAAACAAAATAAAATTAAAAAGACTGTTTAACTACTTCAACTCTAAGCATTGCACAAATATTTAAGAAAGGAAAATGGATGGTAAAATAATTCTTTAAAGAATCATCATCAAATCATCATCATCATCCCGTTGATAGTCGAATTTCTTGAGTGGTCTCAGTAACGTCTCCATTCCTCCTAGCCCTGAGATTTTAGAAGCCTTTCTCTACTCGTCCTTCCCAACGATGCCACACTTTCAGGGTCAGGGGAGTGAGACCCAGCTTGTTATGGTTTTGGCATATGGATATACCATAAGAAGTTTGCCAGGCTCTCCCATGTGGGCAGGAAACTCCCGGTAGTTTGCCAGATTCTCCCAGAGGAGAAGTAGGCTTTTCATGGTTTGACGTGGTTCTGGGAGCTTGCTTTTAAGTCTCTGGATGCTGGTCGTGGATGGGATTACATGGCACAGGGGACAGTCCCTGGGTGTGACTGCCTAGCTATTGGGAAATGGGAAATCTGGGTGGAGGAGGCCTGGACCCAATCCGAGCAGGATCTTTTAATTCAGAAATGTTTACAAAAAATAAATTTAACGCAGACAAGTCTGCAGCACATAGAATATTCATAACATTGTGCACCATAGTATCTCACTGGTTTCATATTTCTTTCATCACAACAAAGGAAACCAAATAGTGTTTGATCAATCATTTTCCATTTCTCAGCAAATATTTGCATCTCTTCTTCTGTATATATAGAGGCAGAAACAAATACAATTTGCTTTTTCTGTGAATTTATTGTGTGTGGACAATTATAGCTCGTGCATTTTATGTCTGTCTTCATTTATTTAGCATGATGTTTTCAAGGTTATTCCACATTGTAGCATGCATATCTAGTCATTTCTTTTTTAGGGAAAGTAAAATTCAACTGTACAGGAATAGCTTTTGTTTATTTATATTTATCAGTGGACATATACCAAGGGTTATATTGTCCTTTTGGCTATTAAGTCAGGTGCTTTCAAAACAATTCTTGTGCAGATCTGAGTACATATACTAATTTGGGGGAATTTGTACAGAGGTGTGAAATTTCTAGCATATGTGGAATTTTACTTTTAACTTTTTCAGATTTTTTCAAAATTTTCCTATAAATTGTGTTATAACCAATAAATGTAGTTTTTAGTTTCTCCATATCTTACATAGATATGCAAATTTCGTTTTCTTTAATTTTTAATAAGAATGGGTGTTATGCTGGATATCTCTGTGATTTCAATTTCCCCACTGAATAACATTGGGCATCTTTTGGGTGGCGTTATCATCCTAAAAATATTGTGCTTTTCCATTTTTGTTTATTTATTTTGGTTTTGGGGTCACACCTGAGGATACTCAGGGGTTACTTCAGGCTCTGCTTTCAGGTATTAATCCTGGTGGTTCTCAGGGGACTATGGCATGATGGAGATTGAACCTGGCTTCTCTTTGTGCAAGGCAAACATTCTATCTGTTCTACTATTTCTGGTCCCAAACAATATTTTTTTTCTTTGTTTTGGGGTAATACCTAGTGGTGATCAGGAGACTTACTGCTGTACTGTGCTCAAGGATGGTCTCAAAGGACTATATGTGTGGCCAGGGATTAAACTTGGGTCAACTGATACAAGTCAAGTGGGCTACCTACTGCACTATCTCTCCATTACACAGTATCATCTTTTATTTTTGATTTTTTTAAGAGTTCAGTGTTCTTTATTCTATCTTGTACATATATAACATTAAAATACTTTTAAGCAAATGAAAGGCAATGTTTTTAGATACAGGGAATTTTTAATTAAATCAGCATAATTAAGAAAAAGATGTAGGGTCACTGCCAACTAATTTTATCAGGCTAAGAAACGCAACCTAAGGTAACAGTTATATCCACAATTTTTAGATATATTAATGTAGTCAATCTATAAATTTGAATAGAAAACTATTCTTCCACAGGTATGAGATGGTAACCTCCCTCTCTTTGATAGGTAAATGTGACAAATTAAGTTCAATCATACCTTTGAAAGGAGACAGTGATTACATTGATGACCTGGAATTATGATTAACATTCAAGAAATGGATTATGCTCATTTAAACACAAGCCAGTTTTATTTAAATCAGATCTGCCCAACAAAAATATGTTACTTGCAACTCATGATCTGAATTCTGGTGAATGACAGGGAGTTAAATATGGTTTTTAGCATATTGAATACACCATGGGTAGCTTGCCATGCTCTGCCTTGCGGGCGAGGTACTCTTGTAGCACTCTCAGAGAGGAAGGGAGCAATCGAACCTGGGTTGGCTGAGTGCAAGGCAAACGCCCTACCAGCTCTGCTATCATAAAAAAATCTTGAGACATTTGTTTTGTAATAAATAAGGTGGTGCCAACTATTACTCATTAGTAGCTTTCTTTGAGATAAGCTATCAACTCTGTCCATTCGGTCTTCTTAATGCCAGCGAAGATCATTTTTGTTGCAGGGATGTACTTCTTGGGATTCTCCAAATACACCTTCAGCATATTCTCACCCCAGGTGATGCCTTTGTTTTTATTGGCATCAGTATAAAAGAATCCAGGGGCCCGACTCATCTTTTTTTCAAACGGACCAAAACGATTGGTCCCAGTCTTGTGCTTTCCTCCCTTCTCCATGGTATGGCTCTGAGCGCACTTCTGGACAAAAATCTTCTCACCCATGTCACCCTTCTTTAGTGCCGCACCTTCATTCCACTTGACCTGGAAGGTTGGCTTTGCGAGACCGACATGCTGGTCTTTTCATATCATCTTTTACTATTTTTCTTCTCATGAAATATTGATTTGCGTAGGGTGGGTAAGATTGATTCTCTCTACTATTACTTGGTTTTTACCAGACCTTACAAAATTCGGGACTTGCTACTGCCTCTGTGCTTAGGGTTCACTTCTGAATGTACTTCAGGGGTAGTATGTGGTGCCAAGAACAGAAATGGTGTCAGCCACATGCAAGCCAAATGTCTGAAACCATGTACTATCTCTTTGTGCTCCACACACCAAAGACATTGATTTTTAGATATTTTTCCACAAGTGATGATTATAAAACACAGACCTATAAATTAAAAGGCATTGAATTCTGTATTGTCTTTTACTATCTTAAAAATACTGGGGTTAAATTATAAAGAAAATAATAAAATTAATATTAGTAGTCAGAATGTTAGCAATATTACTATTTCTTGCTATAATCAATTTACATAGGAACAAAGGCATTAAAAAATCAGTAAAACATACATTGATCAGATTAACAAATTGTGAAGTTTGACATCCATGTGGCAGAGAGCTGTGACTGTTAATGGAACACAAAATAGAGGTTTTGAAAGTCAGGGAAGCTGGAGCCACATAAGCATAAGGCAAAAATATAAGCTTATTCTTGGAGAATGATGCAGTACCAGTTTTATACATCCTTTTGTTCAAAGTACTTATAAATCCAATTCAAATAAAAGGCAATAGGAAAAATAGAGAAGACCTCTAAATGGGAGAATACCAAAAATCATTATGGCCACCATATAAAGGAGAATAAAATTCACCACACAGTTATAACTTATACTCTAGGTAGTTAATGTACATCACTTGTAATACTTACACATTATTGGAATAAGATAAACCTTAAGAGTCAAAATGTTGGAGTGGGAGTAGATAGTACAGCAGGTAGGGCATTATTCCTACATGCAGCCAAACCAGGTTCATTCCTCAGCACACTACATGTTTCCCTGAGTCCTCCAGGAGTGATCCCTGAGTGTAGAGTCAGAACTAAGCTCTGAGTTCCACTGAGGATGTTTCTTAAAACAAATATACAATGAAAAGTCAAGATCATGTTACTTATATCACTAATATATAAGCCCCTTGGGTGCAGTTATTCTAAATCTAAAGACGTCTGAATCCAAAGATAGGCTATGCAACCCCACAAATTTTGGGAGTAACTATTTTAGTCTCAAAATGAGTATAATTGTACTTGGAAGGTATATTAAAGGTATAAGGCAAATGCCCTACCTGCTGTGCTATCGCAAATTTATGATATTAAAACAAAATACATTATGCAAAGGCTGGAGCGATAGCACAGCTGGTAGGGCAAATAGGGTGTTTGCCTTGCACATGGTCAACCCAGGTTTAATTCCTCCATCCCTCATGGAGAGCCTGGCAAGCTACCGAGAGTATCCTGTCCACACGACAGAGCTTAACAAGTTACCCATGGCATATTCAATATGCCAAAAATAGTAACAAGTCTCACAATGGAGACATTACTGGTGCCTGCTCGAACAAATCGATGAATAACAGGACGACAGTGCTACCGTGCTACAGTGGTGTCTGACAGGTCCGAAGTTTGAAATAAATTTCACTGTACTAAATTTTCGCATGGCAAAATTTCTTATGGAAATTAGGGGAACATTTTACTTGCTTTATTCAGCTCTGACAGTTCACCTGTCACCCATGGCTTCTGACCCCTATCTTTATTCAAATACATAAGCATTAAAATCTTCAATATCACACTATGAATCTCCCAATGTCTTAAATTTGTTTCACCATATAATCCTGGATAATTTTCCCTTATAAGCTCTTCACCACGTCAACAAATTATCTAATATTTTATCAGGTAAAATATTTACAGATTCCAGGTTTTAAAATGTAGGAAGCCATTCTGACTACCAAATATAGTTATTTATTTATACCTATTCTTTCTGTCTGAATTTATACCACTTTCTACTTACAATTGCTTGAGGGAAAACATTGGCTCCATTTATTAAGTGAACCCATAAGTACATTCCTCAAATAATTGTTTGTGTATTTATTTTTTTTTGGGAGGGGGGAGCTGGAACAATAGCACAGCAGGTGGGGCATTTGCCTTACACATGGTCGACCTGGGTATGATTTCCCCGTTCCACTCAGAGAGTCTGGCAAGCTACCGAGAGTATCCTGCCCACACGGCAGAGCTGGCAAGCTACCCGTGGTGTATTCAATATGCCAAAACCAGTAACAACAAGTCTCACCATGGAGACGTTACTGGTGCCCACTCGAGCAAAATTGATGAGCAACAGGATCACAGTGATATAGTGACAGTGATTTTATTGAAGAACCACAGCCAGTTGCACTCCGGGCTTACTCCTGGCAATGCCTGAGGGTCCTCTGCAGAGCAAGGGATGCAGCCTTTGTTAACTATATGCAATGCAAATGCCCTACTCATTGTCTGATCTCTCCAGCCCTCTCTATGTGTTCAAAGAAGAAAACTTATAAATGTACTAGTGTAATTCCTTAATGAATTACATTTGTAATTGTTAATTAGTTGTAGTAGATTATCACATTAAGAATAAATCAAGTAGGCACCTTCAATTCTTCAGAGCAAAACGTGAATCTGACATGGTGGCTTCTTCGGGTGAAGTCTCGATGTTCCAGAAGACGGAGTTCCTAGGCTTTTTATTAGGTTTAGCCTCCACTTCTTTCCTCCTTCTAATCACACATTATGTTTAATGAGTTAGTATAAAGAACAAAGGAATTTTTTGATTGTTTTTTTCTTTAATCCATCCGGCCACTCTGTGCTTCTTGATTGGTGCATTTAGTCCAATGACATTGAGAAAGATTATTGTGATGGGGATTTGTGTCATCTCTATTTAAAAGTTTGGAGTATTTGTCCGGGTTGTCTTATCTTAAGAGAGAAAGAAAGAAACTGCCTGTCATTAGAGACAGACAGACAGACAGACAGATTGAAGAAACTCGGGCATTGGTGGTGGGAAATGGACACTGGTGGAGTGAGGGGTGTTGGAACACTGCATGACCGAAACCTGACCATGAACAACTTTGCAACTATGTATCCCATTGTGATTCAATAAGAAAGATTAAAAATTAATTAAAAAAAGAAAAGAAAAGCTCAGTCTGACATTTTGAAGGGAAAAACAATGAAAAAAGGATTACTGGTAGCACTTCGATGGACATGGGGAGGTTGGTTGTAAATAAGCAATGACCCTGAAACTATGGAAAAGTTCTGCTCCTTTTGGCAGAAAATTCTCTGCAGGACTAACTCTGTTAAGGCTGTGCAAATCTGTAAGTCTTTACTTTTTCTTACATAAGATCTTAGGATTTTTCCCATACCTTAGGCCATTCATTTAAAGTTTATTTCTGACAAATACATGTAACTATATTTTGCAAGTATTATAATATCATACACTGTTATGGGTGGTAAAATTCATGGTTTTTGATTACAAAACATATGGCAGGGGGTGGAGGAGAGGAACTGCAAATGACATAAAGAGAGATGGTTGGTAAGGAGCCACAACTGTGCACATAAAAATTAATAATCTTTAATGCTATTGGAACATTATTTTCTAAATCACAATACAAATTTTAGAAGATGATGTTCACCTTAGTATTAACTGAATTTCCTGTATGCATGTCATGAATTGCATTTCTGTTTTGAGGTGTTTACTCTTTACTAATTCTACTAATTTTGGGGGACTCCTTTTAGTTTACAAAAAATTGTGATTTTAAAATCTTCTCCATACATTTGTTGTAAAAATGAAAGTATTTAGTTCATATAAATACTCTTGGAGTATTTATAATACTGTTGGAACAGACTATATAAAGTTTATTATTTATTTTCTCTGCATTAAGTATGTATGTCTTGTACTAGTTGCCAAAAAAGTCATTACTATACTGTTAATATGAAGCCCCTTCTTCTAAAATTTCACAATTCAGCTTCAATGATAGCTTATTTTTGTGTGTGTTTTTGTTTTTGTTGTTGTTTTCTTTTTGGGTCACACCTGGCGATGCACAGGGGTTACTCGGTTCCGCACTAAGGAATTACTCTTGGCAGTGCTCAGGGGACCATATGGGATGCTGGGAATCGAACCCAGGTTGGCCACGTGCAAGACAAATGCCCTACCTACTGGGCTATTGCTCCAGCTCCACAATGATACCTTAATGAGCCACTATCTTCATAACTTTGCTGAATTTTGTAGTTCTTATTGTCTTACATCCTAGTAAAGTTTATTATATATTTTTCCTCTAAATTGCTCATTTATTTCTTGTATTTGTTTGCTTCCTATTGAAATCATATCATGTATGAACTTGAACATTTATTTAAGTCTATTAAGCAAAGCATATATGGATCCTTTGCAGAAACCCATGAAGTTATTTCTATAAAAAGAAGCAAGGTCTAAGTGATTGAGGTTTCTATTTTTGAGTGAAATGGTAAAATGAGTTCTAATTTTGCCTCATGTTTCTTGTTTATGTGTGTCTAAATTTCTAAGAAAAGCAAGAAAGGGCATATTTATTGATGCACTCCCCACATTGTAAGTGTAATCAAAAGCATGTAACTGACAAGTCCCTGTAAGTAAGTCTAGGAAGTCTATGCTTAAGCTTCTACAAATTTCCAACAACAGTAGTAGTGGAATGCAATTTTCCTTCAGAATATGCTTCACAAAATTATCTTCTACTAGCTTTAGCACTGGTGTTTCTTGATTTTCCTATAAGTATTACTTCTAGTACTCTTCTATTGTTCTCATGACACAATTCTATTGTATGCCACCTTGAATCACCTTGAATGGAATGTGCTTTTATTAACAATTCACATCTTAGTAACATTATTACAAATCTCTTTCTCTCCCTAGTCTATACAAGAAATATGAATCAGGGCTGGAGAGATACTAAAGCAAATAAGTTCTTGTCTTGCACAGAATGAGCCAGGTTCAATCCTTACTAGTTCATATATATCCCTGAGTTCTACCGGGAGTGATCCCTGAGTACAAAACCAGGAGTAATCCCTGAGCACTAGTTATGGCCCAAAAACAAAACAAATAAAAGATAAAAGAGAAGAAAAGTGAAGAAAAAAGAGGAGGAGGGGGAAAGTGGAGGGGGAGGAGAGGAGAGAAAAAGAAAAAAGGAAAAAAGAAAGAAGAAATGAATAGAAAGAGAAGATGAAAAGGAACACAATATAATAATTTGCATTAGCAATTAGTAGTTCACGAAAGAACTGATACTGAGCTGGGTGCATCATTCCCTGAATCTAATTCCATTAACAATAGGAGACCAGCAGCTCAACAACCTCTGTCAAAAACTACTTAAATTATCTGGAGATTGGAATTTGAAGCAACCACTTCTAGGCAAATACCTGTTTCCCAACTTATCATTTAATTTATCAATAACTGATTTCTAAGTCATATTTTCATCCAATAGGCATACCTGAAATTAGTGAGAACTATTCTGCCATTTTCTCGTAGCCATGAGCCCTAACCCATGAATTAGTAACTGGAAATTCAATTCAATGACTTTCCAAGTCTTTGTCTACGACTGTGGACCTACAAAATCCCAGTAGTGTGCTGATTTTTTTCCTCGACCGAATTTAATCACTCTGAATTGACATACACCAGCAGCAGCTATGCTCTGGGTCTGTCTGATGCACATTCCACAGTTTTTATCTATGATTGATTTATTCGGCTTGGTTGGACCCCGTGAATCATCTTCATTCAAAGATCTAGACTAAAGCAGTCGCTGATTTGGAACATGCTGCTCTCTTTAGAGCAACTTGCAAAATTTCACCTAAAGTGTCTACTTTGAATGCGCATGTATCACTTCTGTTTGTCTTTCACTGGTTATGTAAGTAGTACCTATTTAGAACTTAATAGTATAAGGAGCTATTCTTATTCTGAAGGGAAGCTCTGGGTTCTGCAATATAATGGAGCCTTAGATAAATTTTATGGTTTGCATTTCTTTCTATCCAATAATTATGCTTATTAGATTTTTGACATAAAAATTGACAAATTATATAAAACATAGAACATCAACATATTAATCTATGTGCAAAATCAGAATACTGGCATAAACTTAAATATTAAAATAAGTAATGTTGGGGGTATGAAGCCTCCAACAGGTCCACCTGTACCTGCGAGGTGAGTGCATCAGCTTCCTCATACCCCAAAATTGCCGCTGTGCCTTTGGCTAGACCTCAAAAACTTGGGACCAAGTTTACCAAAAAATTAAATGGCCGAAAGTTAGCTTTTGGGGAGCCATTCCCACAAACCACCTCCGGCTCAGCTATACAAACTCATTTATTGGCCTCATTAGATAAATCGTTGCACTGTAGTTGCACTGCTGTTCCATTGTTCATCAATTTGCTCAAGCAGGCACCAGTAATGTCTCCATTGTGAGACTTGTTACTGTTTTTGGCATATTAAATACACCACGGGTAGCTTGCCAGGCTCTGCCATGTTGGCAAGATACTCTCGGTAGCTTGCCGGGTTCTCTGAGAGGGATGGAGGAATCAAACCTGGGTCGGTCACGTGCAAGGCAAATGCCCAACCCGCTGTGCTATCGCTCCAGTCAATTAGATAAATAAATAGATAAATAAATAGAGACCAATAGATAAACCTTGAAATAGATCAAAAGACACAGTTAATCTCGGACCTGTGAATCAATGAAAAGACTGGGGTAAATGGGAGAGGGGGAGGTGAGTCTGTGCCTGCCCAAGCAGAGCTCCCAGCAGCCACTTGCTTCAACAATCAAAAATTGCTGCCATACCACCAGTCTGATTTCACCATCTCGGGACGAACCTCACCAAGATATTACCTGCTGAAAATTCAGGTATGTGGGTTTTGTGACTGAAATCTCCAGGCTTTCATGGAGTTGACTGGGCTAACTCCCCCCACTTCCCAATACACATGGAAGCACTGCCAGTCACCCCCATGAACCAACTCCGGCGCCACCCTGTAAGCTCTACTGCTAGCCTTGCTTCAGAAACCCATAAATAAACGTTGAAAGAGATCAAAAGCCAGAGACAGCAATGAGTCCTGGAAGATACCACAGAAACGGAGATCTCTCCAAACCCATACTGAGCCAATTTCGCCGGGACACCGGGGCAGGTGCACTCTCCCCACCTACTCCAAATGGAATGCCATAGACCAAGTGCCTCTACAAGCTAGGGCCAGGTATGCTGGTTCCAGAATTAAATTATTCTATTTCAGAATTAAACTAAATCATTTAATTGCAGAATTAAATGGAACCTGGGTTCCATTCTTCTCTCCCTCTCGGAGAGCCTGGCAAGCTACCAAAAGTATCCCGCCCATACGTCAGAGCCTGGCAAGCTATCCATAGCATAATCGATATGCCAAAAACAGTAACGAGTCTCACAATGGAGACATTTACTGGTGTCCGCTGGAGCAAATCGATGAACAACGGGCCGACAGTGCAGTGCTACAGTGCTACCAAACAGACTAGAGGCAGATCTGTTTACTTAATTTGTTTAAAATTATGCAGAGCAATTTTCCTTGAATAGTTTGATCATAAAAAGTGAAAGTTCTAATTGTTGGGATTTAATCTTTTAAACTGTGATAGTCAGAGCCCTGAAACACAAAAATGGAAAGGAGGAATGGGGAAAGGTCATAGTAACAAAATTTTTATTTAAACGCAAATGGTTCCTGGGACCAGAGAGACTGTGTAATGGGTAGAGCAACTGCCTGCTACATTTTATCCAGGTCTGATGCCTGGCACCCCATATGGTCCACCAAGAATTGCCAGGCTTAATCTCTGAGCATGCAAGTCCTGGAATAAGCCCTGAGCACAGCAGTCTGTAGCCAGTGACAAAAACAACAAAAAGGTAAATATGTTAAATAAAACTGATACCTTCTTACTAGCTTTATAATTATCAGTAAAAGAACGAAAATTACTAAGGGAATTGTTGCTAATGAAAACACCGGGGGATAAGAGAATAAAAAGGACACAGGAAGAGAATCTTGAATGAAATGACTTTTAAAGCAAATCAGTATACAAAATATTAGTAACAATGAATATGAAATGCAATATGCTAAAGAATATAACAAAATAATGAAGAAAAACAGGAGTATTATGATCATGGGCAAATATTGAATATAGGATGCTTATTTTATAGTTGCCATCAAATTTAAAAAGATAAAATTATTTTCCATTAATTATCTAGGAGATAAATCCTCATACTGATTTTTTAGTAAAGGTACATGTATTCTAGATATAACCTGCATTGGACTTCAATGTTTAGAAAATCTTATGTATGTTAGCTTATCAGATTCAACTGCATCAGTTATAGAAAGGAATAGTCTTATTATTAAGATCTTTCTAATTAGGAAATAGAGTCAAAGATATAATATCTAGGAGATTAGGTCAACAACATTGCATCAATTATTAAAATTGGCCAAAATGGTTAATTCAGTTTACCACATTAAAACTCTCTTTAAAATTTTATTTCTTTATTTGCCACATCTGGATGTAGTGAGGGCATCCTCCTGGCTTCTGTGCTTAGGAATCACTTCTGACAAAATTCAAGAGATCATATGTGATGTCAGGGATTGAATCCACATTGGCTAAGTGTAACGGAAGTGCCTTACCTGATGCACTACCTCTCAGGTCCCACACTTACCATTTCTAAAAGCAATCAATTAAAGGCTCAGAGAGATATCTCAAAGGGTTGTGTGCACCCTTTGCACTGGCATAACATACTCTCTCCAGAATCACTATAAATGACCGCTGAGCATAGAACTTTGAGTAACCTCAAGCATTATTGACCCCTTCCTAAAATAGAAATAAATAAAAATTAGGCAAAATAAGTAAAAATAAGAGTAAAATAAAATAAACATTGCAATGGAAATATTATAGAATAACATATGCCATATCATATACAATTTTAAAGAACAGAAAATGCATCATATATTTTGGTGAATATAACAATACAACATCATATACTTTTAAAAAGAATGAACTTTTTACTTTTAATTAGAGAGAAAGTAATGATTGTATTGACTTGGAGATATTTTCAGAAAATAAGTTTAATATGAAAGTTTTCATGAGTGTGTAATGATATTGCATTCACCACATATATACATGTGTTTATGTACATAGTGTATTTTTACAAATATTTATGCAATATTACATTACTAGGTTTAAATGATGGAAGAATTAGTGATAGCTCTATGCATGCATTATTTGGAAAGATGAAACTTGTTAGGGTTAATAAGGATAAAACAGAAAGAACAAAACTAACTCAAAGAATAAAAGATGAGCAACAACTTTAGCAATTACTATGATCACACATGCATATGGATAAAATTAAATTTAAACACTAAAAATTAAATTAAAAGTAAGTACAGCCCTAATGTCCTTCTTTATGGTTTAATAGCCAGTAAATCAACACTATAACACAAGGTGAAAAGAGCCTTCTACTAAAGATATATTTAAAATAAGATATTTAAGATAATCAAAATTATTCAAGTGATTCATTTACTTTATTTTAAAATTTTACATTATATTATGTTATATTTTTAAAAAAGCACAACATAGTTTTTCCATTTAAATATTATTTATAATTATATTGTTATGCTGTAAAATATATAATACACATTAACTTTTCTAACTTGAAAACTACATTTTTAGTTTTATGTTTTTTAACAGCTTTCAGGTAAATTTGAAAGAAGATTGAAGGTTATTTTACACGCAACTCAATAGCTTTAATTGCAACATTTATCATGCCCAAACTCCAGCTGCCAAAAATGTGTTGGCACTAGTCAAAGGAGTAGTTACAGCATGGGAATTTCATTATCTAACATTAAGGAATATCTGTAACATAATTGTCATTGCAGTCAAAAATCTCCTTCAATGGGATAACTGTGTAAGAAGAGAAAAAGAGAAAACAAAAGTCATTTATTTTTTCAAGTGTTCTCTTTGACAACAATTTTCCACTATCTCTTCAAAATGGTTTGGCCTTTATGAATAAAGTAACCACACCCTTCTATTTTTTACTTTTAATTAGAGAGAAAGTAACAACTTTCTCTCTAGAACTATAACATCAAGTTAACTAATTTTAATGGCTATATTCTATAATTTCATTGATTCTCTCAGTTTATGTAAATACAAATGATTTGTGATACTACCTGAATTCACTACTAAAATTATAAATAAGCTAATATAAACAAAATAATATATATTCTACTCAAAGTTTCTAAAAGAATAGTCTCATAAAATCAGACTAAAATATAGAATACAACAGTTTCTCATAGTTATAAGTATGATAGACACTAAATAAAAATGTGTTATTCCTAACAATGTAGATATCTTTTTTACCTAGATTAAAAATCTGGAGCATTAATAAAAAGTAGAAAATACTTGAAATAATTCTGAGGTAAAATAGCTTACATTAGATAATAGATTAATTTGGGTCTGAGAGACAGTACAGCAGGTTGTATTTACTGGCATACAACCAACCCGTGTATAATCCCTGGCATCCAGTGATCCCTGAGCACAGAGCCAGGAGAAAACCCCAAACATAGCTAGTTGTGGCCCAGAAACAAAAACAAGGATGGGGTATATATTTTCTATATAATGAAAAAAAATCATTCTTCCCACAATAATGTGAACGTAATTTTTTATTGTTATTAGGCCCCTCTATTGTGCTCAAGGGACCTTAGGAGCATGCCTGGCAGCATTCACACCCCTGGGCTGGTCAGTGCTACAGTCTGAGAACGGGGAACTGCTGATACTACCATGTGAAGGACCACTCCAGCAGAGCTCGGGTTTCCTCAAGGCTGCACCTGCGGTGCCAAGGGGATATAGAAAGGTACCTGGTACAGAGATCAAATTTATATCCTCAAGCAGACAAAGCATGTGGGGTCGACGACTGAGATATCCAGCTTAACCAACATGAAGATATTTTTAAAGTGTTGTGAAGATGTAAAGAAAGTTGTTTATTACTCTTTTATAAATTTCTACAAAAGAAAAATATGTATATTAATCAGTACATAGTACTAGTTAAAAGACTGGGCATAATGTATGTATATATCTGTATCTATCTATATAGATATCTGTATAAAAGGGGATATATGTGTATATATATCCACTATATATACATTGTATACATATGGGTGTAAATATGCATATATATACACATACATTGGAGAGAGAAGAGGGAGAGAGAGAGAAAGAGGGAGAGAGAGAGAGAGAGAGAGAGAGAGAGAGAGAGAGAGAGAGAGAGAGGGAGGGAGGGAGAGACACCAAATCGTCATGATCCACTTATCTGTCATTAGATATCTAGGTGGATTCTAATTCTTAGTTATACTGAGTGCTTCAATGAATAATTATGTGCATATATACATTTTTTGTAATGTTACACAGCTGTAAGGAATGATGAAATTATGCAATTCATGCTAGCATGGAAGGAACTGGAAGACAACATGTTAAATAAAGCAAGTCAGAAGTAGGATAAGCGGGCAAATACACGATGATATCACTAATATGTGGTATTTAGAAAAGCTAGATGAAGAGATGCAATGTTTTAAAGGGGAGATGCCCAGATCAAGCTTTGGCCCCGGTTACAGGGAAGAGGAGAAAAGAAAGTGTGGAGGGGAGAGGGAGAAGAAGAAATGGATGATATGTAACATGGACAAGGTCAGATGATAAAGTTGCAAATGTGGTGTTAAAGGATAGCACCAAATATTCAAATGAGAGTCAACAACACAAATCAAGAGGCTCAAACTCTAACCACTGAATTTAGAAAGGTGCCAATGCAGAATGCAGGCTTGGGGTGGGGTAGATATGGGAAGGTACCTGGGAACATTAATGGAGGAAACTTGACACTGGTGATGTGATGGGTGCTGCAATAGTGTATGTCTAAAAACTCATCTGTGGATACCTTTGTAAATCACAGTGACTTAATAACAGTATTAAAAAAGTTGAACACTGTCTCTATTTACCGATTTGCCCTTTTCTATTTATGACTTTGTATTACATACATATATCCTTGAATGTGTTTGTGTGAGTATCTGTATAAAGGATGAGGAGTTAGTGATTGATAATAGAGGACAAATATACCAATTCTGATTTCAAGAAAATATGTGAACTCCATGTGGTATACACAAAATAATTGTTAGAAAATTCAAACAATTATACTTTATCTACAATTTTACCTAGGGCATATGACTCAGGTATAAGTCAGATGATTTAAGAACCCACAAAAGAAATGGCGTATAACTTGTGAGAGTGTAAATTTTGCTTGAAGCATTGGCAGTGAGTGACTGATAAGCAAAAAAGCCAATTCCATCCTTTTATTATTTGCTGGTATCAGTTACAGAGTTTATGGGATAGACATGAGAAACATCTCCACTCCAGAAAATGTGCTTTTCTATCTTAAGGGGTTTCTAGATAGAAAATATTTTCTTGGCTATACTTAACCTTTCTCTTGCCTTAGGAAAAGATACATACTAGAGTTTACTAAACTAGTTTTCAACCATAGTTGTGAAATATGTAATAAGATTAAAAAAGTAGAGGTTTAGAATTTTTTATATTTTAAAAGCTTTGGTATTTTGTCCAATTCCTATAATATCTTTCTCAAAATTTCTCATCGGGGGAAAATAAAAACATTTCTTGTGTAAATTTTATTCAGCTAATTCACTATCAGCAATGTTGCTTATAGCTAAAATACTCTTGAAAATAACATAGTCAATTTATTTAGCTTTAATCCATTTAATATTTTATCAGATGCCAATGCTATGTGGTATAAAATAGCATTTACTTTTTTGTGCTTTAAATAGGGGAATTTCAAAGAAATCTTATACTGAGATCAAATTAATATCACCTTTGAATTTCTTGAAAAAAATCCCATGACCTTACATTAAAGCATTAGAAATATGGATTCCATAGTCTGAAATAATTATTATCTCTTAGTATTGTAGCAATGTCACTGTCATCCCGCTGCTCATCCATGTGCTTGAGTGGACACCAGTAACATCTCCATTGTGAAACTTGTTGTTACTCTTTTTGGCATATCGTATATGACACAGTAGTTTGCCAGGCTCTGCTGTGTGGGCTGGATACTCTCAGTAGCTTGCCAGGCTCTCCGAGAGGGATGGAGGAATCTAACCTGGGTCAGCCACATGCAAGGCAAACACTCTCATGCTGTGCTATCGTTCTAGCCCTCTTAGTATTATTTTCATAAAATTACTAATAAATCAACATTATTGATTCATTGTATAATTGTGCTATTGCATATTCTTTAAGTTAATTATGACAATGAAGTACCTTGGGTGAGCACAAAGTGAAGTATAAGTAAAAAGAGAGAAGACCAGAAAGGGAGGGAGGTGATAGAGGTAGAGGGAGAGAGAGAGAGAGTGAGAGAGAGAGTAGAGTAAAATCAAAAGCAAAAATCATCACACAGAGAAAGTGAAGTCAGTAATAAATCTACATAGTCAGAAGTTAGGGAGTATGGAAATACAGGAGCTGACTAGCTATGTATTCGTGGGCTAGAAACATCAAGGAAATGTTAAGGCTTTCATCTTTTGAAAACTGTGTCTTAGGGTTAGAGTTAAAACTTAACAGTATTTTAGGGAGTCCAGTTCCTGTAGGACTGAGGACCAGCAAGTCATCTGAGAGCTGAGGTCAGTTTCAAATCCTTCAGAGTTGGCAAATGGACAAGAGTTAATTGCTACTAACACTTCCCTGTGCTATTTTTAATGTGCCCCAAAGCCTGACATTGGGTCAAAGCCAACTACTATAATTTATTTTTTGTTTTCTGGATTTTTCCATTCCAATCATAAAAGAGTCACTGTGCTACTTAGTTATTGTTTTCTAAATAGCAGCACAAATGGGTACAATCTATGGAACAAACATTTCAAATACTAGGGAACAAATAACAAAGGTCTATTATCCTACAGAGAAAAGACATACATATACCTTCATTCCCATCAGCTTTCTTCCAGGCTTATTTTCTTGTTCATATTGAAGGGCAGTGAGAATCAAGCATCAGGATTTTGCTGTGCAAGTATTATATGTCAGGAATCTTAAGGTGACTAGAATTTATGGGGCTGTGATGAGGAGGAATCCCATGGAGGAAAATCCCAAAATTCCTCACGGAGATTTTCTTCAGCAGGTTGTCAGAAGGGAGACAGTTGTCCAATGAGATATTCCAGTGGGTGAATCAAGTACATGAAGGATCAGCCAAATTGAACAAAGAAACTATTTTCTACATTTCCAATATTCAAGTAGGATTTCATAATATCACTTCTTAGAAGATGAAGTCTGTGTCTCAAGGACACTATTCTGGGCTTATATTCAAACTAAAATAGGCTAAACTTAAATTCATCTTGACTGTTTATTACCAGAAACAATTCTATACCAGAAAGAAAAAAATATTATTGTTTTAAATTTAATTCATTTTTTAAATTATATCACAGTGAGATACCGTTGCAAAGTTGCTGAGGATTGGGTTTCAGTCATGTGATGTTCTAACACTCATCCACCAGAGTGTTTCCCATAACCAAGGTCCAACTTGCCTTTACCCCTCTCACCTGACTCTAAGGCACCCACCTGACTCTAAGTCAAGATTCTCTCTCTCTCTCTCTCTCACCCTCCCCCTCTCTCCCTCCCCCCTATACCCCCCTCTCTCTCCTCTCCTCTCTCCTCTCTCTTTCCATTTCTCTCTCTTTCCTTTCCTTTTGGGCCTTATAGGTTGCAGTACAGATATACAGATACTAAAAGGTTGTCAGATATATCCTTTTACCTACTATTCAAAATAGATATTCCAGTATCTATTCAAAATGATCATTTCCAACTATTATTGTCATATTGGTCCTTTATTCAACCTTACTGCTCTTCGAGGCCCCTCCCTCCCAGAAACTCCAATGCCAAGTTTTCAACTGTCTTCCCTGGCCTTGGATATTAATTTAATACTATATGTATTTTTTATATCTGACAAATGAATGCAGTCAATCTATATCTGTCCCTCTTCTGACTCATTTCATCATGATACTCTCCATGTACATCCACTGATAAGCAAATTTTATTACTTCATTTTCCAATCAGCTGCATAGGATTCTATTATGTAGATACACCATAGTTTCTTTGTCAAGTCATCTGCTCTTTGGCACTCATGTTGTTTCCAGATTCTGGCTATTGTGAATAGTGTTGCAGTGAACAAAGAAGTGCAGGTAATTTTCTCAATTGATTTTAAAACAGGGATAGATAAACCTTTCTCTAAAGGGCCAGATTATGAATATTTGAAGTTTGAAGATCATAACTTCTTCAAGTTATGACAAACAGTCATATCCATTGCAAGTAGAAAGTAGCCATAGACAAACATAATGGGAGAACTGACTACACATGGAGTGGGGGATAGAGTCCGGGGCTAGGTCAGGCTCCTTGGAACAGGGAGGGGGCCCACTGATAATAAGTATCAGAGTATAATAATGATGATAATTATAAGAGTAGTCCCTGCATTAAAAAAAAAAAGAGTAAATCCAAGCTCTACCGGGGGCCCCAAACACAAGCATACAAAAAGATATTCTTTTATTTTTTTTCTTTTTGAGTGACACCCAGAGATGCACAGGGGTCACTCCTGGCTCTGCACTTAGGAATTACCCCTGGTGGTGCTCAGGGGACCATATGGGATGCTGGGAATCAAATCTGGGTCAGATGCATGCAAGGCAAACGCTCTACCTGCTGTGCTATCAGTCCAGCGCCACAAAAAGACATCCTTGATTTGAGATCTGTGACTAAGTCATTAGAAATAAAATTAAAATATGGTCAATACACCAGTCAACAAACTTTAGTTATACACCATCAAAAGGAAAATCATGGCAGTCACATATCCCCCAAATTCTGAAGTTCTATTCATTTCCTGCTTCTCTCCCCAGTTTTCTTATCTGAGGAGGGAAGATTCTGTTTCACATTTAATCTCTGCTTTTGTTTGGGTCCTGTGTATAGTTTCTTTGTTTTATATTAATAATGCTCGTTTCACATTCTGAAATATTGCTCTATTTTCTCTTACCCCCCCGGTCCATGTGAAGTTGGCACTGGGGAATAAGTTTTCCTTGAGGGTTGATCAACCTTTGCTGCCTGCTCAAAACTTATTTAGGTTACATTGCTTTTAGTTATCTCCTAGTTACTCACCTAGTCTAGCTTCAGGATTTCTTTGCAACTGTGTAAAAACTCTCAGTTCTCCTTGTCCCATGGCTTTTGTGCTTTGATTTGATAGAGGCAATTTTCAAGTTATTACAGTTTTGGTGAAGGCTATACTCCTAGTATCCTCTTGGTCCTAAATCATTGACTCATATTTAAAGGATTTACTGGACACAACAGCTTTAATCTTAACTGTAGCACAAGGAAAATTTCCTATTTTTAAAGGAAGGCTATATTCTATAACATTCTTATTCACATTCTTAGAACTGTTCATATATTAGAATGGATAAATGACTTCATTTTCCTATTCTCAAAGTCCAAGATCTCCTGAACTTTTTCTATTTTTAACTTCTTAGACTTGTATTCTGATCAATTTTACCATATTAATTTAATTCTGATGATACTTATCAAACGTATTCATGAATAGTCATCAAAACACACTACAATTTTCTTAAAATGTAATTATTCTAGCATCTACAATAATTTTTGTGAATGTTTCCAATATTTTTCACATTTTGCATTAGTTTCATCAACACTAGTTGTCAAGAAAAATAGATATTTTAGTATTTTCATGTCAGTCCCTTACTTTTGTATAAAATTTTGAATTGGTTAGATTAAAATAGATTAAACTACACCGAGGGCATTTCATTGCTATAATAAAATAAAATCTAGTTTTACTGAAGGAATAGAACAATTTTCAAGACAACTGTTTGTTGTATGATGAATGAGTATTTCAAGCCTGACTCTTGATAACTTCTACCACATAGAAGCTGTTTTGAATTTTTGCCAAGTTGGCACTACTTGCAGTGTTGTTATTCAAAAATTAGAGACAGAATGGCAGTAATGTTCATCAGAATCCCCTTCCCTATGTAACACTGAGTTAGAAACCCATTGAGACAAACTCATGTTAAAGTTTCAACAAGGGGAGAAAGAAAGAAACTACACCATTCCTTAGAGTTTACATTGTCTGAATTTCTAGTATGTATAAAATTAGGAGGCATGAAATTACTCTTCTACCAACTACTTTGATGCTGGTGACAGACATCGGGTCCTTCTTAATGATCACAGAACAACTCTGCAAGGACCATCTGATCAAGCAGATTGTGTTAAGGGTCTTAGTCTTTATGTTTGCCTTTCTGGGATCAGGTATCTTTAGTTTTATTGAAGAGTTTTCTGGTCTTTGTTTCACAACTTTCTTTTTTCTCAGTTTTTTCATATAAATCATCTTGCTAAAATAGGTTTTTCTAATTTCCTCACTAAATGACATCAAAGAGGGCAAATTGGTGGGAATTAGATGATAACATGATCTTGTATTCATCTGAGAGTCTTCCATTTTCAGTTACGATGTTTATATCTTTACACCCTGCAGTACTTCATTTGTCAGAGATGAACAAACAGAACAATTTGTTTCCTCAACATTTATTCCAACATAAAAGTCTTCACAATGTCATGTCAGTTTCTTAGAAAATTCCACATAATGAGTTACTTCACAAGCAAATTGTAATTTTACAACTCCTAGTAGATACATGTTTAATACTTAAGAAGAAAAATAATCTTAAATAAATCTATGTTTGTTGTTTTCAAAGGGCTGGAAGAAACTTAACTATAATCTTAAGGAAGTAATGAAATTCCTTGTACTTTGTATTATTTTGCTGATTATTAAGGCTAATGACTTTCTAATTTGGTAAGAACTTGATCTAGTTTTATTTTTGGATTATCTTCTGAAGCCAGTACTAACTCCCTGCACACTGTAGAATGAGAAAAAGAAAACAAATTCACTCTATACTAAGTGCTGAGATATAAATAGAATGAAACCCATTATAAAATATTCACTTTTTATCCTATATTTTTCTGTTTTTCTTTTACTACCCTTCCTTTCATCCTTTAATGCAACTTGAGTTTATATTTTATTATTCTGTTTGTTTATTATTTTGAGGGCATTACATCTGATTACTCTCAGTGCTTATCCTGGTTCTGCATTCAAGGATCAGTTCTTATCGGTTCAGGGAACCAGATGGGATGCCAGAATTTATATCTGACCCAGTGCATGCAATACAAGGTCCTACCCACTATGCTATGTCTCCAATTCCTTACTTTCTATTTTTAAAACTGAAAAAGTACCTAATAATTCTAAGTACTGTTATTTTTAATTATAATATAGTATATTGTGTCCATATGACAGCCTACTAAATAAGTGCTTAATATAATAATTAGAACTATTTTGACTTAGTTTCAACTTAGGGTTCAGGATGCTAATGTAAATTTTAATGTCAGACCATGCACAACTTCAAAAGAAGGTAGCATGAGAGGGATAGAAAATCTTGCACTTTAAAATAAATCCCTTGGCCATACCTCAAAATATAAATTCACCGGGGTTAATTTGAGTAAAATGTTTCTTTATGGAAAACAAAGGAGACAAAAACCTGACATTTGTATACCTTTATTGACCTCAGCCTGACATGGGAGGGAAAATTGTATTATCTTCTTATTTAAAATAAGAATTGTTTTTAATTACAAAGGAACGTTTTCAGAGTAGTTTCATCTGGGTTTTCTCTTATTCTGGAGAAAATCAAGGAGACCAGTTAAAGATGTACTTTCTCTAAAATATAGAAAGACATATTGCTGCATCTAAACCTACATATGTTTAAAACTTTTTTTAGGGAGCATATTACATGCACATTTGTGAATCAATCATGTGCAATCATGTTTGTGGGCAGCAGTTGATGATTTTCACTCAAAAGGATGACCTCGATGATGAAATTGATCTCAAGTTCTTATTGATGAATGTGAAACTGATTTTAAGAAATAGCCAGGCATATTTTTGACAGCAAAATCATTTCCAAGGAGAAATTAGAATTTGCAGGTAATAAAAATTATTACAGATTTTTCATTTAATTTGGTATGCTCCTACTAAAACTAAAGTATTGAGGAATCAGGCCCCACCCAGTCCAGAGACTGCAGAAAATATGATCTGGGCCAATGAGTTTGCAAAACAGTGGATATAAGACATGAGTCTCTAGAAGTACAGAGGCCCTTTCCCCAACTCCCAGAATGCACTACAGCTTTGAGCCTGGGCACTATGTTACCTGAAATTGCCAACTAACCTGAACTCAACAAACAAAACAACAATGCAGAAGACTCAACTAGCAACAAACAGCTTAACAAATTCTCAGGCAAGTGCTTAATAAGCCCATGATCAGATATAAAAAATTTCCTACACAAAAATTGATTTTTAATTTTAAAATGATTGATTTCATTATTAGATAATATCTAATAATTTTCAACTCCATAATTCTATCAACAGTTGTGGCTTTTGTCTACATTAAAATACATTTTAAAATTTTAAATACTATTGCAGATTTCATTAAGGCACAACAAAACTTTAAAAATAAATCTTAATCAGTTGGAAACAATAATGTAGGACAAGAATTGATTGCTAGTTGTAGGTAAAAGAATACACATAATAGTCTTACAGCATCTGTACCACAAACCTCAGTGATCAAAAGTACAGGTTAATGCCTTGCATGCTGTGACATTGGTTACATTCCTAGCAACACATTATCCCATGGTCACACACTGCTAGGGGCAGCCCTGAATGTCTGGATACTTCTGGATGTGGCCCTGAGTTTACTGAGCAGTTCAGAGTTTGCCTGAGTCATCCTCAACACCGAATGCCCTAAATAATATTGCATCCCCTGTACTCTCATTAAATTGCCAGACAAATTGACCAAGAGTCACTGGCATAAGTCTTAGAGTCCTCTGAGCATTGCTGGAGAGATTCCCCAAAAGTCTAAAACTAAGCAACTTATTTATTGTTTCATTTTTATCTTATATGTCTCCAGAGCAGTGTGCAGTCCTAGAGAAACTTGGTAAAACAGATTGCACAAACCAGTGCCAGGACTCAGACTGCGGCATTGCATGGTCCAAGAGATGTTGAAGGCTACAAAGACCAAAGCTAAGGGACCTCTAGGGCTGCTCCAGTGCTCAGGGACTGTGCAGAGCCCTGAGTCTAACATGGGTCCGTGCATATTCAAAGCTTGTGACTTTCAGTCATGAACCACCTGCTCAGTTTAAAGAATACGTTTTAAGAGAGTGGAGAGATAGTATAGCAAGGACAGTGCTTGCATTTCAGTTGGCCAACCTGGGTTGATCCCCACCACCCAATGTGACACCCTACGTCATATCAGGAATGATCCGAGTATAAAGACAAGAGTAAGCCCTGAGAACCAATAGTGAGCACCAAAAAATATATAAATGAATAAAAGAAGGAAGGAAGGAAGGAAGGAAGGAAGGAAGGAAGGAAGGAAGGAAGGAAGGAAGGAAGGAAGGAAGGAAGGAAGGAAGGAAGGAAGGGAGGGAGGGAGGGAGGGAGGGAGGGAGGGAGGGACGGAGGGACGGAGGGAGGGAAAGAGAGAGGGAGGGAGGAAGAAAGAAAGGAAGGAAGAAAGGAAGGAAGGAAGGGAGGGAGGGAGGGAGGGAGGGAGGGAGGGAGGAAGGAAGGAAGGAAGGAAGGAAGGAAGGAAGGAAGGAAGGAAGGAAGGAAGGAAGGAAGAGAGGGAGGGAGGGAGGGAGGAAGGAAGGGAGGGAGGGAGGAAGGAAGGAAGGAAGGAAGGAAGGAAGGAAGGAAGGAAGGAAGGAAGGAAGGAAGGAAGGAAGGAAGGAAGGAAGGAAGGAGGGAGGGAGGGAGGGAGGGAGGGAGGAAGGAAGGAAGGAAGGAAGGAAGGAAGGAAGGAAGGAAGGAAGGAAGGAAGGAAGGAAGGAAGGAAGGAAGAAAGGAAGGAAGGAAGAAAGGGAGGAAGGGAGGAAGGGAGGAACGAAGGAAGGAAGGAAGGAAGGAAGGAAGGAAGGAAGGAAGGAAGGAAGGAAGGAAGGAAGGAAGGAAGGAAGGAAGGAAGGAAGGAGGGAGGGAGGAAAGAAAGAAAAAAAGAAAGAAAGAAAGAAAGAAAGAAAGAAAGAAAGAAAGAAAGAAAGAAAGAAAGAAAGAAAGAAAGAAGAAAGAGAAAGAGAGAGAGAGAAAGAAGGAAAGAATAATCACTATATCCCTGACTTGTTAAAAAATAAAATGCATGTAGCAGTTTCTTTCTAAATCATATTATTCTCTTCCTTATTGTTACATTTTTAGACCCAAAATGGTGAGAAATCAGGATTTTGCAAGATTTTGAAAAAAAAGAAAGTAATAGACCTAATTTTAGCCACAGCTTTTGTTCTCCACAGGTAAATAAGAAATTATGATTGATGTGAGTTACATCAATGCTGTCAAAAGACACAGTACTAGGTCAAAGACAAGGAACTTTATTACACAGAAAGCAAAATGAATTTCATGTTTACACCAGTTTATCACAGATCTAGATTGGTACTGGGGATGTAACAGATTTGTATTGAACCCTGAAATATTTAATTATGGTCTTTGAATTCACCTCTACAAATAAATATGTTAATATAATACATTCCTTAATCTTATGTGGAACCCATAGATTAAATAAAAATTTATACATGATTATAGAAAATAGAAAGTCCTAAGAATTTCATAAAATATCATTGAAATAATAAATCAGTGCAATAAATGTGACTAGTAACAAAATCAATCTACAAAAGCCTGTTGCATCTGTATGTGCAAACAAAATTATAAAATCAAAATATTTTTACAAACGTTAAATTTAAAGTCACATAAAAAGAGTTAAGAATATATTATTAGAACACTTTTTTTGTAAACATGTTCAGCTGTTCTTCATAACAGACAACATAAAATATATTCTTATGCTTTTGTTGGGACAGAGATTGGGGCTTGGGATGGAAACATCCCGAACTTGATGGTGGGAAGGTGTAATGGTGGTGGGATTAGTGTTTGAATATTAAATGTAATCAAATTTTGTGAACTAACTTATAAAATATAAAATTTTAAAAGAATATAGTATTAACTTTTTAAAAAAATAAGTCGAAAATTGTACATGAAAATGTTAAATCATTGCTAAACAGAAGCCTTTGGACTGGAAAACATATTCTTTTGTATGGATTACAGAGTTGAAATGATCATCCCACCCAAACTATTGTGTAGATTCAGCAAAATTCCTATAAAAATCCCAGTGGCATTCTCAAAAAAGACAGAGAAATATATACTAAAATTAATGTGGAAGTACAAAGGATCCCAAATTGCTAAAGGAAATCATCAGAAAAATTGAAAATAGAGATACAACTCTTTTACTTCAAACCATGATATAGAATTATAATAATAAATATTCATGAGATTGGATTTAAAATAGAGATACTAGTCAATGGAACGGACAAAGACAGAATCTCCATATTTAAGAGTATTTTATTTATGATAAAATAACTAAGATTAGAAAACAGAGAAATTCTCTTCAATAAAATATTCTGGGAAAACTGGGTAGGCACATCAAAAGAATCAAACTGATATGTTATTTCAGACCCTGGACAAAAGTCAACTAAAAATGGACCAAACAGTTGTATATTTGACCCAAAACTGTAAAATAGATTGAACAAAACATAGATAAAAATACTCTCACAAAAAAAAAATACTCTCACATTGGCTTAGAGATTGTCCTCAAGGATTAAGTTACATAGACAAGGCAAACAGAAGCAAAAATAAGTGAACTGATGATATTAAATCACAAGTTTCTGCACTGAAAACTGAAACAATAGTCTAAAGTACATTCTGTAATAAAAGGAAATATCTAATCAGAATATGGAAACAAAAAGGAAAGTAGCCAAATTATAAAGGAATATCACAGTACTTAAAAATTGTAATTTTCACTTATTGTCAAGAAAATACAAATCAAACTATAGTGAATTATGACCCCTCATATATGAGAAGTCTTTTTTATAATGATCCAAAACAAAATGTTCTGAGGAAGATGTGGGGCAACACAACCTTTATACTCTGTTGGTAAGAAGTATAATGCTTCAACATCTATGGAAAACAGTTTCAAAGTTTCATGCAATACTAAAATCCTAGCAACTCATTACTTGGTATTACAATAACAAAAAAAATCCAAAAATATACATGCCAACTACCAGACCCTGGGAACCTGAGAAACCCCCTTCTCAGCTGAGGCACCTGCCCAAAGGGGACCCTGCAAGTCTTTTGAACTGCGAGTCCTATGCAGGCACCTAGCAGCTCCTGCCCCCACAGGAACAGCAGCATCATGGTCATGGACTCTGAGGCTATCATGCTCATGCGACCAGTTATTTTTCCCTTTCCCAGCACTTTGGACTCACATCTTAGTCTCCATTACCTAATTCCAAAGAGAACAGTTTGGCTATCCCAAACACACTAGGTCAATAGTCCACTAGCTCATTTCAATCAAAATACTCCCAAAACTCACCAAAAAGAAAAAGAAAAAAGACAGTGAACAGGAGAATCTGAATAAACCTAATGTATAATAACATATCCCCTGAAAGCTTCACCAGTGACCCCACATAAGGCACAGAGGAGCACCAGAAAGGTAGCATTCTAAAAGGGGGAAAAGGAGACCACCATCGACTGAGCCCATGTAGAATCCTCCCTTGCAGTGACAGGAAGTGACTGATAGTGAACTGGAGGGACCCACCTCTCTACTACCCCAGCAACATGAAGGGACAATGCAAATCCTCACCAAGAGGTGTGGAAGAAGAAAAGAGCCCTCAAGCCTCAACAGGGAATTCCCACAAATACAGTCTCTGGTAAAGAATTCATAGATGAAATGTTGACAATGTAAAGCGAGCTCAAGAAAATGGTGGAACAGGCATCCAGTAAATTAAAGAAAAACATGAAAGAAACAGTGGAACAGACAGCCAAAAATACAGGAAGGTATGAGAGCAAAAATAATAAAACTACAATTTGAAGTGTAACAAATAAAGGACTCAGTAGAAGAAATAAAAAACTCAGTGGGTTCCCTCAACAGTAGAAAGGCAATAGCCAAAGACAGAATCAGTAAGCTTGAAGATGAGCAGAAGAAAGCAGACAGGAAATAAGATATAATGAAAAATGACCTCAAAATAACAATGGGGCAAATAAGAGATCTAGGGAGTAAATTCAAGAAGAACAGTTTAATTTTCATTAGAGTACCAGAAGGGTAGAAAGGCAACCTCAATGAAGTAGCAACAGTTAAAGATATCATTGCTGAGAGTTCCCAGAGCTGGAGAATGAAGGCATCTAGATCCAAGAAGCCTGAAGTGTGCCAGCTGAGAGAGATACTAATAAAAAGACTCCAAGACATATCATGATCAGAAGGAAAAATACCACAGATAGAGACACAATACTGCAAGCAGCAAGGTCAAAGAAGGAAATCACATACATAGGAAGATTCCTTCTATTTTCAGCAGACTTAGAGGATACCATTCAAGCCTGAAGACAATGGTGGGGCATGGTGAAAAAACTCAATAAAATTATGCTCACCAAGAATACATTATCCGGCTAAACTCTCACTCAAACTCGAAGGAAAGATACACTATTTCATGTATGAACAACAGCTCAGAAACTTAATAGAATGAAGAACAACCATAAAAGAAATACTAAAGGGGTTACTGTAAAACAAGACAAACCCCTAACAAGCACAACAAACCTCTAGAGGAAGACGACACAAAACCCCATGACAATAATCTCTCTCAATGTAAATGCACCAGTTAAGAGTCACAGAGTGGAAAAAAATGGACTAAAAACCTGAAGCCAACATGCTGCTGCCTACAACAAACACAACTGAACAGTCAGAGCAAACACAGACTCGAAGTGAAAGAATGGAAGACAATCCCTCAAGCAAACAACTCCCTCAAAATAAAAGGAGGAGGGAGGTTTTCATACTAGTACATGACAACATAGATTTCAGGCTGCAAAAGATTAGAAGGGGCAACGGAGGTCATTTTTTAATAATCATGAGATGTGTACATCAGGAAGAAATCACACTTCTAAACATATACACAACCAATGAGGGGCCAGCAAAAAAGTTAAAACAATTCCTAATAGATATCAAAGAGGACATTGGTAGTAACACCAGTGTAGTCGTAGAATTTAACACAGCCCTATCACCTCTTGACAGATCATTAAGACTAAAGCTCATCAAGGAAGTATTGGTATGAGAGAAGAAATGGAAGAGAGAGGGATAATAGATGTATACAGGGTATTTCATCTCCAAAAACCCAAATACACATTGTGCTCCAGGGCACATGAAATGTTTTCCAAGATAAATCACATGCTGGGAAACAAAAAATATCTCAATAGAATTCGGAAAATAGACATTGTGTCAACTATCTCCTCAGAACACGTTGGACTCAAGATAGAAGTTAATCACACACAGAAACAGAGAATCAAATCAAACACCTGGAAATTAAACAGTGCAATGTTGAACAATGACCGAGTCAGATAAAAAATCAAGGAAGAAACCCGAGGATTCCTAGAAACAAATGAGAATGAAGACAGGGTTACCAGAACTTGTGAGGCTCAGGAAAAGCAGTATTAAGGGAAAAATTTATAGCACTGCTAGCATTTTTTCAGGAAGGAAGAAAGGGCCTACATAGGTAACTTTACATCAAAGGTTAATATCTTAGAAAAAGACCAATAAAAAGAGCCCAAACCAAGCAGCAGGAAATAGATAATAAAATTTTAGGCAGAAATTAATGACATGGACCCACCCCCCCAAAAAAAATAAATGAAAGATCAATGAAGCCAAGAGCTGTTTTTTTTTTATTATTTTTTTTTAATTTTATTGAATCACCATGTGGAAAGTTACAAAGCTTTCAGGCTTAAGTCTCAGTTACATAATGCTCGAACACCCATTCCTTCACCAGTGCACATATTCCACCACCAAGAACCACAGTATGCCCCCCCAGCCTCCCACCCCACCTGTGTAGCTGATAAATTTCACTTTACTTTCTCTTTACTTTGATTACATTCAAACAAAAATCTCACTATTATTGTTTGGAGTTTCCCCCCACCCCACAGTCGGACCTGCTGGAAAGGAAGCATTTGAAAGGAAGCAATTTATTTTCCATTGCTGAGAATGAAGAGATATGCGGTCATGTGGCCACAATAGCGGCCACGAGGTTGTGGATTTCTGTATTTTAGTATTTTAGTAACTAAGTCCAGAGGAATTTCTGCCAGAAGTTGCATCATTGCTAGCTCATACCTCTCTGCTACTTTATATTCCACATATGAGTGCAATATTTCTATGTCTGTCTCTTTCTTTCTGCTCATTTCACTCAACATGATACTTTCCATGTTGATCCACTTATATGCAAATTTCATGACTTCATGTTTTCTGACAGCTACATAGTATTCCATTGTGTAGATGTACCAAAGATTCTTTAGCCAGTCATCTGTTTTGGGGCACTCCGTTTTTTTCCAGATTGTGGCTATTGTAAACAGTGCTGCAATGAACATAGAAATGCAGATAGCATTTCTACTATACCTTTTTTTTCCTCTCTGGGCTATATTCCTGGATTGGTATTGCTGGGTCAAATAGGAGCTCAATTTCTAATTTTTTGAGAATTGTCCATATAGTTTTCCAAAACAGCTGAACAAGTTGTCATTCCCATCAGCAGTGAAGAAGAGTCCCTTTCTCCCCACATCTGCACTAACACAAGTTTCTTTTGTTTTTTTGGATGTGGGCCAGTCTCTGTGGTGTGAGATGGTAGCTCATTTTTTTGATCTGCATGTCCCTGATGATGTCGAGCATTTTCTCATGTGCCTCTCAGCCATTTACTGCTAATTTTATGTTATTGTTTCATGCATTTAACTTTTAAAATTCAATTCTGAGTAATATTGAATGATATACATAACAACAGAAAACAGAAATAAATTGAACTGAAATTAATCAAAATTAATATATATTCTATATTGCTGTATGAATGCTTTATTAGAAAAAAAAGATATATAAAGCTCCATACATTGTACCATTTGGGGTTTTCTTTTGGCTCCATGCTTACTGAAACTTGGGTCAACAGTAGAAATGAACATTTTAATACTCTCAATTTATTGAAATTTACATTTCAACATCTCAAAACTATAAAAAAATTAAAATTATACAAATTTCAGAAATAAATATAAAGGGGTTGGGGAGATAGTAAAGGGGATAGGGCATTTGCCTTTCACATAATCTACCCTGGTTCAATCCCCATTATCCCATATGTTTCCCCAAGCACCGCCAGGAGTAATTTTTGAGTGCAGAACCAGGAGTAATCCCTGAGTATCGCTGGATGAGGCCCCAAAAGCAAAATGAATAAATAAATGTAAATAGGTTTCAGCATAGAATAGACTATTTTAAATATGCATATTCTATTGTTTTTAAATATGTATATTCTATATATGCATAGCTTTATGATACTGCTATTTGAGGGAAAATAATGAAAAATGTAGAAAGAAAATTCTTTCTATGTGTTTCTAAAGTACTAGGGCATCTGTTTTTTAATTGTAGGATTCATCATAGGAATTTTCATGTTGTTACTCTCAGAGGCGAAAAATTACTATGTAAGCAACTTATAAATTACTTATTTGAAAAAAATGTATATAAGTTTTAGCCTGAAGAATAAGTAGTGGTTTGCATCACCAGGACCGCATATGCTCAGGCCCTAGTTGCAAGATGACAATTGTGCTTTTCAGCGGGTAGGGCGTTTGCCTTGCACGCGGCCGACCCGGGTTCGATCCCCGGCATCCCATATGGTCCCCCAAGCACCGCCAGGAGTAATTCCTGAGTGCAAAGCCAGGAGTAACCCCTGAGCATCGCTGGGTGTGACCCAAAAAGCAAAAAAAAAAAAAGACAATTGTGCTTTTGAGAAATTAATGAATCTCATTTTGTTTACATTTTAGAATGCAGGATGACAATAAGTTATTATTTGCCTGGCTATGTTGGGTGGCATCAGACAGGTTGTGGAAATAACATTAGATACTATACAAATGTCAAGCTTCAGAAAAAATTCTTCTAGGATAATGTATTTGTTCTTTGATATTTTAGAATTACTGCTATATTGTGAAGAATAGATAAGAAGAGATACGAGGATAGGTTTGGATCAGCCAGCAGAGTGTGTGCGGCAATATAAATAAAAGTGTTATAATATCACTGTCACTGTATCACTGTCATCCCATTGTTCAATGATTTGCTTGAGCGGGCATCAGTAATGCTCCATTTGTCCTAACCCTGAGATTTTAGCAGGCTCTATTTACTTGTCCTTCCAACAGTGCCGCATTGGAGGCTCTTTTAGGGTCAGGGGAATGAGACCCATCATTATTACTGTTTTGGGCATATCAAATATTCACGGGGAGCTTGCCAGCTTCTGCCTGTGTGGGCAGGATACTCTTGGTAGCTTGCCAGGTTCTCCGAGAAGGAGAACTAGACAATAAGAGTTTTGTTTTAGACTCTCTGGATCCTGGCCATTGATGGGATTACACACGCCAGGGGCAGTTTGTGGGTGTGACTGCCTAGCTACTGGAAAATGGGGGATCTGGGTGGGGGAAGCTCAGTCCCAATCAGAGCAGGCTTGGAGATCTCAGCCCCAGGTTGCACACACCTGGGTTCCTGTGCCAGTTCCTTCATGTGTTAGGCTCATCCGAGTGTGTGGAGAGTGGCCTTGAGCATGGCTATCGCTGGGTTCCAGAGGTCTTCGTCTGCTGGGGCTCTGCTCTGGTCGGGGAGGGAAACTCAACCTGCCCCCCCTCTGAGGGGACCCAGTGAAGACAGCCAGGTGCAGGGGCAGGAGACTCTGTCATAGTTTTCGAGTTAAATATTATGGTGAATATAAAGAGTAAAAGAATGATGGCCAGAAAGATAGTACAGAGATATGGTGCTTATCTTGCAAGAGGCTGACCCAAGTTTGATCCATTTCACCACATATGATTCCCCAAGCACCACCTATCATGATCCCTGAGTACAAAGCCAGTAATTAGCCTTGAGGATCACTGATTCTCCCCAAACACAATTTCCTCCATGCCTACCAAGATGAATGAATGAAAATAACAGAATTATTGTTAATTATGATTCTACAGACTATAAGTCCAGGAACTAAGGCATTACGGGAAGTAAGGGAAACCAAAGAGATTCGGAATAAGGTTTCTGATATCCTCTATTAGGAGGGATGTATGAAAACAATGAATGTACAGAGAAATATGTGAAAAACAAAAGGTTTTGAAGTTGCAGTTGGATGTGTTGAGTCTAGATTTACAAAAACTTATTAAATAGTTGTGTGTCAGAAATCAGAGTTCAGATAAAGAAAGAAAAGACAGAGATATAGAAAGAAATTCATGGAAATTATCAACTGAATTGATGAGTATACTGTTGAAAAGAGTTAAAGTTAACAATAACCCAGATTTATTAAAGGAAGAAATGAAATGTGTGTAGTTAATGTACATGATAAGGAGTATTGAACTGTATCACTGTAGTCCCATTGCTCATCGATTTGCTCGATCGGGCACCAGTAAGGTCTCCATTGTGAGACTTGTTACTGTTTCTGGCATATTGAATACTCCATGGGTAGCTTGCTGGGCTCTGCCATGACATGAAATGTAATAAGAATAAATAATTTTAAATATTGCATAACCTCAAGAATGTTTGAAAACTGATGAGAAAAGACTAACTGTAAATAATTAATATGAACTGCTCATATTTTCAGCAACTTAGTTATATGATATTTTTTCCCAGCTGCTCTCAGAAGTCTGAGTGAAGGAAAGGGGGAAAGAAACCCCCCCAAAAAAGTTGTGTCTATGAATGTGTTGTCTAAAAATTTATGAACAGGAAAAGAAAGACAAGGAAATTGAGAATATTCTCAAAAGACTAATGGAAAAGTTGAGACGTGATATGAAGAACTTGCAACAGAGTTCTAAGTTGTAACCATAAGCCTTGAATCAGACTTGAACCTTATTAAATTATATATCATATCTCATGTACTTTGAAAGAATGGCAGAAAGTTTGGCACAGAAAGTTATCAACCAGTAAATTCATAGAGAGCAATATAAGGATTTCTTTAGGGATAAACTACTGCTGCTATCATTCTATACTAATCATGCGTCAGATATACGTGGCTTCTATAGATAAATCACATGACAAGAGAGCATATTCTGTCTCTCATGTTCTTCTAAAACTGTGTATCCTCAATGCCTCCTCAAGGAATTATAAATCTTGTCGATCTCTGCTTTCTCACTTTCTAATCATAGGTTTGTGTATAACGCTTTGGTCAGGGAAAGGCAGTACAAGGCCTTCATATTGACAAAGGCAAATAATAGGAGAATTTTTTCCAAGCCATATTAAGGAGTTCAAAAGATGTTTAGTGATCATCATGTAAAAAGTTCTCACTTACATGTCTAAGTGTCTACCCTGTATTCTGTATCAATTTCCCTTAACTTATTCCCAAAGATCAACGGGGAGTAATACTCTCCCTGAGATTTGCTCAGGAGTGAAAGAAATTCATACACATTACCACCGTTTGCCTCAGAGGTCTTTGCAAGTACCAATCTTTACAAGACACACTCTGGGTTCCCTGTTAGTATAAAGATGTACAGATGAAGCTATGCTGATCCATCTTTTAAAAATATATTTTATGTTTAATATTTATAACACTGTGCCATTTTTTCACTGACATTCACAAAAATATGAAACTTGACAGAACCAAACAAATACAACAATATTTAATATGAAATAATCACATAAGTGCTACTTTGATAGGTTTGAAACACTCATTTTTAGTTTTCAGTGTGAAAAGAATTCAAGAAAGTATTGGTGATTGAAGTTGTGCAGCCATTAAATTCAAAAGGCATGCTACTACTATTTAAAGCATCTTTCCAGCCTAATGTTAAATTGTCCTTAAAATAGTTCTAGTTTTAGTCTGCAAAAGGCTTTACAATGCATTCAGTCTCTGTAGAATTTTTTCTCAAGTGGTGAAAGTAAATTACTATTGCAATGTCTTCAATATTATTTAAATCAAAACGTTGAAATCTCAGAGAATGGGTGCTGATTTTAGTATATCTTTTGTACATAACTACACTTATAAATGGTAGTATTTTAAATTGCAAAAATTCTGTCCAACATAATTTTGAAGATAAGCAAACACAAAAAATGCACAGAAAGAAAAATTTATGAGATGCTAATAAATAGATATCTTCCTGTATACTACTCCTATATAATATATATCAATATATGAATTTCTTGAATAATGCATCATTGATGTATAAAATCAAATATTTCTCAAAATTTTGATTTCTGAATGGCTGGATTATATCTGTGTTTACAATTGTGCTCACCAGAACCTAGTAATATATATATATATATGCGTGTGTGTATATGCACATATATATTTCTACTAATGAATACATATATTTCTGAGTAGAATCTTTATAAAATTTTAAGACAACTGTTACCTAATTGCTTGCTTGTGTTTGTCCTTTGTTTTTATTTTTATTATTAATAAGTTTATAAATTAATACTTTCTCTATTCACAATGCAGAATGTTCAACATACTAGCCCTGCTGTAGAAAAAAAACATAAAATAAAAACAAAAAACTGACTTTATTATTATGTTACTGCAATGAACATGCATCGCCTTAAAAATAATCCCATGACACATATTTTCATATTTTTATATGAAAACAGAAACTTGAACTTCGATTTAGAGGTAGTGGCTGTAATCATTTTCTGAATCTATAGCCTAAAAAATGTGACTAATGTGACAATAAAGAAGAAATTATGTGAGAAAATGGAAATTTAAGATAGATATCCAAAACAAAAATGTAGAGATTAATATTATCAGTGTGAACTGGAGGGACTAGAGTTGAAAACATATCTTCTCAAACACTAGTCATGCCACTTTCTGATACTATGACTTTGGCTATGTGTACCAATTAGGTTTTCTGAATTCCCTACTCCTCTTATATAAAATATGGGCAATAACAACATCTGGTGGTTCTGAGGACAGACTAATTATAAAAGAAAACAATTACTAGATTGTATTTGCTGTATGCTGTATCATTTGCTACTCTTAAAGCATTATTTTATTCTAATGGCCTCTATCTAGTTAAATTATTCAGACATCACATTTAGTATAGGGTATTACAGAAAAATCAAAAAGAAAATTGTGTGGAGTAGCAGTTGTGAGACAGAAGGCAGAGAAGGGACATGGAAAGAGACTATTCCCCCTGGTTAGTCTGAGGCATCTGAGAGAACAAACGATGTTCTTTCACTTGAAAACTCCTAAAAAAATCACCATTTATTGAGGAAAAAATCTCTTTTACCATATCTAGGCTGATGAGCCTCAGAAAATTCATTCATTTACTCTTACACTTAGTGGGCAAGGAAGTGGGCTTTATAGTTGGTGCAAAAAGCATTTTAAAGTTGGTGCAACTTCATAGTTGGTGCAAAAAGCATTTAAAATTATTTTAAAGAAAAAAGAAACTGAGAATGTTTTAAGTTGGATATTATCGCTTAGTGGAAGAGCACTTGTCTTACTTAACTTGTATATGTGAACGTCTGGATTTAGTCCATGGCACCATAAATTACAAACAAACAAAACAGAAGAGCCATAATTTATAAGCTGGACAACCACCTTTCTAGGGTCATTGGATTTTTAATTTCACTTGCTCTCTCTCTTTCTCTCTCTCATATTAACTAAACACAATTATGGACACAGAAATTTGAGTTAGAAAAAGGAATAAGAAAAGATCAACATTTCCATATAGATGAAACTTCACCAAATTTTATCAGTGATAACTCTAACTTCCTTATTTTTGTAAAACAATTTAGGAATTTAGATGTAGTATCAGGGAAGATTAAGTTTCTCTCCGTTGAACACAACGATGACCAACAAATTTATGTATATTTTTTGGATGAAGCTCCTGAAAGATTAGGAGCACATCTAAGAGTGTGTTCCCCGGATTCTTGGCCAATGAGGCAGTATTAATGGGAAGGTCTGAGGATTTTGTACACTTAAGACACACTGTATCAGTACCAATTACCTTGTCCATCCCAGCAATATTTAGTACTTAAAGGTCTTTATAACAACACCTGAAATGCTCAGAAACAACGTATTATCAGGTATTAAGTTCCTGTACTTTCTCTAGCCCAGCTTTATGCTTTAGAAAAATGATGTTAGATAACATGTATCAGCAATCAAAAGGAATGAATATATTTAATTTAATGTAAATACACAGAAAGTACTTGAATGAAACACTGAAAGAAAAACTGTTCCTTCATTCAAGATGAATACCTTTTATTAAGCGGATTTTTCTAATAATTTCACATGAAAAGGCACATAATTTGGCGTAAGGCAAAATAACTCTAGGTTATTTGGCTAATAGTTTACTAATTGAAAACTCAGTTGGAATTTACTTTTATATTAAAGAGGATACATCTCTGAAAATTGAAGTTAAAAATCTACAACTGAATTCATCACAGACATTACATTTTTTTAAAAAAAAAATTATTAGTGAATCACTGTGAGGTACAGTTACAAACTTATGAACTTTTGTGTTTGCATTTCAGTCATATAGTGATACCTGTATTGAAAACTATAACACCTAAAAGGAGAGAGAGCAAAAGGGAATACCGTGCCACAGAGGCAGGGTGGTGGGAGGGATACTTGGAATATTGATGGAGGAGAATGGGCACTGGTGAAGGAATGGGTAAACAATCACTGTATGACTGAAATGCAGACACTTTCAAATAAAATTGCTTATATAAAGTAATTGTTATTTCTTCTTAAACCCAAAGGGTTCAATGAAAAACACAAATGTTATTTTTTGCAAAGGAATAAATGAAAAATTTCAGTTGTAAACAATTTTGAAACAAACCACAGCAAGTGGTACACTCAAACTATTTTGTTTTCAGGAAAAATTGGGGTTACCTAATATACTTTTATAGGCAAAGAAGAATTAGAACTAAACAATCAATTTGATTTCTACAGAGAGTAGAAATACTTGGTGCAAAAGCTTAAGGAACAAAAAGAGGCATGACCTCTGAGGACCAAGAAAAAATTCTAGGTATGTAAAATTGTGTATTCAAAAATGAATATGAAAACCATGGCACTATCTTGAGGCCTGTGTTCGGTGGTCTTGGGCCGCTTACCCCATCCCTGATGGCCGGTCACTATGAGTGGATGAAGGAGAAAACAAGGGCCAGGCTGGTTTGTGATCAGTTGCAGTTTATTCCAATCTCGCCTCGATTCTCCTCATCCTGCCTACTCTTACCTCCTTAGTTATATTCTCAAATCATGAGGGGTTGGGGTAGAAATTACACATAGATGTGGTCATACAATTAATAGATGTAAATTTACTCCTTTAGGGGAAGCTTCTCCTAAAAGAAGCTTCTTCTTTTAACAATTCCTTAAAAATTGTCATCCAGCAAGATGACAGGCCTATGGGTGAAATACCATCTATGATGTGTTTCTCCCTTCCTTAGTCCAACAGCCATTTAAACATTCATCTTAATTCTACTTCTTAATTAAGGTAGTCATTTTGTAAGGACACAGTAAGAGTGTTCCATTAAGCTTGCAGGGCAGCTCTCCTGGGGACATCTTGCTATAGATCTCAGACTACAGTGCTCATATCAGATTAGTCTTTCCAAACTTAACAGGTTACTAATCCTGTTGTTACCCTTTGGATCATGAAAGAATTTATCCATGACCATGCTCTTACCTTATAATTAAGTATTATGGCACTTGGCTTGGCCCATTTCAATGCCAGAGTAGCTCACAGTTTACCAAGGGTCCATCCAGTTCCTCTTAGGGACCATACTTTGCTTTAGGGGTGCTAGGAATTAAGGCAACTGATGTTTAAGAGTCTCTTGCCCCCACATCTGACTGTCTTCACCAGGGCCCAATAGAGGGGGTGGCTTTAGTTTCCCTCCCCGCCCCAAGCAGAGCCCCAGCAGCCCAAGACCTACCAAGACCCCCAGAACCCAGACACAGCCATGCTCACTCCACACGTTCAGATGAGCCTCACGCATGAAGGAACCAGCAGAGTAACCCAAGTGTGTGGGACCCGGGGCTGAGATCTTCAAGCCTGCTCAGATCGGGACTGGGCCTCTTCCACCCAGATCCCAATTTTCCAGTAGCTAGGTGGCCACACCCAGAAACTGCCCCCAGCACCATGTAATCCAATCAACGGTCAACATTCAGAGACTATTAAACCAAACTCCTGGAAGCTCGACATCTTATAGCTTGGTTCTCCCTCTAGGAGAAACTAGCAAGCTACCAAGAGTTTCCTGCTCGAATGGGAGAGCCTGGCAAGCTACCCATGACATATTCATATGCCATAACCAGTAACAATGATGGGTCTCATTCCCCTGCTTGAAAAGAGTCTCCAATGTGGCACCATTGGAAAGGATGAGTAAAGAGAGGCTTCTGAAATCTCAGGGCTAGGATGAATGGTGACATTACTGAGACCGCACTGGAAAATCAATAATCAACAGGATGATTATAATGATGATGATGATGGTGATGATGATGATGATGATGATGATGATGATTATAAGGTTTAAGTCAAGAGAATAGATGTCCTGGAGTGAATATTATAATGAGTCAATTAACTCCCAAGTTACAAAAGCATAGCATTAACTGTCTTCCTGTGTCTATACAAAAAGGACACTGTTCTGAGGTAAACTATGCAAAAGGAAATGAGGGAAGGAGAAAAGCAATATTTTACATACAAATAGAGTCTTAGAAGGATCTGAGTCCTTAGAAGGATCTGATCTTACAAGTCTGCAGTGTCTGACTTGGGAATATAAGGTGATTGACTGGTTGGGGAAGCAGAACACAGAGAAAAGGTTGCAGATAAACACAGAGAAATGGGAATGCCTCGGGAATACTGTGATGGGTGTAACCCAATAAACCTAAACTCCCTGGAGCAAGGGAGAAAGAACATACCAATGTTAAACCTAATAGTTTCCAGAGAGATTCCAATAAACATGAAGGAATGGGAGTGTCTCAGGAGCACTGTGATGGGTGTAACCCAATAAACCTAAGCTCCCTGTGGAGTGGGAGAAAGAACAAACTAATGTTAAAACTAAAATTTTAGAGATATATTACAACATAAAATGTTGAGGAATGGAGGAAATATGACAAAGTATTGAGCTAGATTTTTAATAAGAAAGTTGCATTCATTGAAACATTAGGATTGGCATTTTATCCTGAGTGATAGAAATTCACTGATTTGATTAGTTAGAGAGATATCATCAAATTCTCATTTTGTGACATTCTTGGTTTTAACTTTGAAAATATTAATAGGGGTATTGCCTTAATTGTAAAAGAGATATCAGTTTAAATGGCACATTTCCCCCTTAAAAGTTAAAGCAACTTAGAAGCTACTTAAAAATGAGAAGCATTGCAGACAATTGGAATAATTTCAAAGCCACAAAATTAAAACAAAAAAATGAAAGAACATTAATTAAATAAGACATTTGAATTAGAAGATGACTAATTAATGAATGACTTCCTGACTTCTAATTTTGAGTTAATTTGTAACTCAAATATATTTAATGAGAGTGATGGCATTTGGTAACCCTCCATTTGCACTAGAAGGCAATATCAGTACTCAATGCTCTCGTGCTATTTTTCAGTAAATGTAAGATATAGATGTAGAATAATAAGGTCTGAAGTGTTATTCATTCAGTGCAGTTCAATATTCTATGATGTTTAATTGTATGTCTCAGCTGGGCTAGACAATGACATTCATTTGTTTAGTCAAGCAAACTGAGATTGTGACATATGTTTTAAACACAATTGAAAGGACAGTAAGAAGATTTTGAGCCAAGAAGTTATATTCTGGGATAATAGTGGCTTTGAACCTAAAACAGATCTCTGTTTAAGAAAGTAGGTTCCCTCAAGTAGAAATTTTGTCTATTGCTAGCAACGTCGAATTTCTAACTGAGTTTCTATCTTTTGGACACAATATATATATATATATATATATATATATATATATATATATATTCTATTTTTAATTTCAGGGCCACACCCAGTAGTGCTCAGTGATAATTCCTGCCTCTTTGATCAGAGATCATTACTGGCTATGCTTAGGGGATCACATGTAGGGCAGGACATCAGACTGGGTGGGCTATGTGCAAAGCAGGCACCTTGTCCCCTGTACTATCTCTTTGGATGAAATCTAAAAATTAATTCTTATCCAAATATTTAATGTCTGGCCTATGAGACATTTCTTACAATGAACTTCGAAGGCAGATCTAGATAGATGTTTGCTGGTTAATCCTGACTAATATATCAACCAATATATTACATTTTGCAAAGTGTGATTGCTCAGGCATCTAACTATTCTTGTGGCATTGTTATTGTTATAAGAATTGTTTCAAATCTCCCTTACTGGGAAGATATGATTGCTCAAAATGTCCTGTTCTTTTTTTTTTTTAACTTCTCTGTTTCGGTGTTTGATAGAAAGTTCTATTTTATTCTAACTGCCTTCACTGATTTAGTGAAATGAAAGAAACACATTCTGCCAATTTTCTTTACTATGGAAATGAGGAAAATTTTAATTAGGCAAACCAACAATGTGTCCTCAGACACTCAGATTTTTCCAGATTCTGGCTATTGTGAAAGTGCTACAATAAACATACACATGCAGATGTCATTTCTACTGTGTCTTTTGCATCTCTGAGACATATTCACAGAAGTGGTGCTGCTGGGTCATACAGGAGCTCAATTTCTAGTTTTTTAAGGAATGTCGATATTGTTTTCCAAAAAGGTTATACAGTCAGCATTCCCGCCAACAGTGAATTCGAGTCCTTTTCTCCCTGTATCTGCACCAGCAATGGTTGTTCTTGTTCTTATTAATGTGTGCCAGTTTCTGTGGTGTAAGATGATACCTCATTGTTGTTTTGATTCGCATCTCCCTGATGATTAGAGATGTAGAGCATTTCTTTATGTACCTTTTGGTCATTTGAAATGTTTTTTGAGGAAGTTTCAGTTCATTTATTATCCCCATTTTTTGATGGGGTTAGAGGATTTTTCTTGGAAAGTTCTACCAGTGTATTATATATCCTGGATATTAAGCCCTTATCTGATGGGTATTAGGTAAATATTTTTTCCCTTTACATGGGCTCTTTCTGTATTTTAGTCACTATTTCTTTTGAGATACAGAAGTTTCTTAGTTTAGTGTCCTCCCATGTGTTTCTATTTGTTTTAACTTGCTTGACCAGTGGTGTTTCATCTTGAAGCTGCCTTTAACTTCAACAACGGAGGGTTCTGCCTATATTTTCATCCATGTACCTATGGATTTAGGTGTGAGAACAGATGACTGGTTAAAGAAACCCTGGTACATCTAAACAATGAAATACTATTCAGCTATTAGAAGAGATGAGATCATGAAATTTGCATATAAGAGGACAGACCTGGGGAATATCATGCTAAATGAAATGAGTCAGAAAGAGAGGGATAGACATAGGATGACTGCACTCATTTGTGGAATATAAAGTATCATAATATGAGACTAACACCTAAAGACATTAGAAATAAGAGCCATAAGGATCACACCACAATTTGGAGGCCAGCCCCACGTGCTGGGGGAAAAAGCAGTTGGGATGGAGAAGGAACCGCTAAGTAAATGATGATTGGAGGGATTGCCGGGGTAGAAGATACGTGCTGAAACATGATGACCTCTGAGTATGTGTATTGCAAATCATAATGCCCCAAATTGGACAGAAAGTAAGAAGGATTGTACCTGCCACAGAGGCATGGAGTGGGATGGGGTGGACGTGGCAGGAAGGACACTGGAAACAATGATGGTGGAAAATGTGCACTGGTGGAAGGATGGATGCTTGAGCATAACATGACTGAAATGTAATCATGCAAGTTTGTAACTGTATCTCACGGTCTCATGGTGATCCAATAAAACTTATTTTAGGGGGCTGGAGCGATAGCATAGCGGGTAGGGTATATGCCTTGCACACAGCCAACCCAGGTTCAGTTCCCAGCATCCCATATGGTCCCCTGAACACCGCCAGGAGTGATTCTCTGAGTGCAGAGCCAGGAGTAACCCCTGAGCATCGCTGAGTGTGACCCAAAAATAAAAAAAAACTTATTTTAAAAAATAAAAAAAATCTTAAAAAATAAAATAAACCAAATAAAGCAGTGGGTAGGGCATTTGCTTTGCACGCAGCCGACCTGGGTTTGATTCCTCCATGGCAAGCTACCAAGAGTATCCAGCCTGCAAGGCAGAGCCTGGCAAGCTACCTTGTCATATTCGATATGCCAAAAACAGTAACAACAAGTCTCACAACAGAGATGTTACTGGTGCCCACTAGAGCAAATCAATGAACAATGAAACAACAGTACTACAGTGCTAATGGTCAAAAAAGCAGCTGCATTTTAAATTAGTAGTTGCTATAGGTAGTGCACATGTTATTTACTACTCTAGATTTTTATTTGTTTAGTAGTATAAAAATTGCTCTATTTTGTCATGGGATGATCTGGTTTAAAAGAAAACAATAATTATATAAACAATGTTAATCAGAATTATCTGTGTTGGGCTCATTTAGAGACCTTTTGTTTTCAAGCAGTTATATATCCACTTATCTATAAATGAAAATTCAAACCATATTACCAAAAAGTAAACTATTGGTCAATGTGAGCATAGTAGAAGTGAGTGGAGTTGGATTTGCTTAAACATTTCTAACTTATTAATACCAATATATACAATCAATATTAACACTAAAATAACACATATTTTAAGCAAGTAAATCCAAGAACATTCATATAAGTAATGCAACATTAAAAATCATTTTCTCACCTCCAGCTGACTGAAGGCACGATCAAAGCACTCTTAATGTGATGCATCTTAGGCCTCCCATGACCTCTTCAGTCTCAGCTCAGGGTCATCTGGTCTACCCACCAGGATGTTGGCAGAGATACAGGGGTTGTCAGTAGTGCGGGTCCTCAGACAGGTTAGAGGCAAGTCGGACAGATATCCATCCTAGCTCTGGTGCGTAAGGGACAAGGTGGAGATGCAGAATTCATGACAGGTCCCAAATACAGGACCCAGGTGTTCAAGTCTGACAGGAGCTCTCAGAAGCCTGTCATTTAAGGGAACATTGTCCAATCATTTTGGAGTATCGCCAGTCAAATTGACCAGTCAGAGTTTGAGGTAGGAAGCATCCGGCCAGCGTTAAAAGCCACATCTTTCAAGGGCCAGGGTCCATGGTTGGTTATCAGTAGCCTTGTGAGTAAATATCTAACTCTATCACATATAAAATGAAGTAAGTTTCACAAAACAGAGCAACTTTTGTCCTCACAGAATGGAGTGTCTTCTGTTCATAAAATTCAAATACATTGGAATATTTTGATTTATACAAAAGTACGTGCCATTGCATGAGAAATTAATAGGAAAAAACACATTGAATCAAAAGTCTTCATTTTAAATGGAAAAGAGAATTTTAATGAAAAAACTTCCCGTGCATTCGAAACTAATGAAAACATATCCATTAATTTTGATTGCTATTACTTAAATTGTCTAACATGATTTTCTGTAGCATAATCAAATGGGTAATTTTAAACTGAAAATGTCACACAACACTGTTCTAAGACTGGAAATATGATTCAATCAATTTCTTCCTATGCTTTCAAAAGTCAGTAACTTCTTCCATCTTACTGCTATTACTTCAAAATCAGATAAGAATGGATTTTTGCTTCTAATGTGTGGGCCAAATGAAGAAATAAAGATTTATACATAGATTTTTATGTACTGATGAAAAATTATGAAGAAATGGGAAGCATCTTCAAATGAGTCGAATTTTTTTGAGTTTCAGTCAATTTCATTATAGTAAAATATTCTCTTGCAAATGCTTTTGATCATTCATTATTTAGTTAGAGGTAATTAAGATATTTACCTTTGAACTCTCATTTCTAATGATGTACACCAATTATAGATCTACTTTATATTATAAACATTAGTAATTTATTTCTCAGTATTATAGGAATAAACTATTTTTGTCTTTACCCACTGGCCAATGATGGATATCAGAGAAAGAATATAGGTAAAATGGAGCTCCAATAACCGCTTGTAGGAGACTCATTATCTCTTACCTTGCACTATTCTGCCTCCTGAAAAATAGACTTCCCTCTGGGTCTTTGCTCTTGCCTCGGTACAGCACCAGTGTCCTACCTCTCAAAACATCACTTCCTTCACATGTGCTTCTTGTTTTAGGGGATAGCTGCTCTTGCTGTTCTACACACTTGTTCACTTGCTCATAAATAGAATCCTTTTGTTCTTTGATCGCTCTTGAAACCAGTTCTTCATGTTAAATGTTGATTGTAACATTAGATGGTTCTAGGTTCTCTGAATGTATTTTTTTAAACAGACAAGGAGAGATAAAGAATAGAGAAGCTTTAAGGTGATTATTTTTTTCCACAGAAACAAATATTTTTGGTAAAACTTTATTTCCAATGCAATCATCATCATCATCATCATTATCAAATACCTAAATAAGTGGATTTATATTACATACATTACCAAGGATCTTATAATAATACATGTATATATCACTTTAGTAACACAATTAAAAATTTAGCCCAGTCCTTTTGGAAAATTATACTGCATGTTCAGTACTGTGTTATAAATCCACTTATTTAGGTCTTTGAATATTTCTTCCTTCTACAAAAATATACTAACCTGTTCAATTTTTGAAAGTGCACTTTATATTTTTAACTGTTATTAAAACTTCATCTGATGACTGATGTTTCTGAACCCATCTTTTCAGTAAAAGGTCTGTTTTTCTCTACTTTTACCTAAATATGCTGGAGCGATAGCACAGCAGGTAGGGCGTTTGCCTTGCACGCGGCTGATTCAGGTTTGATTCCTCTGCCCCTCTTGGAGAGCCCTCAAGCTACTGAGAGCATTCCGCCCACAGGGCAGAGCCTGGCAAGCTACCTGTGGCATATTTCATATGCTAAAAACAGTAACAACAAGTCTTACAATGGTGACATTACTGGTGCCTGCTCGAGCAAATCGATGAGCAACGGGATGACAGTGACGGTGACACGGATGGGTATACACTTTTCTTGTGTCTATTTTTACTACATATGTATAAACACTTATAATTTGGTCACAGCTCTCTACTGATTTTCCCTTCAGTTCTTTCAGAATTCTTCCTAATCTACAGTGTCTTATTAATCTCTTCTCATCTCTATACTACTCTTTCTTTTTACCTTCCTCCTACCCCTCCCTCTTTTCTCTTTGTTCTTCTGTCTTTATCCTCTTCTCCCACCTCTACCTCGTCTAATCTACTAAACATTTCTAAGAGAACCTGGGGATACTCCTTTAGGTTTTTGACATCTAGACTAGATGATTCATGCCCTTGAAGCACTGCTTGGGCACAGTAACACTGTGTGCCTCCGTTTGTGGGAAGTGGTTCACTATGACCACACACTACAGTGTACAAGGAATCATGTGTTCCTGGGTATGAACTCAGTATGAACTCCAGTGCTGATTAAGGTTGGCATGCATCAATGACCCTGTCCTATCTTCCCGGCCCCTTGATGCCTCTATTTGCCTCCGTAGCTGCACTGGAAAACAAGCTAAGTTTAAATTTCTCTATAATGCAACACTAATATATATACTCTAATATACCTCAGTTAGTGTGTACTTTTTCTATATACTTAGGTCTTATAAATAACTTCATGTCTTTGGCTTATCTAAACCTCATTTGATAACGATTTGATGTTTTATTGTCACAGAGCTGGCAGTCAATTGTGTGTTTCACTTTAGTGTGTTCTCATCTCCTGTGTAATCCCTCCCTCCTTCCCTTGCCCTGCCCTCCTTATTTCCTCCTTCCCTCTTTTCTTCCCCCCTTCCTCCCTCCCCCTCTCTCCTTCCCTTCCTTCCTTTCCTTCCTTCCTTACTCCCCTACCTCCTTCCCTTCCTCCTTCCCTTCCTTCCTTCCTTCCTTCCTTCCTTCCTTCCTTCCTTCCTTCCTTCCTTCCTTCCTTCCTTCCTTCCTTCCTTCCTCCCTCCCTCCCTTCCTTCCTTCCTTCCTTCCCTCCCTCCCTCCCTCCCTTCTTCCTTCCTTCCTTACTCCCCTACCTCCTTCCCTTCCTCCTTCCCTTCCTTCCTTCCTTCCTTCCTTCCTTCCTTCCTTCCTTCCTTCCTTCCTTCCTTCCTTCCTTCCTTCCTTCCTTCCTCCCTCCCTCCCTTCCTTCCTTTCTTCCTTCCTCCCTCCCTCCCTTCCTTCCTTCCTTCCTTCCCTCCCTCCCTCCCTCCCTTCTTCCTTCCTTCCTTCCTTCCTTCCTTCCTTCCTTCCTTCCTTCCTTCCTTCCTTCCTTCCTTCCTTCCTTCCTTCCTTCCTTCCTTTCTTCCCTCCTTTCTACCTTCCTTCCTTCCCTCCTTCCTACCTTCCTTCCTTGGGAAGAAAGCACACACTGGACTGTGCTCAAATTTCATTGTTGGCTTTGCTTATGTATCACTCCAGCTGGAGCAAGGAGAAACAGGGATTCAAACTCAGGCAAACTGCATGAAAGAAAGTGTATTTTCATGTACTGTCTCTCTGATACAAATTTACTATGCTTCTTTAAGTAGTTTATGATAGCTTATATATTGGATTTTGAGCTAAAAGAAAATTAATGTCTATATTTTAGTTATCTGGATACATAATCTGAAAAATATATGAGGAATACTTTTTATTTATTTATTTTTATTTATTTTTTTAATTTTTTATTGTGGAAAGTTACAAAGTTACGAAGTTTTCAGGTTTAAATCTCAGTTATACAATGCTCGAATACCCATCCCTTCACCAGTGCTCATATTCCACCACCAAGAATCCCAGTATAGCTCCACCCCGCCCCCTCACACCCCAAACCCCCCCACGCCCCTAGCCCCCCCACCCTAAGCCCCCCCCCGCCTGTGTAACTAATAAATTGAGGAATACTTTTTAACAGTGTAAGAGTTCTATTGCATTATTTTCATTTGAAGGAGCAGAATACATATGGACGTGCTTAGGGACTATATCAGTCCCTATGTTTTTGATTGAACCTGTTGCATGCAAAGCATTTACTCTTTTTGGCCCTATATTCTTTTTTGAGGAGGTGGGAGTGGGCCATGCCCTGCTGTATGTATGCACTACTCATGGTGCTGTGTGCAGAAGTAATATCTGAGTGACCATATATACTGTCAAATATTGAAATTGAAATGTGTATATGCACAGCAAGTAGGACGTTTGCTTTGCAAACAGCTGACCTGGGTTCAATTCCTCCATCCCTCTCGGAGAGCCCGGCAAGCTACCGAGAGTATCCTGCCCACATGGCAGAGCCTGGCAAGTTACCCGTGGTGTATTCTATATGCCAAAAACAGTAACAACAAGTCTCACAATGGAGACTTACCCGCTCGAGCAAATGGTTGAGCAGCAGGATGACAGTGGTACAATGCATATACAAGGAAAACACCTTAAACTCAGCACCATCCTTTATATGCCATTTGTTTGTGTGTGCATGCAAGTTTTTGTTTTTTGGAAGACTATAATTAGTGATCATGGCTTATTCCTGACTCTGTGATCAGGGGTCCATTCCTTGCAGTGCTCAAGGGACGATGTGTCATTCTGGAGATCAATCTGGCTGTCAAGAGCCTTATCCATGGTGCTTCAATTAACGTCCATATCATTAAAACAAACTTAGAAAGAAGCATCAGAAAAGCATTGCACTTAGGTGGATTTTTTTTTCTTTTTCAGATGTTGGTATCTGAGATGTATTAGGCTTACTCCTTGATCTGTGCCTAGTGATCACTCCTGGTGGAGCTTAGGGAACCATATAGGATGCTGGGTATTGAGCTTGGGTTGACTGAGTATAAGGCCAACTACCTTCCTCCCTATACTACATCTCAGACCAGTAGGTGAAATTTTGAACTGTTTCCAAATAAAATGAATTATTCTTTAAGCAATTTTTGCCAATGATAATAATTTATACTGCTGGAAATGTAATAAACTTATCTTGAAAATTGTACAGAGAACAAATGTGTGTAATTACAGCTAAAATGAAACCTAAAAATAGCTGAATGGTATAGTTAGTAAATAAAAAGGAATAAATACGATAATAATATTTTGCTTCTGACTGTGCAATTAAAGTCATTGTTCTCATAAAAAAGTGAAAAATAAAAGTAAAAGATTTGAATATGTTTCATAGACAATTGACAAATGCTTAAAATGTTTAACTGGATGCTCTAAACTCCTTTTCATTCATTATTTAAATATTTTATATTTATTCAGTTGTAGAACTCATTTAATATATAATATCAAACAGAAAATTGCGGTGTTCTTCATTTACCATACATATTTTGAATAACTTCTACAATGCTAAGTGTTAAACATATACTAAGCTTACAGAATTTGATACTATTATATCCCTTTTAGTTGTCCATCTATGAAAGAAACAAAGAAATATGCTGAAAGGAGACAGTTTAAGTGCCATAAAAATTACATTGTACATTCCCAGGGGATACATTAGAAAACAGAGGGCAGAGATCAACTTTTTAATACAATCATTTTTTTACTAGAAGAATCTCATTGCCCTTCACCTACTGTACTCCTAGGAAAACCGATGATACTCTTGAGATAGTCTATCTTATTGCTATGCAGATCCGTGCTGTGCTACTAAAGTACTGAACAAATCTGAAGTTACCAAAAGCTGCACATAGAGTGTACTTGTAGCTTTACTCTATCGGCACTAAGTGCTAATTCATGTCAAGTTTCTTTCACTTCAGTGCACTCACCTCTACCTTCAGAGATATAAATAAGCATGTATAATCAAAGTTCTAGTTTGCATTTACCAGATTGACTAGTTCAGTGTATATATTTATGTAAAGTTCATAATAACCTTGTACTAGATAAATGTTTCACTCACCTGATGTTTTTATTAATCAAAAATAATTTACTGTGTATAGAAACAGTAGTATTTTTCTCTCTGCTAATGGACAGATTTTCTCCATTAGCAGAGAGACAAATCTCTAGGACATGGAAGTAATAGTAATATTTTTCAACAACTTGGTGCATGTTAAAAACAAAGAGAGAGATTTTTTGGATTGTCTCATGTAGACTCCATGGAAAAAATGCCCTCCTTCCACCTGGGCCCAATAAATATTAAGCCTTAAGTAGTTAGTATAAAATAAAGCAACAACAACAACAAAACATTGATTATATTCTCATAACTATCTAATTAGGCACTTAGTTAAGCAAACATAGAATCCCATTGATAAAATAAGATCTGGAATGATGACTGACCTTAGGAGGCTCATCTTCTATAATGCCTAAAGTACACACACACACACACACACACACATACACGAACACATTAATGCTGCCTCCTCTAATATCCTGAAAACAAAGTATACCAAGACAGTGAATTTTTACCACTCCTCTCTTTGTCTTGCCACAATAATCTCTCTGCCTTAAGAGTGCTGCTAAATATAGATCAGACATGGAATAGCCCTTAGTAAGGAGGATACAGTTTGATGTTTTTTCTTTATTTTAATGTTCCTAGATTCATCGTTTAAAAAAAGGATCAACACGTTTATTTTTGTTTATATTTGTCTTTCCTATGGTTTTCAAAGCAAGCAATGCTCTGATCCAAATCTAAAATGAAAAGTGCTTTTAGTGATATAAATCTAATGTTCATTAAACACAAGAGTTTGCATTCAATTGATAAATAATATTAAAAAAGTTTGAATGCACAACATTTTCTTGTACATTGTTGGTAAGAAATTTAAATTATCCAGGCACACTTATGTGAAAGAAAACTACCAAAAGTGCTAAGATCAATTTTGCATCATCTGACCTAAGTGATTTAAAACAAATCTCAGCAGTTTTTTTTTTTTTGCTTTTTGGGTCACACCTGGCGATGCACAGGGTTACTCCTGGCTCTGCACTCAGGAATCACTCCTGGCGGTGCTCAGGGGACCATATGGGATGCTGGGAATCGAACCCGGGTCGGCCGCGTGCAAGGCAAATGCCGTACCCGCTGTGCTATTGCTCCAGCCCCAAAATCTCAGCAGTTTTATTATTTTTAACAATTCACTGACTATGGAGCAAAAACTATTTTTTCCTAAACTGCACAGGAGTATATGACAAAGGATAACATAAAATAGCCTGGGTCCAGAATTGTTCATTTACTTATTTCATAACTAAAGTCAGTCAGATTTTCACAAATTGCTGACAATTTTTCAAAATCAAAGAGCCTAAAAACTAGAAATGCCAGTGTGAGCTTATCAAACAGAAGAGAGAGGTTTGAGATGTAAATAAACATGTACTAAAATAGCTAAGCATATTTGCATTTAAAAATTCCACGTTTCCCAAAACATTATGGTGCTGATGGATTTTTTCATATTGTTCAAACTTCGTATAATTCTCTACAGAAATCAACATTAGGTGGGCTAGATAGTTCAGGGGTAAGGCTCTTGCCTTATATCACGCATATTCCCTGAATGACACCAGATGTAGTCCCTGAGCACAGAGCAAGGAGCAATTTCTGAACACAGCCCAGTGTAACCCAAAATCAAAAACAAATAAAAATAAGAAAACAAAAATTTCCAAAACCACAAGCCATATGTATTTATAGGAATTAAAGGAAAAAAGATGGAACTTTGGTGCTAGAAATATAACCAAAATCTGTCATTATAGGGCCAAAGGAAGAAAAGAAAAAAAATTTCTCAAAGGAAATCAATCTTTTGGATGATATACTCATATTAGAATATTAAATTTATTCTACAAATCAGATTTTATGTGAAATATATTTTTGATTTTTAGAGCATTACAAAGCCATTCATGATTGAATTTCAGTCGTACATCATCCCAATACCCATCCCTCCACCCATGCACGTTTCCCAGCACCAGTTAAAATATTTTTAAATGGGGTTATTAACTGATTATTTTAGTTTGCTACCTATTTGGTAGGTATTTTTTACCATTAATAAAAACAGTGTTTTAAAATTTAGTGAAAGGATAATTAACATTCAAATTTCATAAAGTCCGATTAGACATTTTATGCAGCACTATGGTGAAATTAATTAATGCCCAGAGACAATAGAAACAAAAGGCATTGAACTGGCATTCAATAGGAAACATGCCATTTGACAGGGCTGGGGGATAGAATGGGCACGATGTCTATGGCGGAGGGAAGCATTTGCCCAGAGGTGGTGCCCAATTATAGAAGAGTGTTATGTATGAAGCGTTATCAGCAAGAGTACTGTAAAATACAGTGTGATAAACAGAATAAATAGTGAACCCAATATCCGAAAACATCTAACTTGTATTGTCCTCCAGATATGTCATCTAAGATATACCATGAAATTATAAAAGAGAAAAAGATTTTATAATTTCACATAAACATTTTCTTCCCCAGATAAAATAATGAGGTCTGTGAAAGTTAATGATTTCTAATTTCTGAAATTGATCCTAATTATACAGTGATCTTAGGTTAAGTTGAAATATTTATAAAAAAGTTTGAAAGTGTCAAGTCTGCCTAGATTTCTAGTTAGGCATCAAAATGTTTTTTTTTTTTTTTTATTCAATAGCTACAAAGTAACCTGTCCTTTCCTTTGCCTATAAGGTCTTAAGTTTGTAAAATGTTAAGGATAACAACATGTTTTTTTTAACTATGCTTTTCAAATAATGACATTATTGATTATTCCTTATCTTTAGTGAGAAATGTTGATGCTTAGAAAACTCAATAGAAGGAAATTCATATTCTCAATATGAAAATTTTCAATTAGGATTCATAGAAAATTGAATTTCTCTTTAAACCTACAGAATATATAAGCATTTCTATTGTGTACTATACCACAGTGATATGTATAAAACTTGGTATACTATCCACTGTATTGCTTCTTGGATTATATTAAAAGAAATGATAAGATTTTAGACAAAAGAATCTCTTCCTTCAGAGAGATTCCGGTCTGTATACCTTCAGACCTAAATAAAAAATGCAAATTATTTAACTTATCAAGGTATTAAAAGTCTATATTAGTATATTTAATCAGTTACCTGGCTGCTTTTTAATCTATAATGTCACTTATCTTAATTATGTTTAGTTTAACCTTTGCTGTCAGAGGTGTTCCTGTTCGGGCACCAGATGTCATTATCACCGACCAGGGAGCCCCTTGTGCATTAGTAGCTGATGACCAATCCCTCTAGCTAATGGAAAAGGGCAGAGCTACAGGTTTGTAATTAGTGCCAGTTTATTCAAATCAATGAGGATTATTATAGAGAAATCTCCAAGGGTTGGGGAGCAGCAATTACCCATAGAAGTGGTTGAACGTTAATGAACAGGTGTAAAGTTCCTTCTACAGGGGAATTTCTTCTAGGGATCCACCCAAGGACAGAATTTCATCTAGAGGTTCCTGCACTCTAGATTACTTCTAGGAGATCTGTCCAAGGGTGGAATTCCATCTTAGGGCATATTGCTTTCTCCTTTTCTTCACCGGTAATCCATTTTAACAATCATTAAATTTACTTCTAAGTATCATTTCAAATCATTTTGCATAAACAGTAATAGTTGTAGACTTTTATCTATATCCTAAATTAAGCTTAAATGGTTTCTTTGGACTCATGGCAAAGGGTGGTTTTTCCTGAGGTCATCTTGCTGTATTTCCCAGACTATCATCCTCAGGGCAGGTAAGCTTTTCCTAATCCCAACAGGCTCCTTATTCAGTTATTTACTTTTGAGTCATGTGAGAGTTTGTTTCATGACCAGGCCCTTAACTTATTATACATATGGCACTTAGTCTTTCCGTGTCAAAGCCAGGGTAGCTTACAGTTTTCCTTGGGTCCATCCAAGTCCCTCGATGGGATGACCTACCTTTTGGGGTGTAAGGAATTAAGGTGTAAGGAATGCAAGGGCACCTGAGGCTTAAGTCAAGTAAGTATAATGGATGCCCAGGAGTAAATATTATTTGGAATCAACTATCTCCCCTATTACAAAAACATAGCATTAACTGTCTTCCAGTGTCTCTATAAGACAGGCATTGCTCTAAAATAAAACTAAACAAAGGACATAAAGGAAAGAGAAAAGTAATATTACACTTATACCCGAAAGATCTGACTTTACAAGTGGCAGTGTCTGATATGGAATATTTGTGACTAATAGACAGGGAGAGAAGAAAACAAAGGTTAAAGGTAAACACAGGAGACTGTGAGTACCTGGTGGAAGTGGGTATCCCTCAGGAGCACAGTGGTAGGTGTAATTCAATTAACCTTACCTCCCTATGAAAGGAGAAGGGACAATCCACCGGTAAATATCAAATGCTTGGAACTATAATCCAACCAGTTTTGAACTTGGTTATAAAGATAAACTTATACCATTTACTTATTCAGACATTTTGCTTTTCATAAGACATCAAATTTTTTTTAATTCCAGATTTTATAAGCAAGCAAAGCCTTGAATGCTACTCTCCCAAAAAGGAAAAGTAGTAAAGTGCACTTAACAGTGATTTAACCAGACAGCTTGTACAAAATCATGGGAAATGCGCATTCTAAAGAGGCAGATAATTCTACAAGCATAGTACATAGAATATATAAGTGGTGTCCTACAGGTCAAAAAGTAGAAGCAAACCAATTAAGCTAAGTATCTACTAAATTATTTTTCATTGTCTAATTGAAAAGTGATCACAAGGAATCACAAAGGTTTAAATTGAAGTGCTTTTCATTTAAGTCTGACCTTAAACCAATGTTATTTAAATACGGTAAATAATGTATTGAAGGGGGGACTTTTCTATGAATTTAAACTTCCTCTTCATTGTCCATTTGGATACTTCTGGTTCTCACTCACTGCTGTTCACGTGTATATCTCTGCATTGGTGAATGAAAATAGGATATACATTTTATCTTTATTGTGAAGATAAAATATTTATTTTGAAATTTTTATGTTAATCACAGGATGTTTCTAGTGAAATACATTCATCCATTTATTCATAGTTTTGTTGAGCAATTTAAATCATTTAGGAAAAATTGAGTATCTTCCTAAATTATACAGATTAAAAATGAAATCAGCAGCAATCAATGCTACTTATTACTTCAGATTCTTAGTGAAACTTGATTCTTACATTGATTCTGTGCAACGATTTTAGAGTTAAACATTAGTAAAATAAAACAGCGAAAGGAAAAGAGGAGGGAATTAATCTTTCCTAGACCTCTTTTGGGGGTCAAACATGTACCTTGTCCTGAACCAACCATTGTCTTCAGACACTACATCAACCCTTAAAATACACACACAGAAGATCAAGAGGCACCATTCCTGGGCTCATCAAAAGTGGCATGTGTTCAAAACTCAGCTTCTCCCTAAGTTTAAATGTGTTCCCTTTATGAGACTGCAACTTTCAAATTGGCTTTAAAAGGACTATTCTGTCTTTCAATAAATGGAATAGGGCAAAGAAGTGTAGTTTATGTTGCTCCAGTTCTTTAGCCCCTTGTTCTCTGCAGGCTTAAGACCCACCAGTGAATGGGTATTTGGCTACTGAAACGAGAGCCTCGTCACCTCCAAGCAATGAGTTCTCCGTTGCATATACACACCCTACACAAATTGTGCTCGCTCAGTATTTCTGGAATAATTCCATGAGGCCCTATTAAGAGTTTGCTTAATCAGAGAAAATATAAAAGCGTTTAATTGTTTGCAATTCTTCTGAAGTTGCAGAAACCAACAGCCAATTAGTATTCAAACTCCTCTTTCAGATGGGAAACTAATCTGTTTTTAATAGAAAGTTTTCTGCACATTTTTTTCTTGAAAACACACTTTGTAACCCAAATCACATTTAGAATACAATGAAGCAGAATATGAAATATTTTTCTGCAAACTATCATCTTTTCTGGTTCATTTTCGAGATCTTTGATATTTACATATGACCTTTCCATTTTTATTAACAGTTTATTGGATTTTTGCATTCCAGCCAGCAGAAGAGAAAGGTAATTTACAGAAAGATCTGACAGTTATACACACAGCTATAAACTTCAGTCCATTAACTTATTTCTCATGTAACCTTTAGTCAATTCTACCAAAATATCCATATAAGCATATGCCTTTTTTACTTTATGTTAGAAAGCTCTCATAATAGAACCGTATTTATAGTATGTCAAATGAAAGAAAAAACATTTTATCATGTCCCTTTATGGTTTACAGATGTTTATAGCTTTTACATTTAAGTCACATCAGTAAAAGTCATGATATTTATAGGCTGCTTAGACTTCTATTTGATGTGAATGTAGGAATAATTATATCTTTTATCATTTGATTAATTTATATTATAGAGTTGATCTTTGTGTTACTAGATCTACTCTGAACAGTGACAGGATTTTTTTCAGTCAATTCATTCTATTTAGAAAATAATATATGCTAATCTTTCTATACAAATTGTTACAGTGCAAGTGAATAGTGGAGGTCTGATAAGCTATCTGATTTGATTAGTCTTTTTAAATATTGCTTATATATAATGTAACCAGTCATATAACAGAAAGAGTAAAGGGTGAGTAAAATGAATACATAAGGTCAGGTCCTAGAACAAGATAAAGTAGGCAGTCAGATGGCATGACATGTGGAGGGACTGCTATAGACCATTAGTGTAAAGAAAACAATTGCCTTGCATACAGCCCACAAGTGTTTGGTCCCCTGAGCTCTACCAGGGTTGATCCCTGAAGACAAAGGCAAGAGAAAGTCCTGAGAGCACTGCCATCTGTGATCTCCAAACCAAAATAGGAAAAAGAAAACAATTCAGATCAAGCGTAGATGAAAATAAAACAGAGAAGATGACAACAGGGATCAGTGTTGGCCAGGCAGAAGCAAATGCTCAGTCACTTGAGATGAGTGTTAGGACACCAGTGAGAATCAAGCAGTGGACAAGACTCCACCTTACTGGTGGAGCTGCAAAGAGGAAGCGTTGCCATGCAGAAGAAAAAAGAAAATTGGTTTATTGTTCCAGCTGTTGAGTTCCCATTTCAGGGGAACTGATGTGCCCCTTTGAGATATATGTACATGCCCTGTGAAATAAAGACTTATTTAGTATCAGTAGATAAAGCTAAATATATCTGTTATTCAGATTGATACTCTTGTATGCTATCCATGAGGACCCCCAAACTTAACCAACAACCTCTGCAGCAAAAGAAAACGTCTAATGCAAAAATGTTATTTGAGCCTTATGCTTTATGAATATATTTATTAAAAATGTAGCTGATTTGTAGGTTCTTGAAACCCTGCTGCTGGTAGTCTTATATGTGTGTGTATGCATGTGTGTATACATATATATGAGAATAAATTGAATTATGGAAAAGTGGAAATGTGTATAGCTTGATATTTGTACACATTGTAATTTTATACATATTAATATTTATATAAAAGACATATAACTATTATAAAACTTAGTTGTTTCATTCTGTATATAAAAAAAATCAAAAGAGAAGAAGAAAATATCCTTTTCCTATTAATTTTGCTTAACCATGAAGCAGGCTATCAAGTTGTAAGGCTATGCGTTTCAGGTGAATTTCAGAAAAACCAAAACCAGTTCAAACCTTTCAAGATCCATCAAAGGACATTGTAGCAGTTCTTTCTGCTAATACCCTAGCAACTGATCCTGATTATTCTCTACTAACACACACACGCACACACACACACACACACACAACATATTAAACCATGGTGTCTAAGAGTTTTTCCTGCTGCTGACTTTGAGTTTATAACTATGTCCTTTTGCTTTATGTAATGCATCCCACATCCCCACCAAAAAGTTGACTGTATACTAACATGGGATTCCTTTATTTCTATTTGTTCTTTTACTTTTTTAAAATGTGTTGATTTTTAGTTCACACCCACCGTGTTCAGGGCATATGTTTTGCTCTGTGCTCAGGGGCACTCTTGCTGAAGCTCAGTGGACCATGAAATGTGTCTGAGATAGAACCAGCTCAGCTGCATGCACAGCAAGTTCCTTAACCTTTTGAATTATCCTAACTCCTTTTTTCTCCCATTGCCGCCTTTCTCCGACTCCTTCCTTGTCTACCTCTGGAAAATCTTGTGTTCACTCTGAAACTTGTTTTCTTTTCCTCACCTCCTTCATAGGTCCTTCACTGTCATCATCACTGTACTCCTATTGCTCATCAATTTGCTTGAGCAGGCACCAGTAGTGTCTCCATTGTATGACTTACTGTTACTGTTTTTGGCATATTGAATACACCACGGGTAGTTAGCCAGGCTCTGCTGTGCGGGCAAGATACTCTCTCAGTAGCTTGTCGGGCTCTCCAAGAGGGGCAGAGGGTCGGTTGAGTCCAGAGCAAATGCCCTACCTGCTGTGCTATTGCTCCAACCCCATAGGTCCTTAAAAAAAACTATTTTATGTCACTATATGTCTTCCCCATAAACGTCTCTCCCCCATTCCAGGAGAACACACATAACCTTGGAAATCTGAGGAGCTCTAGATTTCAAGTCCAGATCAAGTTAGTTCTCCTGCGGATTTTGTGAGCCTTGATCTCTCCTGCAAGATCCAGCTCAGTGCTGGGAGGTTAGAGATAGTACAGTCTCTCTGCTGCTGAAGCTCCCGCCCTGTCTTCCATGTAACCACCAGCAGCAACTGTTCACCAAACAGCATAATGTTTAATGGTTTCTCCAAAATGACTAGCATTTGAATACTTATCACACTGAAAGAAAAATATTCATGAGGTTACACTGTAGCACTGTAATCCCATTGTTCATCAATTTGCTCAAGAGGGCACCAGTAACATCTCCCTTCGAGACTTTTTGTTACTTTTTTGGCATATAGAATACATCATGGGTAGTTTGCCAGGCTCTGCCGTGCGGGTGGGATATTCTCGATAGCTTGCCAGGCTCTCCAAGAGGGAAGGAGGAATCGAACCCGCGTTGGGTGTGTGCAAGGCAAACTCCCTACCCACTGTTCTATCGCTCTAGTACAACTGGAGCGGTAAAGAAATCAAATTTAAGACATAATAATATGAGTCATAATGGCTAAATTTATTTGGGTGACCATTATAGGTAGTAAATAAAGGATAAGTGAAATCATTGATGCAATCTGGAAATGAGTAAGTATAGTTCAATTAGAAACAAATTAACCAAGCAAACATGATATGAGGAGTATAGATATTAAGAAATAAACAGTGAAAACCTGAAGGATAGTATACGGATAAGATCCTTGTGTGAGGATCTATTCTTTGCATCATCTATAGTCCACCCATAACTAATACCATGAGTGATCCTTGAGCACAGATACAGATTAAACCCTGAGTATTGTAGGGTATGACTCCGAAACACCAAACAAAAACAAAAATATTATTAATATGCATATCTTTTCTTAGAAATCTTACAAAATCTTATAAATCTGTAAAGGTAGACATGTACTTCTTTAGATAATATATTATTTCACAGAAAATGTGTTGAAATGTTTTCTGAAATTCTTAGGAAAGCTGATTCTTATATATTCACCTGTCCTTTATAGTGGTGTGCAGGGGAAGGCAGTTAGATCAGTACTTTTCTGTGTTATATATTAAACACGTTCAGACGAGCCTCATGCATGAAGGGACCAGCAGAGGGACCCAGATGTGCAGGACCCAGGGCTGAAATCTCCAAGCCTGTTCAGATTGGGACTGGGCCTTCTCCACCCAGACACCCCATTTTCCACTAGCTTGACAGTCAAACCCACAAACTTCCCCCAACAACGTGTAATCCCACCAATGACCAACATCCAGGGACTATAAGATCAAGCTCCTGGAAGAGAGCGACACAGTCTCTAGCCCCACGCGCCTGGCTGTCTTCACTGGGGCCCCTTGGAGGGGATGGGTTGCCTTTCCCTCCCTACCCTAAACAGAGCTTTGACTGTTGAAGACCACTGAAACTCAGCCACCGCCATGCTCAAGGCCACTCTCCACACGTTCATATGAGCCTCACGAGAGAAAGAAAGAAAGAAAGAAAGAAAGAAAGAAAGAAAGAAAGAAAGAAAGAAAGAAAGAAAGAAAGAAAGAAAGAAAGAAAGAAAGAAAGAAAGAAAGAAAGAATGAAAGAAAGAAAGAAAGAAAGAAGGAAGGAAGGAAGGAAGGAAGGAAGGAAGGAAGGAAGGAAGGAAGGAAGGAAGGAAGGAAGGAAGGAAGGAAGGAAGGAAGGAAAGAAAGAAAGAAAGAAAGAAAGAAAGAAAGAAAGAAAGAAAGAAAGAAAGAAAGAAAGAAAGAAAGATAGAAAGAAAGAAAGAAGGAAGGAAAGAAAGAGAAAGAAAGATGAAAGAAAGAAAGAAAGAAAGAAAGAAAGAAAGAAAGAAAGAAAGAAAGAAAGAAAGAAAGAAAGAAAGAAAGAAAGAAAGAAAGAAAGAAAGAAAGAAAGAAAGAAAGAAAGAAAGAAAGAAAGAAAGAAAGAAAGAAAGAAAGAAAGAAAGAAAGAAAGAAAGAAAGAAAGAAAGAAAGGGACCAGCAGAGAAATCCAGGTGTGCGGGACCTGGGCTGAGATCTCCAAACCTTTTTGGATTGGGACTGGGCCTTCTCTACCCAGACTCCCCATTTTCCAGTAGCTTGACAGCCACACCCACAAACTGCCCCCGGCACCGTGTAATCCCACCAATGGCCAACATCCAGAGACTATAAGACCAACCTCCTGGAAACGCGACATCTTATAACTTATTCTCCCTCTTAGAAAAACTGACAAGCTACCAAGAGTCTATTGCCCCATGGGAGAGCCTTGCAAGCTCCCCATGGCGTATTCATATACCAAATACAGTAACAGATATATACATACCTCTCGGAGAGCATGGCAACCTACCAAGAGTAATTCACCTGCATGGCAGAGCCTGGCAAGCTACCCAGGGCGTATTCGATATGCCCAAAACAGTAAAAACAGTAACAATTTGCCTCATTTCCCTGGCCCTGAAAGAGCTTCCAATCGTTGGGAAAGACAAGTAAGGAGAGACTGCTAAAATCTCTAGGCTGTGTGTAATAAAGACATTATTGGTGCCCACTCGAGTAAATCGACGAATAACGGAATGACAGTGATACAGTGATATTAAACAATATGCCAGCTGACCCTAAGAAGCAGAGTAAGAAGCAAAATTCCTCAGCAATAGTTTTAGCCTGCATTTCCTTCATCTCTTGTATTTCCACTTGGCTTCTTAAAAGAATGGAAAAGTTCCGTAGTGCCATCTGGTGTGAATAAACAGAACCATTTCCTTTAAGTAGTGCGTACTGGATTTTTTTTCTTCAAGCAACAAGTTCAGAGTACTAATAAAGTAATCCTTTAGGATAAAATTCACAGAGTCAATCTGATTGTGAAATATTATTATATTCACACTCTTCCTATTATATTACCTTGGGGAAACTAAAGTGGAATTATGATCATTTGTATATGAATTGCTTATATTTATGCTTAAATATGTGTTGTGTGTATATCTTATATATTAATATCTTAAATCATAATACATGCAAGCATATACCTATAACAACTAAATGTCAACCAATTGCTATCAACTTTTATATTGGTTTATTTTCAAGCTTTCTTAGCCTGACATTATAATTGTTACTACTTATGCGCTTGCTTGAAAATTATTAATTATAATCCCAGACTTTTTGCATTTGGGCCGAGTGTGTGTGATGATGTCAATATCCAAATAGCAAATGTCCGATGCTACTTTTATGAGAAGAAATAGAGTTACTGATAACTATGCTAATTGTACCACATACCTATTGTTCAATTTGATTTTACCATATGGTTTTATGAGTATCTTTAATTAAACCTTCTACTTGCATTGAAAAAAATGTTTTCCCTTACCTAAATTCTTGGTATGCTAAAGTTTTCCTTAATTTCTATGCATTTCATGGTTTGGCCTCTTACAATAATTTTGCTTTTACTTTATCTCATTAACTCCTTAATCATTTGAAAGTTACTACTGTCTCTTTAATATCTTCAACCAGTTTCCTATACCAAATCACTAATTCAGTGTAAGAAATGCAGCAAACTCTAACAATTAACTATACAATAAAAAATTATTTCTAAACTATTTTGATAAATATCACTGGAGTTCCTTAAAAGTCCCATAAAACAGAAATTGACAAAACTATTGTTTCTCATATTTAAAAAAGTACATTTAAATTTTACACAATATCATGCTGCTAATATTTTTGTACATGTGCAATTGAAATTCTCATTACTCTTGGAGAAATTGCTAATCATTAACTACAGCCTAACTTCTCAAGTTATATGTTGGACTTTTTGCTTTTCCTGAAATTGAATCAAATATTATTGCCCAAATGGACTAATAGTAACTAATTTCAGTAAAGGGACACAGTATAAAACTGTAAATGTATTTTCTCAATACACCCCTGAACTACTCAGGCTGACAAATTAGATAATGCCAAATAAGCAGTAAATATCTCAAAATTAGCAACATATAATTATTTGTGATATGCCCTCAGAGGATTTATAAATACAAATCAAATAGTGTTAATTAGAAGAATTAAGTAATCTTACCTAAAATTATTCTGTTTTCAAATTAATAGTGTGAATAAATTGTTGCAAAGAGGTCACTCAATTGTGGTGGGGGTGGAAAGAGCTAAAGGTAAATCCACTCAGTGAGAGTACAGATGGAATATTTGGGAAATATGAGGATAGTTGACTAATTGAATAGGATTAATGGTGGCAGAAAAAACAAATGTGCTTATATGTAATTTCTCCATATGATAGCAACAAAATAATATAAAAAGAAATTGGCCCATTTTCCATTAATAAAAAAATCTTATTCTTGTTTATTTCATTAATGAGAAAAATTAGGCTAACGATATCCTTTCACCCAGATATTTTTTAGACATTGCCTATAAAATCACATTAATTGAATTAACCATAACAAGGAGAAAAATGGTTGGTGGTCAAAAAAAATGTGGTCAGTATAAGCTGAAGGCAGAGCAATGTTTATTGGCACCTAGAATTGAGCTTATGAATCAAGAATAAAGTCTACTGAGTTTGAAGTAGTTATAAGCTTTAGGAATGACAAACTCCTGTTAACAAGTATAGTTCTAGTATGCATTGCATAATGTAATCAAGTCAGAGAGAGTATTAGAAAACTAAGACAGCAGCAGTTATTTGGCTCTTAATTTCAACAGCCAATTAATATTTGTATTACTATTCTTTTACAGTTACTGTTACTGTTTTTGGCATATCGAATATGCCACGGGTAGCTTGCCAGGCTCTGCCATGCAGGCAAGATACTCCTGGTAGCTTGCTGGGCTCTCAAGGCGGGGCGGAGAAATTGAACCTGGGTTGGCCGCCTGCAAGGCAAACGCCCTACCCTCTGTGTTATCGCCCCGGCACACTAACAGCAAGTCTCACAATGGAGACATTACTGGTGTGTGCTTGAGCAAATCGATGAGCAATGGGATGACAGTGATACAGTGATACAGTGATACTTTTACAGTAGATAAGTGGGGAGTTGGGAGGGTGCCACCTCTCTATATGTCACCAGCAGGGCAGAGCCTGGCAATACCCGTGGAATATTCGATATGCCAAAAACAGTAACAAAAATGGGCCTCATTCCCCTGACCCTGGAAGAGCCCCCAATATGGCAGCATTGAGAAAAACAGCAAGGAAAGGCTGCTAAAATATCAGGGCCGAAGTAGGCTGCCAAACAAAGAAGGACTAAAGTGACTGTCTGTAATTTTATTTATTTATTTATTATTATTATGTAAAATTTTATTGAATCACTGTGTGATAGTTACAAGCTTTCATGTTTAGGTTACAATCACACAATGATCAGGCATTGGAAGCATCCATTGAGGACCTGATGTTGCAAGTGCAGAGAGAAGGAATCTGGAGTTCTGACCTCCATGGATGATCGAGAGTCATTTGCCAAGGCGTCAAAAACCAGATGGGCCGGACACATAATGTGATTTGGGGACGACTACTGAACTAGAGCTGTTACAGACTGGATTCCACGGGACATCAAAAGAATGCGTGGCCGCCCACATACAAGATGGTCATACTTCTTCATCAAGACTCTGAATTAACAGTTTAAGGCTCTTTGTATTCCTGGAGCGAGCAGACGTCATTGTGCTGCATTAGCACACGACAGGGACCAATGGAGAAGTTACTAGCGCCCGCTAATGCAAATCAATGAGCAATGGGATGACAAGTGATACAAGTGATTAATATTCCTTTAATACCATCAAGTTCTTACCAACTATGCTTTAAAATATAATAAAATATATTTAAATACATGAGTTATTGTCAATAATGTTTTTTCTGTTAAAATTAGTCAAAAATAATTATTTCTCAGTTTACGCAAATGCTACTTTATAGAAAGAATTTATTTGTGACACAAGATAGGAACAATGGTAGACGGGAGTTACTGGTTCAAAAGAAGCTCTGAGGCACTTACATTTTCATACTAGGCCCTAAAATTAAAACTATATGCTAATACAGAGAAATGTATCATAACTCAATTTAGTGTAGAATATAATGTAAAACTTTTGTCTCTGTACACTGAAAAAAAATAGAATAATGAGGAAACAAGGCTGGTGATGTTGTTGGCTGTGTATTTATCATCGTATTCGTGAAATAAAATTGTGCAACCATGTTAGTAATAAGGATCTGAATTGATATGAAAGATATTCCTAATGCAGTAAAAATGCATGCATATGTATATTAAAAAGCAAAATCTAGTTCTTTGTCTTACTCAATTGATAACATATTTGTCCTTAAGGGAAATGTAATTCAGTGTTTCCATGATGAAGTGCTATGCTTCCCTACAATTCCTTTTTGATTAGGAATATAAAGGTGACAAATGAAAACTCTTGAATCCTAGAGAGTTATGCTTTATGTTTGAAAAGATGGGAGTCTCTGGAAATATTCCACATCAGCTTGGAACATTAAAGCCAATGCCCATTATGCAAAGAATATAAACTAAAAATGACAGTGACCTACAGCGTTAGAAATTTTAAACCTTTGGCTACTTTCTTCTGTTTTATCTTTTCTGAAATAATTCAAGCTGGAGTTAGCCATCCAAGCAATCATTAAATTCTAAGACTCACTCAGCAAATGCTCATGTATAATCACCCTAATTCCTAAGAACATTTTAAAGGTATAATGATACTGAATATTTTAAACTGGATCATAATACCCACTGTGTTGCAATATTATAGCACCTTTCAAATTAGATTCACGGGTCACTAAAATTCATTATTTAAAGATTAGAAGTCTCTGTCCTAGATCAGCATTTTATAAATGAGGATATGCTATCAATCTAGACAAAGAAACTTATTTAAAATTGCAGAACAGTGCAAACCAAGAAGTTAGGATTTAGGTACTTTTAGAAATTACATCTGTCTTTCAAAATTTATTTTTAATAGTTTATTAATACTTTCATTTTCAGTAAAAAGTCATTTCTAAAACATGTGCAGAATTCACCAGCTATTACACCTGCCAGCTGCAACACAATCAGTCAGCATTTGCTCTATCACCTTTCAAACTTCAAGCTGTATCAAAATCTCTTAGTTCTCTCAGTCCTAGACATTATTGAATATGTACATCCCTGTACTATACAATTATTTGTCTATGTATTATATTTTCTTTGTGAAACCTCAACTCATGATTTCCTGTTTGGAGAAGGTGTAATTTTAGTCCCAACTGTTGTACTTAGGAATTACTTCTGTCTCTGTGCTCAAGAATTACCTTTGGTTTCTGGGATCAGTTATGCTTCCTGGGATCAAATGGGAACCAGTCACATGAAATGTGCCTCCAGTTTCCTGTTTTATTAAACAAAGGTCTTAATTTCAACATTATTATCTTTAAAGTATTTTCCTTTTACACAAACAGGCTAGTCAGACACGTGAAAGGCTATTTTAAATACCAGTCTGGGGTCCATAATCTGCCTTTAGTTTTCTGCAACTGAGTCACACATTTGGTTGTATTAAAAGAGATCTAGAATGATACTAGAGATAAAAGAATTGTCAAAAAAATCCAAAAAGTAACTATGCCATTTTTTATATGCCCTGTCTTTTCTATTTCTGTTTTTTATTCATTTGTTTGTTTTTTGCTAGTAAGGTCGAGCAGAAAGAGATTGAGAACTTAGAAAATTATATCAGATTTTAAAATGGGTGAATTCAGGATTGAGTGTATATTTTCTTCTTGGAAGTACATACTACTTGATCCTTCATTGTTATGGGAAATCCCAATGAATTCATACCAACTATGACTTTTCCAATAGAACTGCTTCTACACTATATGATGAAGAATAAAGGTAAAGGCACATACAGAAGTATGTATGCATCTTTCCTTTCTATACCTGATATTGAAACAGATGAAAAATAATTAGAGAAGTTAAACAAAGGGAGGTAAATAATTATCCCTCTAATGAAAAAGTGTTTGTTTGTTTGTTTTTGCTTTTTGGGTCAAACCGGGCGATGCACAGGGGTTACTCCTGGCTCTGCACTCAGAAATTACCCCTGGTGGTGCTCAGACAACCGACCATGTGGGATGCTGAAATCAAACCCAGGTTGGCCGCGTGCAAAGCAAATGCCCTACCCACTGTACTATTATTGCTCCAGCCCCTCCACTGATAAAGTTTTTTGAAGAATTGTTTCTCTGGGAGAAATTTGCTTCTTAAAGAACCTTTGACTTTTGTAGTCATGGAATCTCCCACACCTTATTCTCTAAGTACATTAATCATAACTCCTTCCCATGAACAGAAAATAAGTTTACTTTAGAGGAAAGAATCTTTGTGGAAGCAGGAGAAAAATGTTTCAAATCACAATTTAAAAGTATGATTATTAGGCAATATAACAAGAAGAACATATAAAAGTATACATTGTCTTATCTGAATTTTTTGGTATAATATATTAATTAATAGTTAATTATGTTAAGCATAAATAACTTTCTACACATTTATCACTGTCACTATCATCACTGTCACTGTCATCCCATTGCTCATCGATTTGCTCGAGCAGGCACCAGTAATGTTTCCATTGTCAGACTTGTTTGTTACTGTTTTTGGCATGTTGAATATGCCATGGGTAGTTTGCCAAGCACTGCCATGAGAATGGGAAACTCTTGGTAGCTTGCCGGGCTCTCTGAGAAGGGCAGTGGAATAGAACCTTGATTGGCCACATGCAAGGCAAACGCCCTACCGTTGTGCTACGCTCCAGCCCTTCTAAACATTTACTTTAAATATTTTTACAAAATATTCAAACTGTATCATGCTGAGCTAAAATTACTCATCTGTACTTGGAATTCTTAATTTTATTTATTTGGGATTCTAAAAATTCCCCAATTTTATGAATACCTGTGAAAAACTATATATTGTCATTACACACTGTCACTGTCACTGTGACTGTCATCCCATTGCTCATTGATTTGTTCGAGCAAGCACTAATAATGTCTCTCATTGTGAGACTTATTGTTACTGTTTTTGGCATATTGAATACGCCACGGGTAGCTTGCTAGGCTCTGCCATGCGGGCGCAATATTCTCAGTAGCTTGCCGGGCTCTCCTAGAGGGGCAGAGGAATCAAACACGGGTCAGCTGTTCAGTACACAACTTGCAAAAATTTAATTTGTTATGAACTATCAAAATATTCCTGGAAATAAATGAGAATAAGATCAAAAGTTACCAGAACTTGTGGGACATGGAAAATTGGTGTTAAGAGGAAAGTTCATAGTTATACAAGCATTCATCAGCAGAGAAGAAAGGGTCCATATGTACAGGATTGGAGCGATAGTCCAGTGAGTAGGACTCATTTGCTTTGAACTTAGATTACTAGAGTTCAGTTCCCAGGATCCCATATGGTCCCCCAACATGTCAGCATAATTACTGAGTACTGAGCAGAGCATTGCCAGATGAGGCTCAAAAATTCTAAAAAGGAAAAAGAAGCCATCAGATAACCAAGAGAGGAAGTCCAAGCAAGCAGAAGAAAGGGCATTGAGATCAGCTATTAATGAATTGGAATCCGAAAAATACAAATCCAAAATATTAACAAAACCAAGAACTGGTTTCTAAAATAAAATAATATTGAAACCACTAGAGAGACTTATGAAGAAAGTAAAAGAGAAAACTCTAATTAACTGAATTAGAAACATAAAAGGAGATATTAAAATAGATACCTCAGAAATCTAAAGGACCGAGAGGTATTACTATAAAAATCTCTGTGAGAGGCCATAGAATAAATGGATACATTCTTAGACTACTAAAACCTTCTCAAACTGAACCAAGATACTATGGAATACATGAACAGAATTTTTGAACAGAGTATGTTCACATATTACTATTACTTTTGAAGACATCAAAATGATAATCAAAAGTTTACCCCAAAACAAAAAAGCCCAGACTCAGTTGTATTCACTAGTGAGTTCTATCAAATCTTTAAAAAAGAATTGTCACTGTCACTGTCACTGTAATCCCATTGCTCACTGATTTGCTCAAGTGGGCACCAGTAACATCTCCATTTTGAGACTTGTTGTTACTGCTTTTGGCATATTGAATATGCCACGGGTAGCTTGCCAGGCTCTGCTATGTGGGCAAGATACTCTCAGTAGCTTGCTGGGCTCTCCGAGAGGGGCGGAGGAATCAAACCCGGGTCAGCCATGTGCAAGGCAAACGCCCTGCCATTGTGCTATTGCTCCAGCCCCCAACCAAAAATAAATTACTGCCAATAATTTTTGACTCCTTCATGAAATCAGAGAAGCATAATTATCCCCAAACAGATTTTATGAGATAAACATTTCCCTGATTCCAAAGAAGACAAAGACAGCACAAAAAAGGGAGAATTACAGACTGATATCACTGATTAATATAGATGCAAAGATACATTTGTAGAAAGCATCCCACAAGATCCATCACCCAATAATAATTTTTAAAACCCTCAATAAAATGGAAAATTGAGATTTCATTAACATAATTAGAACTATTTACCACAAGCTCTCAGCATACATTGTACTCAATATGTAAAAGCTAGAATCCTTCCTCCTATCATCAGATACAAGAGAAGTTTGCTCACTCTCACAACTTCTGTTCATTATGGTATTTAATATCAGTACTTGCCATAGCAATTAGGCAAGAAAAGGATATCAAGGACATTCAGATACAAAAAGAAGTCAAACTTTTACTATATGTGAATACATGATACTATATTTAGAAAACCTTAAAGAATTTACAAAAAAAATCCTAGAAACAATTGATTTATATATTAAATGTCAGTCTACAAAATTAATGCAAGACCAATGTTTTTCTATATATGAATTATGAAATATGAGATAGGGTTATTTTTTTAAATAAGTCTAGTTCTAATTGTGCCCCAAAATATCAAGTACCTTTGAATCATCTAAACTAAAAGTTGAGATACGTATCCATTGGAAAGTACAAAACACTTCTTAATGAAATAGAGAAGGCATGAGTAAATAGAAACATACCCTGATCTTGGATTTGAACAATTAGTATTATCGAATTGACAATATATCCCAAAGCATTATGCAGATTTAATGCAATTCCAAATATTATTTTTCAAATAAATAGGTCAAAAACTACTGAATTCCATATGGAAAAATAACCCTCCCCCTTCCCCACTTCATAGCCAAAGCAGTTCTCATGAAAAAATATGATGGTATGCATCACTTCCCCAACTTCAAATTGTACTAAAAAACAGTAGTAACTAAAACACCATGGTAGGGAAACAAGGACAGACACTCATATCAAAGGAAATAATTGAAAATACAGAGATAGACCTATGGGTTTATAATAAGTTAATTCTTAATTAAGGTGCAAAATGTCAAGTGGATCAAAGAGAACTCCTTTAATATGTGTTGTTGATGATTCACATGCATCAGACCTCGTGTTAATGCTGTGCCAAAAATCAAATTAAAATTGATCAAAGACCTCAATATCAGACTAGAATCACATAGATCCATAGAAGGAATTCTTGGCAGAACTCTATGACAGTGGAGCTAGAGGCATCTCTAAGGGTGAACTATTACTGACCAAGCAACTGGAAGCAACTATAAAAAATGAACTACATTAATAACAACCTGAACCTCAAAAGAATCAATGACAGGAATATAAAGAGAGTTTACAGACTGGAAAAATCTTTCTGCAAACCACTCATCCAAAACATATAAAGAACTTGTAGAATTTTACAAGAAAGTAAATCTAACCCCATCAAAAAATGAGGAGAAAAGATGAACAGGAACTTCCTCAAAGAATAAACACAAATGGCCCAAAGGTATATGATAAAATTTTCCATATCACTAATCATCTGGAAAATTTGAATCAAACTATGAGATATTTTCTCACACCAGAAAGACTGTCACTCCTCAAATAGAACAACAAGAACTGGTGTTGGTGAGGATGTGGGCAAAAAGCAAACCTCATTCATTGCTGGTATAAATGTCAACTAACCCTCCCTTTTTGGAAGTCAAATGGTAAAAAAACTAGCAATTGAACTTTCATACAACACAGAAACTCCATTCCTCAGAATATACCCCATGGATACAAATCCAAAAATCCAAAAATACACTTGAATTCCCCCTATGTTCACTGGAGCACTATTCAAAATAACCCAAATCTGGAAATAACTCAAGTACCCAAGAACAGATAACTGTTATATATCCCACCTGTATGGCAGAGCCTGGCAAGCTACCCATGGCGTATTCAATATGCCAAAAACAGTAACAACAAGTCTCACAATGAACACGTTACTGGTGCCTGCTCAAGCAAATTAATGAGTAACGGGATGACAGTGACAATAATACAGTGATATAATTACTCTGATATAATTAATATACTGATATAATTAATATAATTAATATACTGATATATATATAATATAGTGATATAATTACTATATATACTTACATATATACACTTTATCTTTGCTTACTGCCAAGTTACATTTCATTCTGTATATATAGCAAATAGAATGTAACTCAGCAGTAAGCAAAATAAAAGTCAAGAACTTGTTGATAAACTTACAAGCAGTGAACAGAACACAAAAGGTAAAATTGATTATAAAAAATAAACATTTACAGAGTTGAAAGAAGTTAAATATACAGTACATACATAGTAAATCTGCTGAATAATGTTACAGATCTTTGAGATTTGTCTAGCAGGTTTTCTGGTTGTTACCCAAAAGCCCTCAACCCCCAACAACAACAAAAAAATGTGCTGAACAAATGAACTGCACCATACTTCTAAAATGACTTATTGCCTTGGGGAAATACAAAATAGAAAACAAAAAAGGAGGAAATCACCAAGACTGCAATCATAGCAACTAGAAGAAAAATGACACCAAAAAAGAGAATTTTAGTTAAAAAAGTGTAATAGAATCAATTCCATGCACCATACAAATTAGATTTCCCATAAAGTCAGGAAAAGCTGAACTTAGACAAAAATATTGATGACTCTGTTCCATCATCCATTGTAAGTAGAAGTCCTCCTTTGATTATGATTTGAATATATTAAACATTCACCAAAGAAAACATAAACATTGCATATATTATATAACATTCACTGAAAAACTCGGGCCCATATGCGATATCTCCAAAAACAACAGCTGATTAGGAAATTCAATATGGGTTGCATATTGTAGTACATTATTTTTCTTTTCATAGTTTCATATATTCTGGGACTAAAAATGCTGTTATTCTATTTTACTTAATGGACTACAATAAGTACTATCCTTCACACACAATAAAAAGTGTAGGCAAGCTATTTATCAAGAGTTCAGCTGAGTTACCAAGATAACTGTTTCCAAATTCAGCAATTATAGTTTTAATGGGCAAAAGTGAAAATAATAATGAAAGCTTTTATTATTTCTGGTACAGTTAATGCAGGAGGTAACACCTGGAAAAGCACTGACTTCTTGGTTTCATGTCCCTTGTGTGACCAATCCAGATTTTTTTTTCCCAGTCCAGATTTTTGTAGGTGCATGAAGTGAAGATATAAGACGACCTAACCTATCTCTTGCTGATAGAATTTTAAAGAAAAGTCTTTGGTAACTTGCTGAGTCCTACATTTGGTTTGGGAAGTCAGGAAGGTTTACAGTGAAAAGGTTCAGAATAGTGAGTCGTTGCGTAAAAATTGTCTTTAAGTTTATTTCTTCTGTTATCATGCTTAGAGGAGACATAGAGTTTTTGAAATCAATAGACGGAGCCACCTAGGTCTGTCATGCACATGGATATAACAAAGAGTATATCCATGTGCATGTTTTGCTCCATGTAACTCTGAATTGTTATTATTTCTTGAAAAATTCTGCATTGAATTACTGTGCATTTTTTTCACATACTAATATGCACTAAGGTGACTTATTTCTCACTTAGACAGATATATGGGGTCTCTGTCACTGCATTGTCTCTGAACTGTTTGCAAAATGCAAGAATACCATGCTATCCTCTGCTTCCTAAGGTGCTTTATTTCTCTTGGTGGCTTTTTCAATGTTGGAATCACAGTATAAATTTCTGCTGGATCCTGCCTACACAGACAGAGTCTACCTTTATATATAGAACCATCTTTACATATAGGATTCTAAATCTTTCAGCTGCTTTAAAGTATTGCCAGTTCTTCAAACAACAGATTCCACTTTTCTGTGTGTGTGTGTGTGTGTATGTGTGTGTGTGTGTGTGTGCATGGAGCACAGAAAGCCCTACTTGGGGGTACTTATGGACTGTATATGGTTTTGTGCTGGAAGAATAATCAGAGGAGTCAGATGGGGTAGGCCACATACACAGCAAGTGTGTTAATCCCTCTGTTGTCTCTCCAACCCTAAATTCTGCTTATTTCAGGGCTTCTGTGGTGAAAAACTCAATGTTTTTAACAACCCAATTCAAATTGGCACTTTGTTTATATCCATATAACATTGTAATCAAAATTTGATTCGCTAACTGACTAATAACTGTGAAACTGTAAGATCTAAGATGATAGTAATTCTTATCAGGTAGCTTTTGTATAATTTCTAAATTTATAAATAAAAATGTTATATATGTGTGTATATATGTATATATATTATATATATAAATACATATATTGACTTTTGGATCATACCTGGCAATGATCAGGGTTTACTTCTGGCTCTGTACTTAGAAATTACTCCCAGGGGTGCTTGTGGGATCATATGGAATGTCAGGGATTGAACTAAGGTCAGTCACATGTACGGCAAAAACCCTTCCAAATGACTATCACTCAGACCCAAGTTCCAATATGTTCACATAGATAGATTAAAGGCTATCTTGATATGGGGCCTACAGGATAATACAACAGGTAAGTTGCTTGTTCCTAGAAGTCTTTTGCTTGCACCCATCCCTGGTTTAATTCTTGGGAGCATATACGATCCCTCAAAACCCCAGGGGTCACCCTGACATAAGGCCAGGAAAAAGGTGTGAGTTGCAGAGCATTCCTCACCAAATCATCATCAACATCATAATCATCAACTTAAATGTGACTTGTTTACCATCAAATCTCAGATTTGGGGGCAGGTCATATGCTAACTACCTTTTAGTAAACAAACACCTGGTTCAAAGAAGCAAATCATTTTATACACATTAATAACACTATTAAGTTATGAAATTAGTATTTCAACCTACAGGAAGTAAATTACCTATATATATATCCCCATCTTGAAAGTTTGTTTTAACAAATTAAAATTTTTGACACCTCAATAGAAAAAGCAATTATAGACAAAGATGAGGTTGATCACTGAAATTATTTCAGAAAAATAAATGCAGCCTACTTAAGGAATATTCCCGCATTCAGTTTCTACAAAATTTTTGTTAGCTAACAAATGTTGAAATTAAAACAAAATAAAACACACATAAATGCATCATATTAAAATCAATGACAAGATTTGTTTAAAAAATAGTATGATTAAATAGCTTCTACACTGTGTTCTAATATAGCATGACATTTCCAAAAAAATAAATGAGAACACAGCAATAGATACTGCATTTTACTTAATTAAACACATTTTACTTAAGTAAACGAGTAATTATATCTTTTTATTCAAAAAGCAGGTCCATAGGAAATAAAAGTTTGAAATGTAATATGGCCTACTTAGCAGGAAAAATGAGCTACAATGCTCACTGACTCAAAAATTTAGTTCTAAATATGATACCATTTAATACAGATACAAATATATGCTTATATTTTTATTTATTTATTTGTTTATTTATTTATTTTTGCTTTTTGGGTCACACCCAGCACTGCACAGGGGTTACTCCTGGCTCTGCACTCAGGAATTACTCCTGACAGTGCTCAGGGGACCACATGGGATGCCGGGAATTGAACCCGGGTCGGCTGCATGCAAGGCAAACAAACACCCTACCCGCTCTGCTATCACTCCACCTTCTATGCATATATTTTTAGATTAAAATTCTATAGAGTAATCAGTAATAAGATGTAGTGCAAATCTTCAGCCATTGTGTTCCTAAAAATACACCAGTAAGCCTCTGCTCACAGATAAATTTACTTTTCTCTTGAAAGGTCCATATCTTCCTCAGCAGAGTATGCTGTTGAGAGCGATATTTTAATACTGAATGCCAGAAACTCTATTTCCAGTGCAAGAAGAGAAGCATTTGCTTCTAGTTTTGTTAAAAGGATAAAAGGAACAAGACACTAGAAAGTTTCTAGGAGCTTCCAGGAGCACTTGCTTTTGTCTTGCCCAAGCTTATTTCCTGAACCTTTGAGGATCCAGCACAGTCTGCCCTTCCAAGAGAGAATGGGAGTGCTGACTTGCACTGGGCAATGCTTTTGATCCTCCCACCTACTCTACAGGAATTCTGGAAAATTTGAGCTTTCAGTATTTCTGCCCACATCAAGGAGAGAGCCAGCCCATGATATTCATGCATCTCACTAGTCTTGGAGGTCTGATGGGTTGGTGTGGTCTATTTAAGTACAGTAGTGCTGTGGAAACCTAGCTTTCCTCTATTCTTGGTTTAGTGCTGATGATTTTAGTGGACAAAACCATAGTTACTCATTTCACCACTGGGAGGCACGAAATTAGTGGACTTTGTGTTTGAAATAGTACAGGAGGTAAAACATTTCCCTTGAATGCAGCAGATGCAGACATGAGTCTGATTCTAAACTCTCTATATGGCCCTCTGGTCAGCCAGAGTGAGGTGTAAGTACTGCACATAACTGGATGTGGCCCCCAAACAAATGCACAACCAGAGCATTGATAGATAAACTCAATCTGTGGCAGAACTGGCTGTGTGGGTCTTCGCTGACACCACAGCTTTCTGTGAAGAGCTATCTGCTCTATCTAACAGACAAACCACCTCGGAAACTCAAGAAAAATAAGTAAGCAAAACGTTATGAGGGAAATAGAAATTAATTTTAGTTAGGTGTGTGTCAGATATAATATTAAAGGCTTAGAAAACAAATAAACACATTGCAAATATAAGCAGTGAGAATAACAGTTTTGGTACATGAAAGGCAACAATGAAATAAGTGAAAGGCAAATTTGGGATTAGAAGAAATGCTTGCAAACCACTTAATTTTGATAAGGATCACTCTGAAATATGCCAGAAACTCCTAGAAATCGGGTTAACGTTCACTTGTATCACTTCTCATACCATTGATCTTCAATTTGCTAGAGCGGGCACCAGTAACATCTCCATTTGTCCCTGTCGCGTGCTAGTGTAGCACAATGGTATCTGCTCGCTCCAGGAACATGAAGAGCCTCAAACCGTTCATTCAGGGTTTTAATGAAGAAGTCTGACCATGTCGTAGGTGGGCAGCCACTCAGTCTTTGATGTCCCATAGGATCCAGTCGGTAACAGCTCTGGTCCAGCAGTCGTCTCTAAATTGCAGTACATGTATGACCCATCTGATTTTTGACACCTTGGCAATCGAGACAGCATCACTGATTCTTGATTGTCAACGGAGGGCATCCGAACTCAATACATCAGGATCCTCCACAAGCTGTATTATGGATTCACCACAAGGATCTCACCATTCTACAAGGAAGTCATCATCGACGTAAAGAGACAGGTTAGGCAGGATGACATCATTTCACGGAAACTCTTCAGTACCACCCTCGAGAACGTCTGAATGCAACAATTATGTGTACCTGGGTTGAGAACTCAACATGAGGAACAATTTGGTGCCAGAACTGCGCAGGAGTAAGAGAGCAGCATGGAACGGCTTCAAGAGTGTCGAAGAAGTGATTAAGAGGGCGAAGACCCTCTGGCTCTGGGCACATCTTTTCGACTCCACTGTTCTTCCTGCACCAACATATGCCTCAGAGACCTGGTTCCTAAGAAAATAGGACGAGAACGCTATTCATGTCTCCCAAAGAGGAACTGAAAGAGCTATGCTTGAAATATCACATTTCACTCAAGTGAGAGAAGGAACCCGGAGTTCCAACCTCTGGGTTAAAGTTACCAACTGATAATCTGAGAAATAGACTATGTATTTGAGTCAGTACTTTTCTAGAGAATACCTACAAATATTCATCAAGTTTATAGAAAACAGTCCAATACTGCTATTAATTATGGGAATGTAAATCAAGATCAGAATAAAAATTTTTACAGTTTTCAGGACAGCTGCTATGAAGAGAAAAATATCCCCCCAATTATGACAAGCACAGAAGAATATATGTAGAAACTGAGGAGCTCAGGCTACACAGGAGGTGGGATACAAATGAGTTACAGCTGGTATAAAAAAACAACCAGTATTGAAGCTTCCCAAAATATTAAAAATAATGATCCAGCAGCCTCACATCTTGGTGTTTTTAGGCAAATAAAATAAAATTTGACCTGAAAGAGCTACTAGCACACTTTTTCATTGCAGAACACATTAGTTAAAAATCAATATAACAGAAATGAAATTCACAAATGAATAATTAAAATGTGATATATATCTGTGTGTATATATATACATACATATACATATATAGTCTATGTGTATCACTGTATCGCTGTATCACTGTCAATCTATTCCCGTTGTACATTAATTTGCTCGAGTGGGCCCAGTAATGTCTCCATTTGTCCTAGCCCTGAGATTTTAGCAGCCTCTCTTTACTTGTCCTTCCCAATGGTGCCACATTGGAGACTCTTTCAGGGTCAGGGGAATGAGACCCATCATTGTTACTGTTTTTGGCATATCGAATACGCCCCGGGGAGCTTGCCAGACTCTGCTGTGTGGGCAGGATATGCTCGGAAGATTGTCAGGTTCTCCAAAAGGGAGAACTAGACAATAAGAGATTGCTCAGCTGTGAATGCGACAGAGTGCTTCTGGGAGCTTTGCTTTTTTGTTTGTTTGTTTTGTTTTATTGTGTTTATTATTAAATCACTGTGACATACAGTGACAGGCTTACAAACTTTCATTCTTGCATTTAAGTCATACAATGATCCAATATCCATCCCTCTCTGGATCTTGGCCATTGATGATATTACACTACACTGGGGCAGTTTGTGGGAGTGACTGCCTAGCTACTGGAAAATGGGGGGGTCTGGCCCAGTCTCGATCCAAGCAGACTTGGAGACCCCAGCCCCGGGTCCCGCAAACCTGGGTTCGTCCACCGGTTTCTTCATGCATGAGGCTTGTTCGAGCATGTGTAAAGTGGCCTAGAGCATGGCTGTGGCATGGTGTATGGTGTATGTATATATATGTATATAAATAATGAATATTCACCTCTAACCAAGAAGAAAGTTTTGATATGTATGATAAGAATAAAACTTAGGACATAATTCATTCAACTTAGTAATATGAGGCAGTTATAAAAGGCAATGATACCAATTAAATACACAATAAAATGTGTCAAATTTATAAAATGAATCATTTCAATACTGGTTTCCAGGAGCTACATTGAGAGGAAACATCGTTCTACTAACCAAGGGTAAAAAACTCAGGAGCAAAGTAAAAAAATACTGTACTCTACTAATTAAAATTGTATTTATAGGCAACAATAACGTTCAAGACACTTAAAACATTTACGGAGTGAATACCATGTGATTAACAAAATAAGATGTAATAATATATAATCATTATGGAGAAAACAAAACGTTTTTGTAAAGTTTTTATATTTTTGAATAGCATTTAAATGAGACAGATAAAGCTGTAAACAAAGGTGACTCTTACAAATTATTTTAATACCGATATTTCTATTCTGTACATTTTATAATTTCATAGAAAAATCCAATTTGTTTTATTCTTAAATTTTATTTGTATGTCATAACATTGGAAGTACAAAATTTTTATCCAACTCAGCTATCTGGTTAGGAGAATACAAATAAGAAAGAAAATGCTTATGTAGTCAAAAACAGTAGAAAAATTTCTTATTCTTTTTTATTGAATCACTGTGACAGTGTTCCAACACCCATTCCTCCAGCAGTGTACATTTCCCCACACCAGTGTCCCCCCGTTGTCTGTCTTTTCTTCTTCTTCTTCTTCTTCTTCTTCTTCTTCTTCTTCTTCTTCTTCTTCTTCTTCTTCTTCTTCTTCTTCTTCTTCTTCTTCTTCTGCTTCTGCTTCTGCTTCTGCTTCTTCTTCTTCTTCTTCTTCTTCTTCTTCTTCTTCTTCTTCTTCTTCTTCTTCTTCTTCTTCTTCTTCTTCTTCTTCTACTCCTCCTTCTCCTCCTCCTCCTCCTCCTCCTCCTCCTCCTCCTCCTCCTCCTCCTCCTCCTCCTCCTCCTCCTCCTTCTTCTTCTTCTTCTTCTTCTTCTTCTTCTTCTTCTTCTTCTTCTTCTTCTTCTTCTTCTTCTTCTTCTTCTTCTTCTTCTTCTTCTTCTTCTTCTTCTTCTTCTTCTTCTTCTTCTCTCTTTCTCTCTCTTCCTTTTGGATCTTGTAGTTTGCAATAGAAATACTAAAAGGTTATCAGAAATATCACTTTACTGACCTTTAGCACTCAGTTCCAGCCCAGCGTGATAAACTGGGCTAGAATATTTCCAGCTTTTATTACCATGCTGTTCCTTTCTCTATCTTACCTACCCTCCACCCTACAGGCACTTTTGGTTGATTCCAACCATTGACCAGTCCTCCTAACCCATGTTTCCCTAGACATGGATGTTAGACACACACACACACACACACACACACACACACATACGCACACAGATACGTATCAATGTATCACTGTTATCCCGTTGCTCATAGATTTGCTTGAACAGGCACCAGTAACGTCTCCATTATGAGACTTGTTGTTACTGTTTTTGGCATACCAAATACACCACAGGTAGCTTGCCAGACTCTGCTGTACAGGCAAGATACTCTCAGTAACTTTGCCAGTCTTTCTGAAAGGGATGGAGGAATTAAACCCGGGTCAGCCGCGTTTAAGTCAATATAAGATAAAAGAGTAAATGAGAAATACTTGAATGTTTTGAAAAGAGTACTAGTCTAGCCCTAAATATGCAGAAGTGGAAAAGTATAAGATTTTCTTTAGAAGCAGAAACAAACCCACAAGAGTTCAAACATCTGATATGTAATTTTTCCTCATTTTAAAGCACTTTTATTTTTTTTATTTTTTTTTTTTCTTTTTGGGTCACGCCTGGCGATGCACAGGGATTACTCCTGGCTCTGCACTCAGGAATTACCCCTGGCCGTGCTCAGGGGACCATATGGGGTGCTGGGATTTGAACCCGGGTCGGCCGCGTGCAAGGCAAACGCCCTACCCGCTGTGCTATCTCTCCAGCCCCTTAAAGCACTTTTAGAAACCTCTGATCAGTACGTTTTAAGAGAGGAAATGGAGACATTTGGTAGAGCAGACTGTATAATAATGAGTTCCGATGGAATAATATTAGCCTTTGTAAATTATCCTTCTTCCTTATTTAAAACACTGAATGGTCAAATTAAACCATGGCATATCGATGTAAGAGCAAGTCTCATTCTCAAGGAGCACAATGTCTGGGGCCACAGTCCTGCCACCAACCAGTCTCAGGAGAGAAGCTTGTGCTACTCACTATGTCCTCCAGCACTTCATATGCAGACGCCATATAGGTGCGGGGGTAACAAAACAAAAAGCTCTGAATTTTCTCAAATCACTTGACAAGTTGATGTTTAAACAGATGCTAAAGATAAAACTATGCCTTTAAAAACATTAAGGCTGAAAATTTCATCTAATATTTTCTTTAAGAAATGGATATTAAAATCATTTTTATTTTACATATATATAAATATATGTACCATATATCAAATATATATACCATATATATGTATATGTATGTATGTGTGTATATATATATATATATATATATATATATATATATACACACCACACTTCAAAGCAGTCATTCTATACCTGTCTCTGCTTCTGACTCATTTAACTCAGCATGGTGTCCTCCACTTCCATCCATTTATAGGCAAATTTCATGACTACATTTATCCTGCCCCCACTCCTGGCTTCTTGTCTTTCTTCACCGGGGCACCTCAAAGGGGCCCAGGTTGAGTTTCCCTCCCCACGCTGAGGAGAGCCCTTACAGATGAAGACCTTGGGAACCCAGACACAGCCATGCTCAAAGCCACTCTCCACATGCTCAGACAAGCTTCACGCATGAAGGAACTAGCAGAGAAACCCAGGTGGACAGGACCCAAGGCTGAGATTGCCAAGCCCACTAGGATCGGGACTGGACCTCCTTCACCCAGATCACCCATTTTCCAGTAGCTAGGCAGTCACACCCACAACCTACCCCTGGCGCCATGTAATCCCATCAATGGCCAAGATCCAGAGACTATAAAACAAAGCTCCTGGAAGCGCATTGCCCAAATTGGCAGCTGTGTGACCTCTTTCCTTCTAGTTCTCCCTCTTGGAGAACCTGTGAAGCTACCGAGAGTATACTGCCCACACGGCAGAGCCTGGCAAGCTCCCTGTGCCTTATTCAATATGACAAAAACAGTAACAATGTTGGGTCTCATTCCCCTGACCCTGAAAGAGTCTCCAATGTAGCACTGTTGGGAAGGACAAGTAAAGAGAGACTGCTAAAATATCAGGGCTAGGACTAGTAGAGATGTTACTGGTGCCCAATCAAGCAAATACATGAACAAAGGATGACAGTGATACAATGATACAGTGATGCATTTATTCTAACAGCTACCTAGTGTTCTGTTCAGGCTGGACTGAGCTAGCAGGGCGAGCCCATGTATACTGTACTACGGACAGGAACATAGGGACCCATGAAAATGGGCGAGACTTCTCGTGTGTCCTGACTGGTTTGGATGAAGCTGAATATTTTCCCCCTTCAAGCTGCCTTCAGAAAAATAATTTCAGAATACTGAAAAGAGCAGTTTTTTCTTCTCTCACAGAAGCCTGGCTGGTCTTTGACATGCAGATGGTGTTAGCCAGGCCTGACCTTTGATACTGTCAATTGTAGATTTCAGGTGCAGGGCCCAGCTTTGTCTTTGGGATGTAAATCCAAGTGCTTTTAGCCCAAGGAAGGTTACAGTTTTAGTTTTGCATCTTCTATCCAGAGGGAGGCCTAGATTACTGGCCTGGGGATACAAAGAAATAATGTTGCCTCAATGTTCTTCCTGTAACATCTTTTGATGCCTTTGGTGACATCACTGTATTGCGCCCTTTAGGGGTACCATGATCAATAAAAGGAGGTCCATGAGGCCCTCTGCCTTTGCTAAGAGCCAGAGCAAGCCTTAGTCCTCCAATCAATGCATTTCTTCCGCGTTCCTATCTCAGTGCCTCTGATTGCACGAACGTTCATGCAACAGTGTTCCAGTGTAGATATGTGACATATTTTCATTATGCATTCATTTGTTCTCAGCCACCAGACCTTTTCTAGATTTTGGCTATTGTGAATAATCCTGCAATGAACATAGAAGTTCAACTGGTGTTACTATTGTGTGTTTTGGGGCCCCCAGGTTATATTACCAGAAGTGGTATTATTAGGTCAAATGGAAGCTCAATTTCTTATTTTTAGAGAAATATCCATATTGCTTTCCCAAAAGGCTGAAATGATGAGCATTCCCACCAACAATGAAGGAGGGTCCCTCTTCACCCACATCTGCAGCAGCATTGGTTACTCTTATTCTTTTGGACTGTGCCAATATATGTGGTGTGAGATGATATTTTATTGTTGCATCTGCATCTCCCTGATGATTAGTAATGAAGATCATTATTTCATTTGCCTTTAGGCCATTCAAATTTCTTCTTTGAGAAAGCTTCTGTTCATTTCATCGCTTCATTTTCTGATAGGGTTGGATGCTATTTTTTTTTTCTTGTAGAGTTCAACCAGTACCTTGCATATCTTTTATCTTAACACCTTATCAGAAGGGCCTTGGGTGAATAATCTTTCCAATTCTGTAGGCTGTCCTTGTGTCTTGGTCACTGTTCCTTTTGAGGTGCAGAAGCTTCTTAGTTAAAAGTGTAGTCCCATTTGTTTATCTTTACTTTCACTTGCTTGCTCATTGGCATTTCATATTTGGAGATACCTTTAGCTTAGATATCATGGGGGGTTTGTCAACTTTTTCTTCCATATACCTTTTGGATTATGGTATGATGTTGAGGTCTTTGTTCCATCTTGATCCTATTTTCATGCATAGTGTAAAATAGAGCTCTGAGCTCATTATTTTTTTGCATGTAGCTGTCCAGTGTTGCCAGTATCCTTGTTGAAGAGACTTTCCTAGGTCCACTTCGTATTTCTTGATAGCTTATTAAAGATTAAATGATCACATTTTGGAGTCTGTGTCAGGATATTCAACCCTATTTTATTGGTTTGCATGTTTGTCTTTATCCAATGCCATGCTGTTCAGAGTACTATTGCTTTGTAGTACAGTTTGAAGTTAAAGAAGGCGGTACATCCTATTTTTTTTCCCAAGAGTTTCTTTAGTTATTTGGGGTTTATTTTTCTATATGAATTTCCAGGACTGTTTGATCAATATCTTTGAAAAATGTCATGGATATTCTAATAAGAACCTCAAGGAATCTATATAATATTTTGGGGATTATTGCCATGTTGACAATATTCATTATCCCAATCCATGAGCAGGGCATGTATCTTTACTTCCTTATGTATTTTATCTCTTGAAATAGCACTTTGTAGTTTTCTTTACACAAGCCCTTTGCCTCTTTAGTTAAGCTGATTCAGAGGTACTTTATTTTCTGAAGCATGACTGTGAACAGAATGTTTTCCATTTTATTTTCTTCCATTTCATTATTTGCATATATAAAAGTGATATGATATTTTTGATGATTCTTTGGTTTTATTTGCTAATATTTTGTTAAGGATCTTTGCATCTGTGTTTATCAGAGATAACGGCCTCTAATTTTCGTTGTTTTGTCTCTTGGTATCATGATGATATATGCCTCATAAAAAATGTTTGAGAGTGTTTCTGTTTCTTAAATTTTTTGAAAAATCTTTTAAAGGTCTGATAATAAGTCCTCTTTAAAGGTTTGGAAGAATTCACTAGCAAATCCATCTGGACCTATGTTTTAGTTTGGGGAAATATTTTGATTATCATTTCAATTTATTTGATGACAAAATGTATGTTCAGGTATTCTAAATATTCTTGGTTCTACCTTGGGAGATTATAGCAGTGCAGAAATGTATCCATTTCCACAAGATTCTCTCATTTTATGCCATAAAGTTTTTCAAAGTTATCATAGATTATTTTTTAAATTTCTGTGGTTTCTGTTGTAATGCCCCCCTTTCATTTCTGATTCAGTTTATTATGATTCTCTCTCTCTCTCTCTCTCTCTCTCTCTCTCTCTCTCTCACTCTCTTTGTGAGTATTGCTAGTGGCTTAACAATCTGAACCAGGTCTTGATTTCATTGATCTTTTGGAATTTTTTGGATTCCATCTCAATTTCTGCTCTGAATTTCATTATTTCTCTCCTCCTGCTTGGTTTGGGATCCTTTAGTTGGTCATTTTCTAAGATCTTAAGATGTGAAGTCAAGTTCTTTAGGTCGGCTCTTTCTTTCTTCATTGGGGTTGCCTCTCTGTCTTTCTAGTACTCGGATGATTCTTATATTGTTCCTATTGAGTTCATTTCCTAGGTCTCTTATTCACCCTTGAGCTAGTTTGAGGTCTTTTTTCATCTTCTGTTTTAGCCTGTATGCTTTCTGCATTTCATCTTCAAGTTCACTCATTCTGTGTTGGGCTGTTGTCATTCTATTATTGAGAGCAACCACTGAGTTTTTTATTTCATCTACAAAATTCTTTATCAGTGACACTTCTGTTTGTAGTTTTTTTATTTCTGCTCTCATACTCTCATATATTCTTGCATTTTATTGGCTGTCTATTCCACCAATTCTTTCATATCCTCCTATATTTAATTGGATGTCCGTTCCACTGTTAATTTGAGCTCATTGAACGTTCGCAACATTTCATCTCTGAATTCTTTATTGAAGAGATTTTGTATATGGTTATTTCCTGTTGAGTCTTCAGGGCTCTTTTCCTCATCCACTCCTCATGGCGGGGATCTGGGCTATTCCCCGTGATGCTGTAAAATTTGGAGGTGGATGCATTCAGTTCACTATTAGTGTCTCCCTCTCACTGCAAGCGAGTATTCTGGATGAGCTATGTATATGGTGGTCTCCTTTTTTCCTTCAAGAATACTAACTTCCTCTTTGGTGATCCTGTGTGATGTATGTGGAGCCTGTAATACAGCTTTAGGAAATGTGTTCTTTTGGATAAGGTTTGTTCAGATTTATGTGTTCACCATTATTTTGGTGATTTTGGGGGAGTATATTTATTGGAATAGGCTGGTGCAGTATTAGCCTTATGTCATTGGGGTAGCCAGGCTGCCCACATAAGTGTTAAGTAATTACAGGTGCTGAGATATGAGGCTAGTGCACTATAAAAGGGAAATCAACTGGTGGCCATGTGAGAGGCTGCATCCCCAGAAGCCATGCCCCCACCACCACTGTACCTGCTGGGAAGGACTCTGTGGTGGTGCATGTCCTGGTTACAGTTCTACATCCTGCACATTCTAAAACCGCAGATGTCCTCTCTCACATTGTTGCTGATTTGGGCACCTTAATCAAGGAGGAATCTTCCAGTTCACTATTGTTGCTAGCTTGGCACGCCTCCCCAGAGGCCACGCTCCTGCTTCCTCTGTACCTGTAAACAGGATTTTTCTGTCATGTTAAAATGTCCTTGAAATATAAGAAAATTTCCACAAAATAGAAAGTACTTGTCAACCTTAGTGAACATATGTTACAAAAGAATATAGAGAATAGTCTACCATCTGAATAATAAGCAAAAAAAAAAAAGTAACTTGAAATGAGATGTAATGATATATATAAAAAAAGAGTTAGGCAAATATCCTGAAAGATGAGTTATAAACGCAGACACAAACTTTAATTTAATAGGAAATTGAACCTCTCTAATTATTGAACCTCTTGGTAATTATTATAAAATACTAATAAAAATTTAATTTTTAACAATGTTAATAAATCTGTCTAATGATGTGTCATGGGAAGACTACATTTCAGGTATTAAGGCTATAATAAGGTAAAAAAAATCATTCTCAAATTCCATATGCATTTGTTTGCCTTATGGGGATATCACACATGGTAGTGGCAAAGGCTAGTTTTAGCTCGAGGACCATTCTGGCTCATGTTTTCCACAATGCTCAGAAGAGTACATAGAGCTTTGAATCAAACAACCCTTTAGCATGCAGAGCATGCTCCCTAAACCTATGAGAAATATGCCCAGTCCCCATTTTATCTTTGATCAAAAAACTATGTAAAGCAAATATGAAATATTTATACTATAGAGTAAATGACATTTTTTTTTTGTCTTAGATGAACCATACTAAGAAGATTTGAGTCAAGTTGGAGTATTGATCAATATAGTAATCAATAATGCTCAACATTGTGGTCATTATTCAGCCTTAAAAGATAGAAACAAAATAAAAGAAAATGTTGCTCTCCAGAAACCTAAACATTAACTCTATTGTAAGGCATATTATGAATAACAAATATAGCTCTTTTATAAACATTCATGCAGCTTTATTTTTTTATACATGTAATTTTACCTCAGAAGCATAAATAATGTTTCAATAGCTGCATTCATTATAATCTATGTCCTCTGGTATTTGAAAAGTACAGTTGGTTTGCCATTTCTGTCAATCAAGCATTTTGATTGAATTCATGAAATTCATGACCACAAACAACAGGTTCAAGCAAAACAGTTGTCAGTGGTTTAACTAGTCAAAGATCTTGGGACATTGGAGAAATTCAAATATTTGGATAGAGAGGTATTTCCAATCCCATAGTTTCCAGTGATAACATAAGAAGTTGGATATTTATTAGGAGAAATTTGGTAAGAACTTTTTAGTGTATTTTAATGAACTGATAAGTACATATAAAAATATCAATGACTAAAGAAAAGAAAGAAAATAGTCCATTTGGTTGTGTTTTGCTAAAATCATTTTTATTTCATTTAAATGTATTTTTTTATAATCATGAGTATATGTATATGTATATGTATATTTTGAGGCATAACCAAGTTAAATGCCCAGTTCTAAGCTGTAAAATCTTGTCTCTGAAAGTTTAATTTTTAATTTTTAAATATAAACACAAATCTTGTAACAGCAATCGTTATAGATACTTATTATTTGCATTTTACATAACTCATATAATTGAACAAAGTAAAATTTTAAAGAGTTTAATGATTGAATGACTATTCCGACACAATCTAAGATGCATACTCAGTTGAATATTGATCTTGCATGGTTCAAATTAGACAATAGCACTGTCTCACTGTCATCCCATTATTCATCAGTTTGCTTGAGTGGGCACCAGTAACGTCTCCATTATGAGACTTGTTACTGTTTTTGGCATATCGAATATGCCAAGGGTAGCTTGCCAGGCTCAGCCAGGAATACTCTTGGTAGCTTGCCAGTCTATCCAAGAGGGACAGAGGAATTGAAACCGAATTGGCTGTGTGCAAGGCAAACACCCTACTGTTTTATTGCTGTGCTATTGCAACAGTCTAAAATTAGACAGTAACAAGTATATAATATTATGCTATAAAATTATAGTTTTGAAAAAGAGCAAACTGTGTGACCAACATTGTTGACAATGAGTAGTGGGTAATGATAAGTGATCTGGCTTTAAAAATTGTAGTGAAAAAAGTTTTATATAAGGAGTCAACAATATGCAATTTCACAACAAATGTAATTTTTATATTTTTTGAGTTTCAGACAGTAATTATGGAAAAATTTGAAAAATGTTTTATGATAGAAATTAAAGTTATGTGTGACATTAATAGATTTATTCATTTTGTTTGTTAAATTTTTTAGATATATCCATTGAAAAAGAGTTTTCTAACTAGATAAACATCTAAAAGATACTGAAATATAAGAAACAAACTATTGTCAGATTACTTAAAATTTAGCCTGGGATTAACCATATATATGGATATTGAATTAAATCATCTCTCATAATTTTATATGTTATATTTCTGATGGGCTGGAGCAATAATAGCACAGCGGTAGGGCATTCGTCTTTCACGCGCCTGACCCATGTTCGATTCCTCCGCCCCTCTCGGAGAGCCTGGCAAGCTACCCATGGCGTATTGGATATGCCAAAAACAGTAACAATAAGTCTCACAATGAGAGATGTTACTGGTGCCCGCTCGAACCAATCGATGAGCAATATTTCTGATATTTATAAATATTAGATTACTTATTTATGACCTTTCCTTTTGATTATTTAAATGTTTTTCAGAAATAACATTAGTCATTATTTTAAGCTAAATTTTTCTCTGTAGACTAACTTCTGTGTTTTTATATCTATAAGAGTGCATTTGTGTTTTTTATATACATATGTTTATGTCTGTACTATCACTAATATTCTCTAGTGAGTTAACTCATAACTGGGAGTTTCATATCTCCATTGACATTTATTGATTTCAGATCCATTTCACCTCTCTTTATTGATTTTTTACATTATTTTCTATAGTAAAATTTATATTTGGCTTGTATATAATTTTATGAAATATTTTGTAAGAAAACATTCCAGTTTTAATATATTGAACACGTTTCTGTATAATTTTCTTGTTCATAAGGTAAAAATGCAATGACTTCCTCTAATAGCAAAAAAAGAATATGACTAGGTTAACTTATATAGCAAAGGTACAAAGATGCCTTTCAGTAAAAAAAGAAGTTTGTCAATCGTCTTAGTCTATTATTGACCACTTGTATCACTTGTATCCTGGAGGAGGAGGAACGATACTTTACAGTACTGAAAATAACTTAGGATGCTTAGAATATCTGTCAATACTAAGAGTACCAAGTCCCAGTACATCACTAGGTTAAAGTCAAAGTGTTTGCAGAGATACATTCTTTAATGAGGGTTGAAAAAAAAATATTCCCATGGCCTCAAATCGATGACCAATAGATGACAGTGATACAGTGATACAGTATCCACAAACTATCATCTTGTTCAGAGTCTCCTTCCTACTGTCACACTATTCTGCTGCTTCTATGAGCATAACACAATATAATCAAGTAATTCAGCAAGGAGCAGAAAAATGGACATGAGGTTGTTAGAAGCAAGTGGTCCTAGATGCCACACCACCACTTAGGAATTTACTCAGCATTTGGTTTCATTCTATGTGTTGATTCTGAGACTCATCACAGGTATACTAGCAGAGGAAAAGGATGAGAGTAAATTATTGATATATTTATTTTACAATAAGCTTAAGGCATAAGTTTATTGTTTACAATGGGGCTGGAGCAATAGCACAGCAGGTAGGGAGTTTGCCTTGCATAGGGCCAACCCGGGTTTGATTCCTTCGCCCCTCTCGGAGAGCCCAGCAAGCTACTGAGAGTATCCCACACACATGGCAGAGCCTGGCAAGCTACCCATTGAGTATTCAATATGCCAAAAACAGTAACAACAAGTCTCACAATGGAGATGTTACTGGAGTCTGCTCATGACAGTGCTTATTTTATAATATTCTTGTGAGCTATTTCGAGAAAAATCAATTCAAATAAGGAATTGATACTTTTTCAAAAAAAAGTTTATGGTGGGAATAATCAACTAATTAAGTACTAAATAGTATTTGTTAGACATGTATCAGTGCTGTTTTCCCTTAAAACTAAATTCATGAATAAAAAAATCCCTAAATCCCTTAAGAGGTAGGGAATATTCACTGGTAGAAGGATGGGTGTTTGAACATGGTGTGATTGTAAGTCAAATACTCAAATATGAAAGCTTGTAACTATATTTCACAGTGGTTCAATAAACAAAACAAAAAATAAACTTACAATGTATCTGGAAACTTCTAAAGGGTACACATTTATAACAACAACCAAAAAATGAAAACTATTGTGAATTGAGACTTTCAGTGAAATAAAACAATTGCTAACAATATATATATTATGTATATTATATATATATATATATATATATATATATAAACTGTCATCTCGTTGCTCATCGATTTGTTCGAGCAGGCATCAGTAATGTCTCTCATTGAGAGACTTATTGTTACTGTTTTTGGCATATCCAATACGCACGGGTAGCTTGCCAGGCTCTGTCGTGTGGGTGCGATACTCTCGGCAGCTTGCTGGGCTCTCTGAGAGGGGCGGAGGAATCGAACACGGGTTGGCAGCATGAAAGGCAAAAGCCCAACCGCTGTGCTATCACTCCAGCCCATTGCTAACAATAGCAAAAAGATTTATAAAGAAACCTAAAGTAAGTTCCATATAAACTTAAATCAGTAGTTGTGAAATAGTGAACTAAAATTAAAAATTAAGTAAAATAAAAGGAAATAAACCAGTAAACAAGTCACTATTATTATTGTAGATACAGAATCTAAAGCAAGTGCTAAAAAGTTTTTCAAAATAGTTCCAAGATATGGAAATATTTATAACAAGTTATATAATTTGCTGAATATTCACATATTCAGTAGATATTGAATTTTATCCATGTTAAGAAAGATTCAAGCATTAGAGAAAATGCCAAAATACAAGATGCACAAACATATTCTCATCATATTAATAGAGAACAAAAATAAGAAAGATCATAGAAGCAAAACAAGTAATGTGTTAGAAAATGTTGTCAAATGCTATAAAATAAATCAAATGTAGACAGTAGAGGTATAAAATGACCTCTGAAAAGAGAATATTTGACTAAGAAGACTAAGAAATTAAATAAACAATTTTCTGGTGAATATTTCAGGCAGAAGAAGTGGCGACTTTTAAATCCAGGTATAGTTCACAGTACAATGAAGATAACAGTCTGGCCAAAGAATAAAATGTAAGAACCTGTAAATAATTTAGTAGAAGATGATGACCAATAAAAATCTTGGCTAGACAGGAAGGAAGAAAGAGTCAGATCATATATATTCTGAAAAGGCATTGCTAAGATTTTGACCATTAAGCAATTGGTGGAATGTGGCTTATATTTAATATTTTAACTTACTTTATGTAGACTAATGCTTGGGAAAAAAATCCTTATAGGTGACCTCAATCAAAAGCAGAGTGTCTAGATAGAAAGTTATTGAAACATTCCAAGACAAACAAAGCATAGTTGGTTTTTTTAAAAAATATTTTGAAGGTATATTTGACTATATTTGAAATAATAAATTAGTTTCAAAATAAAAAATTTAAGAATATACCCAAGTAGTTTATTTTAGGAAGGTAGAAATAATAGTCTCATTAACAGCAACCACAAGGACTCATAGAGAAATATGTATATAATGTGAGATTCATGTTTAAGCCATGTAAATGCAATTTTCTCCTTTTCATATATTGGGATTATGAGAATTCTCTGCTGGATATATAAATTAGGTTTTTAAAAGAATTTGAATGAATATTGAAATTTCATATACATTGGTATATAGATCTTTTGAAAAGTACTGCCATAAATAAGACAGAAATAAGTTTAATGATGAAACAGAAAAAAATTGTAATAGAGGTAAGTGTCAAAATGTTTTAAGAGTAGAAATATAAACAGTATTTATCAGTAAAATAAAAAATATAATAAAATTATGAAATAGTATTTGTATTTACATATCATTGCTATAAAACTGATTACCCCTCCAAAATAGAGCTTTAAATATGAACTCAATTATGATATTTAAAATTGTGAAATTAGAATCTGGAAAAACTGGGCTACACATTTCTTTCATGAGTCTCAGATATAATTGTTGTTATCAGATGTGTCAGTGAGAGACAGTACAAGATGATTTTTTCAAACGCTAAGAGATGAACCTTCATTTGCAACAGTGCTTATATTGCCCAATTGGGCCCCTCTCCTATGCTACTTCAATCAAACATTTCTATAACTCATGAATCCTAAAGTAAGTGCTCCTTTAGTGAAGGCAAAATGTATATGGTTTTATATACCTAATCAGAAAAGTCTTATCCTGACTTCATTCCTGTATTCTTTTAGTCTAGATATAAGGGGTTAATCATTAGCTCCCATTTTTATTTATTTTTTTAATGACTAGAGCTTATTTATTTATTTATGTATTTATTTATTTATTTTTTGCTTTTTGGGTCACACCCGGCGATGCACAGGGGTCACTCCTGGCTCTGCTGGGGACCATATGGGATGCTGGGAATCAAACCGGGGTCAGCCGAGTGCAAGGCACACACCCTACCCGCTGTGCTATCACTCCAGCCCCCTAGAGCTTAATTTATTATACACTATTTTTAGATTATTTACGTATATAGTTTGGAGGCTACACCTTGTTGTGTTCAGGGCTTACTCCTCACACTACAGTTAGAGATCACTTCTGGTGAGCTTGAAGGACCGTACGGGGTGCTGAGGAGAAAACCCTAACGGGATGCATCAAGGAAAATTCCCTACTTGCTATGTTATCACTCCAGGTCCATACTCTCCCATTTTTAACTGCATGATATAAAGGAACTAATTTGTGAAATATAAAAAATATTATCTTAGGTTTTCTAAATATCAAGTGTTTTTATTAATAGAATTCAAAATTTATTAAAATTCAATGCAATATATACTTATGAATGTATAGGCAAGCAAGAATCTATAGTAGGGCATATGTCCATATCAATTTCAAAATGTTTATTTAACAGGTGTTCACTATAGCGATTTTTTAAATATTTTCTGTGCAAAATATTTTATATTTTAATGAGAAAGGTGAATCAATAGCAATGTCGATAAAATTTACTAGAATAGGAGAAAAAAATCCTCAGTATTATCTTCTTATGCTGAAAAACATCTATTCTTTTGTAGGTTTCCTGCCCAGCAAAAACACTAAAGGTTGACATCATATTACCTGCCAGCTAAATCACTTCATTTCCTGATTTTTAAAATAAAACTTTCATCAGAATGTGGAAGTATCCTTAATTTTTCATTTAATTCTTAATGCATTTATATTCAATTGATTGATTTAAATAGTTGTGACATGAAAATGTGATATAGAAATTTAGCAACTAAGTCTTTATAGAAACAATTTTCTAAACCTTTTCTAAATAAATATTTTCTATACTGGCCAAGAAAATTATTTTGTTATGTAAGTAAAACATTTGAAACACTGTTTCATTGTGTTCTTTAGAACTATATTAACTTTGTTTCCCTTACCTCACATAAGCTTCTTTTTTTAATACTAAAAACTGTTATGATTTGGCCATCATATAATATCAAGTTGCTGGAAAATATTAGATATATTTTCATTAAAAAGTTCCTAGCTACCTGAATAAATGAGCTCTGTGTCATCTTACCTTATTGCACCTTCTCTCTGGGTAGTTTATTTAATTTCTAAAACTACAGTTAATGTCTCTCTGAGAGTGAGTCCTTATTTAAAGCTATCCCTTGTATATATTTCAATACCTGAGAGATTATCTTCAAGCAGATACTTCACATGTATTTCAAATTCAATATAATCTTATCAAGATTATGTTTTTACATTGTAAACTTATTTATTTTTATAATAATCATTTAAAATCACTGTCCTCACCATTGTTCTAGCAGTGCTGCATTATGATTAAGATTTAAATTGGGGAAGGCAGATAAAACAGGGATAGTAATCTCTGTTTTGTTCTGTCCTGTTTTAATTTTATTTTGTTTGGGGTCCACAACCAGTGGTGTTCAGAGTTTCTGGCTCTGTACCCAGGGATCACTCCTGCCAGTGTTTCAGGGACCACATGGAGTGCCAGAAATCAAACGTGTTGGCCGGTTGCAAGGTAAGAGGTAAGAGGACGGTAGATACAAGGGTCAGAGGGATTGCCCCATAGATGGAAGACTGCTTCATGAGTGGAGGGGAGAAGGCAGATGGAATAGATAAGGGATGACTAGAAAATGATGGCTGGAGGAATCAGTCGGGATGGGAGATTCATGCCAAAAGTAGATAATGGCCCAAACATGATGGCCTCTCAGTGTCTGTGTTGCAAGCTATAATATCCAAAAGTAGAGAGAGAGTATGGGGAATATTGTCTGCCTTAGAGGTAGGGGGAGGGTGTGAAAGGGTGGGGTATACCCAGGATATTGGTGGTGGGGAATGTGCACTGGTGGAGGGATGGGTGTTTGATTATTGTGAGATTGTAACCCAAACATGAAAACTTGTAACTATCTCATGGTGATTCATTAAAATTAAAAAAAAAAGGAAGGCACTTCTTCCTATTTAAAAAAAAGAGGAAAAAATAGAATTTCACAATTCTAGACAAAATAATGTGTGGGCAAAAAATGCATGAATATCATATGTTTCATGAAATTATGTTAATAAATATTAAAATTATTAAACATTTTTCTGGGAAAATGTAAATAGCCAAAAGTAATCCCTTTATGGAGCATCTCAAAAGCACAGATAGATGGGTAAATCACTTCAAGATTATAAAATGCTCTAAAATTACAAATATATCATTGCATATTTTGTAACTTATTTCTATAATTTAATAGGTTAGAATAAAGAAATTCATCCACTGTTAAAAAAAAAAGAAAATTTGGTACATCTACACAATGGAATACTATTCAGCTGTTAGAAAAGATGAAGTCATAAACTTTGCATATAAGTGATCAACATGGAAAGTATCATGCTAAGTGAAATTAGTTAGAAAGAAAGGGACAGACATAAAAAGATTGCACTCATCTGTGGAATATAAAATAACAGAGTAGGAAACTAACACCCAAGAATAGTAGTATATAATACAAGGAGGTTTGGTTCCATGGCTTGGAAGCTGGCCTCACATGCTGGGAGAAAGGCAGCCCGGATAGAGAGGGGAACACCAAGTAAAATGTGGTTGGAGATCGCGCATGGAAAGGGAGATGCGTGCTGAAAGTAGATTAGAGAGTGAACACGATGGCCACTCAACACGTCTATTGAAAACCACAACACCCAAATGGAGAGAGAGAACAAAATGGAATACCCTGCCACAGAGGCGGGGTGGGGTGGGGATGGAGAAGGGATTGGAAGGTGGGAGGGATACTGGGTTCATTTGTGGTGGAGTATGGACACTGGTGGAGGGATGGGTTCTCAAACATTGTATGAGGGAAACACAATCATGAAGATGGGTAAATTTGTAACTGTATCCTCACCTTCACTCACTTATTAAAATAATAAATTAATTAAAAAAATAAAAAAAAAAGATCACACACACACACAAAGAACTAAATATCAAGGCCGGAGTGATGATAGAGAAGATAAGGTGCTTTTACCTTGCATGCTGCAGACATTAATTCCAGCTCTGGCACCATATATGATCCACAGGCCTTCCAGGAGTAATTATTAGTGAGGAGCCAGGAGTAATAAGTAAGCAAGCTGGATGTGGCTTTAAAGAACAAAATTAAATGAAATTTTTTTTTTAAAGTAAGAAAACTAGAATTTGAGCTCCCATTTGACCTCACAAAACCACTTCTGGGAATATACCCTGGGGGCCCAAAAAAACACAGCAGAAACATCATCTGCACTTCTATGTTCATTGCAGCACTATTCACAATAGCCAGAACCAACAGAAACAACTTGAATACCCAAGAAAAGATGACTGGATAAAGAAACAATGGCACATCTACACAATGGAATACTATGCAGCTGTTAGGAAGAACAAAGTCATGAAACTTACTTATAAATAGATTGACATGGAGAGTATCATGTGGAATGAAATGAGTCAGAAGGAGAGTATTGGTATAGAATGACTGAATTCATATATATACATATATATGTGTATGCACATACACACACACACACATATATATATGTATATATATATATATATATATATATATATTGGGACTAATATCCAAGGGAGGGCAAACGGGGACCAAGCATACAGTTCAATGGTTAGAAGCTTGTCACAAGCACATGTGGGAGGTGAAGAGCGCAGGTAAGAAGATATAACTGATGTCCATTCATTATCTGTATTGCAAACTATAAGGCCAATAAGGAGAGAGAGAGAGAGAGAGAGAGAGAGAGAGAGGAGAAGAAAAGTAAAGAAAAGAAAAGAAAAAAGAAAAGAAAAGAAAAGAGAATAAAGAAAAGAAAATAAAAAAGGAAGAGAAGAGAAAAAAGAAAAGAAAGAAAAGAAAAAAGAGAAGAGAAGAGAAAAGAGAAAAGCAAAGCAAAGCAAAGAATGGAAAAGAAAAGAAGGGAAAGAAAAGTGGCAGGTGATGGGATGGGGGGAAGGAAACTTCGACCATTGGTGGTAGGAAAAGCATGCTGGTTAAGGGTCTGGTGATGGAACATTGTATGACTCAAATCTGATCATGAACAGCTTTGTAAATGCGCATATAATGTGATTCAATTTAATTTTTTAAAAAATACTGAAAATTAAAGGTAAAGAATTAACATATGAAAGAATCAAAAAACATTACCAATTTGTCACCTAGTTAGGCAAACTACAATTAGATTAAGATTTGACTTCTATTTTCTTTCTCAATGCCACTAAGGTACAGTAATTCCCTAGACTTAACTTCTGTTATAATCCTTCCACAGAGAATGAGTATCCTTTTCTCAGTGTATCCCCATCTAACCTGGTTGCTTCCATTCACTTAAATATAAATCTTTTGGGGCTGGAGCAATAGCACAGCGGGTAGGGCATTTGCCTTGCACGCGGCCGACCCAGGTTCGAATCCCAGCAACCCATATGGTCCCCTGAGCACCACTATGGGTAATTCCTGAGTGCATGAGCCAGGAGTAACCCCTGTGCATCGCCGGGTGTGACCCAAAAACCAAAATAAATAAATAAATAAAAATCTTTCTCACTGGTATGAGATGATAATCTCATTGTCATTTTTATTTCTAGTTCATTGACACATGATGAGAAACATTTTTATAAGCCTGTTGTCAAATTTTATGTCTTCTTGGAGTAAATATCTATTCATCAACTCTTTCCATCTTGGGATGGGATTGTTTGCTTTTTGATGTCGCTGAGCTCAATGAGAACTTTCTATGTCTGTAATGTTAGCCCATTGTCTGATGTATGATGTAAAAATATTGTCTTCCCTTTAATAATGTGTCAGAATAATAATTTCTAAAGTGAAAGTTTGAAATTAGAATTTCCTAGTAGAATTTCAAAATCATTACCTACTTAGTAAAAAACTATACATTTGAAGTATATATTGAACTTAAACTCAATTTCCATGAACAACTCATAATTATCTTCATACATATAATTTACAGATAAATTTTATATTGTCCCCACTAATGATGCAATCTAAAATGCATTTCAATGTATGAAAGATTACTTTTTCAAGTGCACTTTCCCTTATTATTCTATAATGCCGTTCAGAGAACTATTAGAGGGTGGAAAATAAAATTTCATTATTGATTAGAAAACATGTTTAAAGGTCAGCTCTAGCAAAGCATTTCAAAACTTGATTAGATTATGCTTGTTAAAGTTTCTACACACCTTTAAATTTTAGAGTAATTATATTAAAACAATATATTGGCAGAAAAAATTATGGTTATGTTGCAAACTTGACATTATTAGGTCAAATGCATTTGTAAGTTTATGGCATTTAAAGGTTCTCATTTTTGTTTCTTCATTTTGTTTTCATGTTTTCAAAGAAAACAAAAATTTATGCTAAAACAAAAAAGTGATTTGAAATGATTTAAGTAATTTTTGCATTTTCTTTAAGCAGCATCTAATTACATATATTAAATACTTATGTTATTATTAAGTTCATAGGTGGCATATTTTAAATTTCAAAATATATGATACATTACAGAATCATATATGAGTCTATGAGCTTTAATTTTATGAAGTTTTTTTTCTAAATTAAGACTCAGTTCAATTACTCTTGTTTTTAAAGTAAAAAAAATTATCTTTATAGTGATGACTTACTTTTGACTACTTGAGTTTTATTTATTTTCAAAACTGTGGTTTTTGTCTTGTAAATCATGGATTTGAACTTATCCTATATGCACATATCTTGATATTTAAATGGGTATTTATGACACTTAATACATCATAAAATAGTTCCAGCACTTAATAATATTGTATCACATAAACATTTGTAGAAACTGTCATTGTTTTTAGTCGATGGACATTATCAATATGTTTTTGTCCCTGAACATTGATTAAGAAAACTTGATCAGATATTTATTCTATTGATAAGTGTTTCTTTTGACTATCTCTGGATTTATGTCACAGCAATTAAGTTTATCATCAATTATAAAAATTACGATTTGTATTTTATTTGTATTTTATTTGTTTTTATATGGAGATACATATTATTTATGTATTTGTATTTATTTATAAAACTGTATGCCTTAGGAGGCCACTTACACCCCTTTAAAATATATATCATAATATTCCCACCAGTAACGTACTAATATCCCATCACCAAAGCTCAATGGACAACTTCCCACTTGATCCCACGCATCTCTCCTTGTCAGTTAACCTCATTTCTGCCATATATTCCAAACCCTCTGTTAGTTTCATTTAGAGTCCAAAGGTTTGTTTCTACTGTTTCTCAATGATCTTGTTTTATTTCTCTGTCATCTAGTATTTTTCCTTCTAATTATGACTTAGTTTTCTTAATATGACACCTTTCAATTCCACTAATGTTGTCCCAAAAAGCTAGACTTTATTATTGCATATTGCTGACAGATATCCTAATATGCATATAAAGCACATCTGAGTTACACATATGCTCTATTATTTCTATGTTCTGACTATAGTAAATGTTCCAATGAACATAACTGTGCATGTGTCTTTGAATTGCTGCTTTTGTGATATTCTAATAAAAATAAAAGGTAGAATTCAGGAGTTAAATTATAGGTTTAACTTAATGTTTAGAAATCATCATAATATATTTCATGGGACCTGGATCAATTTTCATTTTCGCCATCAATGAATGAGGGTTTCTTTGGCCCCACCCCCTCTATAGTACTTGTTTCTGGTTTATATCCTATAAGCCATTTCACAGATGGGCATTGATAGCTCATTGCTGTTTTTCATTTGCTTTGTCCATAGCAGATGAAAATTTGCAATTTGTTGGTGTGCCTGTTTCACACCTGTATGTCTTCTTGATGAATTGTTCAGCTCTTCAACCATATTTTGAATGTTTTGGTTGTTGCTTTCAATCTGTGAGTTCCTTATATAGCTTAGATATTAGATCTTTGTCAGATGTACAGTGTTCAAATATCTTATACCATTCTATAGGTTTATTTTTCATTTTAATGTTAGTTTATTTTGATATGGGGAAATTTTTATTTCATTAAACAAATAATCTAATTTCCTTAATTTTTCTTTTCTCTCCCTAGTCTTCAGAGTTGAACTCCTGATGACATCTTGACACCAATATTATAGAGTGTTTTGTCTTCACACACTTTACTTGATTGTATTTTATGTTTCAGATCTAATGTCCAAGATGTAAATTAATTTTGAATTGACTTTTTGACATATTGTAAGAATTGATCCAGCTTTATTATTTTATATGTAGCTAAACGGTTTTCCCTGAACCACAATTAAAGGAACAATTTTCAAATCCATGTTTTCCCCTTGCTACTTTGTATTTTTTAAGGTATTCACTCCTTCATAAGTATAAGAGAGTTTAATTTTGGACTTTCAAATCTATTCCATAGCCTATGTGTGTAGTTTTATTATACTATCTCTATACAGTTTACATTTTCTTCTCTCCTGTTACACTATAGGATTGAAGATTGAGATGCCAACTACTACCACTACAGCCTTTATCCCAGTTTCTCAGGCTAAGTATCCACACTTTTGAAGTCACTTTAGATGTTACAATTACCTTACCCCATTAGGTTAATTTCTTGGAGAAAATGCATCTTTGGTATTCACCTGGATGTTGTCCTTGTGCCCATGGTGGAAAATATGTTTGTGCAATATTTAATTCTGCGAGTGTTTTACATAAATTTGCTTTATTGCTTTTGCTCTGTATAGGTAAATCTGTGTATATACACACATATATGTATATGTATGTGTATATATGTATATATATAGTGACAGTGAAAAAGAAGAAAATAGAAACTCTACCTACTGTTTTCATATTTAAGTTTATTTTTATAAAGCTCTTAATATAGGGCTTGAATATGAATTTCAACTATTTACCTTTAAAATCTGGCTGGAGAGAGAGCACGGCTATTAGGGCGTTTGCCTTGCACGAGGCCGACCTGGGTTCCATTCCTCTGTCCTTCTCAGCCACTCTGGCAAGCTACCAAGAGTATCTAGTCTGCAGAGCAGAGCCTGGCAAGCTACCTGTGGCATATTTAATGTGCCACAAACAGTAACAACAAGTCTCACTATGGAGATGTTACTGGAGCCCGCTCGAGCAAATCCATGAGGAATGGGATGACAGTGACAGTGATAGACCTTAAAAATCATCCTGAAATTTATTATTGCACTGCTATTATTTTATTTAATATATGCAGGTTTAATACCAAAGCAATTATACTGTGGGTGGGGCACTTGTCTTATACATGACCAACTGGGGTTTGATCCCTGGCATCAATATGCTACCCAAGCACTGCCAGGAGTAATTCCTAAGTGCAGAACCATGAGTAATACTTGCGCATTGTTGGGTATGTCCCCAAGTATATAAAATAAATAATAAAAAATACACATTTTTATACATAAGTACCCCATATACATCAAATCTACTATAATCTGACTTAATATACAAACAATGTGGCAGAATTGCAAATTGAGGAAACAACTTCAAAATATAAAAACATTCAAGGCAGGAGAAAACTAATAGCTAAGGCAAGACAGATGTTAAGAGTCTTTTCCTAGAAGAGCAACTCCTCCAAGACTGGAAGCAGTACCTGTTTTAGTAATTTCAAGAAACCGACAGAGATTGTTAAGAAAAATGAATAAATAATCTAGAAATATATTCCAAACTAAAGAACAAAAATAAACTCTTAGGTAAAATTCTTCAGATTCTTCAGGGAAAAAAATAATTTCATTTATAAATAACTTAAAGTAATGGAAAAACATGCATACTACAGACATACAAAATAATAAACATAGTGAAATTATCACCAAAGATTTGAAGTATATAAAATCCATTGTGAAGAAGTCACAAAAAATATAATATGACTGCATTTCAGAAAAGTATGCTAATGTTGTTCAACAATACTACTTGAATCCGAAAAAATCATTAATACATTTGAATGAAGTACAGTCTAAATCAAACCAGCAAAAACTAAAATAATTTAAAAATAGTTCAATTAGTTTAAGGCAAAAAAGGGCAACTTCAAGTGCACTAATATTCACATTATAAGTATTCTGGAAATAGAAGATAAAGTGTTAGAAACCGCACTTGAAAAAATTAGATGTAAATAGTTTCCTAGCTTAAAAATAAAGAAACGATTCTTCTAGACACAGTAAACAGAAGGAATTCAAAGTAAGAGAAATTCAAATTGACCCACTTATGAATATACTGTAAAGAAAAGTTCGGATGTATTGTGTCTTCATTCTCATTTGCAGGACTATTTTTTATTTTCTCTTTTATTTATTCTCTAACCAATTATATTGGTCAAGTAAAGCTTATATTACCTTGTATCAATATGTTCTTCATTCTCCAAAATTTAGAGTGTTCCAGGGAACACTTTGAATTCGTGATTAATTTCTGATTCTATCTATATCCTAGTGTCACAATTTGAGAAACTAGAAAAATTATAGCAAATAAATCTAAAAAAAGTTAAAGAAAGAAAATAATTAAACTTATAGCAAAATTTTTGCCATGTAAATGAAGAGAGTAACACAAAGATTAATAAATCTAGGAGCTATTCGTTTCAGAAGAATAGACATGATTTGCAAATCCTACTTAGCTTCCCAAAGGGAAAAATATATAAGAGATGCAAATAGCTTAATCAGAGATAAAAAGGTAGATCATATCAGATACCTTAGAAGTATGATGAGTCAAGACCCAGAGCGATAGTATAGCAGGCAGGGTATTTGTCTTGCACACAATGATTCAGGTTCAATCCTCAGAATCCCAAATTCTCCACAAAGCACCTCTAGGAGTAATTTCTGAGAGCAGATCAATGAATCACCCTTGGACATCATTAGGTGTGGCCCTAAATAGAAAGGAGAAATAAAAAAATGAATCATAAGAAGTTAAATAAGCAATTTAATGCAACTAAACTGATCAATATATAAGCAATTTTCAGAATTTTCCTCTGAAAAGAACTTCCCAAAACTTAATCAAGAATAGGAAACTGAAACAGATAAATTGTGAGCCAAAAAATTAAAATAATAAGTAAAAATCTCTCCAAGAGAGTCTGGAGGTAGAATAAAGGTATTAAGGCATTTGTCTTGCATGAAGTAAACCCGAATTTGGTTCCTGGTATCACATGTAATCCCTTGATCACCACCAGTAGTGATCCATGAATACGGAGCCAGGAATAACTCTTAAAAACTACAGTGTGCCTCCCCAAATCTTTCAAGAACAGACAGCCAAAGGCTATGAAATTAAAAAATTATATTCATTTGACTAGAACTGAGTCCAGAGAGAAGCCTCAGGTTTACAAAGAATTAATCTATAAGTAGAAGCTAGAGGAATGAAGTTGAGCAATTAAGTCGTTACAGTATTAGCAATGGGAAATACATGGAGAGACACATATATAAAATTTCTTAACTAGAATAGTATTTGACATTACTGTTCATAAAGAAATTGACACAATGTGAACGTAAGGACTTAATATGATACCAGAATCCATAAAATACACTGAGGTGAACATAAGTAGACGTCCCAGAATATGGACTTCAGATGTACGTACAGTGAGTTCTTTTTCAGTGGCAAAGGCAGCAAATGCCCTAATAATCAAATAGATCTACACCAATCTAAAACTTTTTGAATGACAAAGGAAATCTCAAACTAAAATAAAAATGCCCTACTTAATGGTACTAAATATTTGCATGCAAAAATCAGATAAAGGAATAATATCTAAGACAACATGGTTGATGGTCAATAATAAACTAAAAAAACTTATCAAAAACTAAGGAGAGGAGTTCAATAAACAGACGAGAGAATGGAGAGTAGACAAATTAAAAGTATTCATCAGTGTGATATTGCTTTATACCATAACAGACAATAAGCCTAAATCAGATACACTGGAAAATAACACTTTTGGTGGAATGTGGTGAAAATGGAAACCCCTTTTATTACGATACTTCTAAGTGGGCATGTTTCCTGGTTTAGACTTTCTGAAAAACAGAACAGTGAAGTCTCAAAAATGTGAGCATAGAGTTTCCACTGCACCAGCAATTCCAGTTCTTGGCATCTCCCTCAAAAACACAAAGATTAATAAATGTTTTTTTTTTTTTTTTTATGTGTTATAGACTGCATTGTAGCACTGTTGTCCTGTTGTTCATCTATTTTCTCAAGCTGGCAAAAGTAACTTCTCCATTGTGAGACTTGTTGTTACTGTTTTTGGCATAATAAATATGCCATGGATAGCTTGCCAGGCTCTGCTGTGCAGGTGAAATACTCTCGGTAGCTTGCTGGGCAATCCAAGAGGGATGGAGGAGTCAAACCTGGGTCGGCAGCATGCAAGGCAAATGCCCTACACGCTGTGCTATCACTCCAGTTCATTTAAGTTTATCTTTATTCTAAAGATAAATTTTAGCTTTATCTTAAATGTCAAACTATTGAAAAATTGCAAACTATAATAATTTACATAATAAATGATAATAATTTAAGAAATATAATCTTGAACGGATGACTGGTTGAGGAAACTTTGGTACATCTATACAATGGAATACTATGCAGCTGTTAGAAAAAAGGAGGTCAAGAATTTTGTAGTCAAGTGGATGGGCATGAAAAGTTTCATGCTGAGTGAAATGAGTCAGAAGGAGAGAGACAGACATAGAAAGATTGCACTCATCTATGGTATATAGAATAACAGAGTGGGAGACTAACACCCAAGAACTGTAGAAATAAGTACCAGGAGGTTGACTCCATGGCTTCGAGGCTGGCCTCACGTTCCGGGGAAAGGTCAACTCAGAGAAGCGATCACCAACTACATTGTAGTCGAAGGCCATGTGGGGGAAGGGAGTTGCGGGCTGAATGAGGGCTAGAGACTGAGCACAGCGGCCACTCAACACCTTTATTGCAAACCACAACAGCTAATTAGAGAGAGAAAACAGAAGGGAATGCCTTGCCACAGTGGCAGGGTGGGGTGGGGGGGAGATGGGATTGGGGAGGGTGGGAGGGACACTGGGTTTACGGGTGGTGGAGAACGGGCACTGGTGAAGGGATGGGTTCCAAACTTTGTATGAGGGAAGTATAAGCACAAAAGTGTATAAATCTGTAACTGTACCCTCACGGTGATTCTCTAATTAAAAATAAATAAATTAAAAAAAAAAAAAAAAAAAAAGAAATATAATCTTGAAATGAATATATAATTGAACTACATATAAGGTTCTGTATATTCTGAGGATTACTGTACAACTCCACCAGATTGCTATAGGCTACTCCAAAACACTGAGACAGGAGGAACCCTTGAATGCCGCCAGGTGTGACCCACCACTACCTCAAGTATATAGATATAATTTAATTTTAAAATAAATGCAAAATGCATAAAGCATACATTTTCCAATGACGTCAAATGCAAGAAAAATGGCTTATTATGATTATTATTACATAATAACTGACAATATTTTAACAAAATATTGGGCATGCATTTTGAAAGCAAAACCAAATTATCATCACTTTCAGTTGGTATAATAGTTTACACAAAATTACCAAAGACAATCAACTAGTTTTATGGAAATTACTTTTCATTTTACCATTTTCAAATGAATAGGCATGTAAATTGACAAACAAATATATAATGTTCCTTAAAGAAGTTTTAGGTCCAAGGTAGTACAATTTTTACACTAAGAATATTTGTATATTTTTTGAACATACAGATCTGAGCAAATGATTTGCACTTCCAAGGGAAAAAAAAAAGCCTAAAACAAGGTTTGACTATAACTGCAAAAGGGCTAAGGGCTATGTAGGGCAATTCTGACTCCTAGGCTTTGCATGTGATCCAAATATTTTAAATGCTTGAAAAGGAAGAATATGTTCTGGCAGTATTGCTAGATCTATGTCCCCAGGGAAAAAATGAAGACATAGCTGCATTCAATACAAACATAGATCTCCAGAAAGATAATCATAAGGAAGCATCACAGCATAGAGCTATGCATGCCAAGAATGTCTGGGAAACTGAGTGCAGCTCTGGAATGAACATGCGGAGTACAGAGGAGACTGTTAAAACAGTAACAGCTTCAGTGACACCCATAGCAGCAGGAGATGACAACAATGGTAGCATCAGCAGCAAAAAAGGGTTATTTTTCCATTTATAAATGCAATTGAACATATGGCTAGCTTAATTAGGACTTTTCTCATTAACTCAGAATAGGCAGCTGCTATTGAAGCACCCTCAATAGAAAATCTGCATGAATAACGATGTATAGGTTTGCAAAAAGACATTTAATAAGTAGGAAACCAAGAAGTCAGCTATGAGCATCTGTGCAGCATGTGCTTATTTTGACCATATTTAGTCACTCTCTGCTGTGTATCGAGAGCCCTGGAGCCACATTCAAAATTCACATTGATAAGAATGGTTCATTTAATGCCACCTTCATAGAATCTGCCTATAGTTAAAAGTTGAAGCATCATTAAAGCACACGAAAATCTTAGCAAAGCAAATAAAGTATGCAAAGAAAACACACATTTGTCTTTTCTAATTATCTTACGTTTACAGGTGAGACATAAATAATTAAAGTTGAATTTTTTTCTGTAAGGACTCATTGAGATCTTTTATTTCTTCACAAACAAAATTAGATAATTATCATGTGAACTTCATATAGCATATATGAACAGTATAATGACAGCAAAACCTTTAGAATCTATCATGTTACCGAACAACACTTATGAAACAGGAACAGAGTCTGATTAATGAGAACGTCATTAATCAGAAGCTCCTCTGACTAATGAGATTAAAGGAAATCTAAGATGATATTTGACTTAAAAATCAAAGGTGTACAAATACATAATTAAAACAGGAAGTTGAAATTCCAGACCACAGAATTAGTTAATCTTTTTTCACACATTCATGACTCTATTTTCTATTTTTCCATTTATTACCTTAGACAAATTACTTACCATTATAGTGCTCCTTTCATGATCAATGAGATGGAGGAGATGATAATATTATCCTATCTCACAGCGTGGACATGAGTAGAAAAGAAGATGAACATGCATTTAAAATATTAAGCAGCACATTGACCATACCGCTTAATGTTTGTGAGATGTTATGATTAAGAACACTTATGTTTCAGCATTTGAATTATTTGAACTTCAGACCCAAACCTTTTATTTCACTAATTTAAATGAAGTCATTTAGAATCACCCTGGGTCCTACTTTGCCCAAAACATTCTAAATATCATAACCAGCTAGTATACTTGTAAGAATTTTGAGTCTATCCCTTTGAGAGTCCATTTAATAGAAATTACACAAGGGATTAGATGTTTGGAAAACAAAAACTATGTACCTAGAAATAAAACACAACCTAAATGAACATTGCTTTGTTCCTTGAAAGAAATTGGGCTGGAGCAATAGCACAGCTGGTAGGGCATTTTCTTTGAACGAGGCAGACCCGAGTTCGATTCCCATCATCCCGCATGGTCCCCCGAGCACCACCAGGAGCAATTCCTGAGTGCATGAGCCAGGAGTAACTCCTGTGCATTGCTGGGTGTGACCCAAAAAGCAAAAAAAAAAAAAATGTAAGCTATAAAATAAATCACGTACATAGAAGTCATTAAGTTTCTAATTAGTAAATATTTAAATAAATTAATTAAGCTAAAATTTACTTTCTAAACCAGACCTTTCCTGCCTGTGGAGTAATTCCTTCTGTGTGAGGAATGCTTTGGCTCCTTGAAATCCTTATTTATCTGTTTGTTATTGTTTTTAGGGATGCCCAGCAATGTCTAGGGCTTAGTTCTGTCTCAGTGCTCAGCAATCACTCCTGGAGCAGCTCTGGTACCATATGGGATTCTAAGGAAAACCCTGATTGGCCTTATGCAACATTAATGCTTTCTCAACTGTACTCTCTGATTCCCACTGAAATTACTTTTTATTATTTTATAAATATAACAGATTTAAAAAAAAATTATTAGAGAATCACTGTGATGCACAGTTACAAACTTTTGAACTTTTGTGTTTGCATTTCACTCACACGGTGATTGTTTACCCATCCCTCCACCAGTGCCCATTCACATCCACCAATGATCCCAGTATCCCTTTCACCACCCCCACCCTATAGCCCACCGCGCCACCTTGCCTCTGTGGCAGGGCATTCCCTGTTGTCCTCTCTCCTTTTGTGTGTTTGCAATAGAGATATTTTTTAATAGCTTTTAAAATACTACATTTTCTAGGTCTGAAGAGAAAGTACAAATGACTAAGGTGCTTGGATCGGTGCCTCATATGGTCACTTGAGCCCGCCAAAAGTGATCGCTGAGCAAAGAAACAGGAGTAAATCCTAAGCACTTCTGGGTGTAGTTCAAAAACATAAAATAAAATAAAATAATGTATTCTCATCATTGACTTAGATTTTTGAGATTATACAAAGTAGAACTGTTGACTTTCAAAATCACTATTTGCCACGACATAATTTTATAACAGAAATATTGATTGTTCAGATTAGTTTCAACTGTATGAAACAAAAGCCCAACTTGCAGGTTTTAAAGAAGAGAATTGTTTTGTTTTGTTTTAATGTAGGAGTGCTGCTATTTATTCAACCATTGATTAAGCTATTGAATTGGGCATGAACTGCACATTACTTTTTGTATTCCTCCACCCAATCGCCTTGAGATACAGTTGCAAAGCCTCTATGCCTGAGATTCAGCCATACAATGATTGAACACCCATCCCTCCACCTTCCAACACCAGTGTCTCCAGCATATCCTCCCCCCCAACCCTGCACATCCAAGTCCTCACCTGCCTCCATGGCAGAAAATTTTCCCAATACTCTCTCTCCCTCTTGACTTTGGGGTGTTATGTTTTGCTCTAATTTCCCCACCACAATTAGAGCCTACCTGCCAGGGGCAGATGCTAGATCATTTGTTGTCCACTGGTCATTTTGCATATCTTTGGTGCAACAGGCGCACACTTTTGGAATCCTAGATTGTGGTCAAGTTCCAGAGACATTTCTATAGGGTACTGATCTATTTTGTGATTCAATTTGGTGTCTCTTGACCAGGGCTGTTGGTGCTCTAGTCAAGGTGCTCTGGTCTGCTCAGAGACACATTGTGGGTGTGACAGCCAGGCCAATGAGTGGGCGGGGCGCCAGGGAGGGACAGCTTGGCTAGCACCATCAAGCATGGAGATTTAGTCCTGGAACCCACATACCTGGGCATTGCTTGTGGAAATTTTTGGTCACTGGGATTCCATCTGGAGTAGGCGGAGAGAGTGTCCCAGTGAAATTGGCTCTGTATGGGGCCCAGAGAGATCTCTGGCACTGTGTTGCCCTCCAGGACTCCCTTCTGGCTTTTGATCTATTTCGAGATTTATTTATGAGTCTCTGAAGCAAGACCAGTAATAGAGTTTACAGAGTGGTGCTGGAGTCAGTTGGGGGTGACTGCCAGTGCTTCCATGTGTATTGGGAAGTTGGGGGAAGTAGCCCACCCCGGCTTTCTGAAAGCCTGGAGATTTCAGTCACAAAACAAGCACACCAGAATTTTCAGCAGATTATATCTTGGTGAAGTCTGTCCTGAGACAGTGGAGTCAGACTGGGTGATGGAGGCAATTTTGGATTGTGGAAGCAACCAGCTGCTTGGGGCTTTGCTTCGGCAGGCACAGGCCATCCTGCCTTCCTTTGATTTACCCCAGTATTTTCAGCCTTGCGTGGGTCTGAGATTAACTGTTGCTTTTGAATTATTTTGAAATTATCTATGGGTCTCTGAAATAAGGCCCATTGTATAGCTGAGAGAGAGATGGTTTGTAGGCATGGCTCCCGCATACCTAAATTTTGGCCATTGGATTTCTTGGTTACCTTGGTCCCTAGTTGCCGGGGTCAGGCCAAAGACACAGTGGCAATTTGGGGATGTCAAGAAGCCTGAAGGCACCATCAGGCTGCTGATGCACTCGTCCCACAGCTAAAGGTTGACCTGTGGGCAGCACCATACCTCTTCCCTCGACAGTCAAATAATTTTTTAAAGGAAACACAAATGCCTAAATGGTAAATTGTATTGACTGACAATAATAGAAAATAATGGTCTGAATTATATAACTAATGTTACTGATTCTGGTCTGAGGGATGGAATGATAGCACCCCATGTAGAATGTTTGCCTTGCATGCGGCCAACCCCGGTTCGATTCCTCCAACTCTCTCGAAGAGCCCGGCAAGCTACCGAGAGTATCTCACCCGCATGGCAGAGCCTGGCAAGCTACCTGTGGTGTATTTGATATGCCAAAAACAAGAACAACAAGTCTCACAATGGAGATGTTACTGATGCCCACTCGAGTAAGTCAGTGAGCAACAGGATGACAGTGACAGTGGCAGTGACAGTGATTCTGGTGTGAAAGTTAGGCAAACTTAGGGAAGTTACCTAATTTTTTCAAATTAAAACGTGTTATTGGCAATAATAGGCAAAAGTGGTTTTTAATAATCTTATTTTGTTATCTTTAAAATTTGAATTAAAAATTTTTTGAACCCCACCTGAAGTTGGTCAAAATATGATTCTGACTCTGTACTCCTGCCAGAGCTCTGAAAATCACTTGAGTATCAGGGTATTTTTTAATTTTTATAGTGCATCTTAATATAAAAATAAGGTTTATTAATAAAATATAATATTAGTTTGGTACTGGGATGTGACATTCCTAATTTTGATTTCTGAAGATCTCTTAATTTCCCATGATACTCAGGACACATGTCTGTAGCATATTTTATATGTAACAGTGCCAACATCATTTTCAAAGTTTCATCTTTATTTTTCTGATTGCAGTAGAACACATATTCCTTCCTTTCTTCAAGTCAATAAAATGTTGCTCATTGATTTGATCGAGTGGGCACCATTAACAACTCCATTGAGACTGGTTGATACTGTTTTTGGCATATCAAATTCACCATGGGTAGCTTGCCAGGTTCTGCCATGCGGGTGGGATACTCTTGGTAGCTTGTAGGGCTCTCCAAGAGGGGCGGAGGAACCCGGGTTGGCCATGTGCAAAGCAAATGCCTACCCACTGTGCTATCATTCCAGTTCCAATTAAATGTAGTACAAAATAAAAAATATTTTTCTAATATTTCAAAAAGAGTGCAAAAATCACGAATATGTTTCACTTGTCAGAGTTACTGTGCCATATTTCATATTTTTCTATTTTTTTTCTTTTTTGATCCATAATCTCTCTAGTTGTCCAAGCAATGTCTTGAAAGAGAAGTTCACTTGCAGCTTGTGAGATGCTCAATTCCAACTTGTTAGCTTATTTTTTGCAAAGCAGGAACAGCTGAGCATACTTTCATGAGATGTGATCTTTCTTATTCACATATCTTAAAAGGAAAATGTAATAATGAATTCTCTCTGTAGTAAACCTCTGCCTTGTTTTAGCCTCTGGCTTCTCATCTATAAACCTACTCTTTAAATGTAAATTTATAACAAAAATTTTATATGAACTTCCTTTTCAGAAACTATTACAATTCGTTTCAAATTGCAAATTTAAAGTATGCATTTTGTAGTGTGTTTGTGTGTGTGTGTGTTTGTCTGTGTATCCATACTTTTCTGTTTGTCCCATTTTAAAATTGGTTGAACATTCTTAAGAAATTTATTTGAAAATTACAAATCAAATTTAATTTAATATTTATTTATTTATTTATTTATTTTTTCACCATATTTGGCATTGCTCAGGGCTAATTTTTGGCACTCTGTTCAGGGGTTATTTTTGGTGTGGTTTGGGGGCCATATGTGATGCCAAAGATCAAACGCAGTCAACCATTTTCAAGACAAGCATACTACCTGTTCTATTATTGCTTAGACTCCAACTTTAAATTTAAAGTAAATTTCTTTTCTGATTCATAAAATGAACTATTATTTTATTCTTTCTAAGTTTCCATACCAATATATTGTTCAAAGATAAAAATAAATAGATATCCTAGTTGATATCTCTATAATAGTTCTTGTTGAATATTTTTCTTTTTTTTATTGCTTTTTGGGTCACACCTGGCGATACACAGGGGTTACTCCTGGCTCTGCACTCAGAAATTACTCGTGGCGGTGTTCAGGTGTTCAGGGGACCATATGGGATTCTGGGATTTGAACCCCGGTCAGCCACGTGCAAGGCAAATGCCCTACCTGCCATGCTATTGCCCCAGCCCCTTGGTGAATATTCTTTACTAAATAGGAAATCTAAAATGAATAGTGCCTTAAAAATTAAGGTATTTTCTGAATTTGTATTCTCCCAAAATATATCTTGACTTAGAATATTTTTTGACTGATCAGATACTGCAGCATTTTTAAGTTTCTGAAAGAATAATATAATGAGTTTCTATAATGATCAGAAACCTATAAATAAGTTGATTTGATCTAACTTATTAAAACACTGCATACCAAAATTTTGTTAGTAGTTTTTATCTTAAAGCTTTAGAGATGGTAAAATCTATGATTTAATCCATGCTATAAAATATGTTCATGGTTAATAATTTGGTGAATCTATTAAATTTATAAGTTTTATGATATTTAGTAAATGTTTTTCTCTTAGATAACGATTAATTCTTACTATTGTATCTAAAGATTTGACAAAATAAAGATGAAAAATTACTTTTATGTAAAGTGTAAACAAGACAAACTGAATAAAGTATCTTTAATATTTTAAATAAAACATATTAGCACTCTTACTAATATTTTTGAATAATTATTTATCCAGAATAGTTTTGCTTAAGTAGAGCTACTTGATAGTTCCCAAATTAACCTACTTTACAATCTTTATACCTTTTATCCTATTCTTGTCACAGTTGGAATGTTACCCCTCATGTAGATTACCTAATATCAAACATTACCTTTAAATTGTTAGTTTTTCAGTAGCATCTTTGATGAAGTAGGTCAAACATGTACCTCTCTCTCTCACTCTCTGTCTCTCTTATTCTGTCTCTGACTTTTACTTAGACCTTGTTGCAAAACATAACATTAATAAATAAATGTTAAATTAAATTAACAATATTCAACAGAACAGAAATGGAATCATGTATATTGACTGGAGATTGTACTTCCTTTTACAAGTGTCTTTGCCTATTTTAATTAACAACTTAAGAATTGGATTGCGTTACCATGTCCTTCTATTTCCTAGCCTATTTTCCTAGTGTTTTAGCTGCTTTAATTATTGTTGATCACTGACCTGAAGCAGAGAAGCAATTTTCTTGTAAAAGTACTAATTACCAACTAAGTGCTTAGTATTTAGGGCATAGAAAGCAGGGAAGAAGAGCAAGAGCTGAGATGCTAACAAAGAATGCTTAACTTTGTATGCATTTCCTCTTTAAGAGATAAATATAATTTCCTAGGTGAATGTCATGAAACTCTCTACTGGTTGAAAATATTCTATAAAAATATATTAGACTCCTTTGATGTCCAGAGCTATATCTCAAGTGCTATAAATAGAACTATTAATTTTAATTATTTTATTAGTTGTTATTAATACTCTAATGGATAAAAAAGCCAAGAAGATTAGGTTTATAATTATACTATGTAAAAGTTCACAAACTTGTCTAATAAAATTTATCATAGTTTATTATGCATAATTCAAACTAATAGATTATTATTTATATTATTTGAAAATGAGCTTAAAATTATTGTAGTTTTCTTTCAGTGCAAATTCTGGAATGTTTAGTGTGTGTTTATAAATAGACATATATGGCAAACAAATTTATTAAATTAAAATCTGTTTAGTAACCAGGTAATCTTAATAAAATAATTTGGGGTGAGTGGGTCACACCTACATTGTTCAGAGCTTATTTCTGGCTCTGCTCAGGGATCACTCCTACTGGTGTATTTGGGATTGTGCAGGGATTGATCCCAGTTTGTTGTATGACAGATAAGAGGAAAAGCATACAAAGTTAAGCATTCTTTATTAGCATGGTATACCTGCTATACTTTGGTACTTGCTATAACAACAATATATATGCACATATATATTCTTTGTCGTAAACCTTTTTTAATTTTTTTATTAGTAAATCACCATGAGGTACAGTTATAGACTTACAAACTTTCATGCTTGCATTTCAGTCATACAATGGTTAAGTGCCCATCCCTCCACCAGTGCCCATTTTCCACCACCAATGGTCCCAGCATCCCTCCCACCACCTCTACCCTGTCCTCTCCCCACCCCACCCCGCCTCTGTGGCAGGGTCATTCCCTTTTGCTCTCTTTCTCCTTTTGGGTGTTGTGGTTTGCAGTAGAGGTATTAAGTGGCCATCATGCTTGGTCTATAGTCTACTTTCAGCCCACATCTTCCATCCCAAATGGGTCCTCCTAGTACCCTTTACTTGGTGGTCCCATCTCTATCTGAGCTGCATTTTCCCCCAGCATGTGAAGCCAGCTTCTAAGCTCTAGAGTAATTCTCCTGGTACTTATCTCTACTGTTCTTGGGTGTTAGTCTCCCATTCTGTTACTTTATATTTCAAAAATGAGTGCAGCATTTCTATTTCTATCCCTCTTTCTGACTTATTTCACTTAACATGATACTTTCCATGTTGATACGCCTACATGCAAATTTCATGACTTCATCTTTTCTAATAGCTGCACAGTATTCAATTGTGTAGATGTACCAAAGTTTCTTTAACCAGTCATCTGTTCTCAGGCACTCGAGTTTTTTCCAGATTCTAGCTATTGTAAACAGTATATGTACATATATTTATCCTTCAACCCATAATAAAAAGTTTAAAATATGAACGATAGTTTATAGGTAAGTTTTTATTGTTCTTTTATTTACCATTATTTTAACTGCTATTCCTATACTCTGTTTTACCTTTTCCTTTAGAAACATATTTCTATTTTCTTTTCAAACTGTTTTTGACTTTTTTATCACATAAATAAAAAATATTTTCTTATGACTTTGCAGGATTGGGACTACTGGCTTTTTTACTGAAGAAACTGCTCCAGGGGAGTGCTTGGAGAATTAGGGAAGGAGTTAATCCTACCCGGATTAACCTTGTGAGTGTATTAATCCATGTTATAGGCTCCAGTCTGAGAACATAAAATCAATGACTTCATGTAAATTAAAGATGCTTCAAAGGAACTGAAGAATCTCCTGCATAAAGTTGAAGATAAGTGAAAGATTTGGGTAACAAAGACCTTGGAAAGGAAAAAAAACAAAAACTAGACATAATTCTGAATACAGAAGAGGGTGACAAATCCTGGCAGACTAAGATAAAAAATGGCATGAATTGGATGCTTTGTTTTCAACAAAAATTTCACTGTATCACTGTCATTGATTTGCTCAAGTGGGCGCCAGTAATGTCTTCATTCACCCCTGTCACATGCTAGTGTAGCATGATGGTGTGTTTGGGGTCTCTTTCAGGATCAGGGAAATGAGAACTGTCATTGTTACTATTTGGCATATTGAGAATACCATGGGTAGTTGAAAGGCTCTGCAATGCAGGTGGGATACTCTCAGCACACACACACAAACACACACACACACACACACATATATATACACAAATATATATATGTGTGTGTATATATATCACTGTCATCAATATATATGTGTATATGTGTGTGTATATATATATATATCACTGCCATTTGCTCGAGCGGGCACCAGTAACGACTCCATTGTGAGAATTGTTGTTATTGTTTTTGGCATATCGAATACGCCACGGGTAGCTTGCCAGGCTCTGCCATGTGGGCAAGATACTCTAGTTAGCTTGCCAGGCTCTCTGAGAGGGGCGGAAGAATCAAACCCAGGACAGCCAAGTGCAAAGCAAACGTCCTACTCACTGTGCTATCACTCTAACCCATATATATAATATATATATGTCTATATATATTATATATATTACATATCTCCACTCCTTCCAGGGTAAAGAACTGCCTGTTATTTTTGTAACAAACACATAAGTAAGATGGAAGTAAGATGGGAACATATGGTCACTTTGAAGACTTGTATGTCCAAGTAGTTAATTCAGAGTTAATTTGTCTCACAACAAAAATATATTTTCAGAATTTTGAGGGTGGAGAAGTCCAAGATCAAAGTACTGGTGAATTTCATGTTTGAAAAAAGTCAACGTCTAGAAAGCCTTCACATGGCAGACAAGCAAAGAGCTTGCTAGGACCACTAATCTGATTGTGAAATCTCTACTCTTACATGCAGGGTATACAAATATTCACATGACAGAATACTTCTATGTACATTTAAGTCCACTATTTTGAAAAATTTGAAGTCAATTTTGTCATATTTATGGATTTTCCATTTCTTTTTTCTTGTTGAGTTATCCTATATCGTTGATCCCACTCGGTATCTCATGTTTTCAGTTTCTAAAAAGTGATTTTGAAGGTGTTCTTGAAATGTTGTTCACATAAAACATTCATTTTTTTCTGTCAAACTTTTCTAGTATTTATGAAATTATTTCTACCAGAAAATATGTAATTACCTTATAAATAATCTGGTCAATTTTTAGAACATAGAATGAGGACCAAACATGATGGTCTCTCAGTATCTGTACTGCAATCCAGTATGCCCAAAAGTAGAGAGAGTATAAGAAGGAAGGTGCCTGCCAGAGAGGCAGAGAGTGGGATGGGGTGGGTGTGGCGGAGGGATACTGGCAACATTGGAGGTAGAAAATGTGCACTGGTGGAGGAATGGGTGTTCAGTCATTGTATTACTGAAACTCAATCATGAAAGCTTTGTAACTATATCTTATATGGTGATTCAAATTTAAAAATAATGGTTCAACTTTTAGATTAGTGAAATTTTACTGATTTTACTAATTACTGAATGGCTGTGTGCAAGGCAAATGCCCTACCCTCTGTGCTATATTATTGATGATATTAGTAAATATCATTTTAGTAAACATTTTCTTTATCACTACGAAAATGACAAAGTAAATGTTTTCTGATTTTTGAGAAATTAAACTCCTGCCTTACAACATTTATGTGAAATACTAATCATATTCTATTTCTTGCATATAAATGAGGGAAAATGAGTAACATAAAAGCTCTTTTTCTACAAATAAATTGTTGATGCACAAAAATTTTTGAGGATCAGGAGAATTGAATATATACTACAACATCTTAAACATCTAACATCTAAAATTGAAATTTAGAAATAAAACATATGGTGAAAATTTGAATTAATTTTTGACTTGCATCACATAATTTTAACTCTTAAGTTTTTAAACTTTTAAATAATTCTATTCATTTTCAGTTTCATTATATCAAATTATCCAAACCAAAAAAAATAAATCAATACACTCGTGTCTGATGGACAGAAACTGAGGCATGTTTAGCAAGATATATTTTTCAAATTCTTGAGTCTGCAATTAAAGTGTTATAGGGGTGTTTTCTCATATTAAACCAAATCTGGGGAATAAGAGAATAATATATTTCTAAACTGTTTATGTTGTGGGAAGAATGCATGTTTAAGTTGTGGGTTCAGCATGTAAGACAATAGAAAACAAAATCATATTACAGATTATAGAAAACATTTGAAATTCCTAGAAGCTTCCTGAAAGTCCTTGGCATATGGATTTCTCTAAAAGAGTCACCAACTTCATTAAACTAGTCATTCCATTTTTTAGAAGGAGTTACACATAATATATTAATAATGAATATGTTATTCCATACTCCTGGCTAGAAAATGTAACTTAACCAATATAGTGACAAAGTACTGTCTTTAGCAAAGTCTCTTAGAAGAAAGAAGTAGGTTTTCTATATATTAATTTGTACTAAAGAGAGGGGATTGAAAAAATTTATAAACTCCAATGAGAATAACTGCTTTCAAGAATGACTAATATATTTTGTTATCATCTGAGTCAAAGTCAATGAAGACATCAATACCAGTATTCAGAGGCCTCTCTATATTTATTTACTTTCTTTATATAATTATTTTCTACAGATTTTAAGACAGAACTATTTCAATACACTTAATGTCCATTCTTCACTCTACTGCTTTTACATTTTGAATCTTTATCTTAGAAATTTCCATAAAGAGAGGCATTATAACACTGCCCCACAGCAAGCTATCATGGATTTGAAGATTTTCTAGTGCCAGAGGCAAAATGAGCCCTTTTTTTTTTTTTTTTTGGACTGGCCATTGCATCCAGGGGGATTTTCAATCTTTGGTCCCCGTGTTAAGAGCTCTTGGTTTCAATCCCAATAGCTCCTTTACAATCATCTTCTGAAGAGAAAATTTTGACCTCTTGCACAAGTTCAATTTTCATTTCTATAAAATAACTTAGTCGCTGACTAGTGATAATAGCCATTGAAAAGAAACAAAATGAGCGGAAGTCCGCTACTTAGATCCTGTTTTGTCCACTTTCACTATCTCCAGTGAGTGTTTTATATGTGAAAGTTGTTTTAACTCTGTTTTTTTTTTTAATAATTCCCAGACATTCTTGAGCTCTATTCGTTTGTCTTACAGATCTCTAACATTTTACCCCCTGGAAATTCTTGTTCAATCTCATAGGATATTAGCGAGTGCAGTTTCTTGTCATGTCAAATATCCGCAAATATCCGCGATGCCCTGTGCAAATATCTGAATGCTATCTCTGTAGGGCGCCCTTATCTCTGGAACTGTAATTAATAATACAAAGAAATCAAAACAAAGACTATAGACCCTTTGTCTTCCTTAAACCAACATCTCTGCCTCCTTATTTTAGAGAGACTTCTAAATTCCTTTTTACTATGAAGCATTCAGAAAAAAAAATCTTCAGGTAGAATTTCAAAGTGGGCCAGAGTGATAGTACAGTGGATAGTGTGTTTGCCTTGAATGAGTCCCAGGTTTGATACCTAGAATCCCATATGATCTTGGGAGCATGGCCAGAAATAATTCCTGACTGCAAAGCCAAGAGTCTCCCCTGAGCATAGCCAGATGTTACCCTAATAAAAACAAAAACAAACAAACAAAAAAAAACTAGAATCTTAACTAGAACTCAGCTCCTGTGATTTTGCAAGCAATGATGAACTTAGGATAATTTGGCTGGAAGTCAATATATGTCACAAACAGAACTGGATGTTGGTATACAGGTGCTCAGGTATCAAAGGAAAGATGACTTTGATAGCTGGGACTATCGAAGGCAAAATCTGTCTTTTTTTCTCTATCTTCTAACTTATGCCTTTGGTTTCTCAAAGGGTAGTAGCTCTGTTCTAAATGGTATGGGGCAGGGGGGCTGGCAGATCTTTTAAGGCTTGTGAGATATTTCATTCACAAGTGGCCAGTTATAAGTACTGCCAAGATTCAACGCAAAGAAAATAACTTCTATCTCTTGATAAGAGATATGTATTGATATGGACAGAGAAAAGCAATTGTTGAGGTATAATACTTAGACTCTATCCCATAGCCAGCAAAAGAAATCTTATTAATGATATATTCTTCTATTCTTTGTTCAATATATCTTTTTATTTTAATCTTTTTTTATTATTCACAGTTATGGGGGTGGATGTGAAAGGACCAAGGTCTAGAAATCTGATAGTTTGCATCAGTTTTTATTTCTGTAATTCTGTAATGCTGCAGGAGCTGTCATATCTTCTTATCTCTTTGAAACATTTATATCTCCTTCTCTAGGAAGAAAATCTAGTTAAGATTCATATTCTTAGATGTTATTTCAGATCTCTATCTTTGAAATGATTTTTCTCATTCATTTTTGTTAATCATCATTCACTCTAATCCTATAGTTTCCAAGTGTTTTTCCTTTTTTTATCACAATGAAGAACTTTGCCAAAATCTATCAAGATGAGCGAACATTAAAGAGTTTCAAAAGAATGTTTTACTATTGAGATAAAACCTGAAATATCATTATTTTAAAATGTGTAAGATAATCCTTTCTAACATCTCCATATGTAACTATAAAAAGTATAGCTCATGCATTGTTTCCAAAAATGAACTAAATAAATGAAAAATGTTAAATAATTGAAACATTTAACTCTAGTAATTTAAAACTGATAAAATAAAACAAAAATACTGTTAAACAACCATAAAAATATCATATCTCACATATTGAACAATATTTTTTGGTATTTTAATCATTATCATAGTTATAAAAACAAATTATGCCAAAAATAAATAGTACTATGCCAAAATACATAGTTTTGCTACATAACATTTATTTTTTCTCAATATTAAATTTATTTATATAATTATTATTATAGATATAACATGTTAGACTTTTATTACAATCATACCATATAGATGAAGTTTAATGAGTAACAAAAGATTATTATTCTTCATATATAAACTTTATACAAAAATTATGTAGATGCTTGCTTGTTCAAATTAGTGCTTTATTTTTAATTAGGAGAAAATGTGTGTACATCAACTTTTTTAGACAAAGACACATATTTATATGAACTAAAATAAATTCTATTAAATTTACAAATAATGAGAGTAAATACACCCTTTAAATTATGTAAATTTGCTTTCTCATATATGAAAAGGTGAATTAAAAAAGACATTAAGGCTTCTGATTAAGGGCCAATGACATATTTTTTATTTATTTTTTTTATGTAAGCACTACTGCTTACAAAGTTGTTCATAATACACTTTTTAAGGGCATTCAGTTTTCCAGTACCAATCCATCCACCAGAGTGAAATCCCCTCCACTACTGATCCCCCTTTTTCTCACTGCCTTCCAATCCTGCCTCCTCAGCAGACAGAGAATATTTTATTTTATTGTGCTTCTTTACAACTAAATGGTAAGTGAAATAATTACTAGGAGTCAAGATATTAGTCAAAAATTGTAGCCAAAACTAATTCATTGTTTGGAAAATTGTTTATTCTCACTAAAAGTTTATGAAGTCCTTGTCTGCATGCAGCATTAGCTATTTATTTTTCCTAGTTGAGCTTTCTGTGTTAATGTTACTATTTATTGAATTTAGTTGGCTTCTATGCTACTTTTCCATATAATTTGATGTGCTTCTACGGGGATTTAAGTACGCTAATAAATTGGAGGTGTCTAGACATTTCTGGATCTGCCAGCCTAGAAATTTCAGGATGTGGGATGTGGATGTTTCTGCCAGGGCTTCTGGAACTACGGTGAAGTGGGAAGGCTTCCTGTCCCTATTCCAAGAAAACCCCAGAGTTTTCAACTTGAAAAACCAGCATACCTGGAATTATCGAGGTTGGGTTGTCTACAGAGACTAGTCAGGAGGCAGTGGAGTTGGGTCTCTGGTGTGGCCACAGCTGTGTGGAGTGGGTGTGGCCTCCCAGACTTGAGCAGGGTGGGGATTCGGTCTGCCGCTCTCAAGAGCAATCCAGAGTTTTCAGCAAAGAGACTAGGATATCCATGAGACTAGGGTATCTGCGAATTTAAGCAGTTTGGCTTGTGTCTTGGAGATTTCGTCATAAATCAGAAAAGCAGTGCCAGTGAGTGTGTCGACATGGTGGTGACTGTAGGATGTCAAAGAGCATTATTAAATATATAGTTTATTTCTCTCTTTCTGGTGTTTGGCTCACCGGATGCTGGTTTTGCCTTAAAGTACCACCCATCTTAGCCATGGTATGACTATCTTAGCATGCCATCTAGAGGTATAATAGAATGAAATCTAAAATTATCTAGTATCTAAATCTAAAACGTCTTTAATAGGCTTTATGTTTAAATAAGGTTGTATATCTCTGTATAAAGTACATCTGCATTGACACAAACTGGGTCAAATTATCACTATTAAAGGAAATGGTTGCTTCTAATATAATTATTCAAATTCAAATTTATTCCAAATATAAAAACATTCTGTTACATAATATATAAATCATATTTATATGCATGGTATTATAGTTATATGTATATCATAGGCTTTCTAGATACTATAGTATGAAATCATGATTTTACCTGAGGTCCATATTCTATGATTCAGATCTATTTGTCCTTAACAAACCAAAGATATGTTGCTAGCTAATAAAATAAAAGCTTAAAATTTAGATTTATAGAAAAAAATGAAAGCTTGTTAAATAGAAAATAATAAAAACTGAAACTTAATTGGTTAAATTAAGAAATTCATTAAGTGTATCGAATAAATCTTTCAAATGCTGAATCCATACAGGCATAGTGTAATACTTACTAAGTCCTTCTCATTTTAGAATTCAGAACGTTGTCCAAGGTTTCTGTAGAAATATTCCTATTTTCAAAATCTGAGTCCAAGAGACAGTGATTTGTTGATATTAAATACAACTGACGCATTTCAATATTATGAGACATGTGTCTTTGAACAAACTTTTCATAAAAGGTAAGTTTCAAGAGTAACATGCAATTGATAATTTGTATTAGCTTCAAAGTGCCAATGATTAGTTTACACCTATTTTCAATCACATTTTTACTATGACCATATTAATATCTCAAAATTTCTGGTATAAAACATGGAAATTATAAATGAAAGATATAAAATGTTAGTACTAGTATGCATGTAATTCCTCATAGAGTTGACTTATCTGATATCATGACTTAATAATAAATTCAGGATAAAAGATCACGTGGAATTAAAAAACATTAAATGATTGATGTGCCATTTGCCTTATTGTTAATATGTACTCCATTTGTAGTATAATAATTTGGTCTGAGTGTCTTTAATATTTTCAAAGTTACAAAAAAAAGAAAAAGGTGTCCTTCATACCCTTAAAATGACAAAGACTAATATGAGTAAAAGCACATTGAAATAATATGAAAATATTTAGGATAAACACTTTTAAGCTATAAGTAATTGACCTGTTTTAGATGTACAAAATTTATCTTCCATGATGACATATGTATAAATTATTTTTTTTGTAAAAAAGAACAATATTTTTGCAAGCGAACAAAATTTTTATGAATAAAATAATTATCAATATCTCTCATGTTTTTCTACAGTGCATCTCTATGGACATATATACATATACATATAGTATATCTCTATATGCATATATATATCTGCATAGAGAAATATTTAACCATGCATTTATCTATCTACATATATACACATGCATTTATCTATGTTCCTATACATATATATTTATATATATATCACACAATCTCATCAGCCAGCTATTTCTGATAGTTGTATTCATTTATTCTCATTAGGCAGGATCCAGTTTGGCTAGGAATTTGGCTATTCTGTGATGGACTTGGCAGAGATTTTTTGCTTTAGCTGAAGCTCCATCTGGGCTTGGCTTTTGTACTTGGTTCGCTTGGGTTTGCATAATGTTTGTTCATTCCATATCCCAGGTGAAGTCTCAGCAGTTAAGCCAGTTATGCTATTTTTATGTGATGATATATTTGCTGGATGACAAGCCCCAGAAATGAAGCATATGATAATTAGTTTCTCATTATCCAAAACAAGTCATAGAGTCTTGTACAAAGTCAAGAAGTGAAATGAATATTCTCATCTTGAAGTCAAATTTAAGACCAAATCCAACATTCTTTTTTTAAATCACTGTCACTGTCACTGTCATCCCATTGCTCATTGATTTGCTCAAGCGGGCTCCAGTATCGTCTCCAGTGTGAGACTTGTTACTGTTTTTGGCATAGCGAATATGCCACAGGTAGCTTGCCAGGCTCTGCCATGCGGGCAAGATACTCTCAGTAGCTGGCTGGGCTCTCTGAGAGGGACGGAGGAATTGAACCCAGGTCTGCCTCGTGCAAGGCAAACTCACTATCTAATGCGCTATCGCTCCAGCCCATTTTTTAAAAAAATAAATTAAGAAAATTATAACCAAGTGTGTCATAAATAAAATTTTGCAAACCTGAAATCTAAGGCAGGAATTTGTAGCATTTAAGTAAATTGATTTAAGAAATAGCCTTAGTAATATATAAGCAGCCTAAGAAAATCACATGCAAATGAGGCAGGCAGGCAGACAAGATAGGGCCTCCATGCAATGAATTCCTGGGAGGTAATAAAACCAACTATCTCTACGGCTGCTAAAAAAACCCAACTTGTAAACACAGGAACTAAGGCTGATGAGACCTTTATTGGTGGCAGGGGAAACCCAGAAAAAGATGGACCTCCCTCTGAGGGAAGCTTCAGGAAGAAAAAGGGACAGCAAAGAAATATCAAGGAAGACCATCAAATACTCCCAAATCTCCCCTTTGGCATCTATCCTAGGAAGAGCCTCTTACCTTGGTAGAAAGCCCCATTGGGCATGTCCGGAAAACCCTTCCTCTTCACTTAAGGGCCTATGGGGAAGAAGCTCCCAAGGTGCATCAAGTTATAAATATACACACCAGATCTGCAATGACTGACCAATCTTGCATGTGGGAAACCTTTAAGGGACAGAAGATTATTCTATGACATATGCGTCTTGTTCCTAAGTCAGCAAAGACAAAATCAAACAACCAGAGCTTGTGGAAGATCATTCACCTAACAAAATAAATTCAAAGTTCAGATAATTAGAGGGAAATCCTCAGTTTCCCTTTGCCCACTGTTACCTGTGGTTTTAGCTGACTGCATTTTCGACTTTCTTTCAAATTCCTGGACTCACTCTGTTAGGGAGTAGTTTACACTTTCCCGAGACATGAATTCTGTCTAGACCTTGGGGTCACAGGACACTAAAAGATATGGGGGGCAACACATGGGCACATAGTGAAATGTACAATCTAAAAGGTCATTTTAGTATGTACAATCTAAAAGAAACAGTCACCTTCAGCTTAAAAGGGAATGCAAGATGTTAATTTTATCCCATCAATAAAAATTGGTTCTAAATTAACAAGACCTCTATGAAAACCTAATGAGAATCCTCTGGTTACTTTGATAAGTGACATTCTTTTCTATAAAAACCTCACAAAATTAGCCATACTTATTTCTATACTAAGTTTTTCCCCTGCTTCTCTCAAATTACTTTCCAATAAACTTTTCTATTTTCTAGCTCTGATTCTTAATATTCTCATTAACACATATTTTTTATCCCTAAAATGTTAAAGAACCTGAAAACGTTGGACCCACCCCAGAACACCTCCATTGATAGTGCCCTGGGCAAAACAGTTGGGGTGTCAGAATATAATGGGGCAACAAATGTGAGCCCAGGGAAGTATAGAATAGATGACAAAGGATGGACAGCAGGAAAGAATAGAATAAAACACTTCAGGGACTTTTAGATTTAGAGGGCAACACAGGCAAAAGCACAATAGCAAATTTTTATCACTGTGTATATTAAAGGTGTCTGTTGATTTGCTATGTGAAACACCTCAGACTCTGTTTTTCATGTATCTATTGAATGCTGATGTTTCTACTGTCTTTTTTTTTTTGGGTCACACCTGGCAATGCACAGGGGTTACTCCTGGCTCTGCACTCAGGAATTACCCCTGGCCATGTTCAGGGGACCATATGGGATGCTGGGATTTGAACCCGGGTCGGCCGCGTGCAATGCAAATGCCCTACCCGCTGTGCTATCTCTCCAGCCCCTGTTTCTACTGTCTTAATATCGCATATCAGTCAATTTAAAGACACAATGTTGGAAAACAGGGTGTGAGGGAGAGATATTATATTAATAGTGTAATATTTATTCAATACAAAACTGAGTAAACCTTGGACAGTTCTTGTGTTTATCTGATTCTCTTAAACCTTTACTGGAGACTCATTATAGTATTTAGAGATTATCAAAGCATATTAAGTCAAGTTTTGTGTTCTCAAAAAAAATCAAGAAAATACAAACTGGTTAATATCTATTTCCAAAAAAACATTGATTGAACTCATGCAACCATATCGACTGATATTTGAGTTTCAACTTAGGCATTGAGAGTTACTATGAGAATAAGGATATACTAATTTCTTTGTGCTTTTCTTTATATTTAAGTGAGAACCATCATCATTACTGCTAATCATTACAACACCTATTTTATGGAATCAATGTTAGATTAATATGACGATGCAATTGAAAAAGTATTAGCTATCTCCTAAATATCCACACCAGCAATGGCTGTTCTTGTTCTTTTTGATGTGTTCCAGTCTCTATGGCATGAGATGATATCTCATTAGTATTTTGATTCAAATATCCCTGATAAATAATAATAAAGAGCACTTTTTCATGTGCCTTCCTTGAGGAACTTTCTGTTTGTTCATCTCTACTCCCTTGTTTTAGATAGGGTTGAGTGTCTACTAGTACCATATATACATAGATATATATACACACATGTATATATATATATATATATATATAGAGAGAGAGAGAGAGAGAGAGAAAGAGTAGGGCATTTGCTTGCATGCGCAGGCCAACCTGGGTTTGATTCCTCCGCCCCTCTAATCGAGCCCAGCAAGCTACCTACCAAGAGTATCTTGCCCGCACGGCAGAGCCTAGCAAGCTATCCGTGGCACATTCAATATGTCAAAAAAGTAACAAGTCTTAGAATGGAGAAGTTACTGGTGCCCGCTTGAGCAAATCAATGAGCAATGGTATGACAGTGATGACACTGATGATAATATATATTATATATATATATATATTTATTTATAAGTGGGTAGGGTGTTTGTCTTGCATGTGGCTGACCCGGGTTTGATTCTTCCATCCCTCTTGGAGAGCTCGGCAAGCTAATGAGAGTATCCTGCCCGCATGGGAGAGCCTGGAAAGCTACCTGTGCCAAAAACAGTAGCAAGACATTACTGGTGACTGCTCGAGCAAATCAATGAGCAACAGGACAACAGGAGGGCTACAGTGCTGTCACTCTCTTTCTCTCTCTCTGTATATATATATATATATATATATATACATATATGTGTATATATATATACATATGCTGTCTTTGTATCCTAGTCATCATTTCCTCTGAGGTTAAATAGCTTCTTAGCTTAATGCAGTCCTGTTTGTTTGTCTTTGCTTTCACTTGCTTGTTGTTTCATCCATGAAGATACCTTTGGCTTACCATTTACTCTCTAACATGGAGAGTTCTGTCGACATTTTTCTCTGTGTTTCTTATGGATTCAAGTCTGATATCAATTTCTTCAATTCATTTTGATTTGACTTTTGTGCATGGTGTTAGAAAGAGGTTTGAAATTCAGGAACACCATCAGTGTAACTATGTTCACTACAGCAACTATTCACAATTTCCAGACTCTGAAAATACCTCAACTGCCCTAAAACAGATGACTGGATAAATCAACTATGGTTTCCATCTGTCACTGTCACTGTCATCCTGTTGCTCATAGATTTGTTCGAGTGGGCACCAGTAACGTCTCTCATTGAGAGACTTACTGTTACTCTTTTTTGGCATATCCAATACACATGGTTAGCTTGGCAGGCTCTGCCATGTAGGTTTGATACTCTCGGTAACTTGCCGGGCTCTCTGAGAGGGGGGGAGGAATCGAACTCGGTTTGGCAGCCTGAAAGGCGAATGCCCAACCACTGTGCTATTGGTTTCCATCTACAGAACGAAATACTATGTATCCATTAGGAAAAATGAAATTTGCTTATAAATGAATGGATGCGGAGAGTATCATGTTGAGTGAAATTAATCAGAGGGAGAGCGACAAACAGAATGATTACAATCATTTGCAGGGTATTTAAAAATTGATGTGAAAATGATAACCAAATACAGTGTAAATGAGGGTCAGGAAGATTGGTAAATGGTAGGAAGCTTCCCACATGTTAATGGGTACTGTGGATACTGTAAATACTGAAAAGCATCATTGCCAGTTTTAGGCCAACTATTTAAATAAAATTCTAGTATTTATTCAGACAGACATTTTAGGGTTGATATTGCATGACAATCTTGATTTCTTCATTCTATTTTGAAAGTTCCCTTTGCTTCAAATAGAGCATCGTTTTACAAAATAAAATAAAGCTGGATGTTCCATTAGTAATTATCTCTTAGTCCTCTAATAATGTTGCTTATTCAGTCACTGAAGGAAGAGAGCACAATCACAAACCCAGAATACATGCTGACCTCCAGAAGGATTCATTCCTGCCCACACTTGTGTCCAAAGTGATCAGCTTCTTAATCAGTAACTGGTTGGTCTCCTTTGGCGAAGAACACAGTCAGGGTTCAGCAGATGTCTCATCTGCAATTTATATTCTATCTCTTTGGAATTTTTCAAGACCAGAGACTTGATCACTTTGGTAAGAAAATTATTTTGTTATTGAGCCATTGGTTAACATTTGACTATGATACCCATAATTGCTGAATGAGTTATATGAACAATAATCTATTTTTAATGTGTCTTAAAGACATAGTCATCAATATTTATGTTCCAGAGATATAATGTCTAAATAATCTGATTAAAATTACAATTATATATTAGAACTTTAGAACAACACACTGATATTACTCTCCATGTACCACCATGAGAAAGGAAATATTAATAACCACCTATATCACCAGCTATACTGACCACAAAAAGGCAAGGATTTTAACCCCTGATAGTCCATGTATTAATATAAATAGTCAACTTTTATATGTAGACTATAGCTAGTAGAACTCTTGATTGCCTTTTTTCATAGACCCAGAAAACATATTATTAATTCTAAATATGCATTATTGATTTCTATGTGTTTCTTTTTATACCCATATTTTACCCCATTTCCTATTTAAACAACACTCATCTACCCTCTTTACATACCATATTTCTTTTAAATCTTGGCACGTTTATGTAGAAAATTATTCATAGTTCAATTTCAGGTATACAATTTTCTAACTAACCCTCTACCAACATTAACTCCCTTACACCAAAGCTCCACTCTCCCTCCCACCCACAAAACAGGCACATTCTTAAATTTGGTTATTAGAGTTTGGATCCTCTGCTTTTAGTTTTATTATTTCAGTGATTCAGATGTGTAGTTATAGAACTACTTGTCACCACTAAGTGTCTGAAACGTCATCTTTATTGAAGCTAACATGAAGACAAATAAATGAATCTAAATGTCATTTTTGAAAGCACATATCTTAACAAAATTTCTTTTCTTACCAATTTTATATATTTAATATACAATAGCAATTGCACATACATAATGTAGTATAATCTAGTACGTATTCTATGCAAGATATAATATCCATAGTTAAAGCTGAACAAATTTAGAGATTTATAATTTAAATTTATTACAGAGAGTCTCTTGCCCCCATGCTTGGCTGTCTTCCCCCGGGGCCCCTCGGAGGGGATGGGCTCCAGCTTCCCTCCCCACCCCGAGCAGAGCTCCCAGTGGCCGAAGACCACCGGAAACCAGCTACAGCCATGCTGGAGGCCCCTCTCCACATGTTCAGACAGGCCTCATGCATAAGGTACTGGCAGAGGAACCCAGGTGTGTGTAATCCCATCAACAGCCAATATCCAGAGACTTAAAAGCAAGCTCCCAGAAGCGCAAGGCCACTTTGCAGCCTTGCAATATCTTGTAGCCTACTTCTCCCTCTGGGAGAAACTGGCAAGCTTCTGAGAGTTTTCTGACCACATGGGACAGGCTTGCAAGCTTCCCATGTTGTATCCATATGCTAAATCCATTAACAAGCTGGATCTCATTCCCCTGACTCTGAAAGAGCTTCCAGTGCGACATCCTTGGGAGGGCTGAGTTGAGAGAGACTTCTAAGATCTCAGGGAAAGGACAAATGGAGAGGTTACTGAGCCCGCTCGAGAAATCGATGATTAACAGGGATTCCGTGATTCGTGATTCGTGATAATTTAAATTGTCCACAAGAAACTGCTTCTATTTTATGTGGTAGGGAAGTATATTTTAATATCCAAGGCTTTAAACATAAAATAGGGGGTAAATTATAGCAAACTGAGTAGAGTGATTGCATGATTGCCTTGCATGTGGTGACCCTGGCTCCAAATGTTGTTTCCTGAACATTGCTTGGAAGGATTCCTGAGGGGAGTCAGGAGTTACCACCACCAATATATAATAGCACAATGCCTATACATGTTTATCTGGAAAGGGTTTATCATATCAATTAGTCCATAGAGAAACTGTGTGTGTAATGTGGGATCAACATTAAAACTTACATTTCAAGACTTAAATTTAAAAGCAGCATCATTTTTAATATTTTGTTTTCTATTATTTTGTGTTTTTTTCTTATTCCACAAAGGCAATTTCTCTCCACACTCTGAAAATAAATACTTCAATATGTAGGCTTGTTTTCTTCCAGGCTCGATCTAGATTCCTTGTTTGCCAAATGATCACGTATTCTAGCTGTACTATGTTGGTTCAGCAATGATTATAATCTGAGTGACAAAGAAAAAAAGTTCAGTAGTAAGGGTTCAACCAAGGTGGACAAAAGTTAAACTCTTTATTTAACATTGTGTATTACATGCTTTACCTTTTTTCAAAAATACTGAAAAATATATTAAGGGAGGGTTTGTTTGGGCCTTATATCTCCATGTTTAGGTTATAATCCTGACTTTGTGCTCAGTGGTTATTCCTGCAGGTATGTGGGGAGGACCAAATGCAGTTCCAGGGATCTCAGATATGTCAGATATATGCAAAATAAGCACCTTACCTCCGTGCTGTCTCTCTGACTGTAAAAAATATTTTGATAAGACAATTCAGATACTGAAATGTTTATAACTACCTATAGTTCAATTTGCAGGGATCTTGATATGTCCTATTATTTTAATTTTTTGACTTTATTTATATTTATATTAGTAAATGTAACACATGTTAATTCTATAATCATGAATAATGACTTCAATACACATTGAGATTTTGCTTTTGAATCACAAGTAAGCATGTTTTTTCTAGGCCTCTATAAACATATTCTATAAGCTTCACAATGTGTGACATAATGGACTTTATGAAATTTAAAGATTTGAGTAATAAAAAAGTCAGGGTTGGATAGATAATCTGGCCAAGCATATTGAGTCAGATGTTCTTTGATGCTCAGCTACACAGTCAAACAATGTGACAATAGAAAGTAGAAAAGTCATATAAAAAGAAGTGGTAACAAATAAGCACTAACTTCAGTTACTAAAGTTTATCTCAACCAATAAAATGTCCACGCCAAAGTTTTAAGAATTTCAAAGCAATGGAAAATGAAAAGTATTCTAATACTGACATGTGAAAAAATGGCAAAACACATATTTGACAATTATCCTGATTCAAAAATATTAAAATCACAAGCTTCTAAAAAGATTTCCTCATTGGTTAATCATAAAATATCCTGTTTAAATAACTTCCAAATGCTGGCACCTGAAATATTTACATTTGCAACTAGAAACTCTTTATTAATTCATATTTAGATTTCCAATGCTCTCACTATCACAAAGAAATATTTGTGATTTATTTAACATAAGTTAATGCAGAATTATTCTATTATACAAATGTGCTTCTATTGTAATATTTTGCATTTTAACAAATGAAAAAATTTGAAATATAAACTTGGAGTTGAGTTTAGGTAATGTGACCTCTATGTGAGTCTTTTCTGCTTTTCTTCTACTGCTTTGATGTGAGTATACATACAATAAAGAAATAATTCTGACTGCTTTTAGTTTTAATTATATTAATTTTAACATTTTCTGCTACGTTCCTCAATTTATTATATTTATATCTAGAGTAGATTATTGAAAATTAAAACTGTTCCATTTTTTAATGCATTTGTACTCTCTTGCTCTGTGTGTGTGTGCGTGTGTGTATGTGTGTGTGTGTGTGTGTGTGTGTGTGTTCTACAGAGAAACTAGAGTATTTCTATTAAATACCAACCTTACCATTTCATTCATTGGGTCAATTTTTTAAAAGTTTTTTCTAATTCAATGAGTTATTATCACAGCATAACTTGCAAAAAAACAAGCAAGAATATCTTTGTCAATGGATATTGCAGTACAGAATGGATATTGGAACTCAATCTAAACTCACCTATCTGAAATAAAGGAGAGGAGGATTTGTAAGCACTATTGGAAGCTAGTATTGGGGGTTAGGTCATTTATGTTTGCTAATTGACTTTATGCGAAGGAAAAGTGAATGTATACCTTTATGGCAGATGGTTCTTTTGTAAGTTTGAACAAGCCCCCAATCAAAATCGACTGTCCCAAAGAAATTGAACAATGAAAGTGTTATATTTCTTGAGGATTACTGTTTAAATGGATGGTCCCCACATCTTTCAAGAAAACCATTCCTGGTTTTGAATGTGGAATGGGATCTTGAAAAGGAAATCTAATATTTTTCCTAGAGATTCATATTTATTTCTTACAGATATGTTTACTAATCTGCAAAACAGAAAATTGCCAAGGAACTCCCATGGAGGACAGAGCTTTCTAGGCACCAAAAAGAAAATAAGTAGATGCTCTTCCCTGGCCTCAAGGAGACTATGCTATGATGGGAGAAAGAGAAAATAAATGAATTCGTGAGCAAAACCTGGGAGCTGGGGGGCAGGGTGGGGGTGCATTGCGCTGACCTGTAGCGTTCTTTCTCCTTCACCTCAAGATTCTCACTGCTCAGAGGTGAGGCTGATCTTCTCCCGACCGCTGATCTTCATGGCCAGGCCATATCTCTAACAGTCTGGACAGGTAGCATTTTGCTCTGAAACTCCGAAACCATCTCCGATCCTCCTCAATATGGGACACTGATTGCAAAAGCAGATGCATGGTTGTTTCATAAAGAGAAAGGGAGGCACCATAGCCAGTAGACAGGCTCCTGGCTCCTGGGCCGCTGCCCCATCTGTGGACAGGATTCGACGGTTCTCACTGTCTCCACCATCTGCTCCAACTTCACAGCTGCGTCATGTGACTTCCCAAAGTCATGGAAGAAGCATCTCGCTGTGCCCTCGCTCCACTTCTCCTCTGTGCCAGAGGGTGCCCCTGAGCACCCCATTTGTTTCTTCTCTTTCTCAGGAAGGTACTAGGAGCTGAACAGCCTTGTCCCCTCTAGTGGTATCATAACAGGATAACACTGCTCAAGTAGGAACCCTCAGCTTTAAATTAAAAAAAAAAAAAAAACCTTGGCTTGCAGCAGGGGCTGTGACAACAACCTGGGGTGAGGCTGGGGAAATGATAAATACATCAGTTCTATAACCCAACAGCAGAACAGAAACTTGAAGCTCTTCTATGGACTTGCAAAGTGCTCTACCCCAAAACAGAACTGGCCAGGCAACAGACATTGTGCATTGTTCCATTCTTCATCATTGTTAAAGTGCAGTGATATCATTCCATCGTTCCTGTTTTTGCTTTCGATTTGGGGGCCACACCTGGTAATGCTGAAGGCTTACTCCTGGCTCTGTGATCAGTGATCACTCCTGGCGGGTCTCCCAGGGTCATATGGGGTGTCTCAGACATCAAACCCCAGTCAGTGATGTGCGAGGCAAGCTGAACTATCTCTCCATCCCGTTTCCATTGCTTTGATCCACTTTATATCTGCTTCTTGTTTTTCTCACTTCCGGTGTTTTATGCAAAGTTTCTCTCATCATATTGTTCTCAGGTTTTAACAGTGGGACAAAAAGCAGGAAATCTATTGTTTCTTTTCGTTTACTTTGATTCAGTGTCAGAGGCTCTAGGTGGAAATGTTTCATGTCCCTTACAAGGTCCTGCCAAGGACATTTTGATAGACTTAGGGCTTTATTTATTTTGAGTTTGGGTTCACATCCTTGTCTGTGCTCAGTGCTCAATGCTCAGTTTACTCCTGGCTCTGCACTCCTGATAGTGCTCAGGGGGCCATAGGATACCGGAGACTGAACCCAGGCAGGCTGCATATAAGGCTGCATACCTCACCCCCTGAACTATCCCTTCAGCCCCTGGGGATTATTTCCCCCTTCTCCCTTTTGCTTTGTAGAAATAGTCCACAAAGCTAAGTGACCAAATCAACAGATGTGATTTGGTTTCTAGTCCTTGTTCAGTTTTCTACTCTGCTCTCAAGAAGGAGTGCGTTTATGGACTGCCAATATTGGGGGTCCAACACTTAGATCTACTTCTGTCCTAGGATTTGCCAACAGAGTCAAGAAAAAATTGGAAAGAATTCTTTGGGGCTTTCTATTGTTCTTTGTTTTACTTGACATGAAATGTCACGGAGGAGCTGGAGAGGCAGTGAAGTGGGTAAGGAACTTGTCCTGCGTGAAGCGACCTGGTCCCATGCCTGGTTCCATGAACTGTAAGGCACATGGTCACCAGACAAACCACCAGAAGTGACACCTGAGCAGAGACAGGAGTAAACCCTGGGCACGTATGACCCACACACAAACATATCAATCATATAGTCCTGAGTTATTTCAATTGTTAAAGGAATAGTTTGTTTTTAGGGTGATATGAGCCTTCTTTACTGTTTGGGGGTGTTTCTATTCTTTTTTCAATTTCCTAGAAAAGTTTTAAAAGGCCTGGAAATAGGTAATCTTTAAATCTTTGAAGAATTCTCTAGTGAGTCCGTCTAGACATGGACTTTTATTTCAGTTTCCTTGATAGTGGTAGTTCTACTCAGGTATTCCAAATTTTCTTAATTCAATCTTGGGAGGTTATAGGAATCTAGGAATTTATCCATTTCTTTTAGGTTCTCTTATTTCAAAGTAATCTCTGATGATCTTTTGAATTTCTTTGGTTTCTGCTGTGATTTCTCCCTGTTCATTTCTGATTTGGTTTATTAGAGTTCTCTCTCTCTGTCTCTTTGTCTCTGTCTGTCTGTCTGTCTGTCTCTCTCTCTCTTTTTCCTTGTGAGTCTTACTAGTAGTTTGTCAATCTTATTTATTTTCTCAAAGAACCAGTTCTTGGTTTCATTGATCTTTTGGATTGTTTTTGGTATCTAGCTAATTAATTTCTGCTCTGAGTTTTATTATGTCTTTCCTCCTATCTGGTTTAGGTTCCTTTTGTTGGTCATTTTCTAATATCTTAAGCTGTGAAGTTAAGTTATTTATGTCGGCCCTTTCTTCCTTCCTGATAAACGCTAGCAGAGCTATTTTCCCCTTAATACTGCTTTAGCTGTTTCCCACATGTTCTGGTAGCTCATGTCTTCTTTCTCATTTGTTTCCTGGAATCTTTTGATTTCTTCCTTGATTTTGTCTCTAACACACTGGTTATTCAACACTAAGCTTTTGAATTTCCAAGTCTTTGATTTGATTCTCTATCTATGTGAGTCATTATCTTCTTTCTTCAGTGCATCATGGTGTGAAAAGATAGTTGATAAAATTTCTATCTTCCTGATTCTATTGAAGTATGTTTTGTGACCCAGCATCTGGTCTCCCTTGGCAAATGTTTCATGTGCTCTGGAAAAGAGTGTGCATTTGGTTTTCTATGGATTAAAATCACTTTATACATCTGTTAGTCCTTTTTCTTTCATTTCTTCTTTTAGAGCCAGTATTTCCTTGCTGAGTTTTAGATTTGTTAGTCAAGAGGTGTTGAAGTCTCTGATTTCTGTTGTGCTGCTGCCAAGGCCTTTCTTCTAGTCTACTAGCAGTTGTGTTAAGTATTTTGCTGGCTTCTCATTGGGTGCGTATATGTTTACGAGTGTTTTATTTTTCCTGATGTACATATCCCTTGATTATTAAACAATAGCCTTTGTTGTCCTTCGAGTCTTTTTCAGTCTGAAATCTATGTTGTTGGATAATAGCATGATCACCCTAGTATTTTTGAAGGAGCTATTTTCTTGAGAGATTTTCCTCCATCCTTTATCTGTGAGTCTGTGTATGTTCTGACTGTTCAGATGTATTTCTTGTAGGCAGCAGAATACTGGGTTCAGTTTTTTAATCCATTTTGCCACTCTGTATCTCTCTCTCTCTTTTGTTTTAAATTAAATCACCATGTGGAAAGTTACAAAGCTTTCAGGCTTAAGTCTCAGTTACATAATGCTTGAACACCCGTCCCTTCACCAGTGCATATATTCCACCACCAAGAACCATGGTAAACCTCCCCCCTGCCCCTCCAACCCTCCCCAGTCCCCCACCCTGCCTGTGTAGCTGATAAATTTCACTTTACTTTCTCTTTACCTTGATTACATACAAACAAAAAAAAACTCTCTATTATTGTTTGGAGTTTCTCCCCCCAGAGTCAGACCTGCTGGAAAGGAAGCAGTTGATAATTTGTTTTCCATTGCTGAGAATGAAGAGATATGAGTTCATGTGGCCACAGTAGTGGCTGCAAGGTTCTAGATTTCTGTATTTTAGTATTTTAGTGACTAAGTGCAGAGGGCTTTCTGCCAGAGGTTGCATCATTGCTAGCTTGTACCTCTCTGCTACTTTATATTCCACATATGAGTGCAATCTTTCTGTGTCTGTCTCTTTCTTTCTGACTCATTTCACTCAACATGATACTTTCCATGTTGATCCACTTACATGCAAATTTTATGACTTCATGCTTTCTAACAGCCGCATAGTATTCCATTGTGTAGATGTACCAAAGTTTTCTTAGCCAGTCATCTGTTCTCGGGCATTCGGTTTTTTTCCAGATTCTGGCTATTGTAAACTGGGCTGTGATGAACATACAGGTGCAGATTGGTGCTTTTACACCATTAGCATTGAAAGAGATTATTGTCATGGGGTTTTGTGCCATCGTTCTGCAGAGGTCTGTTGTGCTTGTGGGGTTTGTCTAGTCTTAAGTAGTCCCTTAAGTCCTTCTTTGAAGATTGGTGTTTTTGTCTATGAAGTTTCTAAGCTGTTGTTTATCCATGAAATAGTGTATCATTCCTTGTGTCTGAGTGAGAGACTAGCAGGATAAAGTATTCTTGGTCAGGCATTCATTTCTTTGAGTTTTTTTTCACTATATACCACCACTGTCTTTAGGCTCAGAGGGTTTCCTCTGACAAGTCGGCTGTAAATCTAAGGGAAACTCCTTTGTATGTGATTTCATTCTTTGACCTTGCTGCTTGAGTATTGCATATCTGTCTGTGGTATTCATTGTTTTATTATGATATGCCTTGGAGTCTCTTTTATCTGGTACCCTTCTGGCTTCTTGGATTTGGATGCCTGCATTCTCCCGCTCGGGAACTTTTCAGCAATGTATTTAATTGTAACTACTTCATTGGGATTGTCTCCCTGTCTTTTTGGTACTCCAATGATTCTTATGTTGTTCCTTCTGAATTTATTCCCTAAGTCTCTTATTTCCCCTTTAGTTTATGCTTGTTGCCTGTATGTTTTCTACAGCTCATAGTTGAAGCTCACTTATCCTATCTTCGGCTGTTGCCATTCTGTTTGGGGCACCCACTGAGTTTTAAATTTCATCAACCATATTGTTTATTAGTGACACTTCTGTTTGTAACTTTCTTATTTCTGCTCTCATTTCTTCCTGCATTTTATTGGCTTTCTGTTCCACTGTTTCCTTCATATCCTCCTTTAATTTACTGGATGCCTGTTTCACCATTTCTTTGAGCTCATTGAATTCCTCAACATTTCATCTCTGAACTTTTTATCTGAGAGATTGTGTATGTGGGTTTTTCCTCTTGAGGCTTCAGGGTTCTTTTCTTCATCCACTCCTTATGGTGGGCATCTGCACTGTTTCTGCATGTTGTTGTTGCAGTATGGAGATGTCTCCCTCCACTGCACTATCAGTGTCCCACTCTAGCTGCTAAGGAAGGATTCTGGATGGGCTTGGTAGGTGGTAGGTGGTGATCTCCTTTGTCCCTCCAAGAATACTAACGACCTCTTTGTTGGTCCTGTGTGACTTATATGGATTTTAACAGTGGGTCAATTGATAAAGAATATAATGTACTAAATCACTTGTTTGCTACTGGAAAAACCTAATAATGAAATCTTGTTTTGATGAGTCATGCATGTTTTTTCATACACTAGAAGAAATCTTACAATTTAAAAAAAATTAAATGTAAGCTAAATGTTGATATATATTAACAAAGGCCAAAAGTATGGTAAGAAAAGGTAACTAAATTTGTATAGTATTATAAACACGGCAAGCTACTGAGAGTTTTCTTGCCCACACAGGAGAGTCTGGCAAGATCCCCGTGGTGTATTCATATGCCAAATACAGTAACAATGATGGGTCTCATTCCCCGACTCTGAAAGAGCCTCTAATGCAGTACCATTGGGAAAGACGAGTAAGGAGAGGCTGCTAAAATCTCAGGGCAAGGACGAATGGAGACATTACTGGGACCGCTCCAGCAAATCGAAGATCAACGGGATGATATAGTGATAGTGATAGTGATTGTAAACAATGTATGAAACACAAAAACTGGAGCATTAATTTAAATATATATCTAAATGATTATTTGTACTATAATGCTCATCCCCCACCTGGAGCGATAGCACAGTGGTAGGGCATTTGCCTTTCATGCGGCTGACTTGTGTTTGATTCCTCCGCCCCTCTCGGAGAGCCCTGCAAGCTACCAAGAGTATTTCACCCGCACTGCAGAGCCTTGCAAGCTACCTGTGGCATATTGGATATGCCAAAAACAGTAACAATAAGTGTCACAATGAGGGACGTTACTGGTGCCTGCTCGAACAAATCGATGAGCAACAGGATGACAGTGACAGTGACAGATAATGCTCATCATTTTTATATCAATGATCAATTTAATACATGTTTTGTTAGTCATTGTCACTATCATATAAGGTAATAATAATACATATATATTCTATACACAAGACAGCAGATTGGGAAACAATAACAATTTTCAACTAAATCAATACTAAAATTAGTGCATTTTCATCACTAGAATAGAGATACTGATAATACAGTAGTTACTACTTCATCTACAGCAACCTGGAATAACTGGATGAATCAAATAAATAGGATGTTTGTCAAAGTGAACTTGTCATTTTTAAAAAAATTCATGAAGATTTAAGGAGCATGTGCTAATGTTCTATTTAATTCACTAAATAATGAGAAAGTCGAGAATTTGTTCAAGGGAGGATATGGAATACTAGACATTCAGATAGGCTTAGCAGAACTAATAGATGCAAAACTGCATTTGGTGATGGCTATGGAAATGGAGAGAACTGATGATCCTTCACAGAAATAATTTATCTTCATTATTCTCAAAAAGGGTAATTTGCTTTATCAGGTATCTAACATTTATAGAGATGTACAAAAGTCAACAAAAATGAAGAACAAAGAACCCAGAACTTTGCAGCACATAATATGCTCAATATTATTCTCTTCCTATTATAATGTCTTTCATAATTTTTCCATGTAGTTATATTGATCTCTTTGACTTCAGCAATTAATTTGGTATTAATTAAGTATACTATATCCTAGCAATTATAGAAAGTAATTTATAACTTTAGAATAATACAGAATTGAATAATTAATTAAAATTTTATATATGAATTGTCATGAAGAATATTTATTATTCTTTTAACAAATATTATTTTCTCTTATAACAAAAAACACTCATTATATATTTTATTTATGTATGTATTTTTCTACTCTGTTTTGGGCCACACCTGGTAGTGTGCAGAGCTGACTCCTATTGCAATCAAGGATCCTCTTTTTCTTTTTTTTATATATATTTTTTATTTTATAAAGAAATAATATTTCATCACAGTTAATATTCAAACACTAATCCCACTACCATTACACCTTTACACCACCATAATTTGAATCCTTCCATCCCAAACACCAATCCCTGACCCAAAGCAGAACCAAAATAATATATTTTGTATTGTTTGTTATGAAAAACTGCTGAAAATGTTACCAAAAAAGTATCATTAGAGGAAAGAGGTGAAGATTGTTGTATTTCACCCAGGGGCCATTAAGTCCTATAAGAGATCACCAACATGTGGATCAACATGGAAAGTATCATGTTAAGTGAAATGAGTCAGAAAGACAGGAACAGACATAGAAAAATTGCACTCATTTGTGGAATATAATGTAACAGAATGGGAGACTAACACCCAAGAATAGTAGAGATAAGTACCAAGAGGATTACTCCACAGCTTGGAAGCCGGCTTCACATGCTAGGTGAAGAAGCATCTCTGATAGATAAAGGATCACCAAGCTAAGGGTGCTAGACGGGCCCACTAGGTATGGGAGTTACGGGCTGAAAATAGACTATAGACTGAACATGATGCCTACTTAATAGCCCTGTAGCAAACCACAACACCCAAAAGGAGAGAGAGAACAAAAGGGAATGCTCTGCCACAGAGGCGGGTGTGGTGAAGGGGACAGGGTGAGGGTGGTGGGAGGGATGTTGGAACCATTGGTTGTGGAAAATGGGCACTGGTGGAGGTATGGGTACTCTATCATTGTATGACTGAAACTAAAGCATGAAAATTTGTAAGTCTGTAAATTTATCTCACGGTGATTCACTAATAAATATTTTTTTAAAAAAGATTACCAACATGTTGTTAAAGGTTGAACCTGTGTGCTTATATGCATATATATGTATATATACATATATATATGTATGTATGTAAAAATTATTTCCCTCTAAGATTGGTTGCCTCCTACATTGAACTCCATAAAATGTGGTGCAGTACTCTTAGAGTATGGGTAGGATGTGTGGTATTAAGTGTCCAGGATAGGTTCATTTGTGGGTGAGAACAGCCATGAGCATGGAGGCGGTTGAGTTCTGGAGGTTTTCGCCTATCGGGGCTGGGTCCCTTAGGATGGGGTGGGGTCTCACCTGCCCCCCTCCAGGGTACCCAGAGTGGAACGGTGTTTGGTAGCATGGTTATGGCAAGCATCATGTTATGCTCCTTTCCAGGAGAGAAGGACATGCGATCTGGATGGTGGCCAATGACAAGATTATTTGGCACCAACCAAAGGTGGCTTATGGGCAAGACTGCTGAGTTGCCAGAGACAGAGTGGTATGGGCAGAGGATCTCTATTCCCGGTCACAGGGATCACTCTTGGCAGAGCATGGGAGGAATACAATTGGGTGGATGATTGAACCTGTGTCAGTCACGCACAAGGTGATGGGTGGCCTTACCTGCTTTATCAGATATTTGATCACATGTTGCTTTATTTTTAATTTCTATACTTTAGGATGAATTTCTCTATATTTTATATTTTCCAAATTTGCCAGATTTTCAATTGTGGTCTTGTCACATGACTGTCTTTGACGCTTAGACCAGTCAAGCTATGTGTCAAACTATTCTCATTGATAAGACTTTGTGATCTTGGCTCTGAGAGTACTTCAAACCTATGTGATTTTGTGTTTTCTAGTTCCATTTTCCGGTGTTCTTCTGTTGTTTGTTCAGTCAGACACTACTGTGTTCAGTAGAAATAATCCACTGATTAATTTATGCTAAAAATTCTGTCCTTTAAGCATTTGTTATTTACAGTTAATTTGTGAAAAAATGCATTATTTTTTTAAAAATACTGTAATTGAGTTTATGCGGTAGTTAACAAGCAAAAATAAAATGCATATATGCTTGAAACTTGGAGCATATTATACAAAGCAATGTAAGAGTCTATACCATTATAGACGTAGCTGACTTGACATATTTACATGCAGACACTATGTCTCTGAGCAGGGAGCATTTGAAAACACAGTGTTAGTTGTTGGAAAGGAGATCTGATTTGAACATACAGATTGGGAGATATTCAACATATATTGGTAACCAAGGTATTTAAACTGGAAAAATCTTAAAGAAACAATGATGAATTAGAGAGATAAAATTAGTGATACAACAATTATTAATTATACGTACTTTAATCGTAATGTAAGGGATTATGTTTCTAAACATTTAGAATACTTTTAAATTATTATTTTTAATATAGTAATATTTTGTGCTATGATGTGCATTTACTGGCTGTCTTGGGAATGTAAATTTATTTTAATATAGGTGTACTTTCATAAACATTAGACCATTATTTTCTTTCAGTGAAATATTTTAACTTTCAAATTATGGGGCCGATGCTGCCTGAACCCCTCACGCTATCCCGAACCCGGCTCACCATCTCGCCTTAGACAACATGCAGCTCAGCACGCCAGGCATGGGACTCTACGCATGACCCCTGCTGGAACTCTATGCATGATTCCTGATGGACTTCGATGACTGTTTTGCAAGATTCGGACAGAATAGCATCGGTGGGGCATTGAGAATGTGTGGCAGTGGCTCCAGCGTCACCTCCTGCCCCAGCTGGGCTGAGTCTCAGCGCAAAGAACCATGGCGGCAGTGTGTGCAGTGTCTCATCCACTGTGGGGTGCTGTCAGCCAACAGCCAGGTGACCTGGGAACTGGTGAAGGTGTTCAACCTGGCACAAACCCTCCGAGATAGGGTCCTGCTCTGCCAGCTGCTCAACAACCCCCAGGCACACTCCATCAACCTTAAGGAGATCAACCGGAGGTCACAGATGTCCCAGGTACTGCCCAGATACACAGGAAGTTGCGTGTTTGTCAGTGTGCAGATCGTAACAACATGCCAGTCGACCAAAAGCTTACATTTGGTAACCACATGTAAAAATTGCTTTTCTTTATCATATGTATATAATGTCTTAAGTGATTTTTTCAGTGTCATCTAATAAATCTAATTTATTTTATCTAATAAATCTAATAAATCTCATTTAATTTCTACAATTAAAATTATTTACACGCTTGTATTCCAAGTTTAAATTTCTATTTTATTTTTTCTCTGTAATGCTTAATCATATAAAATAGTGTTTTTGAATCTTTAAATTGATTTCTACCACTGCACAGCGTGATCTCTATCAGAAATTTTCTTTGAACTTTTGTGCATGGCTTTAAGTTTAGCAAGATATGTTGTTAACAATAGTTAAATAACCTATTGGAGGGGGCTGGAGAGATAGCACAGCGGGTAGGGTGTTTGCCTTGCACGCGGCCAACCCGGGTTTGATTCCCAGCATCCCATATGGTCCCCTGAGCACTGCCAGGGATAATTCCTGAGTGCAGAGCCAGGACTGACCCTTGGACATCGCCGGGTGTGAGCCCCCCAAAAAAATAACCTATTGGAAACTACTATAGATTGATTTGAAGAGCAGTGGGAAATGATTTCTGCTATATATGTACTAGAATGCCACAGTAGATACTGAGAGAATGAATGCCTCCAATGTGAACTGACCAGAAAAATTTATGAAGTGTCTACATAGATATGAAAATCTAAAAGAATCATATACAGTGTCTATTAAAATGAAGTATTTATGCAATCTCTCTCTATATGTGTATATATTTATATATTAGTTATTTTGTGTCTGTGGGGAAGTTGGAAATGTGACAGATAAGGGTCATAAAAAGACTTCAAACTTTTATTTCTCATAATCATGTATTGCATAAATAATTTACAGTGAAACTGCATTCATGTATTTCTTTGCATTTATTTTTTAAAAGATCAGGACATATCACGTAGGTTCAATATATCAAAAAACATTTAAATTTCAGTGAAATTAAAAAATAATGAATGAATTCCTGGTGGTGCAATTAAGTTCTAAGACTTCGAAAGAGATATATTTTTTAGTATCTGGAACCCAAGTACTTTCCATCAAACTGCTTAAAATTTTAAGAAGACTGTGTAAGATCAGACAAAGGATATCACAAGCACTTTGTTTCTGGTTACAGAATATATTAACTTTAAACAAACTTTTTGAGCAGTTCCTTAGCAGTGCCTCTACTGTGTGTGTTTCATAAATTTTAGTATTAATTATCAATAGCTTTCTGTCCTTAATTATTATAAGCATATTTTTCTGCATAGCACCTTTTTCTCAGGAACAATTACAATGAAATAACCCTCAATGTCAAAAAAAGAGACAAGTGTTAATGAAGTGTTTATAACACCTTGTGTTCCAAAGAAGGTAACAGTATAACAATCCTACTATTCCCTGGAGAAAATATCTTCTTTTCCACATGAGATTATTTTGAACTGCCACAACTCTCATTCAGATAGTTATGAAACCATACTGGAAGATATTGATCACAGAGATTAATTGGGAATTCCACTCAGCATTTGAAAATATCTTGAAATATTAATTTATATTCTAAGAATAATTTTATCTTTAAAGGTGATTGATTTCTCCATTGTCAAAAATGCATTCTCTTTTGAATTGACTTGTCTCACCTTGATACAAAATCTATGTACGTAGAAAAGAAAACAGAACTTTTGCATAAAATATTGATCTACTATAAAGAAAATGAGTCTATTGAAACACTTATTAGTATAATAGCATAGAATGCAAAGATTTGTAGAAAAATAAAGATTCTGTTACGAATTTCCATTCATACCCTCAAACTCTGTATGACACCTATGCCAATGTATCAGTGAGACTATGAAAAAGTCAGTATAATGGGTTTTCCCAAAATCTACCAGTTTCTTAATTCTCAAAACTAAAGGGACTTTAACAATGCATGTTAAGGACATTGAAAAAGGATTTTTACATTGCATTATGGTTATCCATGTGGATCCGATCTTTCTTTTCAGAAAGAAAAGGGAATTGCAACTTTTAGACTGTTAAGAATCAAAGAGAGGTTCTGAGGCCATGAATCTTGAAAAGCCTTAGCCATCATTTCCAGTTGCAATGGGGCAGTCCCCTCCCTCAGGCTCTGGAAAAATCCTGGAAGAGCTTGATAAACCAGACTGGGGCTGAAGGGCACTCTGCACAAAAGCTTAAAGTAGTAGATATCCAGAGGAAATGGGAGTGATTTGTTTTTCTGGAAAGGGTGCCAAATAAGCATTTGGAAGGTGCTTATCACAGAGATTAATTGGGCACAGAGATTAAGTGGGAAATCTATTCAGGTTTCCTAAACATCTAAAGATTAAATTAAATTAACTGTCTTTTGTGGCTAAGAGCAAAAAAAGCTAAAGTGATAATGATGATCAAACAGGAGAAAATAAGCAAGCAATAGCATAGAGTATACAATGTATATATTTTTGACTGGAAATGATTTTGGTTTTCCCATAAATAATACTAAAACCAATGGGCAAATCTTTTCCTTTTGAAATACTCTTTCCACAAAGAAGAAAATGAGAAGCAAAATTACTGTTTAATTTGCTATAGATCACATACCTAGGGATTCATTGAAATGGGATTAGAAACCAAGTACCTTATATTGCAAGGAATACAAAAACTAAACGTATGTTTTAAAAAAAAGAAAACATAGAAAATTTGGAACTAGAAAATATAAGTAAGATGATATAACATGTAGAGTTTATGAAGTATTTTTAAAGTATTTTTTCTTCTGTTTCAAAATATATATCTTTAATGCCATCAAATTAGTGTTTGTCTCAAAGATACCCCAAATGCTTTCTTTGTAGAGAAGGGAGAGGTAAACTAGATGGATACAATCTTTTGCTTCTTTAGTAGAATCTCTAGAAAAGGAATAAAGCACATGTGATTATATTAGCATATAGAATTAAAATGACTGCATTTTAATGATTATTAAACTGTGTGACAATAAAAGTACATCTACAAATTTTCCTATATTTAATGAATGACAGTAATGACAATAAAAATGGTAAATGAAAGAACAGAGGTCCCAGAGAGTTTGTACTGAATTCAAGTGGCTGGTACTTATTAATTAGTTCTCAATTATATAGATCTTTAGACATGATAAGTAGGATGGGACACATAAATTAGCATGTCATCTATCACTAATAGTACATGCATGGATAGGTATACAATATCACTTAAGCATAAATGCATAATTCAGTCAAATCAAATAAAAAGTCACAGTTTGAAAATTTCTGGCTTTCTCATTTTCTTCAAGTTGCCTAAATACTTTAGAATGGAAGGAAAGAAAGGTGGAAGGTTCAGGACAGGAGACCAAATTGTTCAAATGGATAAGTAGAAGTTATCCAAGTAGAAGTTGGAGTTTGAGGAGAAAATATCAGAGTTGAAGCAGGCCTTTCAAGAGAAAACTATTTCCTTAGGTTTGGTTTTGTTTCTGCTCCTAAGGATTGCAGAACCATTTAGGTTTAACTCAGTAGGCAGAGACAAAGGGATGAGACTGGTTGCCCCAGATGAACAATTGTAATGGAGTATAGAAAGAAATACATGAGCCATGTTGACTTTTGACCAAAAAGGAAACTTTCTACTCTTTTAAGCAGTTGAGAAGAAGAAATCAATACTACTGATATGGGAGGGTCAGATTGTTGACAGTAAAAGGAAAGATTTCTGAGGTCAATACGTAAAGTGATTGGAAGGCAAGAGACATTTTCAGAGGTGCACATATTGCTGTGGAAATGCTTAAAGCAATTGAAAATGGAGATAAAAAGATGGGGTTTGGTGGCTATAGTACCTGGGTTAACCCATGAAAAAGTGTCAAAGTGAGGTGAGAGAAGGGTCACAGAATTTCTTTGCTTCTTTAAATGATTCCTATTGTACAGTCACGTTTTCAGGTGTACCATTCATCAAAACTTTTACTGTAGTACTTAAAGTCCTCTTTTAAGTGAAAAGCATTTTGTAGGCTTTGCACCAAAATGATCTCAGTTATTTTAGGCTATAGTAAGTGGGTTTAAGTTAGTATAGATATGTCGCTATTTTTACAAGCAGTTTAAATTATCAGAATGAATGAGGACAATGCGGCAGCTAGTTGGAGATGAGGTGCTGTAGTTAAGACAAGTTTTACGATAAACTGGTATTTAATTCTAAGATGATCCACAAAAGAGACAATAGAGAAACAGTTATTCCCAATTCTGGTGAAGTCTAACCAAGAAAACAATTATTAGAAGAAACTTGGCAGCATAATTCACAAATAATAAAACCATATTTTATGATGCTATGTCTTAATGGTGGAATCCTACCTTCAATGACTTTAGAAAGCACTAAAGATTTTTTCTTTGTAGTTCTAAATAAAATGTATTTAATAACTAACTTATTTATTAACTGTTAAAGTATGTTTATGTATTATATATTGGATCAAGTTACATTCTTTTTAATAAGACTTGCTCTAGAAAAACACTAAAGAAGACTTATAATTAACTGCAAATGGCTTTATTATTTTCAACCCTATCACATTATATTATTTTTCTGAATATTCTACAGAGATAAACATAAAATCCTTTTGAACTTTTGTTTCTAGCAAACATTAAACAACCATCTATCTCCAGATACATAGTTCCAAAATGGTACCAATTGATTCCTGATTTGCAAGGTCATGTCTTACTGTTTTTTATGAGTCTCAGAGCTACACTTGAAATTCAAGAGGTGGCAGACAAGTTAGAAATCAATGTACTAAATTTTTTTTTATGTACCAAAAGGAATTGTTTTTATTTATAACAAAAGACAATCTTGTTCTTGGGTTCACAATCTTATTTCTTGACTCTATCTTCAAATGTATGTAAAAATCTGGAATCCCATTTTACTTTAAATATTGTTTCTATAAAATTTTGTGATTTATGGATCAAACTCAGCATCTATATAATTATAAAATATGACTTACCCACTGAACTATATCCTAGTCATCCATATTTTCTTTTTACATAAAAATAAATAGTATTTAGAAATGTCCACTATTAAATAAGTTCTTTAAAAAAGAAAATATGCTTTTCTCATAATACTTTTGAGCACGGTTAACTATAAAGCCAGAACAAATGAAAAATGAAAAATTCCCAGATTGATAGTTTTTTTCTTATGCAATTTATTAAATAAAATGGTAAAATATGTTTGTTATTTTTTCAGCAAACAAAACGGTGAGGGCGAATTTTTTTTATTTTCCAGTATATTCTTTACTTACTTATAGTTAATTGAATTAAAATTGAAATAAAATTATGGCCATTCCATGGCACCCCCTGGTCCCCTGAACAATACGGGTTCCAAGTTCCATGTTATCACTGGGTGCTGAGCACTGAACCTTCCAGCCTGGTTCAATGTTATCCCCTAACATTTTATGCCTTTAAATACAATTAAAAAAATTTAACTAAAGGGAAAAGTTATGACTTCAAAAGTAATTTGGAGAAAATCAATAAATATTTGAAAACTTGGCATTCCCTTTTTATAAAACATGAAAACAATTTTATGCTACGCAGAGAACTATAATTTTGCTTTTTCTGTTTTGTTAAACTTGAGTTACTGATCAATAAAATTCAAGATATTATTTTATATTTTGTGGCAATATGCTCAATATGCCTCACTCCTACTTCTCTCAGGATGTCACATGGATTCGAATGCTCTGACTTCAATTATATTGACATATTAACATTTATAAAAGCATATTAAAGAAAATAAGTTTCTGGTAGGTGTTTTTGAGAATACAAAGAAAACTACTGTGAAAATCACCTCAATGTAATGATATTTGAAGATGGGGTGATGAGAGAAAATTGGATTGAGATAAATTTGGTAGCATACAGCTCTGATAATGGACTGAACGATCACAGGAAAAGAGATACCACATAGAATACTTCTAATCTCTGTGCCATATAAGGTCAAAACAAGAAGGTAACTATCTATATCCCATAAAGAGAGCTTTATCTAAACTATAGCATACCCCATCTCCAACTTTCAGACTCCAGGAATCACTATTGCTAAAGAAAACTTTTAGGAGTTTGTCATGGCAGACCATAATAAAAACTGAATGTGTTTTCTTAGGCTTCATTTAAAATATCTAAGGTAGGGTGCACTGAGGTCTCCTAAAAAGATGATAGTGAACCTCAAGGAAATGTTATATTTGAGTTCTAAGAAATCTAGATATGAAATGTATTTATTATCAGTCATTGCATAAAAGAAATGGGCACATATTTACGTTTGGTTGTTACGCTAAGTCGAATAGCTCATCTGTAAGACCACCATAGGTGTCTAACAGAAATTGTGTACTATAAACTTGTGGTACACACACACAAACACACACACACAAACTGAAATATGCAGCTGGAAGGAATGATAAAACAATGCAATTTGCTGCACGTTGGGTAGAACTCAAGGATAACATTTTAAGTGAAGTAAGTAAAAAAAATGACAAACACAAGATGATGTCACTTATCTGTTGTATATTATAACAGGAGATGGGAGGACAAATCTACATTTCTAGAAGGCTGGGTATACAATAGTGATAGGAAGATTTGTTTGTGGATGTCTGACTGGTGAGTCTTGTGCTATAAAACGGAAAATGCAGAAATGAAAGATATTCTGGTGAAACTATTGTCTTTTTATCTTAATTACTGCTTTACATTCAGAGTCAATTATATATCAGATGCTTTATTAATTTTCCAATTTACATATCAAAATTTAAACTTTGTCAAATTGTGAAGTAATCAGTAGTAAGTATAATTGCATTAAGTAAGCGATTGAATAATCTCACAAAGACTTTGTTAATTTTGAAGGATATAATATAAAGAGTTGAAATTTCCTTTTAAAAGTGAAGTCATTAATGGGGCTGGAGTGATAGCACAGCGGGTAGGGCGTTTGCCTTGCATGCGGCCGACCCGGGTTCGATTCCCAGCATCCCATATGGTCCCCTGAGCACCGCCAGGGGTAATTCCTGAGTGCAGAGCCAGGAGTGACCCTTGTGCATCGCCAGGTGTGACCCAAAAAGCAAAAAAAAAAAAAAAAAAAAAAAAAAAAAAAAAAAAGTGAAGTCATTAAAATGTTGCTGAAGGTTGGGTGTCTTCACCCAGTGTCTTCACTGTCGTCCCATTGTTCACCGATTTGCTCGAGCAGCACCAGTAATGTCTCCATGTGAGACTTGTTACTGTTTTGGGCATATCGAATACACCATGGGTAGCTTGCCAGGCTCTGTCATGCAGGTGGAATTCTCTCGGTAGCCTGCCAGGATCTCTGAGAAGGATGGAGGAAATGAACCCAGGTCAGCCATGTGCAAGGCAAACAATGTACCCTCTGTGCTATGGTTCCAGTCCAACTACAGTCCAAAATAAAAACTGGTGTTCTTAAATTGTCACAACAAAACCCTATAAAATATTTGTTTAAAATATAGGTGTAAATATTTAAAATATTTACAAAATTTTTGTAAATTTGAGAGCAAAATGCTTTCTATGGCATCAGTTGTTCCTGGATAATATTATATCAGGGGTTTTCTTTTGGTAATATTATGTATCCATATACAATTGATATTGTCCCAGCTGCATTGACATCTGAAATGTATGTATTGAATTAGCTGAGTTGTCCTAATAGAATACAGAAATTCATAATGTTAGAATTCATGAGATGAAAAAACAATTAAAACAAAACTGAAAGCATCCTTTTCATAAGTTACATCAATAATCAGTGAGCATATACTAAGAATAGTTTAATGATAATTTAAGAAGATACATTAGGGGCCGGAGTGATAGCACAGCGGGTAGGGCGTTTGCCTTGCACGCGGCTGACCCGGGTGCTATCCCCGGCATCCCATATGGTCCCCCAAACATCGCCAGGAGTGATTCCTGAGCGCAAAGCCAGGAGTAACCCCTGAGCGTCGCTGGGTGTGACCGAAAAAGCAAAAAAAAAAGAAGATACATTACTTGCAATTTTAGAAAACTCATAAAACAAAAATGTCTGTCAAAAAATAAAAAAGATGTGTTACATAGAGTTGAATACTAGAAAAATCACAGGTAAAATTAAAGATATAAAAATTGCTCCAATTTTATTTAGTACCTTCTGTCTCTGCTTTATGGAGAGTAACAAAAATGGTGGAACAAAATTTTAAAAATGTCATTTTTTTTAAACTACCTGCTAATTAGAACCAGATAAATAGCAAAGGGATTAAGGCTCATTTTATATATGTGGACAAGCCCAGATTGTTCCCCAGCACCATGCGGCCCCTGAATTATTGCCAGGTATGGCCCAGCGGATGGGCTCCATCTTCCCTCCCCGCCCCGAGCAGAGCTTCCAGCGGCCGAATATCTCCGGATCCTAGCCACAGACATGCTCAAGGCCCCTCTCCACACATTCGGACAAGTCTCATGCATGAAGGTACCGGAAGAGGAACCCAGGTGTGTGTATTTCCATCAATGGCCAACATCCAGAGACTTAAAAAGCAAGCTCCCAGAAGGATATCTTATAACCTACTTCTCCCTCTGGGAGAAACTAGCAAGCTACTGAGAGCTTCCTGCCCACATGGGATAGCCTCGCAAGCTTCCCATGGTGTATTTATATGCCAAAGCCAGTAACAAGCTGGGTCTCATTCCCCTGCCCCTGAAGGAGGCTCCAATGCGGCATCATTGGGAAGGCCGAGTAGAGAGAGGCTTCTAAAATCTCAGGGATAGGATGAATGGAGAGTTTACTGAGCCCGCTCAAGAAATTCGAAGATCAAGGGGATGATGATGATGGCCCAGGGCCCACCAAGAATCAGGAAGTGCCTACCTGGTACATCCTGTGCATTGCTCAGAATGTTCTTGCAAATCCTGGCACTGCAGGAACCAAAGAGTATCACATGCTCAGGAACCAGTTGGTTAAGAATTGGCTGCAGCAGCTCTTGGCCACCATTTGGAAGGATCGTCAAAAAGCTCTGTCAATTAATTATAGACTTGCAACATTGAAGACTGTTTTTTTTCTTTTTTTGGGGGGTCACACCCAGTGATGCACAGGGGTTAGTCACTCTTGGCTTTGCATCAGGAATCACTCCTGATGGCGCTCAGGGGAACACATAGGATGCTGGGTCAGCCAAGTGCAAGGCAAACGCCCTATCAGCTGGCTGTGCTATGGCTCCAGCCCCAATCAGGACTGTTTTTTTTTTTAATTTTTTTTTATTTTTTTAAATTAATTTATTTATTTTTAATTCGTGAATCACCATGAGGGCACATTTGCATATTTATACACTTTTGTGCTTATGCTTCCCTCATACAAAGTTCGGGAACCCATCCCTTCACCAGTGCCCATTCTCCACCACCCGTAAACCCAGCATCCCTCCCACCCTCCCCGATCCCATCTCCCCCCACCCCGCCCTGCCACTGTGGCAGGGCATTCCCTTCTGTTCTCACTCTCTAATTAGCTGTTGTGGTTTGCAATAAAGGTGTTGAGTGGCCACTGTGCTCAGTCTCTAGCCCTCATTCAGCCCGCAACTCCCTTCCCCCACATGGCCTTCGACTACATTATAGTTGGTGATCCCTTCTCTGAGTTGCCCTTTCCCCAGAATGTGAGGCCAGCCTCCAAGCCATGGAGTCAACCTCCTAGTACTTATTTCTACAATTCTTGGGTGTTAGTCTCCCACTCTGTTATTCTATATACCCTAGATGAGTGCAATCTTTCTATGTCTGTCTCTCTCTTTCTGACTCATTTCACTCAGCATGAAACTTTTCATTCCCATCCACTTAAATACAAAATTCATGACCTCCTTTTTTCTGACAGCTGCATAGTATTCCATTGTATAGATGTACCAAAGTTTCCTCAACCAGTCATCCGTTCTAGGGCATTCGGTTTTTTTCCAGATTCTGGCTATTGTAAATAGTGCTGCGATGAACATACATGTGCAGATGTTGTTTCGATTATACTTTTTTACCTCTCTGGGATATATTCCCAGCAGTGGTATTGCTGGGTCAAATGGGAGCTCAACCTCTAATTTTTTGAGAGTTGTCCATATTGTTTTCCAGAAGGGCTGAACCAGTCGGCATTCCCACCAGCAGTGTAGAAGGGTCCCTTTCCACCTCAACATTCGACCACAAACCATAAGGTACATTGAAGACAAGGTCGGCAAAACCCTCCACGATATTGAAGATAAAGGTATCTTCAAAGGTGACACAGAACTAAGCAATCTAGTAAAAACAGAGATCAACAAATGGGACTACATTAAACTAAAAAGCTTCTGCACCGCAAAAGATACAGTGACCAGAATCCAAAGATTATCCACAGAATGGGAAAGGATATTTACACAATACCCATCAGATAAGGGGTTGATATCAATGGTATATAAAGCATTGGTTGAACTCTACAAGAAGAAAACATCCAACCCCATCAAAAAATGGGGCAAAGAAATGAACAGAAACTTTACCAAGGAAGAAATACGAATGGCCAAAAGGCACATGAAAAAGTGCTCTACATCACTAATCATCAGAGAGATGCAGATCAAAATAACCACAAGATACCACCTCACACCACAGAGACTAGCACACATCCAAAAGAACAAAAGCAACCGCTGTTGGAGAGGATGTGGGGAGAAAAGACTGTTTTTCAAAGAAGGAATTGAACCTTTGTTCAAATTATGAGTTTGTGAAACTCAAAAATGTATATAATAACAAAATTATATTTTTTGTCATTTTAATTCCTCACTCTATTTTATAGACTTAAATGACAGCATTTTGTAACATATTTCTATTTGTTTCCTAAAACACGTCAATAGACATATTTAATTATTTGCAAGTCAGTTAAAATAAGGAGCAAGTTAGTTTTAAATTTATTCTAAAATAATATCTATATCAATATCTGTTCATTGCTAGTATTGTTTTGGAGAATTTATCGGGAACAGACTTGAGCTCTAATTGAATGTAAGGTAGTGAAATAAATAACAGGAAAAATTTCAGTCCGGTGCTAAAGACTTTAACACTTCATAAAGAAAAACATCAGAAATTTGTCTTATAAATTATGTACTATAGTAAAGCTTCTGAGCATTATGGTTCAAAGGTTAAAAGAAACAGAAAATATTCTAATTTTTCTATGAACATTTCAGAGTGAATCTTAATTTTTAAATTCCATTTCATGCATAGGGCAGGAGGAGTCCTGGGGCTCCTCTCTGCTACACACTGGTCCAAACAGTGTGACAGTTCAATGCTAGTGTCACACTGTGCAAACTGCATGACCCTTGGCCCCTGGGGCCATTGAGACCATGCCTTTCGGTACTTGGAGATGCTTCAAAGCATTCAAAAATAACACCTGTGGAACTGAAGGGGCCATGCATGCCATCTCACTCACCCCTGGTCAGATAATAACATACATTTTTAAGCATAGTTGGACGTAAACAAACGATCAATAGTGTGGTTCTCCCTAGTGAAGTAGATACAATCATCTAAAAGTCACAGTTTTATGGCAAAAAAAATGTGAAGGAAATTCTACTTTATTTATTCCAAATATAATTCTAGGAAGCTCTACAAATAATATACCTGTCAGAATGATTTTCAATGTTCAATGCCCGCAAGAGCTATTTTCTTCACATCTTCTTACATTTTTAATTGATGAAAATACTCTTTGGAGATTGTTATATATTGCATACTCAGGTATTGATATTTCTGGTTCAAGATAAATCAGTACATGTATCTTGAAGGCCACACAGACATTGAAATAAGGTACAGGAAGAGGAAATACTCAGTTGCACATACTGTTGTCCTGTGGATCTTCAAATGTGATTTCAAGTCTGGGCAATGTATACACAATGTTAAACAAATGTTTACATAATCTCTCTTGGATTAATTTTTTTTTTTTTTTTTTTTTTTTTTTCTTTTTGGGTCACACCTGGCGATGCACAGGGGTTACTCCTGGCTCTGCACTCAGGAATTACCCCTGGCCGTGCTCAGGGGACCATATGGGATGCTGGGATTTGAACCCGGGTCGGCCGCGTGCAAGGCAAACGCCCTACCCGCTGTGCTATCTCTCCAGCCCCTCTCTTGGATTAATTTTTTGAAAGTGATTTTTGTTACTCTTCTCCATATCCACAAAACATCTTACACTTTTGAAAACGTGTAGAATATAATAGACACTAGATGAAATAACCTTTTCCACATATGTGGCAGCTATCTGTCCTCATCTTGTTAAATCGCTGATGTACTCTTTCTTTAGAAAAGGTTATTTCAAGCAACTGTACTAACATTTTTATGTACTTTTTCTCCCTAGGGAAAGCAATATCCAGAATCATAGGAAAAAGTTTTGAAAATTGTGAGCCAAGGAGGGTATGTGGACAGAGAAACTAAGTGACTCTTCTCTGTTCTTTGTCCCTGGTATCCATGCCCTATGTGGTCACACAGGGACCTATTAGTAGAAAGATACACTTTCTCTTTTTAGAATTTTATTGGTGTCAGTTAACAGGATGCTGAAAGTCTATGAAGTTATTTTTTGTATTTTTCCCACACTTTTCTTTCTGCTATATCTCCTTTAACCATTTTTTTTTAATGCATGACACTATAGTATAGTTTAGCAGTTAGTCATTTGAAGTATTGTTCTATTCTGAAGTTTCAGATTATTTATCACACTTGAAGATATCTTTCAGAAGTGGCATTTGTTCATATATATATGTATATATACATATATATATATATATTTAGGGTGTGCCCCAAGACACAGTTAAAAATGATATTCCCTGATACTTCATTATGAAATGTGGGATTCACTGTGAGGAAATGCTGCTGTATATGAAATAATATCATCTAAGGTAACTGAATGAGAGTCATAGTTGCTATGGTATAGTTATCTTTAATTTGGAAAGATAATTAAAAAATTATAATTATTAATTCTGCTGATTAGTTGGTAATGTTGACTATCCTCAACTTTTTTTCTCCATATTCAAGAAGAATGTAACACAAAACCAGAGACATAAACTTACCAGTAGCAAATCAACCTAATGTTGACTACATAGATTTTTTTTTCCACACCTGGTGACTCTCAGAGGTTACTCCTGACTCTGGACTCAAATTACACCTGACAGTGCTCAGGAGACCACATGGGATGTTAGAGATCAAAGGATTCAACCTCCAGGTTCAAGGCATGTGCTCTACCTGTTATACTATCTCTTCACGATGCATGGCTATTCTATTTTTTGGGTAGTTTTTTTCTTTTCTAAAACCATGACTTATTTGTATTTATTCATTTTTATTGAATCACCAGAAGATACACAGTTACAAAGTTGTTCATGATTGGGTTTCAGTTATACAATGCTCTAACACCTATCCTTCAACTTGCATGGCTATTCCTAATGCAGAACTCAAAGCAAATAGTTTTTAACTCCCATTATATAAAACTAGAATTAATGATAGAGGTATCAGGGGCTGGAATGATAGTATAGCAGAAAAGGCAATTGCCTTGCATGTGACTGACCCCTGTTCTTATCCCCAGTATCTCATAATATCCCCCAGACACTTCCAGGAATAATTTCCTAGTGCAGAGTTAGGGTCAGCCCAGAGCACTGTGTAGTGTGGCCCCATAGCAAAAGAAACAAAACATAAATGTTAGACGGCTCAGAACCCCATTAAAATTATTATTATTATTATTATTATTATTATTATTATTATTTTACTCTGTGGAAATGGATGAATAGTTACAAGATGTATAGAGAAATCACTACAATTAATGTTATTTGGTCTTTGTTTTTAAATGGTTCCACACTCAACAACTGAAAATAGGAGAGTAGTGCTGCCAACTGGCTAGAAATCACTTGTCTGTAGAAACTAGGGAATGTTGGCATGCATTTGATATTTGAAGTGAGAGTGGCAAGAGTCCGAAGATTTTAGCCATGTTAGCAGTCTGAGCTATAAGATAACACTAAATAGGTAGAGGTGTCAATTTTTTTGCCATATTATTTCACTAATGTTTGGAATTTAAAATGTTCATTATGATTAAAATTATCAAACATAAGCCTATTGACTGTGATCCTGAGGTCTCCTAACCCATTTTGGCACCAGAGCGGATGCTTGAGCCATGCATTTTGACTGTGAACTGAGCTACAACCTCGTGCAGCCCAGGGAGGGATTTTTTTTCCCTCTCCACCCCATTTTTCTGAGCGAAAATGGCGGCAGCGGCAGCTTTTTTTCTTGTTTTCACGGTGGTTCAATAAAATATTTCTTTAAAGAAAAAATAAAATAAAATAAAATAAAATTATCAAACATAGTAAACTACTAGGTTCATACTTTCTGATCTTTGTCTGCTTGGGTTCTGATTTGTTATCATAATAAAGGCATCATAAAATAACTTGCTAAATAATTTAAGTTAAAAATAATGTAGGGGCTGGAGCGATAGCACAGTGGGTAGGGCGTTTGCCTTGCATGCAGCAGACCTGGGTTCAATTCCCAGCATCCCATATGGTCTTCCGAGCACCGCCAGGAGTAATTTGAGTACAGAGCCAAAAGTATCCCCTGTGCATCGCCGGGTGTCACCCAAAAAGGCAAAAATGAATAACTAACTAACTAACTAAATAAATAAAATAATATAAACGCCTTCTTTACATGTTGTTTTGTTAAGTAGCTATGAGATGTTGGTAGCGTGTTTTCATTTTTTATTTATGCTATGTTATGTTAAGACTTAATGTGAATTATGAAAATACATAAAGTCTTATTTTTATCATTTTAATATACCATAAGTAATAACATTTGTGAGGGAAACCTTTTAAATAATAAATACTACAAAACTTTTGTAAGTACCTAAGAGACAGTGAATATAACAATAAAATATCTTGGCCCAATTCCATTGATGAGACAAAAACTGTATTACTGTATCACTGTCATCCTGTTGTTCGCTGATTTGTTCGAGCGGGCACCAGTAACATCTCCATCATGAGACTTGTTACTGTTTTTGGAATATCAAATATGCCACAGGTAGCTTACCAGGCTCTGCTATGCAGCGAGATACTCTTGGTAGCTTGCCTGGCTTTCCAAGAAGGAGCTATGGGACAAGAGAAATAAATAAAAATATTTCTTAACATTTTCTTATTTTAGTTGAAATATAGCTTCCATAATATGAAAGAACCAGACTTGATACATGAACTATAGAGAGGACTAATCAATATAACCACCTATGTTTCCATGCCATTATTTTATCACTGTATTATTGAATATTAGGCATTACCTGGATTTTATTTACCAAACTAAGATAAATATTTTATGGATAAAATCTTCAGGATAAAAAAAGAAAAAAAAGGCTTAAACTTTCTCCTTTGTTTTTCTTATTGTTTGCAATAGGCACTTAATATATATTGTTAAATATTTATAGACATGCTTAAGGCTGGGTATGTTTGTTGTCTTTTTTTTTTAAATGAGAGAGAGCCATAGAACAGTGGGTAGCATACTTGCTTTGCACTTGATCCAGGTTCAACCATCTGCATCCCATATGATCCTTGAAACCCTGCCAAGAGTGACCCCTGAACTCAGATACAGGAGTATTGAGACCCACTGCACTTGGTATAAGCCGCTAAAAAAACAAAACACCAAAAAAAAAAAAAAACATTTTAAAAAGCTCCAGAGCAGGGAAGATGGTGAAAGGCTGGAAAGTATTCTGTGCATGAGGGAGTCTTAGGTTCCATTTCCTGTACTATGTGGTGTCCTGGGCATTTAAAAATGTACCCCCCCAATGCTTAATTAAATTAAACAAATGCTCCTAATACAAACACTGTGTTACATCCCATATTATAACCTTAGAATTTCATTGAACCAAAGATTTTCTTTGAGCTTAGGAAGTTATAATGTTGAATAATTTGACTTGGTTATCACAGGTTATTAGGATAATATATATATGCAGATGAGTTATTAATGTGAAAGAAAAGTCACACATGTGATCCAGAGCCCTAGAAAATTAAACAGCAGAGAAGTTATTTTCCTTTGAGAAAATAAACCATGTTTTACTAACTTCACACCTTTGTTAAATCTTGTAGGAATAATGCTGAATTAGGTAATTTATGAAATTCATTTTTAAAATTAATTATTAGGGAACTGGAGAGATAGCACAGCAGGTAGGGTATTTGCCTTACACGAGGCCCACTCTGGTTTGATTCCCAGCATCCCATATGGTCCCCTGAGCACCGCCGGGAGTAATTCCTGAGTGCATGAGCCAGGAGTAACCCCTGTGCATCACCCGAGTGTGACCCAAAAAGCAAAATAATAGTAATAATAATTAATTAATTATTAAGACACTATGATTTACAAAGTTGTTCATAATACAGTTGTTTCTGGTATTTATGGCTCCAATAACACCAGTTTGACCTTCCCTTCCCAAATGCCCCATTTAATCTCAGCCCTAATTTATTGGTAATAAGCAATATAAAAGAAGTTATTGTGGGCCTGCTACAGGGGAAGGCTAAAAGGGTTACTGGGAAAACTGAGACAATGGTAGAAAGAAGGTGGCAGTGATGGTGGGATTGATGTTGGAATATTGAGTATTGTAACATATCAGGAACAACTGAACTACAGTGTTTGAATACAGTGTAGGGGAAAAATATACAAGTGTATGCCTTACCTATTTCATGTGCACTCCAAAATATATTAGCACAGATTTTTTAAAAAGTTTTTTTAAAGACATAATTATTACCATAATGAGATTCAAAGTATAAAATAAAATTTAATTCGATATATTACGTAAATGAGAATAAGCATCTTATTATATTGCATTAGATGGTTTTAACTTCCTTATTTATATTGATTAAAATCCTATAGTAATGACAAATTGGCTTTTAATGATTTATTTTCTAATAATTCTGTTTTATATTTGCCATTTCTTTAAGTTTTTTTGGAGAAGGCAATGTAAAGTAAATTTGTTACATGCCTAAGGGATCTGGTTGGGTTTGGGAGGTGCAATTCACTTTTAATGCTACCAATTTCCTTTTTCTTCACATATATTTATATATATGATTATATGTAACTATAATAACTAAGAAATATTCCTTTTTCCTCAAACCATTTTTATTATTAACTTACATTAAAGTGCATAGGCTTGCTTAGATGATTTGATTAATGGTTTGGTTCTCTATAGGAGCAATATATAATGTTAAATTGATCAAGTTAATCACCACTGAGGACATAAATCACCATATTGTAATTGACAGGGGTCTCCTGAACCATTCAAGATTTTTTTCCACAATTTTAAAGTAATCCCATACAATAAAATGTTTATAAGAATCAACATAGTCTAAGGTCAATTTGATAATACAACAGGTAGGGTTCTTGCCTGGCACATGGCTGACCCACGTTCAATGTCCCACACCCAATGTGGTCCCTTAGCCAGTCAGGAGTGATCCCTGAGTACAGTGTCAGGAGTAAGCCCTGAGCACAGCTGAGTGTGGCACCAAAAAAATGAATAAATAAAATAACGGTGAATTAATGTACCCAAAAGAAACACTAAAGATATAGATTGCTATGTAGAAAACTGCTTCATAACTATTTAAAAACAAAATATAATTGCTAATCTTATATGTGCAGAGCTGTTTATTTTTCGTAAATTTTAGCAATTATATTGTTTCAAAATAAAATTAATAAAAGTAAACAAATCAACTTCTTAATGTTTCAAGCGAACAATAAAATTTTACTGAAAAACAAGACTCAAAATGTGTCTAGGTATTTATTATATGATATAGTAATAGTTAGAAAGGCTACAAAGAAAGAAATCATATAGATAAACCACAGAGAGAAATAATATTTGAAGACAAAATTAACACATATAAAGTTGCAAAAGGAAATTGAATTTCTATATGCTCTCCAGTCCTCCTTTTTGACTGTGAGTAGGCTATCATAACTTGGATATTCTGCTGACACTTAAAGTTTAATATGTCTATAGCCAAGCTCATTATTTTCTTTCTGTTCTCATCACTGTCAATATCATCATAATACTTCTGACTTACCAGACAATGAAGTATAGAGTCATGTTTGAATTTTTGTCCTTAGTCAGCCATATCCCATCTATCAAAAATCTTCTTGCAAAGCATTTTTCTCAAATTCCGGACCTATAAAATCTGAGTACTTTTTCATGTCATAACCACTCCACAATTATCACTGAAATGCTGCTGCTATTAAACATGTATCTTTCTGGTTTTCCAAGTATTTAAAAAATAATTTTAATCTGGTATCTTTGTTGTTCAAATGTAACCCTAAATTATATCCACAATCAAAATGAATCATTCACATTAAAATCCTATTTTGCATCAATTAAATCAAATCAGTTCAACTTGTACTTTTTCTTTCTCTGCTTACTTTTTGCATATATATATTTTTTATTTTTGCTTTTGGGTCACACCTGGAGATGATCAGGGTTAATTTCCGAAGTTGCACTCGGGAATTAATCCTGACAGTGCTCTGGGAACCATATGGAATGCTGAGGAACAAACTGGGTCAGTCACATGCAAGGTCATCACACTACTCACTGTACTATCACTCCAGTCACTTTTACATAATTTTGTACATTTCCAAGTTCTGAGCTAGCTAACTGAATATTGGTGACAGCAGCTTATACCTCTTGTCTTAATATTCTTTTGAGCACAAATCCTGAGCAGAAAAAAAGCTATAATTGATTATAGTTTACAGCAACACCCTTTAAAACTATCTAGCACTCAACTATAAACACTTCAGAAAAGATAAATTTAGATCCATCCCAACCAAACTAGCACATTGTGTGTTCTAGATATCAATTCAGTTATATCCTCCAAACCATGAAATTTATTCAGTTGTCAACAGCTGTCATGCTTTTAGCTATGTTATTGTTATGAAGGTGCCCCTAAAGTTAGCTTTCTATGCATCCTTTCCATTTAAATAGTTCCATGCCATCTTATACATATGTTTTTTTCCAGACAAAATCAAATATCTTCATAGAGGCTACACTACAAACTCTCTTTTGCTCCCTTTAATATCATGGGCACTAAACAAAATTTGTTTGACTAATCTGGTAGCATTTTCACAGTAATTCTAATTTTTCTTCCTCTTTCTATTTTTCTTCTCTATTTTGGGAGCCACATAAAGCAGTGCTCTAGTGACCACACAGTGCTAGAGATCAAACCCTAAACTCATGTCTGCAAAACATGCACTCCAGCCCATGGACCTATCTCCCAAATCTGGTTCTAAGAAGCTTACTAACATTGAAACACCCAATTTTCAACAATACAATTGTTCAGCAATGCTGTCATTGAATGCAATGTCTTCCAACAGATATACGAAGATGCTTTCGACATTCTTATTTTTATTTTTCAATGCAAGTTAATGCCCCATTCTTCCTTCCTTCCTTCCTTCTATCCTTTCTCTATTTAATAAAAGACTTATAAATATATTTAAAATGTGTCCTTTTATCACAACTAGTAGTAAAATACTCCCTAGCTCTTAGTTTATAATAAAAGAGAGTTTTTCATACTTATATTACTCATATTGTCTTTTTCAATCAGAGCTATTGTTGATATAATTGATATATAATTTTCCATTTTGAAAGGCACAAATCAGTTTCCTAGTATATTTCAGAGTTGTATAATAATTATTCTTATCTAATTTGAGAGCATTTGCATAACACAGAAATTCTTTGCCTACTAGCTCTCTCTTATTCCCAATTGCTTCTAGTACATAAATTATTATATATTCTATTGCAATTCAATATAGGTGATTTAAAGTACTTTCTCGCCTTCTGTTTTCTTGTTAATATTATAATTATTTGTCTCATGCGCTCTTGAAAGTGAAGTATTGAATTTTACAATTATTATTTTCAAATGATAGATTGTCATTTGATCCATAAATTTGTTCTTCATGTGTCTTTTAGAATGTTGTTAGGATTTGCAGAATACTTCTATTTTATTAGAAGTCATTCTAGACTATAAAAAATGTTATGAATCCCTCCCTCTGTCTCTAGAAATACTTTTCTTTTGCATATACATTTCAGGTTACCTTTCCATCCCCGCCCCAAGCAGAGTCTTGAGAGTTGAAGAACTCCGGAACCCAGCCACAGCCATGCTCAAGGCCACTCTCTACACATTCAGACAAGCCTCATGCATGAAGGGACTGGCAGAGGAACCCAGCTGTGCCTCACCCGGGTCTGAGATCTCCAAGCCTTCTCCTTCTGGAACTTCTCCACCCAGACCCCCCATTTTCCAGTAGCTTGCCAGCCACACCCACAAACTTCCCCCGTGTAATCCCACCAACAGCCAACATCCAGAGACTATAAGACCAAGCTCCCAGAAGACATGTAATAGCATTGTTCTCCCTCTAGGAGAACCTGACAAGCTATCAAGAGTCTATTGCCAGCATGGGAGAGCCTTGCAGCTCCCTATGCCGTATTCATTTCCCCAATACAGTAAAAGATATATATGTATATATATGTATATACATATACATATATATACATATATACGTATATACATATATATACATATATATGTATATATGTATATAGTAAAAGATATATATATGTATATAGTAAAAGATATATACATATATAAAAGATATATATGTATATAGTAAAAGATATATATGTATATACATATACATATATACATATATACGTATATACATATATACATATATGTGTATATATGTATATATGTATATGTATGCATATATACATACATATACATATATATGTATATATATATCAGAGAGCCTGGAAAGCTACCATGAATATCCCAACCACATGGCAGAGCCTGGCAAGCTACTCATGGCAGATTTGATATGCCAAAAACATTAACAATAGGTCTCATTCCCCTGACCCTGAAAGAGCCTCCGATAGTTGGGAAAGATGAGTAAAGAGTGGCTGCTAAAATTTCAGGGCTGAGTGTAATAGAGACGTTACTGGTGCCCACTCCAATAAATCCACAAACAGCAGGATGACAGTGATACAGTGATACAGTGATACATTTCATATTAATATAACAAATATTTCCAGATTCTTTATTGTTAACATTTTATTAGTGTGTATTTGCTCATTTTCATGCTTTTAATGATTGATGAATGTGAAATCTATCTTTATGGGCTGGAGAGATAATACAGCAGGTAAGGTACTCATAGTATACTAGGTAAGATACTCAGCCTTCATACTCTGCCAACCCGGTTTAGTCACTGGCACCATGAATGGTACCCTAAATACTAGCAGGATTAATCTATGAAAATCACAGGGTATGGTTCCCCCAACTATATCACTGTATCACTGTCACTGTCATCCTGTTGCTCATTGATTTGCTCGAGTGGGCACCAGTAAGGTCTCCATTGTGAGACTTCTTGTTACTGGTTTTGGCATATCGAATACACAACAGGTAGCTTGCCAGGCTCTGCCTCGCAGGCGAGATACTCTCCATAGCTTGTGGGGCTCTCTGAGATGGGCTGGAGCGGTAGCACAGCGGGTAGCGAGTTTGCCTTGCTCGTGGCCCCCAACCATAAAATCAAATAAATCTATCTGGTTCTGAAACCATAGATTTGAAAAATCATTACTCATTCTATCATTATTTTTCCTTTAATTGAAACTTTTCATATATTTTAATCTTACTTAATTACTAATAATATGCATATTTATCCACACTTCTGTCTTTTTACATAGAAATGCTTCATATTGTATAATCCTCATTGCTTTTATTTTAATGAATCCCTGTAGCACTGTATTCTCTTTGTTCGTCGATTTGCTTGAGCAGACACCAGTAACATCTCCATTGTGAGACTTGTTGTTACTATTTTTAGCATACCGAATTTGCCACAGGTAGCTTGCCGGACTCTGCCGTGTGGATGTGATACTTTCCATAGCTTGCCAGGCCCTCCGAGATGGATGGAAGAATCAGAACCCAGGTCGGCCGAATTCAAGGCAAACACAAACACCCTACCTACTGTGGCATCACTCCAGTATATTTATTTAAATACAATCTAAATAGGGGCCGGAGCGATAGCACAGCGGGTAGGGCGTTTGCCTTGCACGCGGCCGACCCTGGCTCGATCCCCGGCATCCCATATGGTCCCCCCAAGCACTGCCAGGAGCAATTCCTGAGTGCAAAGCCAAGAGTAACCCCTGAGCATCGCTGGGTGTGACCCAAAAACGGAAATAAATAAATAAATAAATAAATAAATACAATCTAAATATTTTAGTGGGATCATAGTGAGAAAATTAGAATATTCTGAGATCTTATTTTTTTTTTGTTTGATTTTGGGCCACACCAGCATGTCCTGCCTCTGTGCACGGGGATCAATCTGGTGGGAATAGGTGGATATGTGAAACTTATGGGGTGCCAGAGATAAAACTCATATTGGTAGCATGCAAGGAAAGTGTCTTACTCCTTGTACTATCACTCTCAACCCTAAAATCTTAAATTTTATGGTATTAAAATGATTTTTATGTACAACTCAATCACTATCCCATTATTTGTCTTACTATTTTACTTATTTATACTTTATAAGCTCATCAACACAATTTTGTTTTCTGTTTCTTTTAAATAAAGTAATATACTATTTAAAAACATAACATTCTTTAATATTGCCAATGTATTTGCCTATGTAAATACTATAACTGTTGCTCTTTTTTTTTTTTTTTCAGGTTTTCTGAGTTGCTATTTAGACTTCTTACATTACATCTTGAAGATTTCACTTTAGTATTTGGTAGGTTGCGGGAAGTAGACACTTGAATCTGGTACCTTAGACCACTCGGCCATCTGGAGCAATAGCGCAGGGGGTAGGGCATTTGCCTTGCACGAGGCGAACCCAGGTTTGATTCTTCTGACCCTCTCCGAGAGCTCGGCAAGCCACCGAGAGTTATCCCGCCCTCACGGCAGTGCCTGTTAAGCTACCCGTGGTGTATTCACTATGGCAAAAACAGTAACACTAATCTCACAATGAAGACTTTACTGTTGCCCGCTCAAACAAATCGATGAGCAACAGGATGACAGTGACAGTGATGACAGATTTGGTAGGTAAATTAGCCACTAATCAATTTTTTAGTTTGTCTTGAAATTTCCTGTTTATTCTTCATTTTGAGAAGTGAATTTAAAGGATATGTGTAGTGATAGTATTGCTTGACAAAAATTTTCTTTCCACATTTTAAATATACTATCTCAGTTTTTTCTAGACTTTGGTTTCTGATGAATTATCAGCTATAATTCTTTGTGAGGATTCCTTCTACAACGTGTTTTGATTTCTTTTTGAAATTTTGTCTTATATAAGATTAATTGGTTTTGCTTTTCTACATTTTATCTAGCTGTAAATATTTTATGTATATCTGTCTCAGATATCTGTAAGCCCTTTGTAAATTCAGAATAAAACTTTTCATAAAATAAGTTTTGTGGCATTCTTTTCCAAACTTTTTGTCTGTCCCTTCATCTTTATCATTTTCTCGCTATTGTCATCTATATATATATTTATTCTCAGTTCCCATAATCATTTTCATAATTCATTCCCATAATATACTCATGCCCATAATTATGTGTAACTATGCTTAATTTACATAGTTCTTGAGGATCTGTTCATTGAGTTTTTTTATAATCCATTTCTTTTTCTCAGACTAAGTAATTTAAGATTGCACTACAGTTTACTTTTATTCAGCCCACTTCTAATCTGTTCTAAATTGCTTTGCTGATTTTAAAAGTTTAGTTTATTTTATCTTACTTTAAAACGTCAGAAACAGTTAATCGATTTTTATATATCTCAAGTATTTGAATTTGAAAGTTCTTATAATATTCTTACAAAAGTTCTTATAAAGTCTTATAAGGTTGAATGTTTGTACTGCTTCTATTGGTGAGAAATTTTTATTCTACCATTCAGAATTCCTCTAACTCTTTATATTTTTTAATCATATAATTTTTTGTTGAAAAGGACAAGCGAGTGTATTCTCAAACTTTTAACAGAACCCTGGTTCTATAGAGGCCAATAGAATTTTGTGTTCCATGTATACCAACCACAATTATTTCCAAATAATTCAATCGCATAATTGTCATCATGTATTCTTTACCATGTTTTATCAAAATCTATGTTTGACTTTGGGTTGACATCAAAACCTATCTTTGATTTTGGGTTGACATCAGCTCTGCCTTGCACTTTTTTGGCTCTGAGCTCAGGGGACATTTCTTCTGGTGCTCATAGATGTATGGTACCAAGGCATGGACTTGGATAAATTATATGCAAGGAAACTCTCTCTACCCACTGAACTAGCTCTCTGGCTCCATCACTATGTTTAAAACAAAAATTAAGAGGTATTCTATTCACCTTAATGTTTCATCAAAGAAAATTTAATAGTACATAATTTTGAATTAATATCAGCATAATCTTTAAAGCTTTGCAGTAAAGTTTGGGGTATTATCAAATGTATTTGTCTTTATTTTTTAATTTAAATTTTATTTTATTCAAGCACCATTATTTACAAAGTTATTCATAGTTGAGTTTTAGACATACGTATTTCAGCAGCAATCCCTTGACCAATATCAACTTCCCTCCACCAGTGTTCCCATATATCCTCGCATCTCCAACCCCCATCCCATGCCTGCCTGTTAAATTGACAGACACATTACAGAGTTCCAGTTGTTGCAGTTTAGATTTCATATTTTCTGTTTTGTTGATTGTGTTTTGGATACAGGGCTATAACAGTCTCCCATGTCATAAGTATAATTGAAGCCCTGATATCTTTTCTTTATTCTTTTTTGGGTCACATCTGGAGATGCACAGGGGTTACTCCTGGCTCTGTACTCAGTAATTACCCCTGCCGGTGCTCAGGGGACTATATAGGATGCTGGGAATCAAACCTAGGTCATCTGTGTGCAAGGCAAATGCTCTACCCACTGTGTTATTGCTCCAGTCCCCTGATATCACCATTTTAAAAAATTATTTTTTATTGAGTCAATACACAGCTATAAAGATGTTCATGATAGGATTTCAGTCAAAGAAATGTATTTGTCTTTTATGGGTCAAATTACCCCTTGTTGAGAAGTAGTGGTCTATTTTTTGTTGTTGTCTGTCTTTAGCTTTATAGTATTTATCAAAGTTTAATTCGCAGTATATATTAAGATATTTACTGCAAAATTTTATGTCAATAATTGTTAAAATATTTTTCAATTTTCTTACTATCACAAGAAGGTGACATAACATAGGCTGTCTATTTGATTACTCAAACACACAGCCAGACTTATATTTTTGATAACTACAAAGGCTATGTATCATTTTATATATTCATTTATATACCTTGTGTATAATTAAATTGCATTTTTAATTTAAACTATGTTAAATATTTCTGCAGACTTCCAATTTCAAAATTTTAAAAATATATGGAAATAATTATTTGCTTTTGTGATCTCTAGTTTTATGAATTGACAATTTCTAGTCTAGTCTGAATTTGAGGGTGACCAAATATTCGTTCTTTAGAATCATATTAAACAAACAGATACTACATTTTTAAAGAGGTTCTGAAGAAATATTTAAATGCCTCTTTATTTTGGGCAAATTTGACTTTATGTTCTGTTGTACCACTGACATTCTAACACTGGGATCTGCAATGTAAATGGCTACAAAGTTTTTCAAATTTTTTAACATGATATTCTAGAGAATTTTGATTATTGCCAGCTCTAGTAAATTCTGTAAGCACATTTTCCCTTAACTTAAATTTTTGTAAACATATTTTCCCTCAACTTGCCAGAACCTGGGAAGCTACCCGTGGCGTACTCGATATGCCAAAAACAGTAACAAGGACAGTCCTCATTCCCCTGACCCAGAAAGAGCCCCCAATATGCCATTGGACTATACTAGTACTTGACAGGGACTAATGGAGACATTACTGGTGCCTGATTGAGCAAATCGATGAACAACAGAATGACAGTGATACAGTGATACAGTGAAAATATTTTTTCAATTATTAATATATGTAATTTTATGAAGAAATGATTCATATGACCTTACTCTAGGTTTTAAATGGGACTAAATACGCTTTATAATCTTATAAACATACACTTATTTTATTTTCGCTTTATTTATATAAAGACAGTAAGTTCTGTGTTTGGGGCTTTTGGTACAGTTAGCAATGTATGATATATATATATATATTTTCCTATCTGAAAACAAACAAAAAATACATATTTTATTATGAGCTATGATTGGAATTTCCTCTTAACTCCCCAAAAGAAGAGTACCCTGCTATATAATTATTGAAAAACAAAAAAAGTTTTAATTTGAATTTGATCATTTTTATGAGAGTAAACATTTATTTTATTCAAGGGTCATACAAATACATCCATCGTTACTTATTGTTTATTCCTGGCTCTGTGTTCATTCCTGGTAATGCTTAGGATCATATATGGTGCTAAGATTTTGAATCAGGGTTTGCCACAAAGCAAACATATTATCAGTAACTACTATCTCTCTGGCAAAGAAATATTTATCACAGCATAAATTCTGATCCATATATATTTGTTTATGTATGCATATATATGTAAATATACATGCGTGTGTTCAGAGGGACCACTGTAACGGAGGTCGGGATAGTGATAGCTTTTCCATCACTGCAGACCTGAGGACAGATAAGGGCTCAGGCTATTCATAGTTTCTATTATTCTGGGACAAGGAGGGCTTCGAAGGTAGTGCCAAGTACCGCTTGGTACTGTCAAGTGATTCCCTCAGAAGGATTTATAAATGCTGTATATGTATGTCGCTCTTTCAGACACTCCTGGCTCCTTACCAAACTTGAAATAAATTTTAGTATTTTTGCAATAAAATAAAAAAATGCTTACATGCCTTATTGAATAAGAAGTTTTAAGATTACAAATATTGACCATGGATTTTATACAATTTTTATACTCGTTTTTTCAATGACTAATACTGTGGGCTTTTGAATTTTCTTATAACCTGTACATTTTTATATTAGATATGAGACCACCTTTACCAATATTAAAAGTAAATATCTGATAAAAGATCTTTAATCTTTTTCATTTGCTTAGTCTACATTTTACCTTTTTATTACTTTGTGCTTATTATTAGTTCAAGATGTGAGAGAAGGAATTTTTCAATACTTTTTATTGGCTGTTTGATAGTCTCTTAATTGAACTTTTATTAATTTCTGGAACATAACACTTCATTCTCAAATACAGATTCTTTTCCATGCTAATACATAAGAATTGACAAAAATTAAATCCCTGTTATGTCAATTATTCTAGCTGAATAAAAAAAATTAGCTCATTTAGCTTTATAAAACTTCCAGTAGTGGTAAATTTGATTATAATTATAAGACATTTTATTTAAATCTTGATACTGGAAAAATTCAATGTCCTTTTTTGTCTGACTGTTCTTTAATGCTTTTTCATCTCCAGATGCAGAAAAGAAACAAGTTAGTCCAACTCCTCTTGTGTCTCAATTTACTTATCTTAAATAGGAATAACATTAACATCTGCCTCACAGGACTTCTGAGAGTAATATATGCATTAATTGATGTAAGTCAATTTCTACCAAAGACCAGACACTCAATAATTGTTAGCCTTTATCATCATTACAAATAATTCTCATGCTAATACTTCTTTTAGTAACACAGACTTATCTAGAATTAAATTATATTATCTTCCTAGTAAAGTATGTAATTTTCTTTGTACAAACTAATGATTATTTATCTCTAAATGCATTCCATTTATTTTATTTAATATTTACTAAATCTTAGTTGATTAAATATTTTGTGTCTTCTGTAATCCTTTCTAATAGGAAAAATTCATTTGAATGAATTTTATCTAATAACTCCTAATCAGTAAAGTATATCAATAAATATACCTATAAAATATTTTATTTTAAGTTAATATCACATACAAAATTGAATATTTCTGTGTAATTATGAATGTGTTTATATTTCAAGCATTTATATTGCATATTATTGGACAGATAATCTGAGATATTTAAAATAATAGTTGATGATGTACAACCTTGATTAAATTCTGACATTATCTTATTTGTATTTCATAGCATAATTGAAGTGACAAAATAAAATATTTAAAAATAACTTTAAATATTATTTTATATTCATATGTTTAAAAGTATTAAGCATCCAACATATATAAATTTGATTTGTTACAATTTGCACTGCTTTAAAAATTATAAGTAATAATTCTCTTGTATAGTAAATTATTTTTCAGCAGATGATATGGTACTGAGAATGAATCCAGGTGTCCTGAAAATAGAGGATACACTTATTTCCTTTGAGCTACACCCCATTCCACGACATTTATATACACACACATACACACACACACGCACACACACACACACTTTTTGATATTAAGTACATTGGCTTGCTACAATGTGTTATCACATTCTATCTCATATGTCATATAAAATACGGAATATTATTTGCACTGTTTCTTGTTTTAGAGTAGAAAAGTCATGTGAAGTCATGCTAGAAATGAAAATTTTAGACTGCCTAAAGAATTGAATAGTGAAAATTACTTCGTTCTGGAGGCCAGAGATAGTACAGTGAGTAAAACTCTTTGTTAAAACTTTTACTTTTAGAAAGGATTTTAAAAGACAGTAAAGCTAGGAATGAGATAAGTAAACAGAGCTCAAAAATAGAAAGAAAGAAAAAAAATAGATGCACTAACCTCTAGAACATCCAATTATTTTCACTGTGGGATAACCTTTTGGCTCTCATCTGTAGTCCCTTCGAACAGTGGTTTGAACTGAGAGCTCTAAAATGAGTGCTTTTAATTTTTTTTAACTTTATAAAATAGTGAAAATAAAAGGAGCATATGGCCACAGATAAACTTTATCTTTCACATTCTAATATATATATATATATATATATATATATACATATGTTCTGCTTTGAAAAAATACCCAATGCCCCAATTACCAATTATTACTTAAGTGTGCGTGAGTTTTGTTCTAATACTCCTTGTTGCTGAAAGATTTATCTCTTAGAATTATGTTTAATATAAGACAAAAACCAGTATTGCTACTCAAGTTATATTTGGCTCATATAGAGATGTTATTTCAGCAGTTTTTCTTTTCTTAAAAACAATAGAAATAAATTTCTAGATATTAGCTAGCGAGAGTATCCCGCCCGCACAGCAGAGCCTGGCAGGCTACCCATGGCGTATTCGATATGCCAAAAACAGTAACAACAAATCTCACAATGGAGATGTTTACTGGTGCCTGCTGGAACAGATGGATGAAAAACGGGACGACAGTGCTACAGTGCTATATGCATATGTGAATTTCCTTAAAGATTCAGTTATGAGATACTAATGGTAAGGTGTCCACTAGAGGATTCAGAATGCTTGCCCACCAAATGTAAGACCTGAGTTAAACCCCATTTTCTATTGTAAGAACCCCCAACCCACAACACACCCTCTTCCTGCCCTGCCTCCAGTAAAAATCCCCAGGGTTAAAATAATTTTGTTCAGTTTAGATATAGGGGATTGAGACTATGCAGATAAGCAGGAAATGAAAGACATGTTTGCTACTTATCACCCTATGGCCAGCCATTAATGTAAATAACCAGCCTTTGTTCTCATCTGTACATGTTAACTTGTCAACAATGGCAGTAGCCTGAGGGAAAGTGATGCTAGGCAAATAAACAGCCAAGGAGCCTTTCTCTTGCTCCTGGTATTCATGGGTGTTCCTTTGACAGTCATTTCACCTTGCCTTGTCTTTTTCTTTGCTGGGTGGTTGAAGTTTGGCTGCACCAGCTGTAGTCTAGCTGTGTAAGATGATTGTGAGTTCTCAATGTCTTAAAGCACCTAGACTGTTAGGGCGCAGATCGAAATCTCCCTATAACAACAAAAAGACTCCAGAGACTGCAAACAGCAAGCAGGGTTTATTGTAAGACTGGCTAGTCAGGGTCCAGCCTCCTACACGGACACACAGGTCCAGCAGGTTGGGCCAAAGACCCCGAGCTTCTCCAAAGGAGATCTGATATAGGCCTTCCCCGGCCATTACAGCAGAGCCCGCGCATTTCATAGACAATAGAGTTGTAATATTGCAAACTTTCTTAACCAATCCATTTAAAAGGACATCACTCCTTAGCCTATGGTTTTAGAGTTCAGTATTCGCACCAATATTCAGGAATGTCCCAGTTCTGGGGGCAGTCTTGGGTCCTGCGATATGGGTCTTGTGGTACGGGTCTGGTTATCTGGTCTGACCACCACCCAGGGTGCCTGTATCCAAATTCCTTGCTCAGGGACAGATAGACAAGTTATTCTACAATGCCGGCTCCTGTAGAAAGAGTCTTAAGAAAGCAAAATAGATTCCTGTGGGCTGTCCTCACATAGACCATAGTGAGCTCCTAAATATGATGTCCTGAACTTGAATTCTGATGCTTCTCCTGTAGACAGGCAATCTTAACAGCACCACTCATCATTCCCAGGCAATAGAAAAAATAATTAAAAAAAAAAAAAATCACTCCTTATTCTAGTCTTCACTCAAAGGAGAACTTTCCAGGAAAAGAAATCTACCTGTGACATTTTCAAGAAAATATCTTAATTATTTTAAGCCGCTTATATTACAGGGCCATTATACAGCTTGCATTGATTCATTAATACAAGAAATATGATTTTTGAATAGTGTACAAAAGTGACTTAAAATAAAACATAGGATACAATATTAACATTAAGGTTAGGAGTGGAGCAGTCAGGGAAATTTGTATATTGACTAGAAAAACTAGCTAGTAGAGCAGTGACCAAAAATTGCATCTCTGTGGATAATACTGGATCCAAAGACTGTTCTCTTAAAAAGCTCTCATTAAGGAAGATTAGAAAGAATCATTTCATTATATGGACATCGGCCATATTTGTTATCCTTTTTAAATAAGTGGTACAGGATGAACGGGTAATTGCAGTTTATGATCACACATGTCAGAGAAATCAGGGAAAATGTTTAAAAACACGAGCTATAATGCATATTGCTTCTCGAGTTCAAAGAGTAAAATAAATTATTTTTAAATATCTGATAATATTGAAACTTTTTAAAAAGATTTTCACTGTAAGATATGATAATTTATTTAAACTAAGTGTAAAGTTGGAGCTATAAGAAAAGCAAAGCAGATGTTTGAAAGCTTTGGAGAATATCTTGCAGCCAACATTTAAATGGCTAGGTTAGTGGATAAAAGAAATATATTGTGATGAGTCTTATATTCTCTGCACTATTCCCTCAGGGTATTTGTTAGTTGCAATTCTGGAAGCAGTAATAAACAGAGGAATAAATTTTTGCATCAGACAACACCCAAAACTAACAAAATTTGCCTGGAAAAGAACAAAATTATCTTCGCTGAACAACCATGAATCTGGAGAACAAGGATCTCAGAAGAAAAACTATTTCATCATACTATTTGCTGTTTCACTTAAGCTATTTATCACTTGGAACCTGCATGTGAAAAATAGAAGAAAGAAAAGAAAGACCTTAATGTTTATTTCAATAGTTTCAAATAATGGGAAGATAAAAATTAAGAAGAAAACTACCGATAAAATAGCTTCCCGAATGTATCCTGTTCATAATTAGTATAAGTAACAAGTGTATTTATTTATCTTATATTTGTTGTCTGGATATTTGTGAACTGGAGCAATAGCACAGCGGGTAGAGCGTTTGCCTTGCACGCAGCCGACCCAAGTTCGAGTCCTCTGCCTCTCTCGAAATCCTGGCAAGCTACCAAGAGTTTCTCGGCCGCACAGCAGAACCTGGCAAGCTACCTGTGGCGTATTCAATATGTCAAAAACAGTAGCAACAAGTCTCATAATAGGGATATTTCTGGTGCCCTGCTCTAGCAAACAGATGAACAATGGGACAACAATGCTACAGTGTCATCCTTTTTGTCAGTGAGAGATGTGAGCCCTAAGCAGTGAGAGAATAGAGTTGCCCTGGAGGCTTATGTGAAGGCAGGACAGAGTGGGCGGCTTCAAGAAGGAAATATATCTCTTCCTTCTCTACCCACCTATGTCACCTGGTGAAGTGCCTGGGAAATTTGTGGTTGGTCCAAGTCTAAGATGAACCCCTGTACAGCCCGGAAACTCATGTCCCTTCAGCCCCGGGACCAGCTGCCATGTTGCACCTGAAGTCCGTTGTGTGGGCAATGGTCTTGTTAACTGATTTCTCCAGGAGAATTGGTCCCAGGCTGGAACAAGGAATGGCTTCTTTAGGAAACAAAAGTTAGTCTGTAATCTTTCCCAGACTTCTTGGATCTGTGCCTCCCCCTCGCAGAAAAGAATTTCAGGAGGATATGAAGAGTGAAGTAACAATATGATCCTGATATTGGAGGCAAAGTCTTTAGCATAACTTTTTCCAAATTATATATTACAGGCAGATGTTTTTTTTTTCCTTGAATTTGTGCAATGAGCACTTTTTTTGTATGTGAGTTATATGAGTACTGGTAATCCCCCATATTCTGGTGATCATAAAGAGAAAAATGATGTTTCATTTTATCAAAAATGATACAATCTACTAAATTACATAAATCCACAGCTAAAAATATCTTAATTCTCAAAAATAGTAAGGATTATCAAATAAAAGATCATAAAATTATATTCAGTTTCAATGACACATTCAGTTCTACATAGGAACTTTCAATATTTTAATGTAGTTTTTTGAATACTATTTATTTGTATAAATTATTTTATTTAAATTTTATTATAGATTCACGATCATGATCACAATATCCCGTTAATCACCGATTTCTCAGGCGGGCTCAGTAACATCTCATTTCGTCCTTTCCCTGAGATCTTAGAAGTCTATCTCAACTCAGCCCTCCTAATGATGTTGCACTGGGGGCTCTTCAGGGTCAGGGGAATGAGATCCAGCTTGTTACTGGATTTTGCATATGAATACACCATGGGAAGCTAGCAAGGCTGTCCCATGTGGGCAGGAAACTCTCAAAGGATTGCCAGTTTCTCCCAGAGGGAGAAGTAGGCAAAAGATATCGCTTCTTGGATCTTGCTTTTAAATCTCTCTGCACGTTGGCCATTGATGGGATTACACATCAGTATTATCAGTATTATAGATTTATACTGTTAAAATAGTATTAAGGTTTATGCTATGAATATGTACAAATTTAATACACAGCCCCACATCCCACCAAGATGCTAATGATCTTTCACCATTATCTCTATGTCATTTCTAGTTTGATCATCGAATGAAACTCCACAGCCCACATTGTGTAGCAATTTTTTAATCTAAGGTCAAAGGTTTATCTTTGCTCTGTTTCTTGTTTTGGGTCTATATTCCACAAATGAGTGAGATCATCTGGTATTTGTTTTTACCCCTCTAACGTATCTCATTTAACATACCATCCCCGACCTCAAATGTAATTGAAATGTTCATTTTGCACGATTTTTTCTTTTCTTACAGCTACATAATAATCCGTTGTGTATAATACCACAATTTATATTTCTATCTCACCTGTCATAGTACATTTAGATTGTTTTCATTTCATCACTTTGTACTAAACTCTTCTAATGCCCTTTTAAATCATTAGCAAGACTGCATTTTACAGTACTTACTGGAACTCTTTCTTGATAATATCTCTAAATACAAAGAGTAGAGTAAAATACTTCTATAGATGTCAAAAACTCAAAATATAGTGTTTTTATTATAAAATTATTGAGTGGAAATTTTTATAAATTATAAAGCATAACATTTACAAGTAGAATCATAATTGGCTGTAATATAGTAGATTTTTAGGCATTTCACATTATTTTGTAATACCTGTATTAACAGTCACCTCACTTCCTTTCTATAAGAAGAAAAAGTAATTACTATGGGTTTTCTGAGAATTTCTATTTGTATTCCTTTCCTTTAAGTTAGCCAAAAGACTTTTGTTAAAATTTTCAATTTTAAAAAATTATCTCCAAGATGTTAAAAGATTTAAATATTTGCACAGATTTCCGTGAAACAATATTTAATGATGTATTAACGATTTATTTTCTGTTTATTTCTTGGACTATACATTGGAGCACTCATGGGTTACTCCTGGATTTGCACCCAGGAAACACTCCTGGGTGATGGGTTCACAACCAGGGGTGACGCCAAAATTCATCAAGGAGTGAACACTGAAGAGAATAAAGGATGTGGAGGAATGGATGCAGGTTGACTGTGTGCAGGGCAAGGGCTTTAACCACTATACTATCTCTCCATTCCCTTGATTAAATATTTTTATAGCAGATAATAACTTTTAATAACGTTTACCTTAAGGTGATGCTGACACAATCAGATTTTAGAGGACCTGGGGTAAGGTGACTTGAAGCATCAGATCTTTAAATTACTGAAAGTTCACAAATATTATTAAAAGCTGAGAGAGAATGTTTTCCTCTGCTTAGTACATAAGAGAAACTAAAGCTGATATTATGCAAATGTATTATTGATATGAAAGCTTGATCTTAGAAAGTCCTCTAAGAGACTTTTGATCTTGCTCATGAAGTTCATTTAATCTTACTCAACAGACATGAAGCTCTTCTTTTCAGCCATTTTTAATCTTTAATAACTTTTGCTCTTCAGATGGACCTTCTTCTATTTACTATGTTTATTTGTCTTTATTCTATCATTTAAAACTATTTTATTACTTTATATGAAATCTCAATGTCTTTATGCCTGGAAAATAATAATACTATTTTCCATCATTTCTCCCTTTTCAACCTCATTTTCAGTAAGTTCTTCATTGCCATTGAAAATTAAAAAATCGACATCGATTTTCTAGAATTCTGTTATTTTTTTTTCTTTAACAGTCTGTGTTTTAAATGACTACTGCCTTCCCCCTTCCCCCCTCAGTTTCTGTAGGCACTGTTTTGTTTCTCAACTATGTGTTTTTTATCCGAAGTCTGATTATAGCTTTAAGAGTTTGTTTAAGAGTTTAAGAAAAATCAAATGTTATTTTCCCAGAAGTTTCAAGGATACATTTTTGTTATTAAAAGTTTAGAAAATTGTTATTAAAATTCTCCTTTTGTCCAGAGCTATTTAGCCTTTCTGTGGACGCCGAGATTTGTCACAGTCACCTGAACATTAATCCATGATAACTGATATCCTATAAGTTCATGAGATATTCTTTTACACTCAATGAGAGATTTTAATTTCATTGATTAATTCTTATAGAAAACATACATTGTCTTGTAGTTCTATCCTTAAATTTACAAATTTTAAGTAAAAAGATGAACCTTTATAATAATTTTGGGTCCAAAAGATAGTACATTTTTTTCCCTCAATATATATTAGATTTGCTTTGCATGCAACTGACATGGGTGCAGTTTCCAACCTGATTTGCAATGACGTGGTATCAATGTATTCTCAGAAATTTTAAATGCTATTTTTTTCAAAAGACTAGATAGAGAACTTGGCCAAACAGAATCTCTTTATTTGTCTTACATGAAGCTTTTTGCTAAAATTGTTTGTATTTACAGAAGTCTAATACTATTCCAAATAGGAAAGGAAGGAATAAAAGTGGCAGTGTATATGATGGTCTAGAAGAGAAAGAAAACAGAAAAATTCCTATTTACAACTATAGAAAGTTGAAACTATTGGCAATAAATGTAGCAGAAATAACTGAGACAACTGTACAAATAAAACTCAAAAACACCCTTGAAAGAGGAAACAAAGTTACTAATAGACAATGTAAATTGGTTAGTATGAAGGAACACTAAAACTTTTTAATGTAAACCAAAATACAGATTCTATATTGTATATTAAATCCTTATCAAAATCCCAAAAACTTCATTTATGAATAGAACAAAAGTCAATCCATTTGTTTTGCTGTGTTTAGAACCCACACCTGACTCTATTCAGGGTTCACTCCTTGCTCTATGCTCAGGGATCACTCCTGGTGGTTTTGAATAAAGTATATATCATGGAGAAGATGAAAACTGGGTGTGCTGCTTGCAAAACAAGGACCTTTAATACTTGAGATATTTCTCTGGCTCCTGAAACTAATGACATTTATTCTAAACTAGTAGGACCTCAAATAACAAAGTCATTTCCTGGTAATAAAGAATGAAAATGAAGTTATCACTCATTCCTATTACAAACTATGCTATGAAGTGTTAGTAATTAAAACAACATATCATTGGAATAAAAGTGACATGAATTGGCGGAAGGGAAGTGAGAACACTGAAATCGACCACCCAAATGTGAACTAAGTTATAGTCAAGAAATTATAAAAACTTCAAAGATGCTTTCTTCAACATTGTCAGAAAATAATATGCTATTGAATGAAACTAGACAATGATCTAGTACTTTATGAAAGCTAATAAAAATGGAATAAGATATGATATAATATCTGAAAATAAAAATTGCATATAAAACTTTAAGCATATGTTCCTTGAAATCACCTAGAGATTTGTTTTAAAATTTAACAACAGTGGAAGCAAAAAATTAAGTTCGCCTTATGTTTATTCAATCTCTTTTCTGTTGCAATTCTTTACTAGTAGAGTTTTGTACCATGTTTTTGAGGTCAATGATTCAATTTTTCAGCTTCATCCATTCTGTTGAGGAGAGTTGCTACAGTATTCTTCTGCTCTTTCATTTCTACTTGATTGAGTTCTTTCATTTTTTTTCCATCAGACTCTCTTAAAGTTTATTGATTCTCTATTCACTGTTGCTGTTGTTTTCCCAGATCATTAAGCATTGAGGGAACTGCTCTTCTATAGTTTTCTTCAGACAGCTTAAAAATATCTGATATACTTGAGGAAATCTGAAGACTTTCTATTTGGCTGAATTCCTTTATCTTTGTAATGTTCCTGTTCTGCATCTTCAACAGGGGAGAAACTCTGGCTGCTGGTGCCTCTGGGAACATTTCTCCTCCACAAGTTATCCTATTTTGTCCCACCAAATCTTCCGTACATAAACTGGAAGTCGACCTACTGTCACTCCTACAGCAAGGCTTTGGCTATAGCTGAAGGAACTGTGGGGGTAGAAGTGTCCTCTATGCCAGGGCTAAGGATGCCAATGGATATAATGGGAAAAGCACTGCACTGTCATAGCACTGTCATCCTGTTGTTCATCGATTTGCTAAGCGGGCACCAGTAAAGTCTCCATTGTGAAACTTGTTACTGTTTTGGGCATATTGAATACTCCATGGGCAGCTTGCCAGGCTCTGCTGTGCGGGCGAGATACTCTTGGTAGCTTGCCGGACTCTCTGAAAGGGACGGAGGAATCGAACCTGGGTCAGCTGCCTACAAGGCAAACACCCTATAAGCTGTGCTATGGCTACAATCCAGTAATAACAATAATAATAGTTACAATTTCATTTATTTTAATGTATATAGATGTAAAATATGACTCAAACTATGCATAAGACATATGATCATATTCAAGAGAAGAGTTTTTAAGATTAAAAGAAAAATTCTATTCATGGCTTATTCTTCAAGCCCTCTTTCTCTGTGAACATCTGTCTGCTTGTTTGTCTCTATGCCCCTTTGCATTTTCTATTCTAGAGAAGCCTGTGTTCTCTTGAACATGTCCTTCCCTTTCCCTCCTCTTACATCATTCCAAGTAAGTTTTAATTAAAAACAATCACTCTTAACTAATAAAAATAAAAAATAAATCAAAATTAGGTCAAAGAAATATTTATGTCATTAGATTATGTGCTGGACCCATGTTTGATTTCTGTCATTGCCTAAAACTCCTTAGCCCCATTAAAAGTGCCCCCCGAACAGAGCCAGAAACTAGGTCTGAGCATTATAGAAAATTATATTTTCCAAAGATAAATCACTCTTGAAATGACTGTACTTCTTGTAAAAATTGAAAATTCAGAATTGGCATCTTAATTCAAGATTCCTAAATATCATTGTGAGTGTGTGAGTATGTCCAGCAATGCCCCTAATTCGTGTTTAAAGTGGTTATGGCTAGCATTTCCCTACCATTGGGGATTTTTTATTTCATATTGTCGAGGCACAATGAATAACTTTTTTTCCACTTACCTCACATTAAAGTGTAAGGTTTCCTTGTGGGATTTAAAAAGCCACGCAACTTTATAAACATGAGAATTACTTCCACATTAAAGGACTAAGCACGGCATGGTAGTACTACAGTCCTCGGAGATGACTTAGTCATTGAATTGAAATGGAATATTCCCCCCAGGTGATTTAGAAAATGTCATAATCTTTTCAATATGATGAACTGAACAGGCGTAGGGAGATCAAGGCAAAAGCAAGTTTGGAGGCTAAAAGGTGCAATCATCACAATTTGAACTTTTAATCTGAAAGACCTTCAATTTCCTCTCCTGTAGGAGTCCACTAGATAGCTTAACTATAGGAGTCACCTAATTTGAGCTGGTCTATTTGAAAGTACCTTGAAAGCATTTAAAAAAACGTATGGCCTCTCCCAAGAAGCTAAGAGGTTTAGACTTTCGAAAATCTCTCATCATAGACTCTAACTTTTAAGTAACTTCAAATTAAATTATCTTGTAAATATAAGGATAGGGCCCTTAAAATAATTTCCAATAAGGATATAAATGTCAAAATCTGCTAGACATTTAAAGAACTGCTATAATTAATGGAATGGGAATAAGACGAGATAGGAAGACGTGTGAAAATATGTGATCTTTTCAATGACAGTGTGCAACTGCTATAACTCTGACCTAGAAGCCTTTAATAGGAACCATCAACTTTGCAAGTCAAATGAAACCATGAAAAATATGGTCTCTGCCTTCCAGGGGATAGAGAATAGAAATCAACATACAAGCTGGCTTTTTTTGTTGTTGTATTGTTTTTGTTTTTAAACTCGATACGCTATAGTGACTAGTAGAGATGTTCCTCTTTAAAAATAAGAAGAGAAAAGAGAAAGATAATATAGCTCCTTGAGATCACAAAATCTGTATACAATGACTGAATGGGATTTAATCAAATTGCCAGAAAAAGTGGATTCTCACTGACAATGCTAAATTTAGGAAAATTAGCAAGACACATCTTTATTACTAAAATAAAGTAATAAATTATGTTACTGACAATGATGAGACTTTGAAGTAGACAATGAAATATGGGGAAATACCTTGTTGTACAAAACAAAAATGGATTATAGAATTGTAGGAACTATGTGCCCCAAATAAATAAGCCAAAATTGCACTGGGTAGCACACTAGTTTCTCATGACATCTATATGATTTTATAGGCATTTTAGGGAATACGAGTAAATGGGATAATGAATTCCATTCTTGCTATCATGTTTAAGTATGCAAATACTGAGCTAGAGAGGTGACTAACAAGTAGAACCACATGCTTTGTGGCTTTGCAGTTCATGTTATGTGGCCCAGGTAATGTATGGTCCCAATCATCAATCATCTGTGACACAAAAATGAAAGGTGGAGGAAGAGGAAGAGGAAGAGGAGGAGGAGGAGGAAGAGGAGGAGGAGGAAGAGGAGAAGGAAGAGGAAGAGGAGCAGAATTCAAATAATAAGACCCTTACACAAAAATTGTACTGATTTTTACAGTTTTTGCACAGTTTTAAATACTAAATATTACATATTTTAAAAATAATATTAAAATATTTAAATATTAAAAGTTAAATATTAAATTAAATAATAAAAGTTTAATCCTCTTAGTAAAGCTAAGAGATCGATTTCTCTATTTTAAATCAACACTGTAGGCTAGGAGATATTAAATAATTGGTCTGTAACCATGCCTCTCATAAACGGGAATGACAGGAGTTTACTCTGGGCAGTATTATTTTCCGTTGCCTACATGCAGCTAATATGCAAACCCAAGCTCTGAGGAAACAAAGAAAAGAATCTCAGTTTTCAGTTTGTGAGAATCTCTTTTCACTCATTGTATCTGGTTCCAGAGAACATACACTGAGTTCTGATAGATGTTTGACTCTATACCTCATGTTGCCTCATACATATAGAAGTCATCAGCTTGGGCACAAAATTGAAAACATAACAAACACTTTCAGAAATAATAAGCTAATATTGGTCACAGAGGCAAAGGAGGTGGGAGAAAAGTGTGAATGGGCCAACTTGATGTCAGATACTAGAATTTGGGAGTGGTAAAATGTGGCATATACATTTCACAAGAACTGAAAATACATTTCGGAAACTTTGTAGTAAAACAATAAGTAAGAGAAGGAGAGGTGGAAGAGAGGACAATGAAAAAAATGAGGAAAAAAAAGAAAGAGGAAGAGGAGAAAAAAGTTATGGAGGGAAATATACCACTAATTAATCATATTTTTATAAGTATGAACATTAAAAATGTTATTGATAGATTTAAATGTTACTATATTAGAATTGGTGTCACTTTCCTGGAGTTCTTTTGGTGAATAGATAAAATGAAACTCAAAAATTAACAGTTTAGGTTTTACATGATACCATAGGTTGTGTCAAATATAGGATGCAAAGCTGATTTGAATAAAAATATATTAACATAATATGCTATACCTTAGAGTTTCATGGAGGAGCACAGTGTGTGACTCAGACACATATTCACAAATACATGCTATGCATTGCACACATGCTACATGTAAAAATCTAAGGCTTGCTGAGGGGCGCGTGCACTCTCGGGCTTTCCAGGTGGCTCTGTCTCACCGCCCATGTTCGGTACTCTAGAACTGCTTGTGTGTGGACTGGATAAGGATGGCCAGTGGCCAAGGACAGGCGAAGGAAGAACGAAGGCCAAACTGGTTGCTCGATCAGGTTATTTCATTCTGTCCCTCTGCTTCTCTCCCGGCTCTGGATCTCTCTCTGGATCTCTGGATCTGGCCCCCCCCAACCCACTCTTACAGCCTAGTTAAATCTCCCCAGCATGAGGGGGTTGGGGTGTACACCTAGGTGTGGTCACAATCAACAGGGTAAGGTTCCTTTCCCTTAGGGGGTGTTTCTCCTAGGACTTAATTCTCTTTCAGCAGGAGGATCCACCCAAGGGCGGAGTCCCATGAGTGTGTTTCTCTTCTCCTCAGCCAGCAAACATATAAAAATTCATAATATTAATCATTTTGTATGGGCACAATAAGAGATGCATTAAAGCTTATGGAATTGCTCTCCTGGGGCCATCTCAATCTCAGACTACAGTGCTCAGGCCAGATCAGTCTTTCCTATCCCTAGCAGGATCCTAGTCTCATCATTACTTTTGGATCATGACAGTATTTGTCTATGATCAAGCTCTTAACTTATAGTTAAGAATTAGGCACTTTGGCCAGGCCCATCTCGATGCCAGGGTAGCACATAACTTACCGCTTGCCCTGGATCTGTCCCGTCCCTCGTCGGGACCCTGCTTTTAGGGTGCTAGGAACAGAGGGCAACTGAGGCTTAAGTGGAGAAAGCAGATGCCCGGGAGGGAATAATATTCAAGGCCAGTTAAATCCCAAGTTACAAAAGCATAATATTGTCTTCTCATGTCCATACAAAAAGGATATTGCTTTAAAGTAAATTATTCAAAAGGCACAAGAAGAGGAGAAAGGTAATATTAACTTATATCATATAAATTCAGTATCCTAGGAAGGTCTGACCTTACAAATTAGCAGAGTCAGATTAAGGGAAAGCCATGGATTAACTGTTTTGGGGAAGAGAGCATAGAGAAGTGATTATAGCTAAACAAAGTGATGGGAGAGATTCGGGAACACTTTTATGGGTGAGACTGGGGTAAGCCTAAACTCCGGGGAAAACCGGGACAAGCTACTTGTGGCAAGGGGGGAGAGGACAAAGTAATGTCATCTTACACTACATATATGTGTGCATGTATATGTGTATGTATATACATATCAAATTTCAAACTTACAAGAAAAAACACATTAGCAGAAATGAGAAGTTTTTATTATTGGGCAAAAGTGAAAATTATATTTAAATTTGAGTGAGCAGTGAATTAGAAAAATCCACACTGAGTAAGGAATATATAAAGGTTCCCTTATATGTGTAAACTTGTGTTAACTGTTGTAAATGTAAAGAATGTAAAAATATGTAAACTTCTGGATATTTAGTTCTTACTCTGCTTCATAATTAATTCTGGTGATGACATTTATAGACAATTGTGTCATCATCATCATCATAATCATCCCGTTGATCAAGGAATTTCTCAGTAAATCTCCATTCGTGCTAGCCCTGAGATTTTAGCAGCCTCTCTTTACTAGTCCTTCCCAATGATGCTGCATTGGAGGCTCTTTCAGGGTCAGGGGAATGAGACCCAGCATTGTTACTGGTTTTGGCATATGAATACACCATGGGGAGTTTGTGAGGCTCTCTCAGGTGGGCAGGAAACTCTCGGTAGCTTGACAGATTCTCCCAGAGGGAGAAGTAGGCTATAAGATGTAACTTCCAGGAGCTTGGTTTTAAGTGTCTGGATGTTGGCTGTTGGTGGGATTACTCGGTGGCGGGGGCAGTCCCTGGGTGTGAGCACCTGGCTACTGGAAAATGGGAAATGTGGGCAGAAGAGGCTCAGTCCGAACTGAGCAGGTTTGGATATCTCAGCCCCTCATCCCCCACACCTGGGTTCCTCTGCCGGTACCTTCATGTGGGAGGCTCATCCAAATGTGTGGGGAGGGGCCTTGACCATGCCTGTGGCTAGGCTCCAGAGGTCTTTAGCCTCAGGAGCTGTGCTGGGGGAGGGGAGGGAAGCTGGGCCCACCCCCTCTGAGGGGCCCCGGGAAGGCAGCCAGGTGTGCGGACAAGAGACTCTCTGCGTAGCTCTCTTCCAGGAACTTGATTTTAATTATGTAAATTGTGCAAATTTTATATTAGCTTTCAAATCTACTTGTGATCTTAATCTACAGTTTCATCAAGGTATTATTATACTATTTTTTAAAACTTTTATTAGAGAATTTTAAACCCTGAATGCCATTTGGAACTAGGTCATTTTCATTTTACCACAATTAAAACACATCTTTTCAATGCTTATTTTAAAGACTTAAAATAAAAGAAGTGTACGTTAAAGGAATAATGTATTGGCCATGCCTGTTTATGTACATTTAAACACACAAAAATTACTATATAATTTATAAATTAAGCATTATTGTAAATACTTGGTTTCTTAAACTGGAAAAAATATTTTATTATGTATTTAGCCCAATTATTTTAAAGATATATACTAAGTGTATCTTTTGTGAAAATACTTCAGATGTATGTTTATAGAATATGAAAAGGAATCATATATATAATTTAATCAAAATAACCTAAAAGTAACCTATCTCTATTATTTTAGTCTGATACTTTCACTTGAGGAAATTTGAGGTAATCAAATAAAATATTTTACCTAAAAGAAGAAAATATTTTCATAAATGAGAAGCCCCTTGAAGATTTTCATATGGATTACATTGAATCACAAGTGTTCTTTTGGCATAATGCTATGTTGCCTTAACAAAGCAATACAGTAAATAAAGGATAAGCATCTATAAAAGCAATTAAAACATTAACTGGTGAATTCATACTTGTTGTCTTACTTTTTTTCTGATAGGTTCATTCATTCTGTTATTCGTATAGGATAAGGCCTATCTATCATTCAATAGATGGGACTCCTCATTAAACTAACATCATAAGCCAAACCCATCTTAGCACTTATTTATTTTATTTATTGAAATTATGGAATCTTAGTTGTGAATTACTCTAGTTTTTCTAGCAGAATTCTGGTAGCTAACAAATGTGTTTCAAAATATGTGGAAGGCTCTTGAAATCTATTGTTTTACAGTGTCAAAATAATTTTTGCCCAAGACACTGGGATTTTTGCATTTGCATTCAATTTATATCCATATTATTTCACTCTCTAGAGAATTTTCTTTCTCTCTAACAGTATTCCTTTTTGGATGATTAATAGTAATAGCACTCTGCTCCTAGGCTGATCTCTATCCAGAATTCCTCTTGGGGTATATCTGCAATCACATTGCTATAATAATTTTTTTTTATTAGTGTGCTAGTACTTGATCTTGTTCTATGAGTCTGACTCGTGGGTAAAAAATAATTTTCAAAAACAAGGATAAGCGTTTTGCAACAAAACATAGATCATGAATATGACTTGGATGAATTATAACCTTAAAAAAATGAAAAAAAAACTACAATAAAGCAGAGATTTGAAGTTTTTTGTGGTCTTATTTTTATCTTTTACTTGACATGCAAAGTCAAGTACAACTGATCACAAGACTACAACTTTGTGATAGATGGCAAAAATATGGAAACTTAAGTATTATTCAGGTTCTACAAATAATATACCTACTAAAATAAACTAAATATTTGAGACTTATTTCTTTTACAGTAAGTGTCCACTTTTGCATTTTTACATATATGTATTTACATATTATGTACATATCTACATTAATGAATATGTAAATACACATTATTGAATAAATACTTATATATAAATATGTATATGTGTTTATGTGTATATATATGTGTGTATATATATACATATATATATATATATCCAGAGAGTGAGAGAGAGCAATAAGGGCTCCTGACATAAGGGATTCCATCTTTATTCCTCTCCTAGCCTTTTAGCATCACTTTATCACTGTATCACTGTCATACTGTTGTTCATTCATTTGCCTGAGCAGGCACCAGTAACATCTCTATTGTGATACTTGTTACTGTTTTGGCATATCAAATTTGCCATGGAGAGCTTGCCAAGCTGCACCATGTGGGATGGATACTCTCGGTAGCTTGCTGGGCTCTCCGAGAGGGGCAGAGGAACCTGGATTGTCCACGTGCAAAGCAAATGCCCTACCCACTGTGCTATCACTACAGTCCTTTGTGTTAACTAAAAATAAAATGTTTCACACATTAATCTGGACTTTTTACTCTGAAGGATAGAACTCATTTAAAAAATATTAATGCACTCAAAGTCATTGACAAAAGTTTAGCCCTTTCAGACTAAATTCAGTGAGCTTTGTTTTTTATTGTGTGGGGAGATGATAGGGAGAAGGGGCACATTTGGGGCTGTACTTTAGGGCTTATTTCTGACTCTACTTACGGTGCCACCCTGAGAACGCAGGTCAGCAACTTGTAAGGCAAATCCTTTATCCTCTCTTTACCAAAGTTTTAAATTCACAAAATTAGGAATCCTATGCACACTTCAATTACTTGAGTTTCTTTCAATGCTCAGTATATTCTTCTGCTTGAGCATTTTTTTTTGCAAAACATCAAAACTGCATCAGTTATTGGTTTTGACTCTCAAATTTCTCTTCATGACCTAAAATTTAATCTATATAATTTCTTCTGTTGGGGACAATGTATTCTCTGATAATTTATTAATACTTGAAAATTTAAGAGTAAACACTCATGTTTCTCTTAAGTGCTTAACTTTCCAGTTTCTAAATTATAAACTGATCAGTGGGGAACAGGCAAGAATGAAATAATGACTATTTTACACTTGAAGGAGCTTTAAAAATATTGGTTTTTGATATGTATTTTATGGCTTGCTCCTCTTGGTCCTTCAATAAGGAAAAAGGATTCCCCAAAAAGCATTAACAAGTACAACCCATAAACAAACTGTTTAGCTCCAGGAATCACCACCACCAATCAGGATTGTCCCCCATAATTTCAAGCCAATTGCTTTCCAAGACTGTAAGCCAGTTTAAACATTAATCAGATTATTTAGCATCTGTGACTTGCTTCGCTGATCAGAGTTCCTATAGCCCTTTACCTATTGTATTCATTGTCTTAGGAGGGTGTGATTTTTGCCTTTATAAACTCATTCCTGATTGTCTTCAGGGTCCCAAATTCTTTGGGACACTTAGTCTACTTACAATCTCTGGCTTCTGTAATGAAAGCTCCCTCTCCATACTCTCTGAATGTTTATACTCTCTGAGTGTTGCTCGTCTGTGCAAATGTGTGCTCTCTGTCTCTTCCTCCCTCCCTCCCTCTCTCCCTCTCCCTCTCTCTCTCTCTCAGCATGTGTACCTTTTCATATATCTAATAGATTTATTTATCCATATATACTATTTATATGAAGCAATGAATGCTTGCTTAATGAAATCAATCATCTAAAGCCTCTGCTGACAAAGATCAAAGGAAGATTTGTTTTTCTTTGTTTTTTAGGCTTTTTCCCAAAGGAAACTAAATACTTCACACTTATATGAGGACTTTTTTCAAACCTCTCAAGACTGTTTCCAAAACTAGCTTTATATTGTAGCTGTTGAAAATAAAAAAATGAGTCATCTTAACAGAAAAGTGGTTTACCATTGAAAGACACTGCTTAATACAATCTGTTCTTACTATCTTGTTTACTACACTAAAATTATGCACTCTTCCTCTTCATAAAGTTTTTGTTTCAGTGTCTGTTTCTCTGCAAATAACTTAAAAATGGATATTAGTAAACCATTTTTGACAGTCTATGTCTAGTAATGTTAAATATAATTTCACTCAGCAACATTTAAGTACTTCATCTAAATCTTCATTAGGTAGTAGGCGAAATTTCTATAGAGCCAACGCACAATAATAGTACATCAAAACTTAAATGAGAGAGTATTAATACATTAACTTAGACATGATGTTGATATCACTGTATCATCAATTTGCTCAAGTGGGCCCAGTAACGTCTCCATTCATCCTAGCCCTGAGATTTTAGCAGCCTCTCTTTACTGGTCCTTCCAAACAATGCCTCTTTACAGCTCATTACAGGCTCTTCAGGGTCAGGGGAATAAGACCCATCATTGTTACTGTATTTAGCATATGAATATGCCACAAGGGGAGCTTGCCAGGCTCTCCCCCAACCCCCAGGGGCAGGGGAGGGACAGTAAACTCTTGGTAGCTTGCCACTTTCTCCAAGAAGTAGAACTAAGCTATCAGATGAGCAGTCCCGTGCTTCCGGAAGCTTGGTTTTATAGTCTTTGGATGTTGGCCTTTGATAGAATTGCATGGTGCCGGGGGCGTTTCTGAGTGTGACTGTCTAGCTACTGGAAATTGGGGAATCTGGGTGAAAAAGGCCCAGTCTTGATCCAAGCAGCCTTGGAGATCTTGGTCCTGGGTCCCGAACACTGTGAGAAGAATAAACATTTATTTTAAAATGTAAAAAAAAAAAAAAAAAAAAAAAACCTCTGGCCAGAGAGACATTATAAGAGATAAGGCAATTATCTTGTGCATGGCTGCTTCAACCAATCCTAGTTTTTTCAATACAATGTGTCTGGTTCCCTGAGCACTGCCAAGAAGTAACACTTTAACATATGTCCGGGAGTTGTCCCTGAGCACTGCTGGGTATGACTCACCCCTCCTGAAATAATTTTAGAATATTATCTCATTTTATCTCTCCCATATGTTCTATAAAACAACCAGGCCGTAAGTTTTAGAACAAGCTACACTATGGAGATTTGTATCATTTTTATTAAAGAGAAAAAATGTATAGATTATGTGAGATAGATCATGTATATATACATACACATATGTATAATTTATGTATATGTTTGTATATTTATGCACATTAACATGTGTGTATATATGTGTGTATATGTATATATATGTATATATGTGTGTGTATATATACACACCTCAGTAGTGGTGAGACAACTTTATTTTACAATATCTCTATCTGTTTTTCTTTGTCCTCAATTCTGGGCACAGGTATTCAAAATAAGTGATGCAGTTTGCTCAACAGAAATCTATAGTCAGCAACCTCATATCTATTTCTATTTTGCAGAATTGGGCAACAGAATCTTGCTTAAAAAGAAAAAAATTTAAAAAAAGAAAAGAAAAAGGACACTGTGATTTGCCTACCTTTTAATTTACATTAGATTCACTAAAATGACATGTAAAAATACTCATCCAAATGTATTAGGAAGACTAAGAAAATAATATGGTTTCTTTTCTTAGGAGGATATCTTGCAATTAATTCATTCTTCCTTGAAGAGCACACTCTTTCTCCTACTACTATATATTTTATATATTTAATGTTAAATGACAGTTTGAACTTTTTGTAGTAGTAATGGGACATTCACGGGAGAGCCTGGCAAGCTACCAGTGACACATTCAATATGCCAAAAACAGTAACAACAACATGCTCTTTGTGTTCCTGGAGTGTGCAGATCCCATTGGGCTACACTAGCACATGACAGGAACAAATGGAGACGTTACTGGCACCTGCTCAAGCAAATCAATGAACAATGGGATGACAGTGATACAGTGAATGTTAAGTGACAGCAACAGATTCTATGTATTTTGAAATATTTAATGGAATATTAATTTAGGGAGGCCTGATTAACTTTTAAGATCTGACTATATATATATGAAATTATTATTAAGCATATATTATTTCCCTCATAGATTTTCAAATAAAGTCTTCTGATCTGTATTTATTTATTTATTTATTTATTTATTTATTTATTTGTTATGGCGTCACACTTGTCAATGCTTGGGAGTTACTTCTGCCTGTGAACTCAGGAATTACTCTCCCGGGCCCTCAGGGGACCATGTGATATGTCAGGGATTAAACCTGGGTTGGCCTTACACAAGGCAACTGCCTATCAGCTGTACTCTCCCTCTGGCCTCTGACCTGCCATGATTTAACATTGCCCACCGAACAGGGTGAAGGGATCCACACTGCTCCTACCTCTCTATCCACTGGACACCAAGTTGTTTAACAATTGATGTATATTTCCATTTTAGAAACTGAAATGGAATTTAGAAATTTAGAAACAGTATCTAAATGATATGCATATTTATAATTTAGAAACAGTATCTAAAATATGCATAATGTTTGTGCTAATAGAGCTTAAATATTCCAGACAAAATGGTCTGGAACATGTAATTAAAATAAAAGTTCGAATATGTAATTAAAAGAAATCACAGTTTTGAAATTAGATACTAGGAATGCATATAATTTATATATCATACACATTATCTTATTTATTTATAATATTTATGTACCACATTTTATTTTTATATTAGAGATTTATTATGTATACATAAAAAATTCCAAGGCAGTGGGTGTAGGAAAAACATCTTATTTCTTAAAATTATTATGACATTTCTTGAAAGGAAGTGACATTACAATTGAGAAGTGAAGTAAAAGTTATTTAGGTGATTGGACAAAGCAATTTGCAAGTTGAGTAATAGTATCTGTGGCAAAAATAAAGGAAAAAGTCAAGCATTAACTTATCTCATGAGCGTATGACTACAACTATGTTATGTAGGGTATAAGGCAAAATTACCTGGACAAAATGATGAGTGCTGGGTTCCAGGAGAAAAAAAAGAATGAATGAATGAGAAATTAGAAAATGGAGTATTTTTAGAGCAGTAATTTGTTTCTTTTGATACAATAATAGTGGATACAGATCAATATGTGTTTGTTCAAACACATCTTCATCATGTCTTTTCCTTCCCTTTCCAGTATTATGAAAATATGTATATATATTTATATGTGAATGTATAGATACAAATATGTGTAATTTAGTGAAATTATGCAGTATTTACATCTATATGAAAACTTAGTGTTACATAAAAAATGTTTGATTTCAGTCTCTATGAAGAAGTAACAGGTTTTTACAGGAAATACGGTTTTTCTATACTGTTTGATTTTTGTCTGTATTTTTGTATTCTATTTCCATTGAATGATTCTTAACATCATTTTGTGACTCAGGCTCTCAGGTTTTCCAATTCAAGTTCCTATATTCTAGGTTATGTTTTTCAAGGCACCAGTCTCATGATACATTACAAGCACACACACACACACACACACACACACACACACACAAAGACTTTTTTTCTTCAATTCTCTGTCCTTTCCTGGCTTCAGGGACTCTATTTTTTTTTTTTAAACCCAAGGTTGCAGCTAGGGTGTGTGTGAAGCTGATTAGTGGCCTAGGAACTTAGGTGGTCAAAAAGGACACAGAATTCACTCTCACATTCTCTGATATATTCCCTTTGGTATTTTCAATGTGTGTGCTTTAATGCTAGGTGATATCCTCGACTATTTTAAATTTTAGTGAAGTCATATGTTTTAAAGAATCTCTCATATATATATATGTATGTATGTATATATATATATATATATATATATTTCTCACCATACCCCAGTCCCATAACTTTATTTCCCTAAATTTGTGAGACAGGATTCTCATAATTTTTTCTAATATCTCATCTAATCTTTGATAGTTCGCCTCAGTATAACAGTCAGAGTACTGGCAATAAAGAAAAGAAAAAATAAGAAAGTTCAGATATCACTGTTCTCTGCATGTTAAAAACATAGGAACCCATTTTAAATAAAGAGTCCAGAAATATTAATCTTGCAATTTCTAATTCTTTGGTTCATGTCTTCTTCTCCAACATTATGTCCTGCCATCAGTACTATTTTCCCTCTCCCTTTGTCGTATGATAATTTTATATGTACAGGCCATAATGCTTTTAAAGTTCAAATCTCATCAAACGAGGGTAAAGAGTAAGTAATGTTCTGCAATGAATTATCAGGCAGCTTACTCCTCTTTGTACGTTACTCAATGCTGTTTCCATTTCAGGATGCTTTCTTTCCAATCCTCTTCTCTTTTAAGCCAGATATTTTATTCTCTACACTACTTGAATGATTATTCCTCTAGAAAACGTTTTTCAGCAATTCTTCAGTCTTTAAATTACTCTTCATTTCACATGGAATCCATGTTTGGCCAATCTCAGTTTGGTCCCTGGCACTTCATATCCTGGTTCCAGGACAGCTCCTGAACACCAGTGGGTGTGGCTTAGCTCCATACCACCCCTCATTGAGAAATACATAGAAATTACACATCACTTTGAGGAGTTTACTAAAATAGATATGTGAATTGTGTTGGATAACATTGGGTTGTCCTTGATCCTCCCACAGGGAGCTTAAGTTTATTGAGTTACTCCCACAACAGTGCCCGTGAGGCACACCCAATTCCATCAAGCACTAATACTCCTGTATTGCTCTTCTCTTTGCTTTATGTCATTTGCATGGTTTAGCAATGTCCTTTTTGTATAGACACAGAAAGACAGTTGATGCTATGCTTTTGTAACATGGGAGTTTATTGACTCTGAAATAATGATTACTCCTGGGCATCTGTCATATTTCCCTGACTTAAACCTCAGTTGTCTTTACTTCCTAACACCCCCAAAAGGAAGGTCCCGGCGAGAGACAAGGATGGACTTGTAAATTCATCCCTTCATCCTTACAGGTAGCTGTAAGCTACCCTGGCATTGGACAGGGATGAGCTAAGTGCCATAAAAAATATGATAAATTAAGAGTACGGTCACGGACAAACTCTGATATGACCAAAAAAGTAGTAACTGAATAAGGACCCCCATGGGGTTAGGAAAGAATAATCTGGCCTGAGGATTATAGTCTGGGATATATAGTGAGGTGTCCTCAGGAAAGGCTAAATTTTTTTTCTTTAAATTTTTTATTAGTGAATCACCATGAAATAAAGTTCACTTCCACACTTTCATGCTTGCATTTCAGTCATACAATGATCCGAGTACCCATCTCTCCACCAGTGCCCATTTTCCACCACGAATGGTCCCAGCATCCCTCCCACCCTGTTCCCTCCACCCCACCCTGCCTCTATGGCAGGACATTCCATTTTGCTTTTTCTCTCCTTTGGGGTGTTGTCCTTTGCTATAGAGGTATTAAGTAGGTATTATGTTCAGTCTATATTCTATTTTCAGCCCGTATCTCCCATCCGTAGTGGGCCCACCTACCACTCACTGCTTGGTGGTCCCTTCTCTATCTGAGCTTATTTTTCCCTCAGCACATGAGGCCAGCTTCCAAGCTGTGGAGTAATCCTCCTGGTACTTATGTCTACTATTCTACTATTCTTGGGTGTTAGTCTCCCATTCTGTTACTTTATATTCCACAAATGAGTGCTGTCCTTCTATGTCAGTCCCTCTCTTTCTGACTCATTTCACTTAACATGATACTTGCCCTTTTGGTCCACCTATATGCAAATTTCATGACTTCATCTTTTCTAACAGTGCATAGTGTTCCATTGTGTAGATGTGCCAGTTTCTTCAACCAGTCATCTGTTCTCGGGCAGTCGTTTTTTTTTTCTAGATTCTGGCTATTATAAATAGTGCTGCAATGAACATATAGGTGCAGATGTCACTTTTACTATACTATGCACAAAAGTCAGATCAAAATGGATTAAAGACCTCAACAGAAGACCAGAATCCATCAGGTACATTGAAGACAAGGTCGACAAAACCCTCCACAACATTGAAGCTACAGGTATCTTCAAAGATGACTCACCACTGACCAGGCAAGTGTAAACAGAGATAAATAAATGGGACTACCTTAAACTGAGAAGTTTCTGCACCTCAAAAGATATAGTGACCATAGTCCCTTCTCTGTCCCAACTCTCCCAACACTTGAGGCAAGCTTCCAACCCTGCACCAATCCTCCTGGCCCTTGTTTCTACTGTCCTTGTGTATTAGTCTCATATTATGTTTTATTTATCCCACAAAAGATAGATGCATAATTCCAAGATAAATAATAAATTTCAAAAAACAAACAAACAAACAAAAAACATGTAGTGACCTGAATACAAAGACAGTCTACAGAATGGGAAAGTATATTGACCCAATACCCATCTGATAAGGGATTGATCAAGGCACTGTTGAACTCCACAAGAAAAAAACATCCAACCCCATCAGAAAATGGGGTTATGAAATGAACAGAAACTTTCTCAAAGAAGAAATCTGAATGACTAAAAGAGACATGAAAAAATGCTCCTCATCACTAATCATCAGGGAGATGCAGATCATAACAGCAATTCGATACATCTCACACCACAGAGACTGGCCCACAACCAAAAGAGCAAAAGTGACCTGTGTTGGCGTGGAAGTGGGGTGAAAGGGACTCTCCTTCACTGCTGGTGGGAATGCCGACTGGCTCAGGCCTTTTGGAAAACAGTATGGACGATTCCCAAAATATTAGAAATTGAGCTCTCATTTGACCCAGCAATACCTCTTCTGGCAATATATTCTGGAGAGGCAAAAAAACAAAAAGGCTTCTCTTTTAAGTTTAAGGTTAATGTATCTCTTACTGTGTTCATACAAAATGACTAGAAATATTATAAGTAATTTTACTATGATTGCTTAAATAGATTGCTAGCTGGGAAAAAAGAGAAAGCAATATCCTAGATGGAATTCTGCCCTTGAGCAGATATAATAATCTGGAGTGCTAAACCCTCAGATAAGATTTTGTCCTTCCGTTTTCTGATGGAAGTCTCCTAGAACTTCCCTTGAAGAAGTGACTTTACCTCTGTTTGTTGTTATGACAATGTTCAACCCCATCTATGTTGAACATTGTCATAATGTACATCTATGTATACCCCAGCCCTTCATTATTTCTACGTAACTATGCTATAAGTTGGAATTAAAAAAAAGTTAAGGACAAGGGAAGACAGGACTCTGACAACTAGGACTATTACTATGATGGGGAAAGAGGAGAAATTACTATGCTCTAACGGGAGAGATTGAACTATATTGGGGAGGAAAGAATAAATGGTCTCCGGACTAGCCTGGGCCCTGTTTCTCTGTTCCTCCGGTTCTTCGTCCATCTGTTGGCTGTGTGTGGGGTACGGGAATGGTTCTCGACCACCAAACGCTTGAGTCCCATGCACCCATGCTCTTTTTGAAACTCAAAATGCTCTTGCATATTTTCAATTTTCTATTAAAGCAGCCTATCAGATAGACTTAATGTAAAATTACATATAAATGGCATTAAAGCAAGAAGAAACAAAAATATCAATACAACAAATGTGGAAATTTAACATCACAACAGGATTCTGATTTCAACTTAAACACCAATATATTCTGAAATGAGTAAAATAATGTATGATTTTGCGTTAACAAGAATGCTTATATTTGAGATAAAAATAAGAAAATTTTTAGTATCTTTATCACATACAAATTTCAAAATGCTGACAATGTACTTATAGCAATTTTATGCTGCTCTTAAAATAAACAGTATTACATATCTTTTGAGAATTTCACATCTTGATTGACTAATGAATAGGTATTGTGACAGCATCAATGATTAGCATATCTAGGAATCAAATGTAAGGTGACTACAGATAAGGTAATTTTAATTTTAATTATCTGTTTTAACATGCATATCCATGCACAATAAAAACTGGTTATTTTAGAGGTACACACAGCATTTCTGTTAAAAGCAAAAGGTAATCCACCATTATAATTCTAAAAGAATAAGAGATAACAAAAAGATACAAAATTTTGCAAATGGTTAAAAAAAAACTGTTGGGGGCCTAAGAGACAGTATAATAGGTGGGGCTCTTGCCTTGCACATGGCCAACACAGGTTCCATGTCCTGCTTTCCATAGGGTCCCCTGAGTACCATCATGAGTAACTACTGTGTTCAGAGCCAGGAATTAATCCTGGGCACTGATTCCTATATGCTTTTACCCAGATTTATCAAGTATTTATCTAATTTGCTCTTTCTTACATATATACATATAATACTGTGTATATGGCATATATGTGTGTGTATATATACATATACACATACACACAAACATATATGTATGTATATATATATATACTGGAATGAGATGTATACTAAGAAAATAATGATGAGAAATATGATGAAAGTGAAAATGGCTCTTTAATTTCAGAGTTAAGTTTGAAGACCAATCAAAAGAAACTTACTGACTTGCATATATATGCATATATATATATATGTGTGTGTATATATATATATCTCGGAGAGCACCGCAAGCTACCGAGAGTATCCCTCCGACACGTCAGAACCTGGCAAGCCTAAAACAGTAACAATAACAGGCCTCATTCCCCTAACTCTGAAAGAGCCTCCAATCATTGCGAAAGATGAGTAAGGAGAGGCTGCTAAAAATCTCAGGGCTGGGGCAAATAGAGATGTTACTAGCACCCGCTGGAGTGGCAGTGATACAGTGATGTATATATGTTGTATATATATATATATGTATATATATATTTATATATAGTGGTTTCTTTAACATAATTTTCCTTGAGTTAATATGTATTTGCGCATACTATATTGTGATCCTTTAAATATATAATATACAATGAATCATTCTAACCATTTTATGAGTAGCACTGTAGCACTGTTATCCCATTTTTCATAGATATCCTTTAGTGGGCACCAGTAACATCTCCATTGTGAGACTTGTTACTGTTTTTGGCATATTGAATACGCCACAGGGAGCTTGCCAGACTATGCCATGTGGGTGGGATAATCTTGGTAGCTTACTGGGCTCTCCAATAAGGGCGGAGGAATCAAACCCGGGTCAGCTGCATGCAAGGCAAATACCCTACCCTCTGTGCTATTGCTCCATCCCTGTATTTTACGACTATATATTGTAAGTACAGTAAAAAATCCACCTATTTTACTGACTGGGTGGGGTTCTCAGTGTTTGGTAGCAGGGTTGGGAGGCTCTAACTGTAATATTCAACGTGGCATTGCTGTTTGTGAAACTAGAAGAGCCAGCCAGACCACATAATCCCAGGTTTCAGATTTATGAGCCAGAGAGATAACATAGCAGGTAGGGCACTTGCCTTGCAAACTGCTGATCTAGGTTCATTCTCTGGCACCAGATCTGGCCTCTGGAGCCCTATCTGATAAATAAACATTAAACATTGGGCCAAGAGTGATTCCTAAGCACAGCCAGGTGCGGCCACAAGGAAGAAAAAGAGGTCTAAGCCATATGAGTCTTGCAGTTACTGCCTGGCACTGCAGCTATCTCCCTGGACAAATTACCAGCATGTCTTTAAAGAAGATACAGTTGTCTTTTCAACAACTGTATAGCATTTTTCTGTTTTTTTTTTTAAATGATATCCTTCAAAAACACAGTTCAAAAAATTCAGCTGGCCATGTTTATTTTTACTATTTATTTTTATTAAGTTTAAATATTCTTGCTTATCCGTATTATTCTTTGTTTAGTAATGAACCATTTGCAAAATTACAGGTACTGCATATTCTATTTTGATTTTTCATGAAGTACATATTTACAAAAACTATGGACTTTTTTGGGCTGGAGCAATAGCACAGCCTTGCACCCAGGATTGATTCCTCCACCCCTCTCGGAGAGCCCACAAGCTACCGAGATTATCTTGCCCGCACGCAAGAGCTTGGCAAGCTACCCGTGGTGTATTTGATATGCCAAAAACAGTAACAAGTCTCACAATGAAGATATTACTGGTGCCGGCTCGAGCAAATTGATGAACAAGGGGATGGCAGTAACAGTGCTACAGTGCTATGGACTATTTTTTATTGCTCAGTTCTTATAAGTTTGAAGGGTCATCATCATCATCATCATCATCATCATCGTCATCATCATCATCCCATTGATCATCGATTTTCTCGAGCCGTCTCAGTAACATCTCTATTTGTCCTAGTCCTGAGATTTTGAAGGGTATGTAAAGTTTATTTTCTGCAAAGTATAGCTTTTGCTTGTTTATTATTATTTGCAAATAGATAAATAGGCCCAGAGATCTAAACTAAATACAGACAGGCCTTAGTCATATAGCAGAATAAGCACCAACATCTTAAATTATGAGTCTTCAGTACTTTCTTAGGGAAAAGCCTTAATAAATATTGCTCAATATCTTGCAATGTTGAAAATTATTTTATTTTCACTGGATTTAGATAATTCAAATGTCATTCATTAATTCCCCAACATTCTCTTGTAATCATCTCTCTACTTGGCTTTTGCTTCAGCTCTCTCACTTTCTTTTTCCCTTTTCCATGCTAAGATGTGATGTTCTATTTGCTTTTCTTTAATTTATTTTCACAGGAAGACTGCTTTTGGCAGCCAGCCAAACTTTACTTTCTGCAAGGGAAACAAGTGCAGTTTGTTATGTGCAAAGTTGCTGTTTTCAGTTCTTGGAAAAGTCAAACAGAGAGTGTATTCAGCCAGCATTTTTTCCACCTCATTTAGATGGAGATGTTCCTTCCTCAGATTGCCTGCCGAAAATGACTCTAAGCAAACTCAGCCTCTGGTACTCAAATGGACATTGAACATTGTGACTGAATCATACTTTCAAGTTCAGACATGTACCAATTTATTCTGTTGACTTTTTGCCATCCTTTCTCAATTTTGAAAGTACAATCAAGGACAGTTACATAATTTGAAATAAATTGTGACATTATATTGTCATAAAATATGTTCAAACAACCTAATGTTTAATTTAAACAATTTTTATAGAATGTAGGTAAACATTGTTAACAAATTACTATTCAGAAAATATAAATTATAGTTGCTAATGCTTTGATTTCATTTGTAATGTGATAAAAAGGGCAGAGATATTTCTGTTCTTTAAGCGCTTTGTTTTAAATACAATTAAACATGTTACAACTTATTCAATGAAGAAAAGCTGTAACAAAATAATGACAGGAGTGATTTAAAAAAATCATAAAACCTGGGATGTATCTTTAAATAATTTTCCTTAATATATAAAAAGTAATGTATTGAACACATTGATAATTTGACGAATAATAAATTTTGAGTTCCTTCCTACTACCTTGGGCCTGCAGAGGACGCTTCCTGAAAAAAGTTTTATTAAAAGTAAATTTGAACTTAAGTTCTCAGGTCTTCTGATGATGAAAAATAAACTATTTGTTTTATTCTATATTCCTTTAATATGGCATATATCATATTTCCTAGAGATTTATAAAGTGCTGTTTTATACATATGCACAAAGTTGATTTTCTCTCACTGTCATTGTCACTGTCATCCCCTTGCTCATTGATTTGCTCGAGCGAGCACTAGTAACATCTCCATGTGAGACTTGTTACTGTTTTGGGCATATTGAATTATGACACGGGTAGCTTGCCAGGCTCTGCCATGCAGGTGAGATACTCTTAGTAGCTTGCCAGCTCTCCGAGAGGGTCGGAGGAATTGAACCCGGGTTGGCTGCATGCAAGGCAAGTACCCTATCCTCTGTGCTATTGCTCCAGCCCTGATTTTCTATATTAATCTAAATCTATAATTGTAGTAATTTTAATGTTGTATTAGAAAAGTCTTACTTTATGTGTAAATTAGTTGCATTAAAGTCATGGATATTGTCATCAATAGGATTTGCTTTCTGGAAACCTAAGGCTCAAATTTATTCAGAATGTTAACTTATCTTTGAGCATAAGTGAGCTACAATTGAAAATGTAATCCCTAATTCAATTTTCACATGGGTGTTTTGGACTCAAAAGTATTTCCTAGCTGAAGTTTATAAGCACCTTGAGAGGATTTGGAAATGAAACCAAAGTCAAGTGCTAATACTTTTGAAAATGAACACCGTATTTCAATAATTAACTTGATTGTTATATATACACAGAAAATTATATATACACAGAAAGTCTTCAGAGCCTTAGAAACTTAAAAAACTGTGAATAAAATCAAATTGACACAAGAGTGGGATATTGATATCATTCTCATTTTTAAACACTTAAATCTTACTATTTTCCTCTACACCTCAGTTTTTCTTAAATTTTTCACTCCGTTATTAAAATTAGTTGGTGCCAAAATTTAAGATTTATTTTAATTTGGTGTCAGGATACTAAAAGTAATTTGCCTTTATAACCTAATTAGGTATATGCCACTACATGAATTGGGCTCTAGAGTATCACATTCAACTGACATTAGCCAGAAGGAGAATGAGAGATACAGAATTATCTCTCACGTTTGGAATACAGCAGGGATATAACAAATGCCAAAAGCAACAGGACTTAAGAAATTGTATATATAATTCAGCAGGCCATGAGAGTGTGATTTTGAGTAAGGGTGTGTTGAGGGGTTGGGTGGGGAAGCAGATGTTGGGAGATCATATGCAATGTTTTTACTAATACTAAGTTAATATTGCTGTGTTCAGAATCCAGATGTGAATCCAGATGTTTCTGCTTCAGTGATACAGTCTCTCTTCTATTCTTCATTAGAGATAAAATTGATATTTTAAATATTTTCAAGAATTCCATTTTGAGGGGCTGGAGTGATAGCACAGCGGGTAGGGCTTTTGCCTTGCACTCGGCCAACCCGGGTTTGATTCCCAGCATCCCATATGGTCCCCTGAGCAGTGCCAGGGGTAATTCCTGAGTGCAGAGCTAAGAGTGACCTCTGTGCATCACAGGGTGTGATCCAAAAAGAAAAAAAAAATTCCATTTTGAGCCTAGTATTGTATTATATTTTAGGAATTGAATATAAAATAGAGGGATCTTTTTTCATAGTTTGAATAATAGTCAACTCCCCATGCATATTATGGTTAAAATTTCCACCATTGTTGTATTTAAAGAATTAAGTAGATGTTTGGTCAGAACCCTTTATCCTATGAAGTAATTTTAGGCTTTCAGTCATAAATAAACTTTGAAATAAAGAATTATATAGAATGTCAGGCAAACATGTATTGGTGTTTGTACCTAAGAAACTATTTCAGAGGTTTATTTACATCTGAAATGCTAAGATATTTCTTTCTAAATACAAAAGTTATTTTGTATTTGGATTTTTCCTACTGTTTTATAAAATTATTATCCATTTATATAATACAATATCCCAAATACAGTAACAGATATATTCATTCATCTCAGAGAGCCTGGCAAGCTACTGAGAGTATCCCACCCGCACAGCAGAGCCTGGCAAAGTGTCCATGGCGTATTCAATATACCAAAAACAGTAACAATAGGTCTCATTCCCTTGACCCTGAAAGAGCTTCTAATCTTTGGGAAAGATGAGGAAGAAGAGGTTACTAAAATCTCAGGGTTGAGTATAATAGTTACTGGTGCCTGCTCAAATAAATCAATGAACAATGGAATGACAGTGATACAGTGATATAACATAATAACTGTGAATTTATATATCTTTATGTTAATATAAATTAATATTTTCAAATAAAATTCATTTATATAACCATAATTTTACATATAATATATATTTTTATTAAAAATTATCTTTGGATAATATCATCCTATTTTAGTTAATTATCTAGTTTTGTCTTGCATTTCGTTGTATAACAATTCTCAATATATGGCCTCAAACTTCTATTACTATCTATAATTAGACCATATCCCCTGACATCTGACCCTTTCTCAAAGCAAGGGGATATTTAAGCTCTTTGCTGTGATGTTTATCATATCATGTCTTTTTATGTTAAGCTTCAATTACTACTTCCAATTTCTTGCTATATTTTCTGATTTAGTGACTCATTTTTCTAAGTATCCAAGGATCTCTTTTTCAAGTTTTTCTGTGTAATTTGACTAGCTTTTCTGAATTTCTTTCACTTACCAATTGAATATTATCCGAAAAGGAAATGATAAACTTCCATGTCTATGAGTCAAACATATATTTGTGCTAGTTTCAATCTGTTTATGTGGCTACATCAAATCCCTTGAACAACATATTATTTTACAGCATATTTGCTGCTATAGCTTTGTTTGGTTTAAGTTTGTTGTTCTGGTTGGTTTGGTTTCTTTTAAACTTTTCTGGCTTCTCTTTGCATATGATCATATTTGCGATGGCTGTGTCTGCAAAGAAAGGGGCAAAATCATCAAACCGTTAGGGTGAAGGGCTTGCTTCATCTGTGTCAACACCAATCAATCCCTTTCTAAATGGAGTCAATGTGTTCACTCTCAGTGTGCTTTAAGTGGTCAGTACCAGTCTGGAGAGGGATAGAATAGAAAGCAAAGTCCATCGTAAATCGTTGTCTTCCTTGCCAGAGTGCTTGCCTATGTGCACCATCTCTGCTCCTCCCTACTCCTCCAATATGCCCTCCTGGGGCCCTGACTTAACTGGCTGTTTTCCGAACTGTGTACCTGCCGTTGTGTTCCTGCCACTAAACTGTCATTACCACCGAACGATGTCACTACTCCTGACAGCAGCTACCGGACATTTCTCTCCACCAAACTATGTACAGTTGCGTGTGAAGTCTTTCCATGCTTCCTCCAGAGCACTGTGGTGTTCTCTGAGGAGAAGGAGGTAAGGCCACTCCGCTTCAACTGCAGTTGTCTCACTGTAATCCTTTAGGATTGACTTACTCCCATTTGAGGGAAGCAAAAAACACAACTAAAAGCCTAAAGTCTAAATTTGCTTTGTGAGTGAGTCATGTCTATAGGTCTATAGTCATGTCTAGAGCATCGCCTTTGCATATTTTTTTTTTCATGTTACAGACACAACTAAGGAAACACTTTTTTTTTTTTTTGGCCACACCCAGTGGAGCTCAGGGCTCACTGCTAGCTTTACACTCAGGGTTTACTCCTGGAGAGGCTGGTACCCTACACGGTGCCAAGGATTGAGCCTGAGTTAACCAGGAGTAAGGCAAGCAACCTGCTCTCTGTGCTATTTTTCAGGCCACAGGAAATACAAAAATCTGAAATATGATACTTGATTTTGGTGGTTAAAAAATTAACATTAACATCTTCGTCTTCATTCTATTCTGTTTTTTTGGATACAATAAGGTATAATTACATTTCATATCAATTTTTAAAAGTTTTATTCAAATAATCAAAGTTATCCAGTAATACAGATATTTACTTATGAGGATAATTTTGCAAGATTTATGTAAACACAATTAACTCATACTATGGAATTTAGTATTTGCCTCATCTTCTTTAAATAAGGGAAACAATTTGAAATAAATTTAAGGTTAGCATGAAATTTAGACTAGACCATAATACCTTCACTTTATTAGCAAAATAAAACAATTTTACTCATTCTTGAGAATGCTACATAATATTTTTATAATTGACAATTAAAATAACTGACAATTAAAATATTGATTAAGAACATAAAAATATTGTAAGAGAATTTTTAAGGTTTACTTTCAAATGTAAATTCATGTATTTAATTTGGTTGAGAATCTCAAGCACATAGTCATAGATTTAGAGTATATGATCCATTCTGTAGTAGCACATCAATTCTGTTTTAGTATAGAAACTACAGCATTTACAAGAATAGGTTGGTTGTACATAAAATTGTTTAAAACAGATCGTACAAATGAGAAGTTCTGGAAACACCTGGAAAATTTTTAGCTTTTACCACTTTTACTTATCAAAAGCATTTTGATTCATGATTCTTCTATATATGTAATGGGAGGTATATTATATTCTTTTCTATATATAAAAATGTGTCACATGAAACACTATTTCAATGACTCAAATTTCACATATTCTAAAGAAGTGTTTATTAACAATCTTATGTGAAGCAGTAAAAGTCCTCCAAAATCACTGGAAAATTGTTATTTTTGTTGACAGTTTTAATGTATCCCAGTTTCATTATGGGCATTAGAAAATGTTTCCTATTACACGTGACCATTTTCTTTCATAAATTGTACACAATTAAAAATATTACATTACAATTTATGATTTCATCAGTTTATATTATTCTATATCAATCATCATTTAAACATGTATCACTGAATTTTTACATGATATTCCTAGTATTAGTCAAATTTTTAAAAAAATGCATTTCACTTTGTGGATAATGAGTGTGTCTATTCAATTCTCATTGATCTATATAACTCAATCCTTGGAACTTAATATAAACTTTTAAAAACTAAGTAATAGAAAATTATTAAGCATATGTGAAAACATATTCCAAAAAATGATTCTAGTAAATTAATTAACAAAATGAATATACTCCCTACTTCACTGATTTTTCCATTCTCTAAAAGATATTGCTGAGACAGTAATAAAGTACTGATGAAGTTTGACTAATAGATAGCAGTAATTTATGCATTCAAATGCCTTATGACCATTAATCCAAATTTAATCTGAAAATAGTCAGGGATATATATTTAAACACATACACATATGTCTATATGTGTATGTACATATATACATACATATATCTTAGAATCAGTAATCAGTTTATATATATATCGGAATCAGTTTAATTTTGAAACTAATCAAAACTAACTATACATATATTATATGTGTAATTTGTAATTATAAAAATATCTCACAAACAAAATGTATTTTATGATTAAATCTAATTATTTACTTGTTAAAGCCAATGACTAATGCCCAAGATGCATTTAATATTTATAAAAGATTAACCTGTAAAAAATTCTAATATTTATAAAACTGAATATATGCTTTTAAATATTCTTAGAAATAATATTAATTGTATTTGAACAGCTTATTGATGAAGATAGAAAATATTTTACTGTATATATATATCTCATAATCTAATTTCATATAAATGCATATATGTGTACTTTGTGCATGTGATTATGTATGAAATTGATTCATTCTCGACAATGCCCTAAGAGAAACATTACTCCTTATTTTAAGAACAGGGAAACTTTATATCCTACAGAAAAGAGCTGTGGTGTGGACCCTGGCTATGCAGCAGCCAGATATGGCGGCTGCTGGGTGTCACCCGGAGGGAGGGACTCCTCCTCTCCTTGGGACTAGGACAGTGATTTTACCAGAGACCAACCACACCTGGAACAATTGAGTTGCAAGCCCAATGTCAGGAAATATTCATTATTAATTAATTAATTTATTGTGAGGGAGATCGGAGTATCCCAAATGGTCCTCTGAAGTTCAAGAGTGCTATAGATTCTCATCCAAGTGGGCCAGGGGTTTAATGCAGTTCCTTGGGCTGTGCCGGTTCAGGGTTGACCTTTGCCACCACAGTGCCTTTGGGCCTCCAGCACTACACCTGATTATGCTAGGGGACTAGGTGGTGCCAGTGGTTAAAGTGCAATTAGCTGCACGCAAAGCATGTACCTTATCCATTGTACAAACTCTCTGGCCTGAGTCAGGTAATCAAAATACTTATTATTGTACTGCTTGTAGTGAAATCATTCCTCTGTTACTACTGTCTATGTGGACACTATTTTTATGATATTGCCAAAAATATAGCAGTGTTTTCAAAAAAAAAAAACAGGGAAACTTTAAGGTCAAAGGCTGTAAATAGGAGATATTTTATAACAAAACTTTTTAATGAGTTCAAATAAGGCTATTGAAATTGATGGATATGGTGATCAAGTCCTTATTTGTCAATTTCATTTCCCTCTTTTTCTATATTTGAGTTAATTTAGAAAGATAAAAGATTCTCTTTTTGGGCCAGAGAAACTTTTCAGTAGATTGGTCATTTGCTTTTCACACAGCTGATTCAGGCTTGATCTCATACTGTTCCTGAGCCCACCGAGAGTGATTCCTGAAGGCAAAGCCAGAGGTGAGCCCTGAGCACTGTGGGGTCGGATCCTCCCCACAAAAAAAAAAAACAAAATAGAAGCAAAAATATTCTGTTGATGTTTCTTAAGTTCCTGTTTAGCATTTTTGCACTAATGTACCAAATTATATATGTCTGGATATTTTTGACTATTCAGTAAACATTCTACATTAATCTTAGAATAATATTAAAAATATTGCTATACATCAATTTAGAACAATATATTCATAACTTATTCAAGTATAATATCAAAAATTAATTGAGGATTTATAACATTATTAGAAGAAAAAATTTCCTACTCTATTTATTTTTTTAGAATTTCTTTTGTATATAAAGTTCAAATTATTTAGTAATAAAAATAGGAATAATATCAGTAAAGTTATCGTAATTTCTGCCTGTCAAAGTGAAATTTTTCCACCTAAATCTAATGTGATCTTTCCCATTCTCCAACACTTTTCTGTAGAATTTAGGTGCACCAAATATTTATAATTTGATTATTACATAAGTATTAATGTATTTGATATACCTAAATTAAAAAAGTGCAGTTTCAATATTTCAATACATATATCAAATGATCTCTCTTTCTCACCAAGCCTCTGCCACCCAGATACAAGGGTCAGAAACATACTTTTCAAGAGAATATTGCACTTCATGTAACTATATGATGGCAGTCAGAATTGATGAAAACAAAACCAGAAAAAATCTCTATTAATCACATGCAGTTTAACTATGATGAATTGTCATTTTAAACTTTTCAATAGCTAGTACAACAATTCTAATGATATTTGTATGTTGCTTAATATCTATTCAAAGAAATGCACAAGAAATTAAACCAGTATGGTCTATAGTGATGAGATAAAATAAACTTTATCATGTCAAAGCAAATAATAAACAAATCCATCAAGTTTTATTATTTTATGGTTAAGCAATAGTTCCTTAGTGACATTTCTATGTATTTAGTAATAAATACAGGGTTTCTGAATATTCAGAATTTTATTTTTTTAAATATATTTCCAAATATATTTTCAGACATGTTAAACCACAGCTGAAAATGTTTAAAGACTACTGTTTACCCTGTAGCTGGGAGTCACTTCTGGATATTCTCATGGGGGAGTATGCAGCATCAGAATCAAATCAAGATTTACTGCATGAGTCACATGAACTTAACATTTATACTATGACTCATTTTGTATTTTTAAAATATAGAGTACTAAATTGGACTGGAGCGATAGTACAGCGGGTAGGGTAGGGCATTTGCCTTGCACGCGTCCAACCCGGGTTCGATTCCTCTGTCCCTCTTGGAGAGTCCAGCAAGCTACCGAGATTATCCCGCTTGCATGGCAAAAACTGGCAAGCTACCCATGGCATATTTGATATGCCAAGAACAGTAACAAGTCTCAAAATGAAGACGTTACTGGTGCCCGCTCGAGTAAATCGATGAACAAGGGAAAGACAGTGCTACGGTGCTACAGAGTACTAAATTAACATTAACCGTTTCTTTTACTCAAGAGAGTTAAAACATTAACTACAGAGTACTAAATTAACATAAACCGTTTCTTAATATCAACCATTTCTTTTTCTCAAGAGAGTTAAAACATTATTTCACTGGTTAAAAAACATGTGTATTAAAGTTTGCTTTATTTTTGTGTTTGTCTTTAGATTACACCTGGCCATGCTCAGGGGCTACTCCCAGATCTGCACTCAGGAATTGTTTCTGACAGTGTACAGTGGACCCCATGGCATGCCAGGGATTAAAGCCAGCAAGGCCAGCTTCGAACAAGTCAAATGCCCTTTACACGATGATCACTCTGAACCCAGTATTAAGATTTTATTGCAAAGTAAAGCACTATTTTAATTTGAACAAAAACAGTCAGAGAATATGTAGAGGAATGTAAAGATATACAGGTGTGCATAAACAGGTATACCAATATTATACATATTGGCATGCACGAGGATATCCAAGTTATAAATGCATGCATGCACACATTTATGTGCATTCATAAATCCACATGCATATGAAACAGATTGGTATGTTTTACAGGATTTATAACCATCACTCACAACCAACACACTTGATGTAAAACATCTTCGACATAGTTTATTCAAAATTTAATTCATTTAGTTTTAGAATTTCACTAATATTTTAATTAAGATGAACAAATCCAAGGTCATCTTGAGTCATCTTTTTTATTTCTTCCCACTTAACACACACTTCATTCGTTCCAGATTTCCTTGCCCTATTCTCACCACCAATTACTTACTTGGTAAAAGTAGTAGAACAAGCTTCTGTGCCTTCTGATGTTTTCTCCTTGAAGACAACAGATATAAATGCTGAAAGTCACTCACTGCCAGTGAAATTTAGAGGAGAGCCACTTATTAGAACCAGCAGGGAAGTGATTCAGTCCATCACAGTTCTGATGACTCTGTCTTTGTTTGGTGAGGAGGGTTTCCATCAAAGTTTGTTGTCTCCATTATCACCGACTTCTTGGTTCAATTCAAAAGTTCACCACCTTATTATAATAAAAATATTAAATAATAATATTAAATAGAACCAAACTACTTAATGTTATAGTAAGTAGATGAAATTTTGAATTATTAAAAAATTTAAAAGATGAATTGAGCACTCAAGTTACCCTGATGATTAAAGTTTAGCATAATAGCTTAAATTGAGGACTGGAGGGAAATTAAATTACTCTATATAGTAGTATAATGTATACAGATTGTTCAAATGTATACACTGTACAACATCAAAAGCAACTCATAAAGGAAATTCTTTAATTTTGGGTAATCATTATGTCACTGCAGGTATATATATATATATATATATATATATATATATATAATTTTATTTTTTATTGAATCACTGTGAGATACAGTTACAAAGTTTTCATATTTGATCCACCACCAAACCCCCACATACCCCCCCTCCCACTCCGCCTCTGCCTGTGTGGCAGACATTTTTCACTTTACTCTTTCCTTACTTTGATTACATTCAATTTTCAACAAGAATCTCACTATCATTATTTGGAGGTTTTCCTCCAACAGTCAGGCATGTTGGATGGCATCAATAGATTGTATGTTTTCATTTTTCAGAAAAGGTCTCTCTGCCTCATTAGCAACTCCCTGGTGTTGCTGGTCAGGTCTAGGGTCCAGATCAACTCCGGCCTGCGTTGCCGGAACGCCCTGATTTTTCTCTGTTGAATGCGGCAAGATGGTGCCAAGGATGGGTTGAGGGCATGACTTCCAGCAGCCCGGGGCACCTGAAGGCTGGGCTGGCACCGCCCCACTCCAGTGCCCCCCACCCGCAGTCTGGAGCTGTCCCAGTCCCGCATTCCGGAGCCGTGTTAGTTGCTGCTCAATGTCGCCGGGGCTCCATCTGGAGAAGGCGTTCCAGCTGTGCCTCCTCCATCTGGCTCCCCGGTGTTGCTGGCCCAGTCTGGGGTCTGGAGCAGACTCCGGAGCAGGTATATTTTAAGAAGGGAATAACTGACATATGCATGTAGGCTGTACATGGGTGGAGTGTGAGGTATGTGAACAACCTCCAACTTCTCCCAATTCTTCTGTAAACCTAAAACTACTCTTTAAATATATCTATTTCTTTTTAATAGAAGCTTAAATAGCTAGAAATATACTTTGACATATAAATGTCTAAAGCAGATATTTGCTTTTCATGCTACAGAAGAGATCATCCATAGAATTTGTTGTGTGATATGGAGAAGGGTAATAATAATCTTGAAAAAATGTCCGTGAAATTAAAAACTCTGTTTTATAATATAGATCAATCTGATGACCTCATTTTAAGCATTGTTAGAGTTTACAGAGATTCCTGACATTTTTTTTTACAAATTTCCATTAATAAACGGTGACAGTAATTTAATTGCTACTGAGTCACATTTTTATAATATTAAGTCTGCTAATTTCATAACTAATATACTTTAAATAAATTCCCCGATACATGCCGGACCACTGACTTTTATTGCTACTGAGATTCTTTATCACTATTTGGAATTCTCCCTAGGATATTTTCTTTTTAAGAAGCAGAGAATCTGTTAAGAAATGTTCTCTCTAATTGGCAACCTCCAAAATACTCACAAAAACTGTTAATTAAAAGCAGTTGAAAATAGTCTGACAGATGCAGCAGGAGTGAATTGAGTGGGAGGGGATCTTAGCAAATAATTTGCTTACATTTTAAGTTTCTTATAATGGAGAAAGTGTACTCTCTCTCTCTCTCTCTCTCTCTCTTTATCTTCCTCCCCTTTTTTTGTAGTTTATGTTTTCTTTCTTCACTCAGTAGCTACTACTGGTGGTGCTTGGGGATTATATGGGATACAGGGGATGGAATTTGGCTCTGCACGTCAGGACACCTGCCCACTGTAATGTCACTGCAGTCCCTCTTTAAATTTGTGTTGTGCCAAATTTTCACATTTGAAAACTGAATCTTGAACAATATACTAAAAAGCATATTGTTTAAGGTGACTATTTTATTGAGTAATACAATTATTACAGCTTGGGTATCTTCAGAGTACAAATTATAAAAGCTGTTTTATTTAAAAAAAGTTATTATAACAGCAATAATAATGTAAACTTACAAATTTGTTAAAAAATTAGTCATCAAGAGTTATTTATTTATTACATAATTATCTCTTCTTAAAAGAAAATAACCATATAATAATTGAAAGGAAATGTCAAAATCCCCCAAGTCTTCTATTTCTGGTTCATATTAAAATCCATGAGATTTTAATTTCCAGCAAAAAACCCAACATTCTTAAGTTATATTTAAGTTTGTAATGTGTAATAAAATATATTCCACCCAGTTTGTTTTTTGGTTTTGGAATTATATCCAGTACTGCTTGGAGGCTCGTCTTGGCATGTGCAGTGATAACTCTTAACTATGTTCAGGAGAACATGCAGTGTCATGGGTCAAATTTGGGTCTTGCATGCATGTGCTGAGCTCATTGCACTAGAATTATTCTAAGAGAATTGTCTATTATATTAAGTAGAATCATGTTTTTTTCTGAGTACATTAGTTTAAAATTTATATCTCCTTTTTGAATATTATATGAATTTATATTGTTGTGGTGGGCACAGACACTCGGTTTCTTGTTCTTAAGCAGTCACAATTCATAGCACGCGACAGGAGAGCAAATGGCTAACTTCAGTTAAATGTAATGTTCAGCAAAAGGAAGGAAGGAGGGAAAAGGAGTGTAGGAAACTCCCAGATTAAGGGAGGAGCACCCTAAGGCAGGATTCTACAGAAAGATTGAAGCCTTCCCCTTTTATATCTTTTCAGTAAAATTAGATTGGTAAACTTTTTAAATTATTATTATGTTTCAAGAATATGGGCCTTTAAAAATGGAGAGAGAAGCTGAGATGATTGTCTTTTGAAGTTCAGTCTCAGTGGGTCAAGGTTATCCAAATATCAGGCAACACTCAGGCCCGTGCTCCCTTCCTCCTTTCATTTTATGTTGGCAATTCTTTCACATAGGGCCATCTCTGTAATCTCTCCCTGACTGTTCCCCTTTTGTCCCTATCAATATGATTCTTCACTGATTATGTCATATCATATCAAAATACATGAAAACATTAAGCCATATCTTCTGGGATTTTCATAATTTGGTTCAATGCCTTGTTATTTAGAACATTGAATAAACTGGAAAAAATAAACGCTGATTCTCGGGCTGGGGCGATACCGGCGCAAGCTCTGGTGAGATTCGACCCGAGTGGCCACACTTTTGTGCAAATACTCTGCTGCTGATCGACCATGATCCAGAGGCCAGCTAGACTACTTTTGGTCACAGGAACCGCTTGCAGCCATGTCTCTAGACTGTAAACTAAGCCATAGTCCCTTGCTGGCCGAGGGGTAAGATCCTTCTTTCTCGGTTCTTTTTTTTTTTTTTAATTTATTTTATTGAATCACCATGTGGAAAGTTACAAAGTTCTCAGCTTTATGTCTCAGTTACACAATGCTCAAACACCCGTCCCTTCACCACTGCCCATATTCCACCACCAATAAAAAAAAAAACAGTATACATCCCACCCCTCACCCCCCAGACTCCCCCCTGCATAACTGATAAATTTCACTTCCTTTTCTCTTTACCTTGATTACATTCCATATTTAAACACAAAACTCACTATTGTTGTTGGAGTTTCAACACAGACTCCCTATTTTTGTTGGAATTTATCCCCCAAGAATACAGCCCTATTGCTAAGGAAATGTTTGATAATTAGTTTTCCACTGATGAGAAAAAAGAGATAAAAAGTCGCGTGGCCACTACTACGGCTGCGCGGTTTACAATTTCTGTATCTTTTTTTTTTTTTGCTTTTTGGGTCACACCCAGCGATGCTCAGGGGTTACTCCTGGATCTGCACTCAGGAATTACTCCTGGCAGTGCTTGGGGGACCATATGGGATGCCGGGGATCAAACCCGGGTCGGCCGCGTGCAAGGCAAACGCCCTACCCGCTGTGCTATCGCTCCGGCCCCGAATTTCTGTATTTTAGTAAATAAGTCCAGGGAGATTTAAATTGGAAATTGAATCATTTCCCTTCCTGGAGCAGCATGGAGCAAAAGCTTAGTTCACAGTCTGGATACATGGTTGCAAGCACTTGCTGGAACCCCAAGTCATATAGCTGGCTCTGGCTCCTGCTCGTTCCGCAGCCACTCGTCTGTGCAAAGGCATGGCCACCCAGGTCGAAGCCCGAGCTCTGGCCCCGGCCCAAGACTGCCCAGGCGTCCCGCTGTTTCAAGTTCAAAGCACATTTTTTTTTCCGCACCACAAAGTTCATACCTGCTCAAAGGACCCATAAAATGTCGGACACCACACCTCCTCTTCCAGGAGGGAAGAGAGACCAAGGAAGAAGGATATTTCCTCCGTTAGCCGGCATGGGGCAAAAGCTTAGTTCACGGTCTGGATACATCCTTTCTCGGTTCTTTTTCTTTTTTCAGGGAGAAGCAGCATGCCGTTTGCCATGTCATGAGGACTATTAAGCAGGTACGAACTTGGCGGCGCAGGAAGGAGGAAAAAAAAAGACTTATGAACTTGAAATATCGGGACACGTGGGCAGTCTCAGGCTGGAGGTGATACCAGCACATGCTCCACCAAGACTCAACCCAAGTGGCCACACTTTTGAGCGGCTGCTCTGCTGCTGATCGACCATGATCCTGAGGCCAGCTAGACTACTTTTGGTCCCAGCAACTGCTTGCAGCCATGACTCTAGACTGTGAACTAAGCCATTTCCCCATGCTGCCCCAGGAAGGGAAATGATGCAATTTCTAACATAAATCTCCCTCGACTTAATTACTAAAATACAGAAATCCTAAGCCTCGTGACCTCGATCGTGGCCACACGATTTCATATCTCGCCATTCTCAGCAATGGAAAACTATTATCAAATGCTTCCTTTTCAGTAGGGCTATTTTTTGGGGGGGAAACTCCAACAACAATAGTTAGTTTTGTGTTTAAATATGGAATGTAATCAAGGTAAAGAGAAAATGAAATGAAATTTATCAGCTACTCAGGTAGGGATGAGGGGTGGAGGGGTGGGAGGTATACTGGGGTTTTTGGTGGTGGAATATGGGCACTGGTGAAGGGACGGTGTTCGAGCATTGTATGACTGAGACATAAGCCTGAGAAATTTGTAACTTTCAATATGGTGATTCAATAAAATGAATAATTTAGAAAAAAAGCTGATTCATATTTACAAAATTTTATCATAGCAATGTGCAAACCAGAATGTTAACATGTGAACTTAAATTTCTTTTGACTAAATTTAAAAGAAAATCATCAAATGAATTAGATATGCATTTTATGATATTCCCCAAAAACCAGCTTATTAAAAATTGCCATTAGGAAAACTCAAACTAAACCACACCATAGAGTAAGCCATCTTAATGACTACAATAAATAAAAGTGTTACTAGAGGTACAGAGAAATGAGAATTCAATCATTTCTAAGTATAAACTGCTGCAAATATCTTAAAAATAATTTAGCATTGTCTCTCAAAGCTGAATATAGCCATGCTTATGAATCACCGGTCAAGCTCTTAGCTGTACATGACTAGAATATTTAAGTGAATATTACCCCTAAACAAGACATGACCAAATTATCAGAAGAAAAAATAAAATAGGGAAAATGAAATAAAGAAATAGATAACTATGAATCTAGTAAGCTGCTAAGTAATAAGAACAAACCACTATGTTGGACACATAACTTTTATAATGTATGGAAAAATATAAATAGTTTAATATGTAGTAGTAACGTTCAACAGGAGAAGATTTTATGTTCGTAAATACCAGAAAAGAAATTACTTTTCTGTAAGGCCTAGTATCTGAGTAAAGGCATAATGAAATTTGCCTTTGTTGACATAAAGCCAGTGTTATTCCTCTACATCTTGCTCTGTGTTAGTGCCTTGAAAGCATTTACTTCTGTAGAAATGCACAAATCTCTAGGAATACAAACTAGGGAGGCAGAAATCTCAAAGCCTTGGAGGCGTGCTTAACGTGAGGGAGCTGGAAGCACGGGGCTTCTGAGCACCACCAGGGGCAATTCATTCCTGAACACTAAACTGAGAGTAGCCACCAACTTCTACTGGGCCTGGTGTTGACTTCCAAGTAGCTAAGCTCAAGAAATTCAGGAATCTGTATATTTATGAATTATATATTCTAGTCTATGAGGCCAACCCAGGTTTGATTCCTCCACCCCTCTCACAGAGCCCACAAGCTATCGAGAGTATCCCACCCCCACGCAGAGCCTGGCAAGCTACCTGTGGTGTGTCATATGCCAAAAATAGCAGCAACAAGTCTCACAATGGATACGGTTACTGGTGCCCTCTGGAGCAAATTGATGAACAACAGGCTGACAGTGCTACAGTGCTACAGTCTATGAGGTTATATTTCAATTCCAATCACTAAAGATAAGCATTAAAAAATATCTCATTAAGAAATAGCTAAATTGAGTTTCCAACTTGAACAATACTCTCATGAATTTGCAAGGAATGTGACATACATAGTTCAATGCAATGTGGGTGGTGTGCAATAGTTTTACTGGAATTAATGTTATATTTTTCCATACACTTATGGCATAATATTGGTACTGGGGAGGTGAACTTGTAGGTCACACTTAGAAAAAAAAAACCCTTTTCCCCTCAGGCTTTAAGCAGTCTTGTTCTCAGGTTTTCTACAGCCCAGCCCCTTGTTGACAGAAACTGTGATGACCATCTTACAGACCAGGGTCAAAAGTTTACAGAAGCCAATCTCTTACACTGAATTACCAGTTTCATTCCCTCGAACTCTGAATGGCCCCTATCCAGTGATAATAATCTGAGGTTCCAATATAAACGTTCTTATTCATCCAGAGTCAAGGATTATCAGGTGCCCCTCAAAGACAAAGGTTTTGTTGTTTCAAAGTTATTTTCAGGTAAATGGGTCCTTTATTAAGAATTACAGTCTAAGACCGGCTCTGTGCATGCTCTCGGGGGTCTACAGCTGTGTCAGGGGACCCTGGGGCGGGTGGCAGCAGCCCGGCGTGGTCGTCTGGCTGCTCGGAGTCGGTGACCCCCATTGGAGCTTTGCGGGGTGGACACGGCCCCCGTGGGAAATCCTCGCCAGGGTGAGGACGGGAGGGAGATGGAGAGATGGGGGCTCGCTCCCCAGCCAGGTACCACCTCCGCGGCGACTGCCAGACCTGCTGGGCGGTGAGGGTCAGGGGCTCCCCCCGCCCCCAAGACCACATCAGAGCAGTTGCGGCAGGAAGGAGGGACCAATACTGATGCCCTGAGGAGTGAAGCCCAGCCTGGTGCCACGAGGAAAGAGCCAGGGCTGGGGCGGACACTAGAAGAGGTGTGGAGGTGTGCGTGTGTGTGAGTGGGAGGGCCGTGAGGACGATTGGGGGGGTGTGGAAGACAAGGGAGCTGGGGACTCAGGAGGATGGAGCTGCCCCCTTTGCCTGATGGTGGATGCCAAGAGAAAGCACTCCCCTAAAACAGAAAAGAGGGGGGTCAAGGAAAGATGCAGTGGAAGCCCACCGTGCCCTCTGGATGGAAACAGCTGCCCGGCCCATCCTTCACCCCGGTGCCCAGAAGAGACCAAGCCAGTGACCGTGGGAGGACCAGGAACTCTTGGGGCAGGCTGAGGTTAGCAATCGGTCACGTGGTCCCCAGGGTGCCCGAGAAGCTGGTGGTTGTGGTTATAGATTCTGCCCCCAAGGACGGGATGCCTAATGGCAGCCTCAAGACAGGTCACACCTGGGAGATGCTTGCCAGCGCTATGGGACCCCCAAGCTGGCTCTCAATTAAGAGGCACAGCTGGCTTCAATTGGGCAAGTGGCACACAGCTGCCCGGGGGCAGTGCTGAGCTGCGGGCAAAGTGGGTAGAGCTGACTCGCAGACTTCAGGAGAGGGGCCCACCTCTGCAGGGAGAAGATGGGGTCAAGCTGGCATGGTCTCGGGGACCAGAGCCCCTTCCCTGGTCAGGGAGGTGATGGGAACACTGCTGCTCAATGTCTGATAAGTTTATTTATGGAAAGGGGTGGGCTTTATGTTTGTTCATCCAAACTGAGACTAGTGGCTTGCAGCTCTAAGAGACAGGTTTCAGTTAAAAAAAAAAAAAAAGGAATTGCAGTGCATAAAGTACACTAGGAGTAGCATCTAAGGGAATGCAGGACAGAGAATTCTGGATGTTCTCCCTCCAGGCAAACCTTAACTTAAACTCTTGAAAAAAATAGAGCTATCTTCCTTCCTTCAATGCAATAGAGATACTTTGTTTCTATTAACAGATACACACTCTCACACATATGTTTATTGTATCACTGTCATTCCAGTGATCATTGCTTTGCTCAAGCAGGTGCCAGTAATGTATCCATTCATCCCAGCCCTGAGATTTTAGCAGCCTCTCCTTACTCATTTTCCTCCAATGATTGGAAGCCTTTTTTCAGGGTCAGGGGAATGGGACCTGTTATTGTTACTGTATTTGGCATATTGAATAGCTGCCGGGAGCTTATCAGGCTCTTCCATGAGGACAGGGTACTCTCGGTAGCTTGCGGAGCTCATATTTCCCTTTATGATGAAGTGTTGCGCGGCAGTGAAGCAGCCGTGTATCCAGGAATATGTTCACTCATGCACCCATGTTAGGGCCTAAAAATTATACATATATGCAGTTTTAAAAATACCAATTTAAAGAAAAATAAAGAAACATAGCAACACTGAAATAAATGGAAATACAAAATTTTCTGGACTGGAGCAATAGCACAGCGGGTAGGTTGTTTGCCTTGCACACAGCCAACACGGGTTTGATTCCCCTGTCTCTTTTGGAGAGCCTGGCAAGCTACCAAGAGTGTCCTGTCCACACGTCAGAGCCTGGCAAGCTGCCCGTGGCATATCTGATATGCCAAGAACAGTGTCAACGGGTCTCACAATGGAGACATTACTGGTGCCACTTGAACAAATTGATGAACAATGGGATGACAGTATACAGTGCTATAAATTTTTCTATATACTTTTCATGGGTTCTTCAATACTTTAATAATTCCTTGACTAGTTGGACAAATGTGAGAGCCTGGTGGGATGACTTTTCCCAAAGGTTAATTTTAAAAGGCAAAAAAGTGTTGGCTATTTCGGCTGAGACCCCTCGAGGCAATCTTGGAGACAGAGCCAGCCAGCTCTCGCCCTAACAAAGCTCAGGAAGCTGCTCCCACACTCCAAAACCACTGCCATGCCTTCGGTTACACTGCCCAGTTAAATATTCTGGATTTTCTGGAGTAACATCCCAAAGCTCTACAACACTGGTATTCCAATGCACATCATACTGCATGGGTGTAACATAGAAGTCAACTAATCTCAACTAACAAAATCAGTAACTTGCAACAACAGTATAGGAAACCTCGGACAAGGACTTAATGTCCCCAGGATGAAATATGATGAGATACAACATATTTTACAAATTATCTTCTACAGAACTGTTTTTTTTATCATTCTACTAGACGTTTAGTGGTAACAAGCAATATAAAATAAATTATTGTGGTCCTGATACAGGACAGGCTTGAGGGATAGTTGGGAAAATGGTAACGATGGTGGAGGGAAGATGACATTGGTGATGGAACTGGTGTTGAAATACTGAATGCTTGTAACATGATCAACTTTGAAACCCTAGTTGTTTAATTTAGTGCGGGATTAAAATATGGCATAAATTTCTTTATCATGTGTAAAATACTGGATATATAAAGGATATGGGTAAGGGATATGAATAAAATCCAATGAGTAGGAAAACATCTTTTGGAACATGTTGCTGGTTTAGCTAGGAGGTACATGAAACATTGATACACCCAGTTTTTTTTTCTTTACATCTAGTACAGAGAGTCTCTTGCTCACATGCCTGGCTGTCTTCCCCAAGGCCCTTTGGAGGAGATGGGCTCCAGCTTCCCTCCCCACCCGGAGCAGAGCTCCTGGCGGCCTAAGACCACTGGAACCTAGCCACAGCCATGCTGGAGGCCCCTCTCCACACGTCCAGACAGGCCTCATGCATGAAGGTACCGGCAGAGGATCCCAGGTGTGTGTAATTCCATCAATGGCCAACATCCAGAGAGAGACTTAAAAGCAAGCTCCCAGAAGCAATATCATGTAGCCTGCTTTTCCCTCTAGGAGAAACTGGCAATCTTCTGAGAGTTTCCTGCCCACATGGGACAGCCTTGCAAGCTTCCCATGGTGTATTCATATGCAAAATCCAGTAACAAGCTGGATCTCATTCCCCTGACCCTGAAGAGCCCCCAGTGCAACATTGTTAGGAGGGCCAGTTGAGATAGAGTTCTAAGATCTCAGGGAAAGGACGAAATGAGATGTTACTGAGCCCGCCCGAGAAATCGGTGATTAACGGGAATTTTGTGATTTGTGACATCTAGTACATGAAACACGGATAGACCCATTTTTTTTTCCACGGCTTATAAAGAATAGCACTGCACTGTAGCACTGTCATCCCATTATTCATCAATTTGCTCGAGCAGGAGCTAAAGCCAGTAATATCTCCATTGTAAGAACTGTTGTTGCTGTTTTGGGCATATAGAATACGCCACGGGTAACTTCCCAGGCTCTGCCATGGGGGCAGAATGCTCTTGATAACTTGCCAGGCTCTCTGAGAGGGATTGAGGAGTTGAACCTGTGTCCGCTGTGTGCAAGGCAAACGTCCTATACGCTGTGCTGTTGCTCTGTCCTATATAAAGAATAAAACCTGGGAAAATCAACATGGGTCTGTATCTTCTTCTTAAGTGATTATTTTTAGACTAAAAACTACAATAAATTTATTGCTAGAAATATATTAAAAAATACCAATCTGAGTATTTAATTCCTCTGGTTAAATTCATTTGTTAGGAGATGAAGTAAAAGAAACATAAAGGGGTTATGTAGGATAAATCATTCTTAGTACTTTCATATTCAGTATCTTTTGTTACTAGGAAAATTGTGTGTGTTTTAAAAAATGAGCAGGTTTAAAGATTATTCTCTGTTTAAAGGTTTATCTGCTATAAGAACACTGAAATTAACTTAAAATCATTTCAGAGGACAGGATACAATTAGTGTTTAAGGTATATAGGTATATTTATAGATAGCTATAGTTATACATAGATATACACATATCTATGCATAAACATATATGGATATATGCACATACACATATATATGCATGTGTATGTGTATGTACATATATCCATATATGTATATTTGGATGTATATCTTACAGTGCTCCAAGTTCAGCTTTGATTTTTCAGGAATAGATTATACTTATAAATAATATTGGTTAAATATAATTAAGTAGTGTGTTCTGGACATTTTGCACATATTAATTTCTTAGTGGAATTATCTCTGTATCAAAAAAATTGAGGTAAAAAAGTATAGCATTGTCCTTTCAGTCAGTCTGATTTTTCATAAGAAGCATACCCTTTTATCAGAGTTCACAGCACTACCTGCTAGCAGTGACATTAGATAGGTATCTGTGTCACGTATACTTGTTAAACATGTAAATACTATCAATAGTCTATTTCACACATAACTTTTCTCACTGCTTTGTTGTGATAACTATCAATGAGATGAGAGAAGAGAAACATGAATGACAAAAAGATTTCCTTAGTGGGAACCTCAGTTTTCTCAGTCACTAAAAGTTCCCTAACCAAAGAATGTTGAATTAAGTATTTTAAGCATAGAATTTTGTCATTAATTAAACTCTTTTGAATCAACAAACTATATTTTGTAATAACATTCATTAATATTCAAATGATGTCCCTTTATTATATTTATTTTCTTAAAAGGGAGGGTGGTTGTCCTATAACCAGCAGTGTTTGGAGAACCATGTTGTATAAGGTAACAATATTTTATAAGACAAAATCTACATTTATCTATTCAGTTATAATCAACATATTCTAAATCATTAAATCATTCTAAACTAAAATCATCAATGTTATGACAATATCAGCTTTTAGAGAAGCACGTGCAGATCTTAAACCTAACAATCACTAAAAAAATTTAGAGATTGAAAACTCTACTTTTCTTGGATCCATAAAGAGGAAAACAAGAGTGTCAAAAATCTGTCTCAAGAGTGAGATGCCAAAGAAGACACAATAATTGTGATTGTCAGAGAAGAGATTAGTAGATTTTGGGGACAGAAACTGAAACATTAATTGTACCAGGATAGGAAAATCAAAGTTATTTCTATGGAATTACTGAGAGCTCCATGTGGACAACTATAGAACAAAAAATCTCCACAAAAAAAAAGTCACAGAGGAGGGCCTCTAACAATACTTTAAAGAGCTGGGTTCCCTCAGCTTCTCCATCACTAATTTTCAAGGAAAAATCCCTTGCTACTTCCAGAAGATCCAGGGAAATATTTTAAAATTTAAAATATTTTTCTCACTCATTTAAATCTCACTCATTTAAAAATAAGTGAGATACTCTGTTATTAGCAAGAATAAATTGATAAGCCTGTCATACTTTGCTGGGATATTATTGAATCTTAAATCACCTGGAAAATGGAAACACAAAACCTCAGCTGACTTTAACCACTCTCCATCACCAAAATAAGCGGGAAAGCAGACTTAAAGCATTCTTACATAGAAAGGCGGAGACTTAATTAGAGGACTTTAAAACACTTGCTCATCCTTCACACTATCCTTCAATTTACACACACATACACACACAAATGCTTTTACAGTAGTCCTTATTGATTACTATATCAAGCCTGACTATTAAGAAAAAAAATTACGAACCATATAAAAATTTTTGAAAAGTCACAAAGAAAAAAGGTACAAGTATTAAAATCAACAAATAGGGGCCGGAGTGATAGCACAGCTGGTAGAGCGTTTGCCTTGCACACATTCAACCCAGGGTCCATCTTTGGCATCCCATATGGTCCCCCGAGAACCACCAGGAGTAATTCCTGAAAGCAGAGCCAGGAGTAACCCCTGAGCATTGCTGTCTGTGACCCAAAAAGTAAAAACACAAAAACAAAAACAAAAATCAACAAAGATATAGATGTAAAATTTCAGACTAGGAATTTAATTTAACTCTGATTAACATGCAAAGTCTTTAATGGATTTAATATTGAGCATGCAAGAACATATGGGCAATAAGTCTGCGAAACAGAAATCTTTACTCAGGTTAAAGAGAATTGCTAGCGACTACAAACATTGCAATAGAAATTAGAATAACTGATGAGCTTATCTGTACACTAGCCACAGCTGAAGAGTTTCTATGCTTGAATATTTTGATAAAATTATCTCATCCTGAAAAGAAAATAAAAAATGAAAATTATCTGAATATCAAAAAAGCTGTAATAGAGCTACAAAATGTACAACATATACCTAATAAGTAGATTAAAAAAGAAAAGAAAAGGAATGGGATGGTAAATATTTGAAATATTAACAAATGAAAAGTCCTCAAGTGATAGCTGATACAAAATCACAGTTCCTCTAAGGTCAAATAATAGAGAAATTCAAAATAAAATATAAGCATATTATATTAAACAACATAAAAACAAAGGATAATATATATTTTTGCTGTCCCAGAATCAAGAAAGAAAAATCTGGGGATAAAGTAGTTTCAGTTACCTATACACATTTAAACTTGCTATGTAATTTCTACTAAAATAACTGCCAGAAAAAGGGAACAAAGTGAAATTCTTAAAACACTGAGATATATAAAATACTAACTCAAAATTTTACCTCAAGAATTTACTCTTCAAATCTGAAAGAAAAACTCAGTTCCTTTTTTTATTACTTTTTAATTTTTATTAGAGAATCACTGTGATGTACAGTTACAAACTTATGAACTTTTGTGTTTGCATTTCACTCAAAGAGTGACTGTTTATACATCCCTCCACCAGTACCCATTCATCTCCACCAATGATCCCAGTATCCCTCTCACCACCCTCACTTAAAGCATTTAAAGACTTAAAGCATTCTTTAAGTCCCCCACCACCCCACCCAGCCTCTGTGGCAGGGCATTCCCTTTTGTTCTCTCTCCTTTTGGGTATTCTATTTTGCAAGAGAAAACTCAAAGTTTCTGAGACAAACAAAAACTGAAAGGATCTGTTTTGAGGGTCTCATGTCTCCGCTTGACAGAGTACACTCGGTAAGTCATTAATACCCTGTCCATGTCCAACTAGGGTTCAGCCCCTGGCACAACGTGGTTCTGAGTACTGCAGGAGAGATTCTTGAACTCAGAGCCATTATTAATAACATGAGCACAGCCCAGAGTGGTTCAAAAACTCATAAGAAGGAAGAGTCTCACATTTCAACTAATGTTGAAAGAAGTTCTTTAATTAGAACGAAGACAATATAGGTCAGAAACTCTTAAATTAAATAAAATTTTCCAAAATAATAGTAATTTACTTAAAAATATATTTACATTTACATATATTTGTATGAATAAAATTAATTTCAACATTTATACAATGAATGAGCATATTAAGATGACATTTTTGTTACATTTTGTTGTGTTTGAATATTTCAATTAAGAATGATTGCTAGAGTATAGAAAAAATAAGGCCTAGCTCCTTATGTTTACAATAGCCAACTTTAAATATGAAATCACATAATGATTAAAAGTAAATGAAAGTAAAAAAACAGTAATTAAATGAGGGTAAGTGTACTTATTTTCAGTAGGGCGCAGATGGTTAATGAAATAATACAGGTTTAAGGCACTTTCCCTGCCAATTCCTCTTTGATCCCCAGCATTATGTGTAGCACCCCGAGAACCATCAGAAGTGATCCCTGAGGTCAGAGCCAGGAGTGGTTGTAGTCCACAACCCAATGTGGCTCACCTATCCTAAGAAAATTGAGTTTAAAAACTAATTAGCAGAGGAAACCTATTTTAAAAAGTAAATTCCATAGATGTTAAGGAAGAAACCCTATGTAGTATAAGATTCTTAGTGTATATGCATCTAGCTATAGAATATTAAAGTGACTCAAGCAAAAAACAAGTAAGAGTTATAATGGGAATTAGATATGATTTTACTCTCAGAGTTTCAACACAACTTTAACACCATTAGGCATATTTTACAAATTAAAAAAATATAAAGACATACAAAATACCATTAAGTAATTGGGTATAATTGTCATCTGCATGGTGTACTCATTTATGTATTATAGTAATAACAAAGAATACATATTCTGATCAAGCAATACTGTGAAAGTTTTAAAAGTTTCACCAAAACTGATTATGTTCTGAGCCACAAAACATATCTTAATAATAAATAAAGAAATCACAGTGTCTTCTTTCAACCACATTTGAAATTAACACCAAGAAGCTAATCACAAAAATCCCAAAACTAGAATTTAAACAGCATATCTAAATAACAGAGCTTTAAGAAAATAAATTGCAGGATAAATTAAAAGTTTATTTTCAATCTATACAGGTGTGCGGGCAAGCAGAGAGTCTCTTGCCCGCACGCCTGGCTGTCTTCCCTGGGGCTCCAGCTTCCCTCCCCACCCTGAGCAGAGCTCCCGGCGGCCTACGACCACCGGAACCTAGCTACAGCCATGCTTGAGGCCCATCTACATATGTTTGGACAGGCCTCGTGCATGAAGGTACTGGCAGAGGAACCCAGATGTGTGTAATCCCATCAACGGCCAACATCCAGAGACTTAAAAGCAAGCTCCTAGAAGGATATCTTATAACCCACTTCTCCCTCTGGGAGAAACTGGCAAGCTTCTGAGAATTTCCTGCCCACATACATGGGACAGACTTGCTGTCCACTAAGGAATACTTCCCATGGTGTATTCCTACGCTAAATCCAGAAACAAGCTGGATCTCATTCCCCTGACCCTGAAAGAGACTCCAGTGCTACATCGTTGGGAGGGCCCAGTCGAGAGTGACTTCTAATATCTCAGGGAAAGGACTAATGAGCCGTTACTGAGCCCGCTCGAGAAATCGATGATTAACGGGATTTTGTGATCATGATCGTGAAATTAAAAGTTATTTGAATTAAATAAAAAATAACATAGAACTAATTAAAATTTGTGGGATTCGATTGAAGCAATATTTCGAGTGAAATTCTCCTTGAACAATAAATGGAGAAAAGTTAATCCCTGTTAATTTTGAAGTTAATTGCAAATAGCATTAGAATAACTAGACATTTATGAAATACAGATTTTACAAAGTTCAGAAAAACTATATCAAAATGGATCACAAACATTAATTCAAGATATAAAATAAAAAACTTATAACAAGACAGCAAACATAAAAATGAAAGTAGATGAATATGAATATGTTGACTTTTTGTATATAGCAACAAAGGGATAATTAGTAAGTTTAGGTAATTATAATGTACTTTGTGGGAGTCATAGAGATATATTTGGAGGTTATTTGCTTGCTTTGCATAGGGCTGACTACATGTCAATCCCCTGTACAAATATGTTCTTTGGGTACCACCAGAAATGGTCCTTGAGCATAGAGTCAAGAGAAACCCAGTATACAGCCAAGTGTGACAACAAAATTACTTTTTGAATTAAAATTTTGATAATAAAACAAAGCACAAAGTAAGAAAAACATTTCAAACTTCAGAGTTCATGAAGGATGATTATTTAAACTACACAAAAATTTCTTATCTCAACCATAAGGAAACAAATAATCTTCTAAAAATAAAGGGTTAAATGGGACAAAGAGATAGTTACAGAACTGAAAGTCATACTATGCATGCAGGAGGACTATTTTAAGTTCCCAGCACTTCACTCCCCAAGAACTACAGGAAGTAGGTTTTTTTTTCCCCTATGTGTATTAGCATCAGGAAGTGACACTCCAAAGGAGCAGGAGAAGAAGAATAGCCCTTGAACATTTCATCTTACAGGTATGGCCCAAAACCAAGGGAGCAAATAAAGCTAAAAATATTACCGGCATTTCACTAAAGAAGATAAACATTCCGTTCAACACCAATAAGTAGAAAAGGAATTCAAATCAAAATAATAAAAAATAACGAAGTCACAAAACAATATTAAGACTCTCAAAATCTAAAATACTGCATGAGCATCTGAAATTCAAATTAATTGTTTTGGACAATGCAAAATGTTACAGTTACTTTGGAAAAAGTAGTGACATATTATCATGTTAGCACATTAAATTGAAAAAATTGGAAACACCCATCCCATGCATGCAATTCAGTATTCAGACTCCCTCTTACTTGCACAAGCAGCTCAAAATGTATGTCTACACAAAAACCTGCACATAAGTATTTATTGTAGCTATATTAATTGTTGGGACTCCACGCCAGGCTGTTTTCACTTAGAGCGCCCCAGAGTGGGGAGGGTGACCCCCTCTACTACCCAATTGCTGCCACACTCCAGGCAGCTTTCAGACCAATACATTATAAAACACTTCCTACCCATTTTCCATAATTACCACACCATATTTGATGGAGTCCAGACTTTAGGTAAAAAATCATAATATATTATATATATTATATATAACTATATAACTAGATATAATATATATAATGTATATATATATCACTTCACTTGTATCACTTGTAGTCCCGTTGATCTTCGATTTGTTCGAGGTGGCGTCAGTAACGTCTCTATTTGTCCCTGTCTTGAGTTAGTGCAGCCCAATGATATCTGCTGACTTTAGGAACAGGAAGAGCCTCAAATCGTTCATTCAGGGATTTGACAAAGAAATTTTACCATCTAGTTGGTGGGCGGCCACAAGGTCTTCTTACGTCCTGTGGAATCCAGTCAGTAACAGCTCTAGTCCAGCGGTCATCTCTGAATTGCATTACATGACCGTCCCATCTGATTTTCGATGCCTTGGCAAACGAGACAGCATCCCTGATTTTTGACCATTGATGGAGGTCAGAACTTCGGATTCCTTCTCTCACTTGAATGAGACATGATATTCCTAGCATAGCTCTTTCGATTCCTCTTTGGGATACCCTAATAGCATTCTCATCCTGTTTGCGTAGGACCCAGGTCTCTGAGGCATATGTTAGCACAGGAAGAACAGTGGAATCGAAAAAGACTACACAGCCTCTGCCATGCTCCAGGCCGCTCTCCGGACACTTGGGCCGAACCTCACGCACAAGTGAAGCCCCGAAAAACCAGGTAAGCAGAACTTTGTGACCTTGAATCTAGGTTCACCAAGACCTGGAAACAAGACCTGTCTGCCTCCTCCAATCTCCGGCATCTGAGGGAGGGGTCAGACCCAGATGCCCCACCCCACCAGAGCTAGATAAATAACTCACTGGCCAAACCTCGCTTCGTGGCTGCGCGACACAGCATAAAACTCTTAATACCCATAATTCCCACACCATATTTGATAGGGTTCAAATTCGGTGTGAACCATGGTAACATCTCTAAGAATGATTGGAGGCCGCCCTAAAAGCCTCCGTCCCTCTCGGAGAGCTCGGCAAGCTACTGAGAGTATCCCGCCCACACGGCAGAGCCTAGCAAGCTACCTGTGGTGTATTCATTATGCCAACAACAGTAACAGCAATTGGCTTCATTCACCTGTCATCAAAAGAGCCCCCAAAATGGCAGCGTTAAGAAAGATCAGCAAGGAGAGGCTGAAAAACTCTCGGGGATGAACTAGACTTCCAAAATGAAGAAAGACTAAAATGATTGTCTATACTTTCAACGCATGGACACTGGCATCAGAAGCATCCATCGAGGAACTGATGGTGCAAGCACAAAAGATCAAGTACGACATCATTGGTCTGACCAAAACATCACGCCATTTTCGACACTGGAGAAGAATTGTTCCACAGAACATGCGAAAACAGAGGAGTTGGTGTCCTTGTCAACATGAACTTGGCCATGAGCATTGATTCATTTGAATGCCTAACAACCCGAATTCGACGATTACGCTGGAATAGATGTGGCTCACTGCCTGCAGTTTCTATCTTCGTCGTTTACGCACCAACTTCCAAATATGATGAAGAAGAAATTGAGAGGTTCTACATGGAACTGGAGAAGTTCTATAAAGAAGACCACACCTTCTACAAGATCATTGTTAGTGATTTTAATGACAAGATAGGTCCAAGAAGGTTGCCCGAAGAACTCCACATTGGGACCCATGACCTAGAATGGAACAATCAGGTGAGAGACTGTCTGAATTCATCATGTCGACCAAGACCATCCTTGGTAACTCACAGTTCCAGAAGGCCAAATCGTGAAATGCTGGACATGGGAGTCTCCTGGTGGACAGTTCCACAATGAAATTGTCCACATCATATTCAATAGAAGGTTTTGCCTGACCAATGTCGCTGTTGTCACAAAATTCCAAATGGGATCGGATCACTGTCTCCTTTGTGCAAAATTCTACTTCACAGAGCAGGGAGAAAAATCTATAAAATTTAAGTCTAAGAAGGAAACTCCCAGAATGACCACCAACTGGAAGCTCTTTGCCACTACTGCAGCAACGTGGGAAGATGTCTTCCTTGACAACATTGACGAGGAATACGATCGACTGGTTCAGTACCTCCATGTCTGTGCGAAGAATGCTGAAAATGAGAAAGCCACAAACAGACACCTGTCTTCAGAAACTCTCGAGCTCATTCGTCAACATGGTTTGGCACCAGCCTCAGGCAACCACAAGCTAATGTCTAAGCTCAAAAGCTGTACAGATATGCAATAAAGGAAGACCTCAAAGAGAAAAGAGCAGCAGTGTTGGTCAGTGCAGCAGAAGCCGGGAATAGTATTTGCAATGCTCGCCTGTCCTTCGCCAACTATAAGGCCAAGATGACTGCCCTCTGATGTCCCGATGGATCTATCACATCTTCCAGAAAGGCAATGGAGAGGATTATTCATGACTTCTACTCGAATCTTTTTGACAGCCATGTCCACCTGCCCACATACTAAATTCTGCCGGATGGATATGTCCTTCCCAACGTTCTCCTTTCTGAAATCCGACATGCCATTTTGTTCATAAAGATGAGTACAGCACCTGGTCCGGACAAGGTTCGACCCGAACACCTGAAGAATCTACCTCCAATACTCATCAATACACTGGCTCGACTCTTCACATGCTACCTGTCTGAGTGCAAGGTTCCGTCTCAGTGGAAAATCAGTAGGACTGTTCTATTGTACAAGAAGGGAGAAATCCATGACATCGGCAACTATCGCCCAATCTGCCTACTGTCTGTCATCTACAAGTTCACTCATGTCATCCTGAATAGAATAGGCAGAACACTAGATAAAGGACAACCATGCGAGAAAGCCAGGTTCCGAAGGGGATTCAGCATGATAGACCATATCCACACAGTGACCAAACTCACTGAATTTTCGTGAGAGTTCAAGATGCCGCTCTGTCTAACGTTCATCGACTTAAAGAAGGCCTTCTATTCTGTTGAGACTGAGGCAGTCATCGAAGCCCTGACAAAACAGGGCGTTCAAACTCAGTATATCAAAATCCTCCACAAGCTGTATTGTGGATTCACCACCAGAATCTCACCATTCTACAAGGAAATGATCATTGATGTAAAAAGAGGGGTGCGGCAGGGTGATACCATTTCACCGAAACTCTTCAATGCTGCCCTCGAGAACATCATGCGATGACTGGCATGGGAAGGAATGGGAGTGAAGATAGATGTTCGGCAATTACACCACCTCCGCTTCGCTGATGACATCGTTCTCATAACACTAAACATTAGCCAAGCAGCACAAATGCTGGACGACTTCGACCACGAGTGTGGAAAGGTCGGGTGCAGCTGAATCTCAACAAGACGATGTTCATGAAAAACGAACTGGTTCCTGAAGCTCCATTTGCTCTCAATGGAATGAACATCTCCGAATGCAGCAGCTATGTGTACCTGTGTCGAGAAATAAACATGAGGAAGGACTTGGTGCCAGAACTGCCAGAACTGCGCAGGAGGAAGAGATCAGCATGGAATGCATTCAAGAGCGTCGAAGAAGTGGTTAAGAGGACGAAGAACCTCCGATATATATATATATATATATATATATATATAGCCCGGCAAGCTACCGAGAGAATCCCACCCACACAGGCAGAGCCTAAGTTACCCATGGCGTATTCAAAATGCCAAAAACAGTAACTGTAGGTCTAATTCCCCTGACCCTGAAAGATCCTCCAATTGTTGGGAAAGACAAGTAAGGAGAGGCTGCTAAAGTCTCAGGACTGGGAGAAACTTGAGTAAATTGAACAATGGGATGACAGTGATACAGTGATACAGTGATATTCATTGTTGCCAAAACTACGGAGCAATCAAGAAGTCCATTAGTAGTCTATAGAGTAAGAAAACTGTGGTACCACTAGGCAATAGTCTATTATTACACACCTGTAATTGTGATTACTCAATGCCATTAAGTTATTAATCCTCAAGCTAAAAAAAGAGCTAATTATCTCTAAATAGTGATAATTAACAAAACAAAAGAGAAAAAATCAACTTAGTCTTAAAGATCTTTGTACTATAAGATTATAATCTAACTATGATATTCTAGAAAAGACAAAATATAAATTCAACAAAAGATCAAAGTTGCTGTTTTGTTGAAAGACAAGAGTATGAATAGGATAAACAGTTTATTTAGACAGTGAATCACTGTATGGTAGGATAATGACGAATATATGACATTATGCATTTGTCAAAAGTCAAATATATAGCAATAAGATCAAATCAATTAAAATTATGTACTGTGATGTGTCAATGCAAGTTGAGTGTTCATAACAAATGTATATTTCTATGTGGAATGCTGACAAAGTAGGAAGTTATGCTTTTGAGGAAGCAGAATTTATTTGGACATTTAATTTTTATGTAAACTAGGATTGTTCTTGATAATAAACAAAAAATACCTTCAGTTACAGTAATGACTAATGAGATGTATGTTTTACAGTAGCTCACATATCATGTTTCTAAAACTAGTTTCCAAATACTTTCATAAGTGTGACTGTAGGTGCTGATTTTATCATAATATACCATATGTATTCTTTAGTACTAAAATTTTCAATTCCAATAGTTTGATTAATTATTTTCCATATGCTATCTGAAGTCATTTGAGGGTGTATATTATTAATTATTAATGTATTTTTTAAAATTTTATTTTATTGAATCACCATGTGGAAAATTACAATGCTTTCAAGCTTAAGTCTTAGTCATACAATGCTGAAACAACTATCCCTTCACCAGTGCCCATATCCCACCACCGAAGGAAAAAAAAAAAAACACAGTACACCTCCCATCCCGCCCACCCCCACGCCCCCCAGCCTTATAACTGATAAATTTCACTTTACTTTCTATTTACTTTGGTTACATTCAATAATATTTCAACACAAACCTCACCATTATTGTTAGGAGCACCCCACTAGAGTCAGACCTGTTGTGAAGAGAAATGAGGTCGCGCAGCCGCAATAGCAGCCACGCGGTTTTGTATTTCTGTACTTTAACAACTAAGTCCAAGGAGATTTCTTCCGGATATTGGATCATTGCAAGCTTGTAAACCCCATCTGTGGTCGTCATAATATGGCGGTCTCCACGCCCTTCATACCCGGGAAGGGACAAGGTGAGAGAGAGAAATACCTTTCCCCTCCTAGGCGGGCATGGGGTCACAGCTTAGTTCTCAGGCTGGAGACATTCTGCAAGTAGCTGCCCATGTTGAGATTGGTTCAGCTGGGGCTGGATTCACGCTCGTGCAGCTGCGGAGGAGTCGCACGTGCGTGCGGCCCCCGGGGTCACATCTTAGCAGCGGCGGGAGGGGCCGGTGCCTCCTCTGTATTATTAATTTATTTTCTTTAATTTCCTATTTCCCTTTGAATTCAGTGTAATACAATGCTTCTAATGTTCTAAGGTGTACAAATCAAATTGATGGGAAAAACATTATGTTAAAAGTGAAATAATCTGGGCTGGAACGATACTGCAGTTGGTAGGGTGTTTGCTTTGCATGCAGCCGGCCTGGTTTCTATCCTGGGCATCCTATATGGTCCCGAGCACTGCCAGGGATAATTTCTGAGGGCAGAGCCAAGAGTAACTCCTGATTGTTATTGGGTGTGGCCAAAAACCAAAAAAAAAAAAGAAAAAAGAAAAAAGTACAGAAAATATTCTCCATGAAATAACTTCAATGGAATTTATTTATTTATTTATTTATTTATTTATTTATTTATTTTTGCTTTTGGGGTCACATCTGGCTATGCACAGGGGTTACTCCTGGCTCTGCACTCAGGAATCACCCCTGGCGATGCTCAGGGGACCATATGGGATGCTGGGAATCGAACCAGGGTCAGCCGCATTTAAGGCAAATGCCCTACCCCCTTGTGCTATTGCTCCAGCCCACTTCAATATAATTAAAAATGAAATTTTGACTAATTTACTTACCAAATATTAAGCAAAATATTAAATAAATAAATAAATATCCCATATTAATGAATATCAGCTAATATTTTACAAATAAAATATAAAATTATGGTGAAAATATAGCAGAAAATATGAACTAACACCTATTATTTACCCTGAGTAACAGCAAACATTAAAATTACAAAATCCAGAGTTTAGATTAAAGAATGACTTTGAAGAGAAAAAAGAATGCTTTCATTATTTGTCCTTATGTGTTAGCATTCCTTTATTAAAGTATAATATATATATGAATCGCCTAGTGTTCAATTGAACATTCTTTACATAGAACAATAAAGTTATCTAGTGACATTCCTGAGATCTTGCTTTGGCACATGATAGAAATTGAGCTAGATAGTTTCAAAGATACTTTTGATTCCACTGTCAAAGCAATACATTGTTTCCACATTGAGAGGAAAACTGAGGACAGGAATATTACTTATTTGAATATACACAGTAAGCACTTGTCATAGCTGAGACTTAAGCAGTCTCACTATCTTAAAATGATACATTAACCAATATACAATGAATAAAATTTTATAAATCAAAACTATAATACATCCACTGTACACTAATAAAATAACTTAAAAAACGTGGAAAATGTGAATAAAAGCTGATTCACATATATAATAATGGTATTCTTTCGCATGTACAAAAACAGTATTCTATATGGTCTCAAGGGATTGAAAATATCCTAAAAAAATGCTATGAAGAATGTATGTGAGTTCATTATCCATGCTCATCAAATTAGTCTAGACTTAAAGTATACAGCATAATATCTTTTAATTATTTTTGCATTTCGTAGGTCAGAATTTGGCAAAGTACGATTGTTACATTGCTCAGGTTGTCACTTCATTGCATTACACAGTCATATAGAAACTATATTCTTAGAGGTTTTTATTTATCTATTCTATATTTAGGCACTGCAGTTTACAAAATTTTTGATAACATTTCATTGAACCTGGTGGGTTTATTTTTAAGTTCTTGGCTATTATTAATTCCACCAACAATACTTCTCCTTTCCCACTTTCTTTTTACAACCTGATGATTTGGAGATTGCTCCTCTAGATCATATCCCATAATTTCCTTAGGAACTCTTTATTTTATTTTTTATTTTTTTTGCTTTTTGCGTCACACCCGGCATTGCACAGGTGTTACTCCTGGCTCATGCACTCAGGAATTACTCCTGGTGGTTCTCAGGGGATCATATGGGATGCTGGCAGTCAAACCCAGGTCGGTTGTGTGCAAGGCAAACACCCGACCTGCTGTGATATTGCTCAAGCCCCATCAATCTTTTTATTAAAATAATTTTCTTCCTTTTTACTGATGATGACATGCATCTGTTCTTTATCAATGCTTCAGGTTTTGACTTCTTTTGTCCTGGCTTTTGAATTTGGTCAATGTAATTTTTTTAGCTCAGATACTGCCTTTTTTAACTTCTTCATTTTGTCTTCGATGAGATTTTTTCTTCTGTTCCTCTTTGAACTTGTTAAAGGACTCTTTCATTGATTATTTGATATTTTTTTTACTTCATAAAATATATAAGAGATGCTCCTTTGAAGTTTTCAGGCAGTTTACACAGTCCTGAAGATGAGGACTTTCCTGGGCTTTTTCCCCTACCTGATTTCTTAATTCCTCTATTATTTCTTGCATTATTTAGGGGCCAGATCTTCAGCTCTGTGTGCAATTCGAGAAGAGATATAGAAATTCTGTTCCCTTTCAGCTCCTTTTTTGTGATGGTGTGGGTGACCACTCTTTGTAGTCAACAGTTTTCTGCAGCTCTTATATCTCTGAGGTCTAGACAGTCTGGGCTCCAAACCAGGAACAGTGTTGCTGGAATTGACAACTTTTATTGTGTTGTAGTACAGCCAGCCTAGGCAGAAATTGGACATTATTGTCTCATATTTAGAAACAAATAATTTTCACAGGTACTACAAGATTTTTAGTTTTCAGTTACAGGAAATAGTTGCATGTCTCAATTTTAACTGTTCTGGATAACAATCAGTGACTTCCATCACTTTATTTTCTATTAAGCCTTATTACCCAATTTGGGGTCAGCCTTTGCTTCTGCCAAATGAAAAGATTTCATTTATGTTCCCTTGTGTGCACACATTTTGTTTAAACATCTCTGAAAGATTATATAGAGTAGAATTTTTATTACCCTGTGGTATGTCATATGATATGTTGTAGCTAAAAAGATGTGTTGCATTGACTCAACTTGTGTTGCTTTTCTGAGAGTCACTAAAGTTCTTCGGCCACTTTTGAAAGACCTGGGAAGTGCTACCAGACAGATAGGCGTGTGTATGACCAAGGTGTGGCTGTGAGACAAAATTCTTTCCAAGCATTATTTGGTTTCTGAATAGAAATGTCCTGGGTGTCAGAGTTCCTATAACGGCAGTTCTCATTCTCAGTTATCATGGTCTTAAAACAAAGACGTGTCTACCTTTCTTTTCCTTCGATCCAGAAACAAGTGCCTTTTCTAGATTCCAAGGCTTTTTATTTGTTTGTTTGTTTGGGGGGGTGATAGTGAATGGACTAGGCAGGTAGGATGAAGTAGTCAATGGGTCTGGATCTGCACCTTGTGCCAGATGGCTCCATTGCTTTGGCTCACAGTTAACCCAGTGTGCAGTGGAAGCTTGTGATAGCAAGTTAACTTGTGGGTCCACGGTACACTGGGGTTGGCTGGGATGGGCAAGTGAGCTGAACTGCATCCCCATGGTCTATGATATCAAAATTGGTTTTGTGCACAAAGACTGAGGAAGCTTCTACACACTGAACGCCACACTGAACTGTGTTCTTACAGATCTCACAGGTGCTGTACACTGACACTTGTCAGATTTTGAGGATTCTAATCTATTACTTTAGTGGGGAATATTCATCTCCAGAGCTGCTGGTTGGGGTTAATGCTAGAGTTATGGTTGGTTAGGGTTGGGGTTAGAATCTGCATTACACTAGCATATAACCATGCTCCTAAACACAACAAAGTTTACTTGTATTACTACCCGGGGCTGAATCTGCACTCTCATCCTCTAGGACTCTTCTAAATCAGCCACGGTTCACCTATCTCCACTTCACACCACAAAGATTTCCACTTACTTGATGAACTGCTGGTTTGATTCATTCATCTTTGTGATAATTCACCTCTACTTATTCTTCAAATATGTGCAGTTTTTCTTTTATACATCCTCTTCATAATTTACATTCAAACCTTATTTGATGTCTGCTCTCAGATATATATCTTGATCTATGGATTTTTCTGTACAATTCAGATGCTTCTGTGTGAATTATTGATGGAAACTATACTGTGGCTTACTAAGCCTTCTTGGCTCTTTCCCTTAAAGAAACAAATAGAGGGGCCACAGAGATAGTACAGTAGGTAGGATACTTGACTTACATGCTTCTCACCTGGGTTTAATTACATACATGTCCTCTGATTCATACAGGAGTGACTGACAATAGAGCTAAGAATAAGCCATGAGTACTGCCGACTATGTCCAAAACCCACCTATAATGATGATGATGATGATGATGATGATGATGATGATGATGATGATACTGTAATAATAGTTAGGTGAGTTGGGCATTTGCCTTGTAAGCAACAAACCTGAGTTTGAATCCTGGTACCCCATATGGTCTCCTGAGCCCAACTAGGAGTAATCCCTGAGTGTAGAGAAAGGAATAATCCCTGAGAAATGCCAGGAATGGCCCCCTAAGTACAGTCATTTTAGTAAAAAATAAAAGAAATGGAAGAACAGACAACTTGTTCTCAGTTTTCTACAACTAAGGTCACCAAATTCTTTTTTTTTTTTTTGCTTTTTGGGTCACACCTGGTGATGCACAGGGGTTACTCCTGGCTCTGCACTCAGGAATTACCCCTGGCCGTGCTCAGGGGACCATATGGGATGCTGGGATTTGAACCCGGGTCGGCCGCGTGCAAGGCAAACGCCCTACCCGCTGTGCTATCTCTCCAGCCCCAAGGTCACCAAATTCTTATGAATGAAATTTTACCATGAATTAATGTTTGATCTTAAAACATATTAGGATGAGAAAGAATTCAAGTGTGTGGAATTTTTCCAGAGATAAAGTCCAGAGATAAAAGTACTTGCCTTTCATGTGACTGAAGCCTAGGACTTCATTTGAATTCTTGTCATTGCACATTGCCATCACAACTAGCTAGGTATGACCCCTGTGCATGAAGCCGGTAGTGGCCACTAAACGCAGCAGCGTGTAGCTCTCATAAAATATATGATAGAGGCCAGAAAGAGAGCACAGCAGTTATGGTGTTTGCCTTGCACATGGCAGACCGCATTTTGTTTCATGGTACCCGACATGGTCTCCTGAGAACTTTCATGAGTGGCCAAGAACACAGAGTCAAGAGTAAGCTCTGAGCACCACTGGAGGGCCTGTATCATGTCAGATAAAATAACCTGTGATTTTAACACTAATGTTTAGGAGAAAACTGTCCAAATTAAATAATTTTAAGGTTTCTATATATTATAACAGTTGCTATGATAAGCCTAAAAAGTACATATTAACTCAAAGCTAAAACAATATGTAAAATTTTATATGACAGGATACTTATAATTATATAATTTACCAGGTTGTGAAGTCTTTATATCTTTTTTTAAAATTTTTTTATTAAGTCACCATGTGAAAGTTACAAAGTTTTTAGGTTTAAGTCTCAGTTATACAATTCTCGAACACCCATCCCTTCACCAGTGCACATATTCCACCACCAAGAATCCCAGTATAGCTCCACCCCACACCCCCACACCCCTAGCCCCCCCCACGCCCTTAGCCCCCCCCACCCTTAGCCCCCCCTGCCTGTGTAACTAATAAATTTCACTTTACTTTCACTTTGATTGCATTCAATATTTCAACAAAACTCACTATTATTGTTTGGAGAGTCTCTCCCCTAAAGTCGGACCTGCTGAAAAGGAAGCATTAGATAATTTGTTTTCCATTGCTGAGAATGAAGAGGTATGAGGTCGAGTGACCACACTTAGAGGCCTCTCGGTTTTCGGTTTCTGTATTTTAGTATGGAAAGTATCATGTTGAGTGAAATGAGTCAGAAAGAAAGAGACAGACATAGAAAGATTGCACTCATATGTGGAATATAATGTAACTGAGAAGTACAAGTTGGCAATGATGCAACTTCTGGCAGATATCTCGAAGTCTTTATATCTTAACTTTTTATTTGAGTGTGTCTTTACACATAAACTAAATTTATTATTATTATTATTATTATTATTATTATTATTATTATTATTATTATTTGCTCTTTGGGTCACACCGGCAATGCACAGGGGTTACCTCCTGGCTTTGCACTCAGGAGTTACTCCTGGCAGTGCTCAGGGGACCATATGGGATGCTGGGAGTTGAACCCGGGTCGGCCACATAATGTCTCCATGTGAGACTTGTTACTGTTTTTGGCATATCGGATATGCCTCGGGTAGCGTGCCATGTGGGTGAGATACTCTCAGTAGCTTGCCGGGCTCTCTGAGAGGGGCGGAGAAATCGAACCCAAGTCGGCTGGGTGAACGGCGAACGTCCTACTCTCTATGCCCCAGCCCATGCTTTAACCATTGTAGATATTTTATTTTCAATTCTCCTCATAAGATATCCAATTCATAAATAAAACATATTTAAGAGGTTATTATTGGTGGCTGGAGAGATAGCACAGCGGGTAGGGCGTTTGCCTTGTATGCTGTCAACCCAGGTGTGGTTCCCCAAATCCCATATGGTGCCCCGAGCACCGCCAGGAGTAATTCCTGAGTGCAGAGCCAGGAGAAAGCCCTGTGCATTGCCGGATGTGATCCACAAAGCAAAAAACCAAACAAACAGGAGGTTATTATTGTTTGGCGAGCTTTTATATAGAAAGCAGTACAGAATTTCAACTTTTTCTTTTAATCACTGTGAGGTACATAGTTACCAACAACGATCTCTCCACTAGTGTGCATTGCCCACCAGCAATGTCCAGTTTCCCTCCTGCCACAAATCCCAGTCTGTCTCTGGCAGGCACGTTCCTTCTCTCTCTCTCTCTCTCTCTCTCTCTCTCTCTCTCTCTCTCTCTTTCTCTCTCTCTCTCTCTCTCTCTCTCTCTCTCTCTCCTCTCTCTCGCACACTCTTTTGTGCATTATGATTTAAATACAGCTACTGAGAAGTTATTATGCTTGTTCCTTTACCTACTTTTAGTACTCAGTTTTTATAGAGTGATCATTTACAACTATCTTTGCCATAATGGTCCCTATTGTCCCTTCCCTATCCCAACTGCCTTCTCCCCCAATAGTTTAAGCAGGTTTCCACCATGGACCATTCCTTCTAGCCCATATTTCTACTACCCTTGGGAATTAGTAGCATAGTATTTTTTCTTATTTTTTTCAACGTCTCACAAATGACTGCAATCATTCTATATCTATTTTCTTCTGACTCATTTCACTCAGATGATACTCTTTATGTCCATTCTTCATAAGCAAATTTTCATTCATTTTTCCTAACAGTTTCATAATATTCCATTGTGCAAAGGTACCATAGTTTCTTTAACTAGTTGTCTGTTTTTGGGCACTCAGGTTGTTTCCAGATCTTGACTACTGATAGTATTACGATAAAATGAATAGTTATATTTTTGTCTATAAAGTACTACCCATTAATTCATTTGTATAATTAAATTAATATATAATAAAATAGTAAATAGTGAAATTAATAGTGAAATCAATAAACATGAAGAAAATAAAAGTAATGAAAGACTTAACTTTAAAAACACTTAAATGGGCTGGAGCGATAGCACAGCGGGTAGGGCGTTTGCCTTGCACGCGGCGGACCCGGTTTCAAATCACAGCATCCCATATGGTCCCCTGAGCACCACCAGGGGTGATTCCTGAGTGCATGAGCCAGGAGTGACCCCTGTGCATTGCCGGGTGTAACGCAAAAAAAAAAAAAAAAAAAAAAACACTTAAAGCTCTTACTTTATCCCCTAAGTATTCCAATGTAACCAGCAGTCATTTATTTTTCTTTTGATCCATAAGTTTATATTATTAACATAATACTATATGTATTTGTGAGGGTATACCCAAAAAACCTGAGGGCGTCTTCTGGTTCTGATTGCAAGAATCACTTCTGGTGGGGCTTTGGGACATTAAGCGGTGCTGGATTTCAAACCCAAGTCTGTAGCACACAAGGGCAATTTCTCTATTCTCTGTACTACCTGTCTGCCCCTTAATATTACATCTTTTATCTTGCTCTCTTCATGTTATTTAGTATCGTTAAGTAGAAAGTATATAACTTTACTGACCAATGATATCACTATCCTAAATGCTGTTCAAATATAACTTATTTCAGATTTCCGTTGTGATATTCTGATTTTTGAGAACACTTTCAAGACTCCCAATCAAACTCTATTTATACATAGTAAAGTGGAGGCATACTAACATATTTTCAGAATGATAAATTGTAGATTTTAATTATAAATTTTCTTAATTTTGAAATAAATGAATAATGGTGGACAGGAATGCAGGTATAGATCCCATGTATACTATGTTTAAAATCTGACAATACAACACAAAACTGATTTTTTTTCTCAAAGTTTGTCAACAAAGAAGTTTCAGTTCCCAGGTATTGCAGAGCTATATAGGAAACATATTTTTGTATAAATTATTGCAGGGACACAACTTTAATGCCAAGTAAATAGCAAACTATCACAAAATCAAATGTGCAATATATGTGGTTGGGGGAAGAGTAAATATATATTAAATTAAATTTATTGATTCCTTCTCTGGATAATAATCCTCTCCATTGCCCTTCTGGAAGATGTAATAGATCTGTTAGGACATCGGAGGGCAGTCATCTTGGTCTTGTCATTAGCGAAGGACAGATGAGTGTTGCGAATACTTTTCCTGGCTACTGTCGCATTGGTCAACATTGCTGCTCTTCTCACTTTGAGGTCTTCCTTTATTGCGTCTCTGCACAGCTTTGTGAGCTCCGACATTAGCTTGTGATTGCCTGAGATGGTGCCAAACCATGTTGGCGAATGAGCTTGAGAGTTTTCGAAGACAGGCATCTGTTTATGGCTTTCCCACTCTCAGCATTTTTTGCTCAATCATGGAGCTGCTGAACCAGTTGATTGTATTCCTCGTCGATGTTGTCAATGACGGCATCTTCCCACATTGCCACAATAGTGAGAAAGCGCTCCCAGTTGGTGGTCATCCTGAGAGTTCTCTTCTTTTTCTTTTTTAATAAATAGATTTTATTTGGAGGTTTCTGAGGGAAGGAAGGGATAAGTGGGAGAGAATAATAAGAATAATGCACTGAAGAGAGAACGCAGGATTCTCCAAGGGTGGAGGAAGCCCCTACACATAACTGAGTTTTAGACACAAAAGTATGAAAGCACGAAAGTACACATATCAAGAGGGGAGATGCGGGCGACACATGTGCTCGGCCACGCGGTGGCAAGCAGCGCATAGGGTCAGGCAGCATATACGCCTGGGAGTTCTCTTCTTGAACTTAAACTTTATAGTCCTCTCTCCCCACTCTGTGAAGTAGAATTTTGCATGAAGGAAACAGTAGTTCGATCCCGTTTGGAATTTTTGAACAATAGCAACATCAGTGAGGCAAAACCTTCGATTGAATATGATGTGGTCAATTTCATTGTGGAACTTTCCACTGAGAGACACCCATGCCAAATGTTTTGATTCAGCCTCCTGGAACTGTGAGTTACCATGGTAACTGTGAGTTACTTGGTTGACATGATGAACTCAGTCTCTCACCCTGATTGTTCCATTCTAGGCCATGGGTCCCAATGTGGAGTTCTTCGCGTGACCTTCTTGGTCCTATCTTGGCATTAAAATCATTAACAATAATCTTGTAGAAGGTGTGATCCTCTTTATAGAACTTCTCCAGCTCCATGTAGAATTTCTCAAATTCTTCTTCATTGTAGTTGGATATTGATGCATAGACAATGAAGATAGAAAGTGCCAGCAGTGAGCCACATCTATTCAAGTGTAATCATCTGGTTAGAGTTGTTAGGCATTCGAATGAATCAATGATCATGGCAAAGTTCATGTTGACAAGGACACCGACGCCACTGATGCCTTTGTTGTCGCATGTTTCGAGGAACAATTCTTCTCCAGTTTTGAAAATGGCATGATGTGATTGATGCCTTCTCGTTTCATGATATGTACCATTTAACAACAAATATCCTTACCAAAATATCTCCTCAGAATATCATCACTTTTATTCTTCCAACAATGATAAATTCAGTAAAACTTCAATGCAAAAAATTATAAAGAAACCTTGAATTTTTGCTTTATTTTTCTATTTACTTACTACTATTTATTGCTACAAAATTTTGGACAAAAGTTGCAAAATCAGAATCATAAAATTTTCTGCATATTTTTAGTTTTTGTATTGTATTCTGTAATTTCTGATACCAATACAAAAAATTAAGGGCAATGTTGATGAGTCTGATTTTAATATGCTTATAAGAATGAGGTGCTAGCCATGCAAGAGTATCTTTAAGATTAAGGAAAAGGCAAACATCAGTAGGTGATGTTCAAGGAAGTCAAATTAAGGGAGAATGGACACACTCTGACACAAAAACCCTTGCTCTTGGGTTAGAGAAATCTACATATTAAAACTTACTTTAGGGGCCGGAGCGATAGCACAGCGGGTAGGGCGTTTGCCTTGCACGCGGCCGACCCGGGTTCGATCCCCGGCATCCCATATGGTCCCCCAAGCACCGCCAGGAGTAGTTCCTGAGTGCAAAGCCAGGAGTAACCCCTGAGCATCGCTGGGTGTGACCCAAAAAGCAAAAAAAAAAAAAAAAACAATAAAACTTACTTTACTGTATCACTGTTATCACTATCATTCCATTGTTCATTGATTTACTTATGTGGGTGCCAGTAACATCTCCAATTTTCCCAGCCCTAAGATTTAGCAGCCTCTCCTTACTTGTTTTTCCCAACAATTGGAGACTCTTTTCAGGGACAGGGGAATTAGACCCGTTATTGTTACTATATTTGGCATATCGAATACGCCACGGAGAGCTTGCCAGGCTCTTCTGTGCGGATGAGATACTCGGGATACTCTTGGCAGTTTGCTGGGATCTCCAAGATATATATATATATATATATATATATATATATATATATATATTTTATATATCCAAGATATACATATCCCTTTATGATGATGTGTCACATGGCTAAGCATGTGGAAAGTGTCCTGGAGCTTGGCAGCGGTTGGGTAGTAGAGGTTGGCTGCCAGGGCTGGGTCCCTTGGGGTGGGGAGGGCTCTCACCTGCCCCCCTCTGGGGCACCCCTGGTGCGGCATCCAGTGTCATGGTTATGGAGTCCTCATTTTATGCTCCCTTCTGGGAGAAGCAGCCATGAGTTCTGGAGGGTGGCCCATGAGATTATCTGCTGCCAGCACGAGGTGGCTTGCTATTTCCTCTGGGTAGTAAATGTTGGAGCGAAAGTGCAGCAGGTAGGGAGTTTGCCTAGCACATGGTCAACCCGGGTTCGATTCCTCTGTCCCTCTCAGAGAGCCTGGCAAGCTATTGAGAGTATCTCACCCACACAGCAGAGCCTGGCAAGCTGCCCATGCCATATTCGATATGCCAAAAACAGTAACATCAAGTCTTACAAAGGAGACATTACTGGTGCCTTCTCGAGCAAATTAATGAACCACGAGAAGACAGTGACAGTGACAGTGACAGAAAATGCTAGTACTGTTGGTGCATTCTTGAAGGAAAGAACCAGTTCTGTTTTTCTTTCTTGTCAAGTCCACCACCACCACAAAATTTCTTGAAATTTGCTATCATGTGACTGCATCTGGAGGCTGCAGCCACTGGACCTTGCTGTTTGGGGGTCTGGTCTCCAGCTCGGCCCGTTCCCCAAGACCTGGATCTTACTAAACATGAAACTTACTTAAAAGGAAAAAGGCAGTTGATGATAAAAAAATTGCTATTGGAATAGCCAATGTGGGCAGAGTACTATCTAAGAGGCAAATCCAGTTTATTCTCAATGCCTGATGTCATAGCTTTTTAAGAAAGCAAACACCAAACATTAGCCAAGTGCCACGAATGCTGGCCAACTTCAACTGTAAGTGTGGAAAGGTCGAACTACAGCCGAATCTCAAGAAGACAATGTTCATGAGAAACTAACTAGTTCCTGACGTTCCATTTGCTCTCAATGGAATGAACATCTCCAGATGCAGTGGTTATGTGTACCTAGGGTGAGAAATCAACGTGACAAACTACCTGACACCTGAGCTGCGAAGGAGAAAGAGAGGCGTGGAATGCCTTCAAGAGAGTCAAGAAGTGGTTAGGAGGATGAAGAACCTCAGGCTCCGAGCACATCATTTTTTTTTAATTATTTTTACTTGAATCACTGTGAGATAGTTATAAGCTTTCATGTTTGGGTTACAATAACATCTTTTTGACTCCACCTTTTTTCCTGCCCTAACATATGCCTCAGAGCCCTGGGCCCTATGAAAACAGGATGAGAACGCTATTTGGGTCTCCCAAAGAGGCATCGAAAGGGCTATGCTTGGGATATCACATTTCCCTCGAGTGAGAGAAGGAATCCGGAGTTCTGACCTCTGTCAACAATTGAGAATCAAGGATGCTGTCTCTTTCGCCAAGGCATCAAAAGTCAGATGGGCGAGACAAGTAATGTGATTTGGAGACAACTGCTGGACTAGAGCTGTTACCAACTGGATTCCACGGGAAGTCAAAAGAACGCCTGGCCACCCACCTACAAGATGGTCAGACTTCTTCGTCAAGACCCTGAACAAATGGTTTGAGGCTCTTTGTGTTCCTGGAGCGAGTGGACGACATTGGGCTACACTAGCACGCCAAAGGGATGAATGGAGACATTACTGGAGCCTGCTCAAGCAAATCAATGAGCAACGGGATGACGAGTGATATAAGTGATATATATATGTACATACATATATATACATATACACATACATATATATATTTTTCGAGCAGGCACCAGTAACATCTCTCATTGAGAGACTTATTGTTACTGTTTTTGGCATATCCAATACTCACAGGTAGCTTGCCAGGCTCTCCAAGAGTTGCGAAGGAAATGAACTCGGGTCGGCCGAGTGAAAGGCGAACACCCAACCACTGTGCTATATTTATTTCTTCATCTGCACATTTTTCCAGCGTGTTAAGAAGTTTATGCATCCTGGGATTATCAGTAGGTACCCAGGACAAGGCTTACTGAATTTTGAATTTTAAATCATTTCCTTTGCTTAAGATATTTTCTCATTTCTTCAATTGAGTACAATACTTTCAAAATTTTTTTTCTAGATAATCAACATGTTAGCAAACTCCTACCTAGACTTGTCATTGCCTGTGTCCAGATTCTCTTTGTCTAACAGAGATGCCAAGAGCCACATAAGCTTAATTTCTATTCATTGAACATACCATCTCATTGCAGCTGCACCCCTTCATATGCTCTGCATCCTCTGTGAGGAATTAGTGCTCTTGGGACTAATCATGTTGAACTTAGTACAATCATTCAAATCTCAGCTCAAACAGACAATTTTTAGAGATAAGCTTCTCCTGACCCCTGAATCTTTCCTCTCCATTATAATACACTTCAAATAAATTCCATGCACTACATCTCTACTAGCACTTAGTTCTGAAGTTATCAAATTTATGCATTTCACTTTTTCATTTTTTGCTCTATTAAATGTTGGCATTGCAGCCATTTTATGTTCCTGTGTTTTTTTCTGAAATCTAAACCACTTTATATAGTAATTTGTGTGTGTAAACTGTGTGTGTGTGCAATAAGGAGAAGTTAATTATATAAACAAAGGTAAATATATTTGACTAATCTTTTTCATTAACTTTTTTTTGTTTATTTTAGTTATCTTTTGTTTGTTTCTCATGTTAGCTTTGCTCAGGGCATACTCTTGACTCTGTGCTCAGAGATCAGTCCCGGCAAGGCTAGGGGACCATACGAGATGCTGTTGATAAAACTCAGGTCAGCCATAAGCAAGGCAAGCACTCTACACAACGCACCATCTCTCCAGCCCCTGAACATTTTCTCTTTCCACACAAAACTGTAAACTGTTGAGAAACTGAAATATCAGTCAAAATCTCCATAGAATTCTAGAAGTTATTGATTGAAAACATTCTAATGAAAAAAATGTTGGCATTCTTTGTTACAGTTTTGCCTTGGGCCCATACTGCAGGACCCTAGCCTTTGCCTGGTAGTGTTTCTTCGTGGTGCTGGTGTCCATAAGGTGTCAGGGCTAGAACCTGGGACTCCCACATGAAACACATGTTCTGGGTTCACTGAACTCTCTCCATTCCAGGTATGTGCATGTCAAATACAAGAGGAAAACCTGGGTACCTATATACTCCCAGTACTTATCTACTAGTTTTCATTCTTTTCATATGTATTGCAGAAGTTTAACATCTTCATCAAATCCCAATTCCATTTATTTCCCTTGGTCACTGTGTTGGTTCCTCAGTCTGACCTTAGTCCTACATACACTCAGTTGACTGCCTGACTCATGAGCACTATTTTGTTTTAAGAAAAACACGTCTCTGAGATACAATCTTGCCAGTGAGATTATTTTTAATCTTTTTGTTTGTTTGTTTTTGTTTTACTCTAGTGACTTATTTTCAGAATCATTCCCACCAAATGTGGGCATAGAAATACCTAATAACTGCCCACAAGATCAGTGGAACTGAACTTTACCTTTGATGTTATTTGAATTAAAGCTAGAGTTCCCAGGGCAATGTGGATATCTGCACATTCATTTATGAAAGTGAAAGCTACATGGTACAACATTTCTTAACTATTTATAGTTCCTAAACCCCGTTTCCCACTGCTAGACTCGTCAGCCTAGAAAAGCCTTCCTAACCATTCCTGAAACTGCACTCTGTTCACATCTCCTGACAAAAGTTCTTTGGAATAGCCTAGAAAACTTTCTAAATCAGACCTTTTTAAAAAGTTTTGTCAGAGTAAAATTTGCATATCATAAGCTTTAAAAGTGTATAATTTGATGAGTCCTGACATGTCCAGACACTCATCAAACTATCAGCATAATCAAAATTTCTAGTACATTCTTACCATAAAAGATAAAGTTTGAAAGGCCCTCCCTTGGAGCATCCTCCGGCCACCCGATTAGTAGAAAGTAGATACCTCACTGCCTTTCTCAAATGCTCTCTGCCAATTTGTATTCTCTTAGTCAGCCTCACCAGTCTTAGGATTGACATAATATATATACAGTCCATTAAAATGAGATATATTGAGTGTATAGAATTATTATTAAAATAGTGTACAAAAGAGACAGAAATAACAAAAAAAATCAAATGACACTATGTAATATTAGCTTTAGTAATTTGTGAATGCTGAATCATTTTACTTACCAAGATTTCACTGCATAATTGTCACACAACTTACGTCTACTATAACCATTAGTATTTTGCCAAAGTGGGTGTGAACATCTTGGGAAGCTTTTTTAGAGGTTAAAAGCACATCTTTAATCTGAAAATATAGGTGTGAGATTGTGCTGTGAAATACAGTACTGAATTCATCTTTATATGATTTGTCGTTTGAAAAATTTTATATGTTCTTAGAATAAATTTGTTTATGATTTTTGGTCTACCTTTTACTTTTTAATTATCTATGTGATAGACAAGTTTCTTTCAATTTTTTATGACATTTGGAGAGATCAAAATCATCTTCATAGACAAATTCCACCTGCTTCTATTTCCTGGAAGTGCTATTAGATCACATTTTCCTTATGTAATCGGTTGACATCACCAAAACACCCATCTGGAATCGGTGCTTTTAATTTTTTTAGGGATATCATTGTATATGCATTCTGTTTCTTTACCTGATGTAAGCATCTTGATACTGCTGTAATGGTATGAGTGGAAAACTACAGCAAACATCAAAGAGGACTATCTCTTGTGTCTAAAGAAAACTAAAGTTCCCTCAAGAATGCCACCGCACACGAGCATTCTAATGTTATTCTTGTGGTATGAGATAGTATATCACTATGCTGTTTTGATTCACACTCTCCAACTTACATATGTTTGGTTTGTGTTTTTGGTTTTGGACCACAGTCATCGATACCCAAGTCTTATTTCTTTCTCTGAACTCAGGGAACACTCCTGCAGGGCTTGAGGGGACAATACAGTATGCCTGAGAGAGAAAAGATTTGCTGTGTACAAGGCAAAGCCCTGCTATTGTTCCAGCTCCAATATTGAGTGTTTCTGAATTTGTGTATTTTGTTTGGAAAACTGTCTATTTATATATATGTACATTGTTTGAGTCGATTTTTATTTTGCTGTTGGTTGATGTGAGTTCTCTATATTTTCTAGTGTGTTAACATCTTCATTTGGTGTTTCAATTAGCTTGTTACACATTTTTGGTTGCTTTTTGTGGCAATTTCTGGGTTTTTCTTCTTTTTTCTTTTAATTTTATTTTCAGTATTATGGCTTATGATATGGTTAATGATAGGGTTTCATGCCTAATGCTTTTCAGCAGCACACCGTCCACCACAGTGTCTGATTCTCTTCACAGGGTCTCAGTTCCTCCCACCCCCACCCAATTTCTACTCCTCTCTCCACTGGTGGGAAGCTTCTACCAAAGGACCCTAAACTCTATTCAGAAACAATCTGTGATAGTTTCTTCACTGAGGCCAACTCTTCTAATACTGGGGCCTGCATGCTTACTTTGCCCTGCCTGGAGTGGATCTGTGTTGGATTTAAGAAACACATAAGGTTCCTCTGGTTCAGCCAATAATGCTTCCTGTGTACAGAGCCAGGAAAAGGCTCTGAGCACTACTAGATCTGTGCGGTTGTTTGGTTTTTATACCACAATAGGCGGTGTCAGAGCACAGAAAAAAACGAATAAATATGTTTGAGTTCAGTGGAATTCTATTTGTGCTCTCCTCCTTTCATTTTGCTTGCCACTGGATTTGAATCTGAATGTATCTCTTGTGTTAATGTCCTAAAATTTAGTAATTTGTTTTTTGCTATTTCATGATATCATACCTGATATTTAAGTCTTTAGTAGACTTTTCTGAGCATCAGTTTTTGTAGAGATTTACTTTTTTTTTTATAACTAGAGGCCATATCACCAGTGTTTGTGGGGTCCAAACAGTCGTCAGTCCATTGTTATGGTACATGGATACCAAAGTCACAGAGTCACACATCACAGAGATCTGGGATCAAAAGCAATATAGCCAGGAATTCCCAGTACCCATGTGATGCTAGAGATAGAACTCTGGACATGCTAGGCAAGTTGTACAATTTGTACTATCTCCACAAACTGAAAAGTCTTTCTTTATTGCAATGCATTTCTCATATCTGTTTCTGTACTCTTAATGTAGATATTCATGGATTTATTTCCAGTTTCTCTATTTGATTTCTTTGGTCTGTGTGTCTCTTTTGGTTCTGATATTACACTGTAAATTCCCATAATCCTCTCAAAATTTTGAAGTGAAGGCTTATGATGCCAACATTTTGATTTATCTCAGGTTTCTTTGACTGCTTGTGGTCTAAAATGAACAATTTTTAAACATTTATTCTACATTCTTGAAAAATACGATTGGTTTTTTTAAGTATTGGATAAATTACGTGGAATGAATTAGGCAAGATCTCTGTTTTAAATATGTTTACCCTTTTATCTATTTTTCAATTTCTTTGTGTCTTCTAGTTCTTTTGGTAATATCCTGTAGTTTTCTCTATATAGTCTCTACCACTTTGCTAGATTTACTTCCAGGTTTAAGTTATTGATGCAATGCTAAATTGGACTTGTTTTTAACTCCTTTAGCCTCCAATTTATTGTTTCTGTAGAGAAACATAAAATATTTATGTTATTGATTTTGCATCCTTCTGCTTTTGTGGAGACATTTTAAGCAGGCTTTTGGGTGGGTTGTGTGGTTTTCTATGTGTACTTTGATACTCTACAAATCCCACAATTTTATTCATCTTTCATTTTGGATGTATTATTTTAAAATTTTACATTATTTTACTTAGAGAATTTAATTTTTAGAACCTTTAAGAACAGAGTTGTTAGCTTTCAATGTGTTTTATCTTGTTTTTTATCTAGTCTCTCTGACTTGGGCTTCCGAAATACATCAAAATATGATGGTGAGAGAGGCATTCTTATATAGCTCCGGATTTTAAGAGAGAAGCTCTCCATTTTGCATAATTAGATGATAATGTGATGTTGCTATGGACTTTTCAGTGTATAGTCCTGATTTTGTAGATGTATGTACTATTTCCAATTTCTTGAACATATTTATTATAAATATTTTGAGAAAGATTTTCTGATTGTTCATTTTGGGGCCAGATTTAAACCTGGAAGTGTTTAAAGCTTATTTTGCCTCTGTGCTAAGGAATCACTCCTGGCAGGTACACTGCACCATATGGTGTGTCAAAAATTGAACCCAGCTCAGCTGTGTCAAGGCAAATTCCTTGACCACTGTACTCCCTCTTTGAAAGACACTTTTTTTACATCATCAGAGATAGTAGATTTTGCTTTTCCCACTTTCTTCTAGCCTGTACTGTATTTTCTTTCTCTCCTCACCTATTAAAATTCCATGATCCATATACTTCACCTCCTAATGTACCTCCAATAGATGTTCTTTACTTTGAAAGGTCTAATTTCTTGCTCTTTCATTTGCACACTGGTATGACTTTATTTATTTTTCAGTTCTGATATTATTTCTTCTGTAGAGCAAGTCCACACATTTTTCCTTCCACAGGAAAATATTAATACATTAATACCATATGCATTTCAGACTCACCATCTCTATTTGAAATTTCTATCTATTCATCTATCTATTCATCTATCTATTCATCTATCTATCTATCTGTCTACATATCTATATATCATCTATCTTCCTAACTTTCTTAAATCTTTTTGGTAAAGCACATCCATGTCATTATGAACTGATTTTTGTTGTTAAATAGGATTACTATTTATTGTGTTTCAATGAGATTCTCCAACTTCACTTTTATCATTTATTTTCTTTTCTTAGAGAGGGTTCAGTGGCATTAGTATTCATTTTTTTCCTTTTACATGGCTGTGAAGCAGAGAAGAGGGCCATTGTAATGAGAAAATGGGAACATTCAATCTACTGAATATAGTATTGCCAGTGGTGTTAGAGAAGGGTCCAGAACAATTGTTCCCTGCTTTTGCGCAGTCACCATTACCTCTCTGGCCACATAAAGCAGTCAACAGTTTGCTCAGAGTTGGTCTCTTATACCAGCTGGGTACTTTTGCTATTTGGGGGATAAGAGATGAGATTTCAGAAAGTATAGCTGCCATTTGCCTACAACATGAGGACTGATGACTTTTGCTTTTTGTTTTTCATTGTTGTTGTTGTTCCAGAACTTGGTATGTGCCAACTTCATATTTTTTCAAATGAAATAGTGGACTATTAGTTTTACAGTCTTGTGGATTGGACTGCTGCATTAAGCCTGCTTTCAGAAATGAAAACTGCTAGTTACATGCTGCTCAGCAATTTCCTCACCAATAGCTCTCTCCTGATTCTCTGGTATGCTGTGATGTTGCATGTTCATATAAATGTATTCCCTTACCTCTCCAGAAAAACAGGAAGTGCATGTGGTTACACTTTTGCAGCGTAATAGTTTTTTGGTTGTGTTTTAGTGGGAATATGCTTTCCAGGCATCTATTCTGCCATTTTATTGGGAATAAAATCGCTGTTGTATGTTTGCCTAATCCCTTGTGTAACCCTATCATTTAAAGAAAGAATGTATATGGAAAATGCCTCACAGATTTTCCATTATATGGATTATTCAGTAAGCATTTGTATATTTTGATAGTTTTAATGTGTTCAACCTATAAAGCTTGATAAGTAATTTATTACTCATAGGCTTATTGTGATCGCGAGGCTTAAATGCTAAGAATTGATTATTGTGCTTTGAAAAATTGATAACTGTCTAATTTTTTCATTTATTAATTGTATTTATATTAGAAATTTTCAAATTACAAATGTTTTCTTTTTAAAAGCTTACAAGTTTAAGCTCTTAAAGGTTTTAAGAGCTTAAACAGTTTTAATATAGCTTAAATTAAATTATATTAAATGGCTTTAATATAGCTTAAATCTTATTTGTTTATCTACCTTTCAGATGATGTAACTTTAATAGTATTCCAATATAATCAACATTAGAGGTTCTTTTAAAAAAATGTATACCCTGTATAATTCAGATGGTTATGACTGTAGAATCTTTAAATATCTACCAAAACTCAAAATCAGTTAGGAAAGAAATAATTGGGTGCCGGAGCCAGAGTGCCTTGGGTAGGGCATTTACTTGCATGTGACTGATCTGGTCACCTGAATACTGCCAGGAGTGACGCCTGAGATCTGAGTCAGGAGTAAACCTTGAGCACAATACAGAGTGGCCCAAACACAAACACATACACACACAAGCACACACACACACACACAAACATATACACACATGTACAGAGAGGTGGTCATTGGTCAGTTGTAAAATATGTGGAAAATGTACTCAAAAAGATTTACTTTACTTGCTTTATTTTCTGAAAAAAAATTACTACGAAGTGTGGCATATTAATATGCCATCATAATGGGTAGGGCGTTTGCCTTGAACGCAGCCAACCCGGGTTTGATTCCTCCATCCCTCTTGGAAAGCCAGGCAAGCTACCGAGAATATCCCACCCGCATGGTGGAGCCTGGCAAGCTACCCAGGGCATATTCGATATGCCAAAAACAGTAACAAGTCTCGCAATGGAGATGATACTGGTGTCCGCTCCAGCAAATCAATGAACAAGAGGATGACAGTGATGACAGTGACAGTGATGTAGTGAACTCTTCTTAGTTGGTCCGAGGGATGTGAGTGATTGTTAAACTGTAGTGAACTCTTCTTGATTATCTTGCTATCATGAATGGATATTTGGTATTATCAGTACAGAAAACTTTAAGAGAAATGGTAGTATGATCAACTTATTTTCACATTCTTAAAACTACAAGGAAAAAGGAAAAAAACTGCCTCAGATTTGTCTCATGCAGATCAAAATTTTACAGTTGTTTCTCACATCAATTGCATCAGGCTCACTAATAAAAAGAATCACTCTAACATAACTCTATCAGTAATCGAGCTGCCAAAATGATCACTGCCAATGAATTCAATCATGATGTTTACAATAATTTGCTGACTTTTAATTTGAAGAAAGTATTTTGTGGAACTAGCGCTGATACTAATTCTTCAATTTATGTTCTGAAATGACAATGATATAATAAGAAACAAATCTCATTTTAGCATGCATTCTTTATGCAAAGCACAAAAGACATTACCATAGATATTTTGATTGAAGTATGTTCATTCAGATTTAGTGAAGCTAAATGTTATGATGGAAGTGGAGGGGCAGAGAGGGACTAAAGAAAATCTAGTTAACCTGATCGGTCCTTTGAATTGCTGCCATGGAATAGTTAGCCAGTCAAATATATATATATATATAAATATATATATGTATATATATACACATATATACATATATATGTACATATACACACACACACATATATATAAAAGCTAGGTATGGGAAATAATAAGATTTAAAAGGGAAGCTTCACCAGCTAACCTTCACTTTGACCCCACAGAGACAGCAGGTCCTTTTCAGCCCCATGTTCTGAGCCAGACAGCGGACAACTGACCCAGACAGAGGACAACCTGGGCCCAAGCTGATGGCAGGAATGCAGCAGTTCTTACCCATATATGTGACCAGAGAACCGCAGAAAGCCAAAGGGACAAAGAGTCCCAGTGACAGGTTATATACCATCAGCAACAGACCAGAAGGAACATGTGAAGTTGGAGGGAAATAAACACTGGGAGACCAACACGAAAAAATATCTGTGTGTAAGGGAATCATCAGGAAACCAGTGAGAAAAGTGAGGTTCCAAAACTGCTTTCTTTAAGCTATTAAATAGGTACAAATTTATAAGTGGCAGGTATTTTGTATGCAAATATTTTATGCAAGACCCAAGAACCTGGTTAGGAATAAATTTATTTTGTGGGGCTGGAGCGATAGCACAGAGGGTAGGGCATTTACCTTGCACACAGCTGACGCAGGTTCGATTCTCAACATCCCATATAGTCCCTTGAACACCGCCAAGAGTAATTCCTGAGTGCAAAGCAAGGAGTAACCCCTGTGTATCACTGGTTGTGACCCAAAAAGCAAAAATTTAAAAGCAAAATCCATTTTGCTCTGACAAACTGTCCTTATGTTTTTCTTCCTGTGGCATCTATAGTGGTAGGTTTAGGAAGAGCGGTGGTTGAAGGGGATTTGATGTGTATGGACATAAATAATTACACTTGAGTGATAGACAAAAATGTGCTGAGACATATTTTAAATTATTAATACCAAAATACAAATTCGTAGTTCATAAAGTAAATGTCATACTGCAATTTGTAGCTTTTTAGCAAATAATGATAATTATTCATGTTAAATAGTTTTTATTGATATCATTATATAGATATTAGATTATTGATATTAATCTTTATGTATCATATGAAATATGTATCTTATGTATCATATCAAAAGCATGGGAAGAAAGAACACAATATTTAACTTATTTAAGATCATTATCATCACAATTATTGTTATTTGTATTTGCTAAGAATTCTATCATTGTGCTTAATGACTATATGGAGCAAAGAGAGTGAGTGGAAATTTGTCATCAGAGAATTAACATTTCTGAAATTTCAAGTGAATCAAGACTGAAATGTAGAAATTGCTCTTGGAAAAGGAGTGAAGAGAGCAAATTATTTTAATTTGATAATTCAAAATAGCAATGTTCCAACAGAAATTTATCCTATATGTTTTATGCCATCCACTAGAAATGCTGACTTTTAATTTGTAGATAGACATATGAATTTTATATAAATTTTAAATTAATTTTTAGAATACATAGATTTTCAGGAAATTTGAAACTTTACCAAGTTTCAGGAAATTTGAAGCTTTATGCTGACTTTGTAAGAAAGTAAACTCAAATGATTTAACTTGCAATGATCCTTGAAACATGTTTTCTTAGAATCTATAGCTTTTCATTTGCACACTGACCTTAAGTACAACATATACAACTTTATTACTCAACAATATGCTCTTTGGATAACTATTCATCTAATCCTAAAATGTAATAACCAATTAAGCTAATACAATGATAATTGTTTTAAATTTAATAAAATAAGTGGTTTCATACTGCGTTAACATTTTGTTAGGTACATATTAGCCACTTAAATTTACTAACTTTTAAATTTTTCCAACTTAAAATAGCTGAATTTTTTTCTTCTAGAACAGGTGAACACAAGAGTTTCCATTTTTGTTAAATTACAGTATTATTTAGACTACCTAAGGTCTTTGATATTCATTAAATGTTATGATTTATGGTTCTATTTCTATAGGGTACACTATTGCAATGTTGATATTGCTTTTATTCTACTCATTACTCTACTGATAATTTTTGTTTTAACATCAGAAGTTATTCTAGTCCACGATAATTGGATTAATTTTTGATTCTCTTTGGATATTCTTCATTTATATGTTTATTTCAACATTGTCATAGTTTTCATTTCAAAACCCTTTTATTAATTTGGTTAAAGTTATTTCAATGTATCCATTTTTAGGCAATAAAGATAAAATGCTTTCTCTTCCAGATGTGATTTATGTTTTTTATGAAATTCATTTAAGCTGAAATTAACTTTATACATATATTTTCATGTATTCATTAATCACTTCAAATATTTTTGTTGTCTATATTGTACATATACATACATAATCATATGATAAGTTAATAAAGAAATCTTTAATTCCTCGGCTTTTATTTTTCTTGTTTGATTTCTCTAACTAGAACTCTACTAATACAATAAATTGCCCCTGAAGGACTTACATGAAGTAAAGTAGTATATGTGTACATGCCCATAAATATAACTTCACACATACATTTTACTCTCCTTATAAGTAGTCCTGCAGTGAAATATTACTTCAAATTTGTTAGAATGGCTAATGTTATTCTAGAGAGATAAGAATAAACAGAAAACATTAACAGGAGTTGTGGAGAAAAGAGGATCTTTTTATGTTGCCAGTATAAATGTAACTTCTTATTATTACAGAAATCCATGTAATTTTTAAAACAAAAATTAAAAATACAAAAACATTTTAACACAAATTTTTCACTTTGGGATATTTACTCAAAGATCACTGCAATTAATTGTATAAGAAATGTGCCCATTTACGTTTATTACAGCACTATGAAAGAAAAAGCAAACTTATTAGGGCAGTCAATTTGAGAAGAATTCCACGCAATAAGAGAATCTGAAGTTTCATGAATAACATCAGTGACTATCATAACCATCAGGATTTCTTTGTATCTACAAACTGAGAAATGATATTCTTGGTCCTTATATTAGAAGCAGAACCAGTAATTTGCATTTTCTCACTTTGCTTACACAGAAATTTATGAGATAGATATCAAATGTAAGATTACATATAGAGGAACAAACTGTACATAGATTAAAAATAGTTTTTTGATATTATATTTGTGATCTAAAGAACATTAGTGAACAATTCCTCAAGATTAATTTTGTATATTAGAAGAGAAAATAAGTCCCATAGAAATAGAATACCATATATGAAGACCAGGATTGGAAGTAATAGGTTTGATAGTCTCTTCTATTTGATGAATTATTATCAAACATGTATTTGTCTGGCATTATTCCCACACTGGAGGATATGGTAAAGTTGTGTAAAATTCAAAAACAAATAAGGGTAATATTTCAGACAACACTAATGGCATATTTCAGGTAACACTAATGACCACTAAAAAACAAAAGCACAAGTATAAGTTCTATTAATTATACTATATTGCATATATACTATATATCATATTTTGTATACAATACCACATATATAATATTATATATGATGCAATATGATATAACCAAGAATAACTTTTCCCATTTTCAAGATACAAAGATATCCATATGCCTATGATAGTCATTGATGTTATATTATTTCATTATACATAATATATGTATATATGATTTTGCCATATATAAATAAATATACATATATATATATAAGTTCTCATATATGTAAGGTCTTAATCTCATTAACACCTCATCTATATGTGAACAAGAAATATATTCACATGGATCTGAAAAACTTTCTGTTCACTAAACTTAGGAAAAGGGTCATTATTCCATTCAGAAAAGTTATTTTAGAAATGTCTACAATGAGTAATATGTCTCTAAAAACAAACTTATTTGAAACAAACTTTCCCCAAAACAGAATTTCTGTCAAACACCCAGGTGAGAGATCACTTTATTAACCAGAAAATGATAATTTGTTACCTTCAAAGAAATTGAAACTTTTTGATGATATTAAGGTTACAAGCATGATGATACCTGGAACTCTTTGAGATAGACATTTGTACTAACTCTTCACACTCTCTCAGTTTGCATGTGGTATGTTTTGTGAAATTTATACTGACTTTTATTTCTGACAAAGAAGCTCATGAAAATATCAATATAAAATTGTATCTGTCAGTTGTAGACCAATTAGTTGAAAACCAAGAATATTGGAATTTACATAATAAAGAAAACAGTTTTATTTGGAATTTATAAAGAGGAATAATCCTTGTGATATTAAATTGTTTATCATAATTATTAATATTATTTTTATAAGACTTTCTTTTTGGGGGAAGTGGTTTCCTTTCTTTTTATTTTTTATACCACCATCGATGTTTTCCTAATATTGCATACACTCAGTTTAATACCTGGAATGAAATCAAATTCTTAGACGTGACCTACATATGTTTTTCTCTGCATAACAACCATTAATCAAGTGTTCTTAACTAATGACCTCCTAGGTTTCTCCAAATTATATAGGATTGATAATAATAGGTTTTAAGAGAACTGCTGCACTGATGTGTAATTTCATATATAGACTAGAGACACTCTTCCATTTTATTTTGAAACAGTTGCATGAGAAATTAAAGTCTGCGCAAAATAATTTTTAAAAGGAATACTGCGGTCAGCTAAGACTATTTCCCTTCACTAATCTTCAATTTAGGATCACTAATGTAAAATGGCTGTGCTTATCAACTATAAATGTTTACAATATCAACTTTTCTAGTTATAATACTTGAGCTCAAAATTGCTATATAACTTTCTTTTCCAGTTAGTAAAAATGTTGCAATGGTTAGATGACATTTTCTATCCCCTTGATAAATTAAATATTTACAATTAATATTCAAAGAATAGTCTAATTTAAAATGGACATGCTTTTTATTTTTTTAAACCAAACTAAATTTCTAACATATAGAAATTTTATGAAATTAATTCTAGAAAAGGGATGCAAGTTTAATATGTCTGGAGTATTTTTCAAAAGTAAATAATTCTGGAGACTTAATTTTACATAGAAAAAACACAGGAATAAGTTTAATAATTCAAATATTTTTTCAAAAATTACTTAAAATATTTGTTTAAAATTTCTTACATATGTTACACTGGACTGGAGCACAGTGGGTAGGGCTCAACTCCTCAGTCCCTCTCAGAGAGTCCAGTAAGCTACCGAGAGTATCCCGCTCGCACGAAAGGGCCTGGCAAGATGCCCATGGAGTATTCAATATGCCAAAAATAGTAACAAGTCTCACAATGGAGACGTTACTGGTGCTCCCTGGGACGACAGTGCTACATACATGTTACACTGGTTAGTTATACAATCTGCTAAACTATTAAAACTGCTGTGAACAAGATTTTTTTTTGTGAACAAGTTTTAATTCATCATTTAAACATAAAATGAATACAATTTGAAAGTTTTTCAAGGAACTTTTTCAAATGATAAAAGAAATAAGACACTAAATTATCAGATATTACCTTAAATTATATCATAAATGGTTCCCTTAGTTTTATGTTCAAAATTGCATATGGGTAGGATCCCACAATCTACTGGTTAGAACCTGAACTGCAATATACATTTGTTTGATGTATTCATTTATACCCTTATCAGTGCCTGAAACACAGCAAGTGCTCTTTTTGTATCTACTGAGTTCACTTATAAATCATTGTATAAGTGTTCTCTTTAAAACTTATAAAAATACAGAATAAGATAGTAGAAATATTTGGAATGATTTTATTCATCTCTGGAGACTTTCATGTGCTGATTTCCAAGTTTTCTTTTATATGAGTTTCTTCTCTGTGTTATACCAGAGGGAAAAAAGAGTGCTATTATCATAACCAGTTTAGTAGATCTTCAGTCTCCATATACTTAAAAAAAAAAAAAGTTGGGTCACACCCAGTGGTGTCGCTTACTTCTGGCTCTGCACCGAGGAGTTATTCTCGGTGGTGTTGGTGGGACTATATGGAAAGCGGAAGATTAATTCCTGGTCCGAGAAATGCAAGGCAAACCCCCTCTACCAACTGTACTATAACTCTGGCCCTGCATATACTTTTTTTTGGTATAACATGTCAGTACTTGATTTTGTGAATTTGGTAATGATTATTTTCTTATTTCTTTATTAGCCTGTTATATCTGGTTAAGCCCCATTACTTTTTTTTATTATTAACTGTAGATAACTGTTTAATAAAGTTAAATATCATGCTAGTTACATCAAAATTAAGTTACTCTATTTAATCATAGAATGTACACTGAAAGTCTAAAACTAAACTAATTAGAAACAATTTGTTTTCTGAAAGACAACTTATTTACATCAACAGGCAAGTTAAGATTATATTATATTTTATAGTATTATCTACAAATAATTCCAGAGATACAGAAAAATCCAATCCAGAAGTGACAAAATCTTGAAAAGAAAGAATATTCACAATTAAATAAATACAAATATGTGTCACAAAGGATAAGACTAAAATATCATGATTATCTATGTGTACCACATGATTTATTTATGGTAATGTTGCTTGACTATTGAATAAAGGAGATTAATAATTTCTTTTAGCAAATTCTAGCAGTGAACTTAGGAGGCATAATATGAATTACAGGTATAAACCCTGAACTTTATGCATCTAACATAGATTTGTTTATTTTGTTTGTTTATCTGCTTCTTTGACTTTGTGATACAGTATGCTAAATTACCTTCTAAGAGAGCCAAGGCAATACAAAGCTCCAGGCTGCTTTCCAGACCACGGTTGTAAACATTTCCTACCCATTTTCCATCATCACCGCACCATATTTGATGGGGTTAAAATATGGTGTGAACCATCAGAACATGGCGGTGGGGGGAGGTACTGGTGATATTGGTGGTAGGGAATGTGCACTGGTGGAGGGATGGGTGTTTGATCATTGTGTGATTGTAACCCAAACATGAAATCTTGTAACTCTCTGACAGTGATTCAATAAAATTAAAACAAAACAAAAATAAATAGCTCTAGTCCAGCGGTCATCTCTAAATTGCATTATATTACCAGCCTATCTGATTTTCAACGCCTTGGCAAACAAGACGGCATCCCTATTTTTTTTTTTTTATTTTATTGAATCACCAAGTGGAAAGTTACAAACTTCTCAGGCTTATATCTCAGTTACACAATGCTCAAACACCCATCCCTTAACCAGTGCCCATATTCCACCACCAATATAAACAAAAACAAAAGCAAAAACAAAACAGACAAACAAACAAAAGAAAAAACAGTATACAGACCACCCCTCACCCCCCAACCCACCCCATAGGTGAGTGATAATTTCACTTCCTTTTCTCTTTACCTTGATTACATTCCAGATTTCAACACATAACTCACTATTGTTCTTAGAGTTTCAAAACAGACTCACTATTCTTGTTGGAATTTATCCCCTAAGAATACAGCTCTATTAATAGGGAAATATTTGATAATAAGTTTTCCATTGATGTGAATGAAGAGATAAAATGTCGCGCGGCCGCAGTAGCGGCCGCGCGGCCCCGACTGGGGCTGGCCCTGTATCCCGCGGCTGTTTCAAGTTCAAAGCACACATTTTTTTTTCCGCGCCAAAGTTCATACCTTCTCAACGGACCCACAAAATGTCGGACACCACACCTTCTCCCGGAGGGGAGAGAGACCAAGAAGGAAGGTTATTTCCTCCGTTAGCCGGCGTGGGGCAAAAGCTTAGTTCACAGTCTCCATACATGAGCATCCCTAATTTTTGATCATCAATGGAAGTCAGAACTCCGGATTCCTTCTCTCACTTGAGTGAAATGTGATACTCCAAGCATAACTTTTTCGATTCCTCTTTGGGATACCTGAATAGTGTTCTTGTCCTGTTTTTGTAGGGCCCAGGTCTTTGAGGCGTATGTTAGTGCAGGAAGAATAGTGGAGTCAAAAAGATGTGCCCAGAGCCAAAGTTTCTTGGTTAAGCCCCATTACTGTTGTAATTTTTGTAAGCGCAATATAGCAGTACAGTAACTGTATGGGAGAATTTTTTTAACATTCTGTTCCATTCCTTACTAACTGAAATATCAATTATTGAAGCTGTAATTATTAAAAGACCTTATCTTTCTCTATTTTCTGAGAGCTTTCATAGAACTAGTATAAATCTTATGTTGTTTTTTAAATATAAAATTCAGCAGTAGAAAAATAGCACTGTAGCACTGTCGTCCCATTGTTCATTAATTTGCTCGAGCGGTCACCAGTTACATCTGCATTGTGAGACTTGCAAAATTAATTGATTGTTAAATTAATTCAAAAATATGCCAGTGGGACTGGAGATATAGTAGCACACAGGATGCTTGTCTTGCACACAGCTGACCCAGGTTTGGGCCCTGAAACTGCATATAGTTTCCTGAGGATCGACATCAGCTGTGACCTCTGAGCTCATAGCCAAGAGAAAGCTACTACTAAGAACAACCTGTTGTGGCTCCAAAAACAAAACAGAAATACATGGATGTTTTTGTCATCTATTTAATCATTTCTTAAAATATGTTTTATATATTTTGGACAGGGTTGGGGATCTCATCTGATGGTGCTCAGTGCTTAGACTGTGTTCAGGCATCACACAATCTTGGTGCTACGTGTGGGGTCATATGTGGTGCTAAATACAGATTTTGACTCAGTTGCATAAAAGGTTGGTGCCTCCACTTCTGCACTTTCTCTCCTTCATTTATATACTATAGCTTATATTTTTATTTTAGAAAATTGAATTTAAAAATAATTTTATGCATTACAAATAAATTAATAAATAATAGAAACAAGAATATCTACAAATTAGATAGAAATTAAATATACCTATATGTGTCTAAAATATAATGGTATAAAATAAATAAGAATAAGGCAAAAGTATAGCCATAAATTGTAAATTTTCTGTATTTAAATTTTCAATTGAGTTGCTGTGAAATACACAGTTACAAAGTTGTTCATTATTGGGTTTTCTTACCAATTTATTAAAAATTCTCTCTTATTTTATGTTGAACATACCTGATTTTACTATTAGTGTTAACAAACATTTTACTATTTATATTTATGAAAGAAATTCTAATTCTAAAATACATAATTATGTATTTGATGGTTAGATTATGATTCTTGTTTATAATTTAATGTGGCTTAGTTTGTAAATGTGGAAAAAGCAAAATATTTTATATTTTATGTGTTTAAATACCTAGGGTATTGTTCCCATACTTTGGTATTTTTAGTCTTTCCCATTTTATTTTCCCTTTTGACATTGGTATATAACATATTATTGAATATTTCTTTACTGATAAATAAGATGTTTATGTTATGGGATGACTGTAAAAGATGAGTTTGGAATGATATATGTTTTATCCCTTAACAACTAATTCATTTTTATATTATGCATCTTAAATATTTGCAACTGATCAGTTGGAAACTTACTGTTTTGAAAAATCAGCACTCTGTATTTGTGGAAAACTTTATATTCTATCATATACCTTAAGCTGAAAGATATATCTAATCTTAATAAATTTTGCTTAGCTGAAATTTTCTGTGTTTGTGTGAATATAACTTTTCATGTGTTTATAATCAAAAGAAACTGCTTATAACGTTAATCGTTAATATTTTCCCACTACAGTCGTTTATCTCTTTTTAGTCTAGTTATTTTTTGAGTTATTTGATGCATTCCACATGCATGGAAGTCTTTTAAAATTTATATTTGCTGGAAATATAACTGAAGCACAATGGCTACATCTCTTCCAATGTTTAAAAAGTGTGCCACTTACAATACACTTTATGTCATAGTGTAAATCATATTTATTTTTATTATTGCCTTAATAGAAAGATATTTATAGTTGAAATTCAGGCACACATTGTGCCAGCACCAGTCCCACCACCAGAGTCTACTACCTTCCACCATTGTCTCCTGGCTCCTTCCCACCACCCGCAGCCTTCTTGATATGCATCGTTTTATGATTGGTTGTTGTAGTTTGGATATCGTGATTTCAGTCCATTTAACACTGAGGTTTGGATTCGTAATTATTTCACCCCCTGTAAACTGCCAATGTCACTGAGACCTTTGACACCTGACCCTCACTACTTCTTATGCTCCTCTTCTTATTCCAGCCCTATATTTCTTTTTTCTTCTTATATTCAGTGGTCAATGATGATCTCGGTACCCCGACTTTATAATATTGCAGGTCCAGTTTTTCTATACATCCCATGTAAGTGAAATCACCCTGTGTCTGTCCTTCTGACTTCACTTAACATGATATCCACCAATCATGATGTTCCCCTAGTCCACCAGGTTGTAGCAAATCACTGGATTCCATTATTCCTTGCAGATGCATAGCATTTCATTGTTTCAGCTAACCACACCTCTCTCTGAAAAAGACAGACAGGTTACCAATAGACACATGAAGTAGTGCTTATCATCTCTTATTGTTAGGGAAATCCAAAGCAAGATGATGAGATATAATTTCATACCAGTGAGAACAGCACTTGTTAAAAATACTGGAAACAATCTGTGATGGTTCAGATGTGATAAAAAATAAATCTCTTGTCCACTGCTGATGGGAGTGTTGTCTGGCTCAAAACATATGAAAAATGAATAGATATTTCTCCATAAGATGAGAACTGAGCTGCCATACAACCCAGCAAATTTATATATTTATTGTCTTTAATATAAAAGATACATGTATGGTAATGAATTGATATGTTGCTTTTATAGCATTAATTCAATCTTATACATCTCCGGGTCTACAAGAAAGGTCTTTATTTAATTTTTGTTGTTCTTTTATACCTTTTTATTTTTAATTTCAGGCCACACCCAGTTATGCTCAAAAATTACTCTCTGCTCTGTTCTCAGGGATCACACCTGCAGGACTCTTTGGACCATATTTTGTGAAGGGGAACCAACTCCAATCGAACACATGCAAACAAGCATCTTACCTGCTGTACTACCTCTCCAGCCTCACATTTGTTTGTTTCTGTAGCTAAAATTTGCAAGATTTTTGTTAAAAATTTAGCATTCAAGAAAGGGCAATGGAATAAGTGACAGCATCTTTTATATTAATGAAAATATTTGCAAATATAAGACAAATTTAAAATCATTTTGGTCTTACTAGCATTTTTATATGACAGGAAAACTTAATTTTAAGCATAAAGACGTGCCTTATAATAAAAGCATGTTGGTTTTTCTCAAATTTCCAGATTTAGTTTATTTGGAATGACCATTAAGTCACTGCAAATGTAAAAATTTTTCACTTAAATACTATCTGCCTGGCTATAGTCTTTTCTTTCTTCATACTAGTCAAAATAATTATGGAATTTAGTTCTAATAAATGAAATTGGTTTCTTATTGTTGAGTAAATTTGAACTAAACTGCGGGGCCAAAAATATATCTAGATAGTCACAATATTTACCAGTGTCAATGAGATTAAAAAATTACATTATTATCATGAAACTGAAAATTATTCTTAAGAAAAGGCACAGTCTAAAAACAAATGATAAAAATTATAATTCTGACATTAGCCTAAATTGAATGGTTTCTCTATCTGACAATGTTAAAATCCCTTTCCAATTAAAGTTTCAATTCCAATTTAGTTAAATTAAGAACAGCCTCATAAAAATGTTAGATTATCTTACTCTTTTACAAGAAGTATATTTCAATTCTGTCCTTCAGATGAACCAATATGAGTATAAGAACTCTGTAGAGGTTATAGACCAGAACATGTTCTTAGGGATATGATACATTGTTAAAGAATAAAGGCATTACTATTCAAATATATAAATAAATTGTTTATAACTCACAAACACATTTATTTTTGCCTGGAAACACTTGTTGAAAAAAACTTGACACATTAGTAGCACTGTCATTCCATTGTTCATCAATTTTCTTGAGCAGGCACCAGTAATGTCTCCATTGTGAGACTTGTTACTGTTTTTGACATATTCGATATGCTAGGGGTAGTTTGCCAGGTATTGAGGTGCAGGAGGGATACTCTCGGTAGCTTGCCGTGCTCTCAGAGAGGGACAGAGGAATCGAACCCAGACTGGTTTTGTGAAAGGCAAACGGCCTACCTGATGTGCTATCGCTCCAGTCCAGACACATTAGTATGTATTTTAAATAACACACATATTTATAGGTGAATGTGTGTGCGTATGTGTGTGTTTCCATTTATGCCTGTACACACTACTGTAGAAGCTAACGCATATGTTTGATACTTTGTTAAGTCAAAGCATTATCTATAGTCAATAGCCTCACATAAGATGCAATGAAAAAGAAATTTTTATGCCTGCGTATTATTGTTCTTATGAATGCTAAGTACATGGATTTATTGTGTTTGGCACATCATTCTAGTCAAAATAAACTGTATGTTAACTTGTGAATAAACCAGAAAAAATTATATATGCATCTATTTGACAGATCTGCAGTAGTTGCTTATCTGTTGCCAAAGTTTCCACTACAGATGAAAGGAAAAAGTCCTTGTGCTTTGTGCCTACCTGATTGAGGCAGACTAGAAGGAATGGGGAACACAGGAGAGGAAAATAAAAGAAACAGGAAAAAGTGTATTATTGACATCCAGTTCAATTGAATTGAAATGTGTGGGCATTAGTAATATGTCTTCTAGAGATATTAGTTCACATTTATATTTACTTTAAACCTTAAACTCACTGTAGTATATGATTGTCATCAACACTGCATGTTGTTGACAACACTCATTTCTCTGGGCTCAGTATTGGGAAACAGTTATTTTAAGTTTAATTTTGTTATGTAAATTTAATTATGCAAAATACAAAGATGGATATTATTGATACTTCATTAAAAATTCATTATAAAATTTTACAATAGAAAATAAAATATCAAAAAAAAATTTCAAATATAAAAGTATAGGGTGTTGAAGTGAGAGAATTCTAAATTATTGGAGTGATAGCACAGCAGTTAGGGTGTTTGCCTTGCACACAGCCTACCCGGGTTCGATTCCTCCTTCCCTCTCGGAGAGACTGGCAAGCTACCAAGAGTATCCCGCCTGCACTACAGAGACTCGCAAACTACCCGTGGCATATTCGGTATGCCAAAAATAGTAACAAGTCTCACAATGGAGCCTTTACTGGTGTCTGCTCGAGCAAATCAATAAACAATGGGATGAGAGTGCACTGCTATACTTCATTAATGATTAACATAAACTCAAATGTCAATAAATAAAATTGTTCTAATTTTGCATTACTTTGTTGGTAGAATTAGCATGTAGCTTGCATTGAATGAAATAATTTATTCTAAAACATAACTCCATACTTCAACAAACCATATTATGTAGGAATATTTTTCAAGTGTTATCATTTTTTATTTTTAATGACTTCCTAAATATTTCACCCTTTGAAAGAAACCAGGAGTTCATTTTCTACACAGGATATTCCAATTTAACCAAATGTCCCAATTAATATGAGGTTATTTTAATTAGTCTTTGAAAAATCCTATAGTTATCTGGAATCCTATCAGGAAAAGATACTGAGGTGTAGTGTGCTATCTACAAATCAAAGTCCACTGTGACCTCTTCTCCACTTGAGATTCTAGCAGAATTTAAGAATGTCACACTGGTCAATCAATTTCAGAATCTTCAGATCTCACTGGTATCTATACTAGTACACATCAAAATTGATCTTCTAAGGAAAGAATAAAGAATTTCTAACTCTGTACCACGCCTCTCAAATCCAGGTACTTTTAACATTGTTATAACTCATACCAATATATGTCTGTAAAGAGATATCATTATCAGAAAAACGAGTAAAAGAGTGTGCCAGTTTTGACCCTTGTCCTTATAGCAGAGATGTTTTCCAGAAAGAGTTCTTCTGATCTTTTATTTCTCAACTCTTGACTTTTGTGGTATACTTTGAAAAGACATTGATTTTTCTGCACATGGATGGATCTTCCTGTACGATATTCTGAGGACATACCTGACACAATGCAGAAAAGAAAGTTAAGATGTCTCAGAATCTTGCTAACAAGTAATTTGAGATTTACACTGGATATCATCATTTAGTGGGTCGAAAATGATATTAGAGTGAAATTGCTTGTGTCATTTAATCAGACAACTAAAAAAGGTGAACCAGCAGTGGGGGTAAGGATGGGGAAATCAAACCAAACTAGAGTTTGGAAAACAGTGGATGGTCACTGTCAATTTGGCCATGCTGGGTTGTAGTAATTTTCTATATTTATACCATAAACCTTAATACTATGGTAACTACATAAATTATAATACATAAACTTATAATGCTAATAAAAGGTATGTATGAATATCAAACACCATCAAACAAGCAGTTGTGCATATATATGTATATATATGTACATGCACAAATATATGTATATATTCGTGTGTGCATACTTTATATCACTATTTTCCAATTACTGTTTTTTCACTTTGTCTCTCCCTCTTCTATTCAATATAAACCTTACATAGCCTTAACAGACCTCACTTTGGACTATTTATTGAACAACTTTTGTGAGTCAGGTACTTGTACCACTGAAAACATATTCACTGTATCACTGTATCACTGTCATCCTGTTGTTCATCAATTCACTTGAGGGGGCACCAGTTAGGTCTCCATTGTGAGAGTTTTTGTTACTGTTTTTTTTTACTGTTTTGTAGAGTTTTGTTACTGTTTTTGGCATAGCAAATATGTCATGGAGAGCTTGCCAAGCTCTGCCATGTGGGCGGGATACTGTCAGTAGCTTGAGAGTATCTCAGGCTCTCCGAGAGGGCCGGATGAATCGAACCCTGTTCAGTTTTGTGCAAGGCAAACGCCCTACCTGCCATGCTATTGTTATAGGTAGCAGGTAGGGCATTTGCCTTGCATGCGGCCAACATGGGTTTGATTTCTCCATCCCTCTCAGAGAGCCTGGCAAGCTACCGAGAGTGTCCCGCCCACACAGCAGAGCTTCCTGGCAAGCTACCCTTGGCATATCTGATATGCCAAAAAACAGTAACAAGTCACAATGGAGACGTTACTGGTACCTGCTCAAGCAAATCCGTGAACAACAGGACAACAGGGCTACAGTACTACAATAAAGTAATGTGAGACTTAAAAAGGTATTAATGAATATAATAAAGTAACAATAGTTCCAAGACTTCCCAGAGCAATCTAATAGGTGAGAAACAGATAATTTTATTTAAATAAAACATGTATAAGCATTAATAAAACATGTATCCTATTAGAAGTCTATATAGCTACTGTAGCACTGTAGCACTGTTGTTTATCAACTTCTTGTAGCAGGCACCAGTAAATCTCTATTGTGAGACTTGTTGTTACTCTTTTGGCATATTAGATACACTATGGGTAGCTTGCCAGGTTCTGCTGTGTGGGCAGGATATTCTCTGTAGCTTACCAGCCTCTCCGAGATGGATGGAGGAATCGAACCCTGGTCACTCACGTGCAAGGCAAATGCCCTACTCACTATGCTATCGTTCCAATACATACTGCTACTGAGAAAACTTAATTGGGACAGAAGAAAGTTAGTACTGATGGACTACCACCACCACCAAGGATGAAACTGGGATCCATAGCATGTTAGTCAAGGGCTGGAGTCCATTTTTCACATGTCCAAGGCTCCCTGAGATTTGACAAGCTTCGCTGGGCCCAAAAATCAATATATCATTGTACAGTCATAAAACCATTATCCCAGATGGTCAAATATCCCCTGGAGTGACCACAGAACATGCATAGATGTATTCTGAGAGGCCATTACCATTAAAGGCTTTTGCTACATCAGCTCACCAAGTCTCTACAAATAAAATATTAGTAATTACTTCAATTTAGATATTCTCAACTCTCCTATATATTTACAGTTTGATATTGTTATCAAAATATAATTTTCATCCTTTAGTGCCATTTCCAATATTCTAAACTGATCATTTGTTTCATTGACTAAGTATAATAATTGATGCTTATTTGTATAGTAGTTGGCAAGTAGTTAAGTCCATGTCCCAGACTAGTCCAATGTATATGAAAATAAATAGGGTCAGAATTAACAATGCAAGAAAATTTCTTATTTTATATATCGATCTTGTGTTTTAAGTAATGTCATGACAGAATTTCTAGGAAATTTTAACTGTAGGGGAGCATTTACTTGATAGACTATGGTGATTTTTACTGAGATAATGTTATTATATGTGGTGATCTCTTAAGCTAATGTTATTGTCCTTGATATTAATAAAAACATACTAGTATTTAGGTGTGTAAATTTATTTTATTGAGTATATGTAACTAATACAGCAATTATACAGATTTATTTAGGTTATCAAAAGAGAAAATCCAACCTATATTAATTATATTCTTAAATATAGAGAGAAATATATTATAACATATAAGCATGACTCAACGAGGAATTTTGAATATATTACACAACTATTACATATGCTTTTAAATATATATTATGCACAGATACATTATGGATACTATGTTGAATGCTTATTTTTTCCGTAATATTAAATACCACAGAATTTGAAAACATTTTTTAGACAAAAATTTGGATTCACAATATTAAATTAAAACTTAGGAAAAACTTGATTAAGAGAATAAACAATGCATAAAAGTGACAGTTTATATTATTTGATTTAATTTTCACTATTATATGAAACTATGGTTAATGAATTAATTGTGGATCACAATAATTTATAAGTATCGTTCAAATATCTGTTTTTCTTTAGGTGTTTCTTGCAATATCTAGCTTATTTTCCATTTAATTGCCTTTTAAACTATGGAACCATAAAAAATGTGAAATGAATCAAGCTGATCATCTAAAATGTAGTTTTGAGAATTGTACCTGCCACAAAGACAGGGAGTTGGACAGGAGGGTTGGCGGGAGGGACACTGGGAACAATGGTGGTGGAAAATATGCACTGGTAGAGGGATGGGTGCTCTAGCATTGTATCACTGAAATGTAATCTTGCAAGTTTGTAACTATCTCCTGGTGAGCCAATAAAATTTATTTTAAAAAATAAGACTATAAAAATAAATAAAATGTAGTTTTGTTGGTTGTTAGAATAAACAACATTTTAACTTATTTTCTTGAAATGATTTCATATTAGTTCACATGTTATCACATTTTGTACTTTACAAAATGCTAGTACTATATTTTGCAGATAAAGCATAAGGCTTTATACTCACCTCTAAACACTTATCTTTCAAGAACTTCCCTCTTTTTATTCAGCACTTTTTGAAATACAATATCTGTTAGCAATATAAGTGAGATAAAATCTTGTCAAATTACTTTAGTAGAAAGGATATTTAATGGCTTCAACTGAGATCAGTAATACAAATAACTTCAGGAACAGAATAAATATTAGGAAGTATAATATTCAAGTACCCAGAGAAATAGAGTCAATAGGATGTATAGAAACCCAGGAAAGAAGTGTAGTTCAAGTCCACAGGAAGTAAGCTAGCAGACTATCTGCTTGTTTGGAAAAGGACAGATTTCTATTAACTCATAAAAAGGTTGGATAGTCACTCAGATAGTGGTGAATGTCCCAGCTTATTCTAAGTGAACTTAATTCAAAATTAATATCCCCAAAATTCAGATTCAGAAACATTTAGAATAGTACATGTTTAAATGTCTGCACAATATGACCAACCAAACTGAACCATAAAATGAGCCATCACAAATAATGAGTTATTTAAGTGTCAATGCCCTGCATGCCGTACATCTCTCTCTCTCTCTCTCTCTCTCTCTCTCTCTCTCTCTCTCTCAATCTCTCTCTTTCTCTCTCTCTCTTTCGGTGGTCTCTCTCTTTCTCTCTTTCAGTAGATACAGGAATTCCACACTCTCCTCAGAATTTGATGAATTATTATTTTTAATTGAGTGAATCTGCTTTATGATTAGTTAAAAATATCTTCAGAATCTTTAGACTGAATTTGTCCATCCCTTTTAATAACAAATTTAAGGAAGTAAAGCTGCATGATTCTGGGTTGAGGGTAGATCATTCATGTAAACTTTAGAATCCCTCTAGAACACAGGAGATAACATAGCACAGAGCCTGCATATATTGTTATTATGTGATTTTTAGTTAAATGTGTAGTTCAAACTTTGAATTGTCAAAAAGGCTAAAGAAAGAGTATGCCCGCTTCTGAAGCACTGAGCTCCCCGTCACTGGAACAGTTCAAACAGAATCTAAATAACTCTCTAGAAGGGAAATCACCAAGGAAAGACTTTTTTCAACCCAAACCCAGATCCTGTACTTTTCACAGTCTCTTATGCTGGGCCCCTCCTGCTGACATTGTGTGTGTCCTTGGAAAAGTCATTTCTTAGAAAAGTCTGTGCAGAAAGTGACAGAACCTTGCTTCCTGCTTTCCTGGATGTGAGCTCTGTGTCCTTGTTCTTCCTGAACTTGTTCTTTCTGACACAACTAATATTTTATGCAAGGAAGAGATTTTCGTTTTGGTTTGCTAGCCTCATTATCCTCCAAGATATAAAGATGTAATCATAAGAAGGAGAGAGCCAGAATATCGTGAACATTATTCCAGAGTTTTAGAGTGACAACCAGTGTTTCAGAGTGACAGTCAGTGTTTCAAAGTGACAATCAGTGGATTCCCCTAGAGATGTAAGTTCCCACCCAAGGACAGTAGACAGAAGGACCAGGACTATTGCTTCATAGTTGGAAGCCTGCCACATGAGCTGGGGGAAAAAGTAGCTGGAATAGAGAAGGGATCGCTAAGTCAATGATGGTTGGAGGGACCATTAGGGGTGGGAGATGTGTACTGAAAGTAGATAAAGGACCAAATGTGATCTGTATTGCAAACCATAATTCCCCAAAGCAGAGAGAGATTATGGGGGGAGTTTTCTACCATAGAGGCAAGGGAAGTTGGAAAGGTGGAGAGTAATACTGGGGACATTGTAGGGAGCCATTTTACCTTACTGATCTTATCCTATCAGCATTTGTTTATTACTAGCTAAATCCCGTGCCACACCCTGCATTTCTGTTGGGGGTCCTGGCACCACCTCCTCCCAACAGGGAGGTATAAATACTGTAACTGCCATAGAATAAATGCCTTTTCTCCCTCCTCTGGGCTCTGTGTCTGTTCTTTCGGCTGCGCCTTACGAAGGGTTATCCCTGCTGAACAGAACGAGACCTCCACATCGACTTCCACAGGACATTAGTGGTGGAAAATGTACACTGGTGGCTGGATGGGTGTTCGATCATTGTATGACTGAAACTCAAACATGAAAGCTTTGTAACTGTATTTCACAGTGGTTCAATAAAAAAAGAAAAAGAAGCGTGGTTCAATATGAAACATTAAGCATTAATACATATTAATTTAAATTAAATTGTTAAAACCATCAAATCGTGAAATGAATAATGATCTTACTGAGATACATTCATGTGGAATGTATTGAAGAAGTGATTAGATTAATAAATTTTCCCTACTAGTTCTCTTTTATTGCAGTAGCAAAACTACTCTTAAAACAGGAATAAAGAAAATATATATTGTTAAAGGAAGCAGCATATTTCTACATATTGTAGGTAAGTATTTTAGCATTTTAAAGCAGAGTTCAAATGTGTGATGTGTACACACATTTATATTATTGTATTTAATTATTATTTAATCTGTTTTAGACTTTTAATTTAATATTCTCAAAATGAAATTATTTCTGTATTATTTTTCATTTTCTCAAATAATATCCAATTTGTGCCTATAAAATGTAACTTTTATTTTAAAATAAAAATAAAAATGTAAATGTAAAATCTTAAGAAAAAGAACACTTTATTTGCTTCTTATGAAACCTGTGAGGCATTATTATTAAATAACAGCAGACTTCAGTTTAAAATGTAAAAATAAAAACATAAAATTTAACTTTTACTTTTTTGGGGCTGGAGTGATAGCACAGCGGGTAGGACGTTTGCCTTGCATGCGGCCGACCCGGGTTCAAATCCCAGCATCCCATATGGTCCCCTGAGCACCGCCAGAGGTGATTCCTGAGTGCATGAGCCAGGAGTGACCCCTGTGCATTGCTGGGTGTGACCCAAAAAGCAAAAAAAAAAATAATAATAACTTTTACTTTTTAAAAAATGATTAAATATTCATACATTGAATGCAGATTTTTTCTAATATTCATACATAAATATGCATGAACCTCTACAACTCCTAAATTTCTTAGATATTTTTAAGGTACTTTTAACCTTATTTCTTAATTCTCGTTGGTATGATCCTTTTATACCATTTAGTAACAAACTTTTAAAATAAATCCTTTTAATGAAGGCCAATTTTACTTATTTTTTCTTCTCATTCTTTTCAAATTGTTTGTTTGAAATATTTTCAGTCCTACTAAAGAGGATTATCTCAAAGGGTAAATGGAAGTTTAATGTATATAAGCAGCGCATGTCTTCAATAAGCAATAATCCCCACTGCCACAACAGGATATAAACCTAACTTCAACAACAAAATTACACATGGTGGTGCACTTTGTCAATGTTGATGAAGTAAACATAGTCCTCTTAATTGATCTTAATGTTTTTATCAAACTTATAAAAACATTCTTTAAATTTCAGTTAATATAATACCAGCATCCCTCTGCTTAAGAAGGCAAGGAAAATATTGGAGTGCCATATCATATATTCTGGATAATGTATCAAAAAGGCATTAATATAACTAGTGTGCATAGAAATCTGAATATGCTTGAGCTGTTCATGTATCTTTAGACCAATTCTTTGCAGTAATATTCATGGGGTACCTTGTAATTGACTGTGGTGTGTGATAAACCTTCAGGATGAATTATAGATTTAAATTGACAACTCATTCTATAATGGGTGAACCAAGTAATGTAAGAATGAATCCATAGTGACCATTTAAAATAGAATTCAAGAAAAAGAACACTTTATTTGCTTCATAAAAACCTGTGAGGCATTGCTATTGAATAACGTAAGCAGAATGTAGCTTATAAATCTTCTTAATTTACATCTAGGGTTTCATTATGCATATTTGATAGCACTCTGCAGAGCCTTAATTTACAGACTTTTGGAACTTTACCAATCCCAGAAGAAGTGCTAAACATGCCTGTTGGAACATTTAACTGAAGTAAGTCACTGGAGATTTCCTTAATGAGTACAGAATTATCAGTTATTTGCATTCTATGTAGATGTAAAGCAATAGAGCCTATTAACAAGATAATGGCAAATGCTTTGTGAATGCAAGTATTTCCTAAACCATTCACTTACATGCAAACCTCAAATGTCCAAGTATGCATTGAAATTGAGTTATCAAATATTCATTTCCTCTATGTAGGTGATATGATACAGTCACATATTGAATAGTGCACCAACAGGCAGACTACAAAGAATTATCTGATAATTCTAGAGGGTATACCTATAGTGATAGTATTATAAATTTACTTAGAAATAATTGTTTTGACCATAAAATGGTAATAATTTCTTTAAATATTTAATAAATCAGAACATTTCCAAATTTATCTAAAAATTATATCTATTTCCCATGTTTTTGTGAAGATTTTGTTCAATGAGATGCTTCAAATGTCTGCATTACTTTTTTTTATAAAAATAAAGTCTTAGTTTATTTCCCTAGGGCTAGCTAAATTATGATCTGTGTGTGAAAAACTCATATGATGATGTAAAATTATAAAACTGACATTTGTTGAAAGAGAAACATTTATCTGTGATTATTTTTTCTTGGCTTCATCTTTCCTTTCAACACAAAATAATCTGCCTACCCATGTGTATAGTGGAATGATGAGTATAATCTTACACTAACATAATTGGGTAATTGATTTCCATTATGAGGCATATAATGCATTAGTCATAGTAAAGTAGTGGCTGCTAAGTAAACCCTTGAAATTCAGCTACATTGGATATTATAATGCTCTCTAGGCGATGAAACAGAGTTCTGTGTATTCCAAAACAGTTCTATTTCATCCTTCAGACCCTTTCATTATTTAATAATATAGATATCACATAAGACTATTGAGTCTGCATCATCTAGTGTTTAATAGTTGAAACACAGTCCTCATGAAAAGCACAACAGATGCTATCATTTTGGCCCAACCATCCTAAAGAGAGTATTAAAGCCCACTAGCAGATTGATTGTATCTATTCTCTCAATAAAATATTTTCTGTCAATATTTAGTTTTTATTTTTTCTTTTAAATTTTACATATTAAAATTTTTAGAAATAGAAAATAATTCATCTGTGGTTTTGACGGATAGGTGCATTATATGAATGATTGTATTCAGCTTTAGTTATTTAAAGTTTGATTCATAAAACAGAATGATAAGCAGAGAATGATATATGATATGACTATGGGGTGTTTTATATTGTGAGGAACAAATCGTGAAAAAGAAAGTTGCAGAAATGGTAGAAATACAATGTAGTTGCAGAGTACCATAAAGGGACAAATAGAATTAGAGGACATGGTATCAGGTGATAAGGGGCAGACTAGCTGTGCTATTCAAATATTCAAAAAACAAAAAGGAAAAAACAAAAATATGTTCAACATTTTAAAATTAATATTTAGTGTGTATAGTAGCATATAATATATAACATATGATATAATTACAGTAACATAAATTATCAACCTATAAATTTTATGTGTAAATTGTATTGATATAGAAGTTATTATAGCTATTGCTTCAATTTTGTATACCTAATTTTACTTTATTTCCAACATGGTTTTGCTTGAACTCTTTTTTAAATCTTCAAATTCTTGGTTTACCAATTCAGAGAGATAATTTCTGAGAAATTCAGTATCAACAACTCTAAAATGATTTTGTGTGGTCATGTTTTTTCAATATAGGTTATTCTTTGGTATATATATATGTATACATATATAAAACTAACACATATATATGTATATTCTTTACTCATCTTTACTCATCTTTCCCAATGGAACTGCATTGGACACTCTTTCAGGGTCAGGGGAATGAGACCCATTATTGTTACTGTTTTTGGCATATTGAATGGATGTGGAGCTTGCCAGGCTCTGTCATGGGGGCACTTCCACCCACCCAGATGCACCATTTTCCAGTAGCTAGGCAGTCACACCTAGAAACTGCCCCGGCACCATGTAATCCCATCAATGGCCAAGATCCAGAGACTATAAAACAAAGCTCCTGGAAGAGAGTAACGAAGAGTCCTCTGCCCCTGTGAATGGCTGTCTTCACCACGGCCTCTTGGAAGGGGGTAGATGGAGTTTCCCTCCCCGGCCCGAGCAGAGCCCTGGCAGCTGAAGACCTCCGGAACTCAGGCACAGCCGTGCTGAAGACCACTCTCCACATGCTCAGATGAGTCTCACCCATGAAGGAATCAGCAGAGGAACCCAGGAGTGCAGGACCCGGGACTGAGACCTCCAAGCCTGCTTGAGTCAGGACTGGATTTCCTCCACCGAGATCCCCCATTTTCCAGTAGCTAGTCAGTCGCACCCACAAACTACCCCCAGGACCATATAATCCCATCAAAGACCAAAATCCAGAGACTATGAAACAAAGCTCCCGAAGAGAGCAGAGAGCGACACAGAGTCTGCTAGCCCCGTTCCTGGCTGTCTTCACTAGGGACCCTCTTATAGTCTAGCTCTCCCTCTCAGAGAAACTGGCAAGCATTGAGAGCATTCTACCTCCATGACAGAGCCTGGCAAGACCCCCATGGCATATTCGATACGCCAAAAACAGTACCAATGATGGGTCTCATTCCCCTGACCCTGAAAGAGCCTCCAATGCACTACCATTGGGAAAGATGAGTAAAAAGAGGCTGCTAAACTCTCAGGGCTAGGACTAACAACTAACGGAGATGTTACTGGCACCTGCTTGAGCAAATTGATGAATAACAGTATGACTAATACAGTGATATTTTTTCAAATATACATATATTTGAAATGGTAAGCCAGTATTACAGTGGCTTTTAGAAAAAATAAAATTGACTGTTCTGCTATCACTCTGTTAATACACCATGAAAAAAAATAGAAGTACAATAGACCTAACATAACATGAATGATATAATATAAAACATATAGTGAATAAATAAGTATGTATATGTATATGTATATAAACCAGTGAATATATTGCATGTACTAGAATGTAATCAAGCATGGAATTATGTAATATGTGCACAACTGAATCATACAGATAGTATTGCACAGCATAAAGGACTCGGAGATTCATGTATACACAGACTAGCACCCCTAATCCAAATAAACAAGCTTTGTAGAGAAGGGTAACCTAACGGTCATTCGGATATCTTACCCTGTTCATAGAAAACCCATTTTACATGACATAGTAGCCTGATATTACTCATGAGTCATATAACTACATATACCTTCACGTTTTACATGCTCACTAACATTTCCATTAGGTTGTAGCTTCCCTCATATCAGGAGCGATTCTGGTCAGAGGGGATCTTGAGACATCAATGGGAGATGATGAGATTGGTGGTGGATGAGGAGTTGCAATATTACATGCCAGACACTCTATTATTGCAGGTATCAAATCAGATTTGCAAATTCTGCCAACTCAATCATTAAACCAAGTTTTTTTTAATGTATCTCTATTGTTTTGGATCAATTCTTCCAATGTAGATAATTTTAGTGTTTTCTCTAATTCTTAGTCTGCCGAAAATGTATTTCCATTTCAGTTTCATGCTCCTCTACAGTTATCTTATTAGGATCTGCATGTAATCATGACATTTCCTCTCCTCTGTTTACCAGTCACTGAGTATTGCTTATAGAGTGAATTCTAAACTCTGCAATAAGGCAGACGAGGCCATACACAATCTGTTCCTAATCTCACTCTTCAGCCTCATTTCACATTATGTCCTTCAAAATCACTGCAATCTAATTATACTCTTCTGCTGCTCCCCAAATGTGTCAACCAAGTTTTCAGGTGGGAATAATTATTGTACTGTTGTTAAGAGCCTGAGCACTGAAATCAGACTTCTTTAGTTTCAAACTTCTGTTCTAGCACTTCCTTGGTAGTAATTGTTAGTAAATAATTTAATCCATTTATATTTCAATTCCCAAGAAAATGATGCTTCGCCTCACAGTATTCAATGAGACCATACATGGCATGAATTTTTAGCATGATATTTGGCACTCATTACGTGATTGCTAGGAGATGCCAATCACTCTTGGTTTGCCTTTGCCGTTCCCTCAGTCCAAACATATTATGTAACCCTCTTCCATTATGCAAAAATTAAATCAAACTCTAGTAATGCACCATGTACAACTTTTCCTTCATTGATAACATAAAATATTTCTGGCTAGAACCCACATGTTGCAATATGGATTTCAGAATTATTTATGTTTTGTGCAATAATTACACACTGACATATTTTCCAGGGCTTTTCTTACTTTTCATGTTATTTTTCATAAAGAAAAAAGAAAAAAATAGAAAAGGGCTGGACCAGAGCAATAGTACAATGGGTAGGGCATTTGACTTGAAAGTAGCTGCCTTGGGTTCAATCCCCAGCATCCCATATGGTCCCTCAGCACTGCCAGGAGTCATTCCTGATTGCAAAGTCAGAAATAGCCCATGTGTCCCCCAAACAAAACAAAATTATCTGAAATATAGCCTAGTAGACTGAATACAGACAGGCTTTACATGAGGGGGCTAGGTTCTTTCACTGACATTGCAACAACCTCCTAAGTACTGTCATAAACATGTCCCAAGCACACGGAGTTAAGTGAGTATTAGTACTTCTAGCATTATAAACAAATGATGAAGCAGAAGAAAAGGACAGTGAAAAGTTTGAATGTTGTATTCATTTAACCCAGTCATTAAGATCATGTTAATTCAGGTGACATACATAAAACTATATTTATGAAATAAAAGGAAAATCAAGTCCTCTTTATCCTGATGCATTTTCTATGTTATGAACACCCGATTGCCTTTCTAGTAGAGTTAGCTACCTATGTACTTAGAAATTGTTGATTTTGTTGAAGACTTAGGTTTTTGTTTGGTTGGTTGTTTTGGTTTGTTTATTGGACAACACTCAGCTGACTGTGCTCAAGGACTATTCTGGTGGGCTCCAGGGACCATATTGTGGGCTAAGGATCAAACCTGGACAGTCATATGCACGGCAAGTGCCCTACTGTTTTGTCTCCCCCAACCTAAACATTCAGGTTTTAAGTTTGTACATTATTAATTACTAACATAACTATTTTCACAAACTACCATGGGTGTGAAATAAGGTTATTTACATGGTAAACACCAACAACTAGAATCGTGTCAACCCAATTAAGGTGTTATTGACATTATTTCCAGCTGAAATACGATATTTTGAGGATGTTATTTTAAAGTATATAATATATTCATTCCTTTTCCATCAGTATAGTTTCTATATGGATAGTGTAAAACGCCATAAAAAGGGCCTAGAGATTTGGCAATACAAAATATAAATATCAAAATGCCAAATTATAAACTGTTTTTCTCAGAAAACTTACTGAAAAAGACCGATTCATTTTTATATTTTTTATTGTTCATAATATTTCTGAAACTATATAAAATAAAACTAATAAACATTTATGAAATGACTACTATTGATCATTTAGGTATGATGATAGTCATTTATCTTTCTCTTTAAGTTATTTTGTGATCACACAGTGAAATTCATCTTCATAATTTTTTGAGAACTTGACATTTGTAAACACATAATTAAATGTGCAAGTAATAGGTATCTGACCCAATTCCCAATTGCCAATATTTGTTAATTCTTCTTATACCATTTCTGGGCTGAGATCTTTTTTTTTTCTTATAGATAAGTCCTATGAGTTCTAAGTCTTAGAAAATGACCTATAAAATGTGTCCTTATGTCCACACATTTTAAGGAGCAAGAACTAATTTGCACATTTAATTTTTTCCTTCATTCCCTCTAACATATGTTTAAACGATTAGCATATTAGTAAAAATGTAATGAAAAGTTCTCAAATCATGCTATTTAAAAATGGAAATATTCTGTTTCATTTCATACCTGCTAATTCACAGACTTAAAATTTAGAAAGCATGTAATGTATATTTTGTCAGATACCCATCTCTTTTTTATGCACATCCCAAAAGAGAACCAATGGGTTGAATTGCTCTTTTTTTAACAACTGATTACAGATTAGTTGTTTTCAATTTCAAATTTATTTCATAAAAGAAGCCATAATTAACTATTTTTAAATTTGTTTCCAAGGTGGTCTGCCATTGTCCTCACAGATTCCAGAATTTTAGTTTTGTTTCTTCTGATGGTATTAATAAAAAAAAATCCACATTTATCAATCTTACGTATCAGTCCATAAGTATTTGTTCAATTTTATAGTGAATTCACAATGTCCTTTCAGCAGTTTCAACTACTCTGGTGAGCAATTACAGATTTCCTTGCTTGTTGAGTGTCAATTGAAAACAAGAGCTTTTCACTATAATCACAGGTTTCTGTTACGAGTGCCTCGAAAATGCACCCAATGTTTTTATATGTCTAGCCTTTTGCTTTTGCTGAAACAATAGGTATGTGTATAGCCATTACACTTTACTCACCCTCTATAGCAGCACAAAAATGATTTTATTAATTTAACTTAGCTTGCACTATCTTTTGTTTGTTTATTTTTCTTTCTTAACGGTTTGGAATTAGACTTTTTTCATTTTAAGGCATAATATGTTTTCCCATAGTAATCTCCAGGTAAGTGTATTAGGTCAGATATCTGAAGTTCTACTGGTTTATAGATATAATGCTACATCATTGGATTTTAGTAATAATAATAATAGTTCTCCACTGCCTTTAAATTTGCTCTTCTATCTCATTAAGAGTTTTACAGTGATAATCAAAGCTTTTTACCTAATTTTAAAATTTCTGAAAATAACAAATTAGCATTAAATTAGACAAAATTGAAACATTAAGTACTTTGAGTTTAACAAGTCAGCTTTCCATACTATTTTTCTTTATTTTCTCTCAGCAAATTATTTTACATTAATTTATTTTTATTAAGAAACATCAGTTTATAAAACTTTTAATGTGCATTATACAGTTAAATGAATGGCATATTTTAAAAAGTCATTTACTTTAGTGTATAATTATATAATATATGTATACAAAATACTTATAGTCTATAACTATATATTAATTAATATATTAACTATATACTGTACTATATTTATAATTATACTATAATTTCATGTCTCTTTAAATATGACAATACCCATGAAAGTAATAATATTCCTTGGACACTCCCTCTCTGGGACTTCTTCATTTCAAATTGAGTGAACAATTTGCAATTGTTTAGTTCCTTTTAATAAAATCAGTTTTGTTATCTGAGCTTATCCTTTGACTTTGTTCCTCTGGTTTTTAAATATTTATTTATTTATTTATTTATTTATATTGAATCACCATGTTGTAAGTTACAAAGCTTTTATTTTTTTTCTTTTTTCTGCTTTTTCATTTTCTTTTTTTTATTTTATTTTTTTAATTTATTTATTTTTTTAAATAAAAATTTTATTTTATTAAATCACCATGTGGAAGATTACAATGCTTTCAAGCTTAGGTCTCAGTTATACAATGCTGAAACAACCATCCCTTCACCAGTGCCCATATACCGCCACCAAAAAAAAAAAAAAACCCACACAGTACACCTCCCATCCCGCCTCCCCACCCCCTACCTTGTAACTGATAAGTTTCATTTTATATTCTGTTTACTTTGGTTACATTCAATATTTCAACACAAACCTCACTATTGTTGTTAGGAGTACCCCACTAGATTCAGACCTACTGTGAAGACAAATAAGGTCGCGCGGCCGCAGTAGCGGCCGTGCGGTTTTGAATTTCTGTACTTTAACACTAAGTCCAGGGAGATTTCTTCCAGATATTGGATCATTGCAGGCTTGAAAACCCAATCTGTGGTCGTCTTAATATGGCGGCCACCGCGCCCTTCATCCCGGGAGAGAAAGAGGCGAGAGAGAGAGAATTACCTTTCCCCTCCTGGGCGGGCACGGGGCCGAGGTTTGGTTCTCAGGCTGGAGACATTCTGCGAGGAGTTGCCCATGCCGAAAGAGGTTTTGCTGGGTCTGGATTAACGCTTGTGCAGCTGCGGAGAGGCCGCACATGCGTGCGGCCCCCGGGATCATATCTCGGCGGTCTGGAAAGTTACAAAGCTTTTAGGCTTAAGTCTCAGTTATATAATGCTTGGACACCCATCCCTTCACCAGTGCACATATTCCACCACCAAGAATCACACTATACCTCCCCCCAGCCTCACCCCCAACCCCCCAGCCCACCTCTTTAGCTGATAAATTTCACTTTACTTTCTCTTTACTTTGATCACATTCAATATTTCAACAAAAAACTCACTATTATTGTTTGTAGTTTACCCCCCACAAAGTCGGACTTGCTGAAAAGGAAGCATTTGATAATTTGTTTTCCATTGCTGAGAATGAAGAGATATGAGGTTGTGCGGCCGCAATAGCCACCGCATGGTTTTGGATTTCTGTATTTTAGTATTTTAGTAACTAGGTCCAGAGAAATTTCTACCAGAAGATGCATCATTGCAAGCTCGTACCTCTCTGCTACTTTATATTCCACATATGAGTGCAATCTTTTTTTTTTTCTTTTTGGGTCACACCTGGCGATGCACAGGAGTTACTCCTGGCCCTGCACTCAGGAATCACCCCTGATGGTGCTCAGGGGACAATATAGGATGCTGGAAATCAAATCGAACCCAGGTTGGTTGCATGCAAGGCAAACGCCCTACCCTCTGAGCTATTGCTCCAGCCCCGAGTGCAATCTTTCTATGTCTCTTTCTTTCCGACTCATTTCAGTCAACATGATACTTTCCATTGTACAAATTCAATGCGATCCCTATAAGGATACACTTGATGCTCTATTTTGTTTTTTATGTCATAAAAATTTATATCATTCTGTCTCTTTTATTTTATGTGGTTTATTTAACTTGATGTAACCTCTTCCAGTTTCATCCATGTTACTGAAAACATCAATATTTTATTATTTTTCTTATAGCTGAATAGTTTCCATGATCTATACATAACACACTTTCTCTATTTGCTTATCTGTCTTTGAATACTTGGGTTGTGTACATACTAGCTAGCTTAAATAACACTTTAATGAACATATTTATTCGTTTATTCATATTCATATTGTTAAGAGGACTAAGGACCTCCGGCTCTGGGCACATCTTTTGAACTCCACTGTTCTTCCTGCACTAACATACTCCTCAGAGACCTAGGCCCTACGAAAACAGGATGAGAACACTATTCGGGTCTCTCAAAGAGAAGTAGAAAGAACTATGCGTGGAATATCATGTTTCACTCAAGTGAGAGAAGGCATCCGGAGTTCCGACCTCAGCTGATGGTCAAGAATCAGGGATGCTGTCTTGTTTGCCAACACATCAAAAATCAAATTGGCCGGACACATAATGCGATTTAGAGATGACAACTGGACTAGAGCTGTTACCGACTTGATTCTACCGGGACATCAAAAGAATGCCTGGTCACCAACATACGAGATGGTCAGACTTCTTTGTCAAGACCCCGAATGAATGGTTTGATGCTCTTCATGTTCCTGGACCAAGCAGACGCCACTGGGCTACACTAGCACACGACAGGGATGAATGGAAATGTTACAGGTGACCACTCAAGCAAAGGGATGACAAGTGACAAGAAGTGACAAGTGATTTATTCATATATGATTCTCAGTGTTTTTATGTTCTTTGGATATATATATATATATATATATATATACACCTAGTGGTGGAAATAATGTATCATATGGTATATTTATTCTTAACTTAAGAAATATTGAACATGTTTAATCATACAAGCTGAACTAGATTACATTTCAACCAACAGGATATGGAGGTTCCCTTTATTTTAAACTTCTGCTAAAACTTTAACTCTTTGATTTTTTAAATCTGATAGTCTTACTACAGTGAGGTAATATCTCATTGAGCATTTTCTCAGGTATACATTGGCCCCCTATATGCTTCCTTTCTGCAGGTGTCTGTTCAGCTTTCTCCCCTTTTTGATAGGGCTGTTTGCTTTCCTTTAAGTTTCTAGGTCTCTTATTTATCGAGAAAGTGCAACCTTCATCATATGAATGATGTACAAACATTTTCTCCTTTCAGTAGAATATGTTTTTGTTGTAATAATAGTTTAACAATATAATCCTTTAAATTTTAATTACTCATTAAAATATACTTGCTCATATGCATGTGGAAAATATAAAAAACATTAGAGATAAAAACATTAAGATTAAGTCTAGGATGATGTCAGCAACTAAAATTCAGAACTCTTTTTTCTCAGAGGACTCATAAGTATCAATGCTACTTTTTTTTCTTTTTAGATTTTCTTTCCTGGATTTTTATTTTATTTTATTGTATGCCTTGCTTCTGGGCTACATCTAGTAGTACTCCCAGAGACAAGTCCCAGTGATAGTTTCTTGAATGCTTAGGGAACCACAGGATGCCCAGGATTGAATCCGAGACTCAAGCTTGTAAAGTATGCACTGCAAGAGCAGGAGTGTAGCACAACGGGTCGATAGCTTGCCTGGCCAACTTTGGTGGTATCTCCAACACCCCGTATTTTCCCCTGAATCCCATCAGGGTGATCTCTGATAACAGAGCCAGTAGTAAATTCTGAACACTGCTGGGTGTGGCTACAAACACACACAAAATGTCCCATGGCCATTTGAGTCATAGCACCTGCCAAAATATCAATCCTGGTAGTGTTTGGAGGGTCATGTGTGTTGCCAGAGATGAAACTTAGGCAGACACATGTAAGGCAAGCACTTACTCTCTGTCTCTGTCTTTGTCTCTTTCTCTCTTTCTCATCATGAATGATGATATTTTTCATCAATGTAGCAACCCCCAGAAAAGAAGGCTACATAAGACTAAATAAACTATTCAAATACTAGAAGAGAAGAATGACAGTGACCAAGTCAATGACTAGTTCTCATTTTTTCCAAATTTTATTTTTCAACCTGTGTCCTTATTATGCATTGTCAATTATGTGAAGATATAAATTACTATTTCTCTCAGTCACTGCCTAGGCAGAGGTACCCAGGCATGTGGGACTGGGGCTGAGATCTCCAAGCTTGCTCGAATAGGGACTGGGCCTCCTCCAACTCAGACCCCCCATTTTCCAGTAGCTTGGCAGTCACACTCAAAAACTGTCCCCAAGCCATGAAATCCCATCAAAGGCCAAGATCCAGAGTCTATATGAAACAAAGCTCCTTGAACCTGTTATAGCCTAGCCCACTGATGTGGGAAAAGCAGCACACATATGTTTTAACATACTTGCTTGTATTCTCTGATATACATTCTTTGTCCCTCTGAGAGCCTGGCAAGCTACCGAGAGTATCTTGCCCAGGAAAGAGCCCGGAAAGCTCCCCGTGGTGAATTCGATATGTCAAATGCAGTAACAATAACAGGTATCATTCCCTTGACCCTGAAAGAGCCTACAATATTATTGGGAAAGATGAGTAAGGAGAGGATGCTAAAATCTCAGGGTGGGACAAATGAAGACATTACTGGTGCCCGCTCGAGCAAGTCCATGAACAATGGGATGACAGTAATACAGTGATCAGTCACTTCAAGCTAGTATAAAATATTTCCAAAGACCCATTTCATTAGTCACATATACTCCCTGGCTCATGTGTAGTTTATAAGTAATAAGTATATACTTGCTCACTATACTGTGTCACAAAACTGTAATTCTTGGTAAATATTTAGAGCCCATATCCATGGATCCCAAGATATTTTTTCTCTTATGGTTTAACTATTTTAGCATGAAAGTTTCTTTGCCTTATGGACAGAGATTGCATTAAAAAATCTATCTCTCTCTTTTTTTCTCACACACACATACACACAAACATATACAGAGATACCTCCATTCTTTCTGCCTCTTATTATATACATTATATCACCATATGATATGTATGAACATATGCAATATATACAATATGAAAATCAAATATATGTGTTTTAAGGACTTTTACTAAAAACTATTACTCAACATAGTTCCTTACTATAATGAAAATCATCAAACTATTTCATTAATAAATGTTCAGATACATCATTAAAATGAGTTTCATTAAGTTAAGAAAGAGCATATTAAATATATTGAGCCTACATTTAAATAAGTTGTATCTTAAAATGTAGTCTCAGAAAAAAGTAATTGGCTAGAATTTTTCACTTGTGATAGACCATAAAAACTTTCATATTAAGTTAAAAGTCTTAAGTTTTAATTTCTCATACATATCTTCAGTGAAGACCTTATATATAAAAGTATGGCATTAAGTACATTAAGTCCAGAAACAACATCACTATTAGTCTACTGCATGTACTTGAGAAAACAATAATTTAATTTCAAATATGTTATATTTTTCTTTAAATTGCTCATTCTCAACAAAGATGCGTTGACAATTCACTGAGATTAAAGTAAAATAAATATTTTAATAACTGGATAGAAAAATTTTATATAGCCATAGACTCTGGAGGTTTATAATAGATTAGTTAATAATACCAGGATTTTATGAATAATTATATTTTCAGAAGTGCCATTTCTTTTTATTAATTTCCCAGTAGCTTTTTACTATACCTAAAAACTCATTAGTACATTCTGTTTGACAAAAACAGTAAAGAGCTTATAGATTGTAATTAGATTATTAGGAATACATTTCTTTAAAGGAAATCCATCACAGTAAAAATTGTGGAAACCACCTTTAAGACATTTGTATGGGGATATGCATCTGTAAATCACAGTTAGATCAATAATAGACAATCTGCTTTCTCTAAACTGAAAATGTAATAATTTATTTAAATGGCATTTATTCTTATATTTTGGATTATTTCAGGAAATTTATGTCTCTTTCTAACCTCAAAAACATTTTACATTTAGCAATTTCAGCTTTTATATTCCATTATTGTATGACAGTAAACATATATAATATTTGTCACCTCAGCTATTTTAGCATGCATAACACATTAGTTACATTTAGAATAATGTGCGCCATTCTTGCTATTTAAAACTACTTTGCAATTCCTCACATTAAATAATGTCCATACTCTTATTACTAAAGCATATGGAAATAGAATTTTTTCTATTATTTTTCTAAAATGTTTTTTTTACACATGAACCGAACAATCATGTATTTAATTTTAATATGAGTTATTTCATTAGTATAATTTTCAAGTGTTATAAATTTTGCAGGAAATAGTAGAACTATTTTATTTTGCTTACTGTTACTAATTTTCAGCCTTTATATGTTGTTTATTAATTTACCTATTGCTACTTGGACTAATTCCACATTTTGTTAATTGTAATTCATTCTAAAATAAACAACATTAAATACACTAACTTTTTATGTCCATCCATATATTGATCTCTTTGGAATAAACATAGAGTAACTGCATTTGACCTATTGAGAAACAAACAGTTTCAACAAAAGTTACACAACTTTGCATTACTGTAAGTTATACATTAGAATTAAATTTTCTCACAACTTGTCAATGATTGTTTTCTCTTTATTTGTATTAAAACTAATGTGTGTAAAATTGTACCTGTGATTTTTATTCATCTCACTAGTGATTAGTGATGCTAACTCCTCTTCATGTCAATATATACAAAATGTTTCTTTTTATTCTTTGGGAAAATGTGTCTTAAAGTCTTTTTCCCATATTTAACTATGGATTGTTTTTAGTTTTAATGATTATTTAGATTTTTAAAATGTATAATTTGCAAATAATTTTATTGCATTTTGTAGATCCTCTTTTATTTTCTTTATGATGTTATTCGATTACTGATGGTTATAATCTTTAAAAATCCAAATTTTCTATTCTTTTCTCTTTAACCATTTAAACTTTGCATGATATAACTAAAAACTTATCCTCATTTCCACATAATAAAAAACTCATGTTTATTTTTGCTTCTAAATATTTATTGCTTAAATTTTCTCACATTTATCTTCATGTCATTATTTTCATATTTTCATTACACTATTTTCATTGAGAGTCTCTTGCCTGCACACCTGGCTGTCTTCCCCGGGGCCCCTCAGAGGGGATGGGCTCCAGCTTCCCTCCCCACCCCGAGCAGATCTCCCGGCGGCTAAAGACCACTGGAACCTAGCTACAGCCATGCTGGAGGCTCCTCTCTACACGTTCGGACAGGCCTCATGCATGAAGGTACCAGCAAAGGAACCTAGGTGTGTGTAATCCCATCAATGGCCAACATCCAGAGACTTAAAATCGAGCTCCCAGAAGCGATACCTTTAGCCTTCTTCTCCCTCTGAGAGAAACTGGCAATCTTCTGTGAGTTTCCTGCCCACATGGGACAGCCTTGCAAGTTTCCCATGGTGTATTCATATGCAAAATCCAGTAACAAGCTGGATCTCATTCCCTTGACCCTGAAGAGCCCCCAGTGCAACATTGTTAGGAGGGCCAGTCGAGATAGAGTTCTAAGATCTCGGGGAAAGGACAAAATGAGATGTTACTGAGCCCGCCCGAGAAATCGGTGATTAATGGGATACTGTGATACTGTGTGTGATATTTTCATTGCTGTATTTTTCATTTAACTTGAAAAAACAGGAAATCTGAGATATTTGCTTCCATTTTTAAAGATCTTCTTATGTTATTTCTTATAGCATTAAATAAAAAATAAAAAGTATGAAAGCTGCAAATTAAAGACCAAAAATTGTATCACATACATATATGTATATGCACATACATATATGTATATGTTTGCTTGCAATATGTAACATACTAAGAATAATTAAACAACTATATTAAGTTTTTTTATTAAAGAAGTAAATAAATTATAGGAAAAAGTATAGAGGGAGCCAAAGGCAAAGTAGAGTGAGTTAGAGGACTTGCCTTGCATGAAGTTGACCCAGTTTATACCAGATACTGCATGTAGTCCCCAAAGTACCTCAGAGTAGTTCTATCCATAGAGCCAGAAGTCAACCCAGTAGTAATGGGTAGCACTGTAGCACTGTTGATCGAGTTACTCGAGAGGGCACCAGTAAGATCTCCATAATTACTTGTTGTTACTGTTTTTAGTATATTTTTAGTATACTACAGGTAGCTTGCCAGGCTCTGCCATGTGGGTGGGATACTCTGGGTAGCTTGCCGGGCTCTCTGAGAGGGATAGAGGAATCAAACTTAGGTCGGCTGCATGTAATGCAAATGCCCTACCCGCCGTGCTATCACTCCAGCCCTAGTGGTAATGGGAGTGCCACTAAAACAAACAAACAAACAAGTGAAAAAAAGAAAAATAGTGAAACTATGTAAGAAGTGAATTTCTTACATGAAGTGCGTGGTCTGAGAAGGGAGTGATTTATGGCAGTGCTCAGGGCTTACTCTTGACTGTGTGCTCAGGGTTCATGTCTGGCAAGACTCAGGGAACATTTTGTGGCGCTGAAGATTGAACTAGTAGTCAACAGCAAGCAAGGCAAGTACCCTACCTGTTTTACTATCTCTTCAGGCCCAAAGCAAATCTTTATAAATTTGAAAAATGAAGTTTTTAAGAAGTTCGTTTAGGTTTTCATTATTTATGTTCTTACCAAAGGCAGTTACTTACAAATGATCTGCATAATTAAAACTAAGATTTTTTTTCTTTATTTTAACAAATATCAACATACAGTTTCAGTGTTTTATCTATATATTTGTTTATTCAATATGATTATCACCTCTTACATGAATTTCATTATTTTTAGTTTCTTCATTATTTTGTTTGTTTTAGGAGCATACCTATTACCACTGCGTTAACTCCTGGCTCTGTGCTCCAGAGCTACCCTGAGGTACTTTGGGGACTACATGCAGTGCCCGGGAACTACTGGGTCAACTTCATGCAAGGCATGCCCTCTAACCCACTCTACTGTGCCTTTGACCCTGTACATAGTTTTCCTATAATTTTAGGTACTCTTTTTTAAAAAACCTTAATATGGGTGTTTGTTTATTCTTAGCATGTTACATATTGCAAGCATATATATGCATATATAATTAAAAAATAAGTCTGTCATTTTGATATCACTTTTATGCCAGGTATAGGAGGCAACTATTGGTATGTGATACAAATCTTGATCTTTAATTTGCAGATTTCATATATTTAACTAATGCTATAGGAAATATAAAAATATAATTTAAAAAAGATTAATATATGTTTGTGTAGAATCATGATCAATGACTAATAACAATTCTTAGACTTTAATTTTGTAGCACTGTCGAACTGTTGTCCCATTGCTCATCAAGTTGCTCGAGCTGGGGCCAGTAATGTCTCCATTGTGAGCCTTGTTGTTACTGTGTTTTTGGCATATTGAATATGCCACAGGTAGCTTGCCAGGCTTTGCCGTGAGGGCGGGATACTCTGGGTAGTTTGCTGGTTCTCCAAGAGGGGTGGAGGAATCAAACCCTAGTAGGCCTCGTGCAAGGCAAACACCTTACCCACTGTGCTATTGCTCCACCCCATACTAATTTTACTGTTGTTAAATTAAAAGAACTACTAAGATAGTGAGCTTAAATTAGAGCAGGGGGCAGACAGAGCAATATAATTAGGCACTTGCATTGCATGTAATCTAACCTGGTTTGATCCCTGGCAGTACAGATAGTGCCTCCAAGCATTACCCAGATTAATCACTGACAAGAAGCCAAGAGCAAGCGATAAGTATGAGTGGGTATAGCAGAAAACCTCATCTCCAAAGAACAAAACTTTAAGCAGACTAAGGTAATTCTATAGCTCAAATACTTTTATACATTCAGGAGGGAAGATTAATAGAATTAATAGCACTTCAGAAACACTAAATGATTCATGAAGAAATATACAAATGAATAAATAGGCATAAAATATATCTTAAGAAATAGCTCCTTTATTTAAAAGTGTTACATATGCCACATGCAATTATTATCTCTCAAATCCATACTTTTGAGCCCATTGGTATAGCTAGAAACTTGAGGTCAAGATTTCTAAACTCTTGATCAATCATAATGATAAGAAAAAAATCTCTTTTTAAAAAAGAAATATACATATGCAAAATTATACCTTTAAATTTTATGTTAGTATGATGATGTATTCATATTTCATAGCTATTTAATCTGGTAATATATTTGTAAGAAATTTATCATATAACTCATTGAATTCAACACTGAAATTTCTAACTTTTGTAGGTCTTAAAATGAATGAATAGATTTAAAATACATTTTCTAAGGTGATGCCTATGTTACTGCATCTTGATTTCTAAGGAGATAGTCTTATTTTACATTTGCAGTGATTAAGTTTTTCCATGAAGCATGAAATATAATTGCAGTGAGATTAGAGAGCATTACCTACATGTGTTATAATTGCCCATTAAATTAGCAATTTTCTACTAAAAAATACCTACAGAGCTTAATACTTTAAAAATGATCTACTGATCTGCAGTTAAAGTGTGTAGTTTAGACAAAATAATAAAAGTCATTATTAAAATATCCCTTTATTTCTCTTTGGTAACTTTTATGGAAGAAAATTAACTGTTAGATTATATGATTGTTTCAAATTGAATTAATTGCTAATGTTTAAAATTCCTGATTAAGTGTTTATCCCCCAGCTCTGGAGAAGCTCAAGTTCTCTCATGAACAAATATTCCCCTCTTTGCCCTCACAAATCTCTAAGACAATTTTACTCAATCAAAACTCTTCACTAAATAATAAGCAAACTTATAAGATTCACTAAATAATAAAGAAACAGCATCCCTACTTGAAACTTTGCTAGTATGTTATCTGTCTTAACCATTATGCACAAACTATAGTGCAGTATGCGCAAACTATATTTGAGAGAATTCCCATCAAAGTGCTATGCATTTTTTGTTGGCTTGGTATTTTGCACTTACCTGCACTGTCGAAGACACAGTATGCATGGTTTCAAGCTTTCTCTCTTGAGCGCTGATTGTTTTACCTATGGCATCATCCTACTGAAGAAATGCACAGAAACTTCTGGACTCTGTCCCCCGAGCACTACCAGGAGTAATTCACGAGTGCTTAGCCAGGAGTAACACCTGAGTACCTCGGGACAAACAAACAAAAATTAACCATTCTGCTTTATATGATAGACGCTAGTCTGTTGCTATTTTTTCCAGTACCATCAAGTGTACGTGGTCTTTAATTAGACACTCTTTATCATGTACCTCAACTAGACCATCATGACATTTTAAAGAGTCTGCACATTAGAATCTGGCTTTATAGGCTGTTCTACAAATTCTGAAAACTTTATGTAAAGATGTTTTGATCACCATGCTGAATGATGAGAAAGAGGTGATCCAAAGATTTCCATCTTCAGACAAAAATCAGATATATGAGTGTAGCCGCAGGGGATCAAGTAGTAGTTAGTAAATCTGTCTACTGACTGCAGAAACATGCTGATTCAACTGAGCATGGTCCAGAACAGAATCACGGAACTAAGTTCAGGACAGTAAGAAAGAGTCTGAAAAACTGCTAGGGAAATATTTTAAATTATCATACTCTAGAGTAGGCAAATATACTTTTCACATATTTTAAAGTATTCATGGTATTAAAACAGAAACATATTTAGCAGTATAATTTTATATCATACAGTTATTTAAAAAAGAATGATATACAGAAGAAAAGGTGCAAACAAGAAAAGATGGATGGTAAAAAGGAGAATTCTATCCTGGATCTTGACATTTTCATAAGAGTAATTGAAAGTTCAGTTTCTGTCATTATTTTATGTTAGTTTCTGTCATTATTTTATGTTTTGCTCACTCAATAAATTGGCATCGCTAAATAGAAATTTGATGTAGTCATTTAGATAACAGCAGTTTTTGTGTGTGTGTGTTTGAGTGTGTCTGTGTGTGCTTTTCTGTGTGAGAGGATCTCTCAAGAACACCTCAGACAGGCTTTTAAATTAGAAATACCAAGAACATTATTGAATATTTAAAACCATTTTACTACCATTAATTAACATAGATAACCTACTCCATCCTTCTATGTAGTTATGGGCATAACAGAACTTCATGGTAATAAAGAAAAGATCAATGCATTGGTTGGAGCAATATTAATTTTATAGCGAGCAGTAGAATTTGATAGAAAAAAATCATTGGGACTATTTGACTGTATTAAAGCTAGATATGTCTTAAACTTTGCATTTGAATTAAGAATTATATCAGAATAAAATCGAGGGGCTGGAGCAGTAGCACAGCGGGTAGGGCGTTTGCCTTGCACTCGGCTGACCCAGGTTTGATTCGCAGCATCCCACATGGTCCCTTGAGCATTGCCAAGGGTGATTCTTGAGTTCAGAGCTAGGAGTGACCTCTGTGCATCGCCCGGTGTGACCACCCCCCAAAAAAAAAAAAGAATAAAATTGATTTTTTTGCCCCATCATGTATTACATAGGAATCAATTAGTCATTTCATCACAAACAAATATATGTCTTCTGCTTTGAATAAAAAAATTTCATATTTAATGGAATGTTCTTAGTAAAGCAGAAAAGAAATAGCACAGCATTCAAAATGAAAATTCTCAAATAATGGAAACTACAAATTTACCAAAGTAACTTGTCTTGGGGTGATGAAACTACCCAGAAACAGATCAGTTGCTTGTTTAAAACTGGGCTAGATCAAAAATTGAAAAAAATTCAAATTTCTGTAAATAGATGCACACATAAATTATGTCTAAAATCATTAATACAAATGTATTGCTAGTTATGCAAGCAATTGAATTTATAGAATTATATCATATATCATATAGAATTATATCATATACTATTGATCAGTCCAATAAAAATGGACATTGTAGGAGGCTGTATAATTTTTTTGATGTTGTTGCAATAGTATAGTATTTATATACTTATTGGTATCACTTAGAATTGCTTTTAGACCCTCCAACTTCACATTCTGTACTACTTACAAATCCACCAGGTTCTATGATGCTTTCTTCACTGTTAGTGGAAAATGTGTTATTTTTATTGATAGGCAAATATTGCATTTGCAATTCTACCATAAATAAAAAAAAATCTTAATAGGCTTATGTGGTTTGAACTGGGAGTAGACTATCTGATATTGTATTTTTACAAACAAGTAAACATTGATTTTATTTATTATATAGGTTTAAAATATCCAAATATGAAATCTACAACTGCTTGTTACGTTTACTATTTAAAGTCCTGGTAACATTTTTCACAATAATACAATTGACCACTTTTACTCAGCTGCCCACCCCATTTCCCTGTTCCCTTCGAATAATCACTCTTTAGCTGTTGTAATCCAAAGTTACCTATTGTTGTATATCTTTTAACGTTTTTGTCTACCATATTTAAAGATATATGGTGTTTGTTGTTCTTCTATCTCATATAGCCTATTATTCCTGAACTGAAAAAGTCATATTTAAATCACTGTCACTGTCATCCCGTTGCTCATCGATTTGTTCGAGCAGCCACCAGTCATGTCTCTCATTATGAGACTTATTGTTACTGTTTTTGGCATATACAATGGGCTCGATACTCTTGGTAGCTTGCCGGACTCTGCGAGAGGGGCAGAGGAATCAAACTCGGGTTGGCTGCGTGAAAGGTCAATACCCAACCGCTGTGCTATCGCTTTAGCCCAATATTTAAATATGAAAAAATAATACATATATGCTGGAGTATATTAAAAAATATTTAGTAAGCTGAAAGTAAATTGTGTGGACTTTCCTAACATTTATATATATATATATATATATATATAAAACATTTGGTATATGTGTGTGTCTGTGAGTGTGAGAAAGAGAGGGAAGAGGTAGATATATATATATATCATGTGTACATGATATATATATATAAAACACACATATATGTATATATTTGTTTCTCAGGCAAACATTATTGGCTATGATACCGCCACTGTGCAAAGTTTTTTTTTTTTTGCTTTTTGGGTCACACCCAGTGACGCTCAGGGGTTACTCCTGGCTTTGCACTCAGGAACTACTCCTGGCGGTGCTTGGGGGACCATATGGGATGCCGGGGATCGAACCCGGGTCGGCCGCGTGCAAGGCAAACGCCCTACCCGCTGTGCTATCGCTCCGGCCCCAACTGTGCAAAGTTTTAATGGAATTTTTTACAATATATACCACCTAAAAATGTGTAAATCTTTCAATAGATTAATGTAGATTTTTATCTTACACTGCTAGCAAAACAGTATATTTGCTTTTTTTTTTTTTTTTTTTTTTTTTTGCTTTTTGGGTCACACCCAGCGATGCTCAGGGGTTACTCCTGGCTTTGCACTCAGGAATTACTCCTGGCAGTGCTTGGGGGACCACATGGGATGCCGGGGATCGAACCCAGGTCGGCCGCGTGCAAGGCAAACGCCCTAGCCGCTGTGCTATCCTCCAGCCCCAGTATATTTGCTTTTTGATACCATATTTGGACTGGAGCAATAAGATAGCGGGTAGGGCATTTGCCTTGCATGTGTCTGGCCTGGGTTTGATTCCTCCGTCCCTCTGGGAGAGCCCAGCAAGCTACTGAGAGTATCCCTCCAGCACGAAAGAGCCTGGCAAGCTACCTGTGGTGTATTTGATATGCCAAAAACAGTAACAAGTCTCACAATGGAGATTGTTACTGGTGCCCGCTCGGGAAAATCGATGAGCAATGGAGTGACAGTGATAGAATGATACATGATATATATAATATATATATATGTATGTATGCATATATATGTATATATGTATGTTTATTCAATTACCAGGAAATAGAGCATTACAAAGCCGTTCATGATTGGCTTTCAGTCATACAATGTTTAAATATGAGAAATATTTAAACCCATCCCTCCACCAGTCAATTTTCCAGCACCAGTGTCCCGAGCTTCCTTCCCACATCCACAAATCCCCTTCTCCCAAGCCTACCTCTTCCCTCTCTTTCTCTCTCACACACTCACAGACACACACACACACACATACCACATGCAAACACTTTATGCATCATGGTTTGCAATGCTAATGCTGAAAGGTTATGATGTATATCCTCTTACCTAAATTTAATACTCAGCTCTTGTCCAGAGTGATCATTTCCATCTGTAATTGTCCTACTGGACCCCTATTACCAAAGCTAGTGACAAAGGGTCCAGGAGGACTTTTCAGTGCAAAAAAATTACCACAAGTGTGTGTATGGGTAATAAGTTTAAAAAATTAATAACTAATATTTATTTTTTATTTTGTTTTGCTTGGAGGACCACATCCAGTGATAGTCAGGGTTTACAGCTAACTACGCAGTCAGGAATTACTCCTGGTGGAGTAAGAAAAGAAAGAAAATACTAGTGTATTTATTTAAAAAGAACTAAAGTAGAAAATTGCTAGTGCCATCATGATATCAAATAAATTTTGCATATATATATTGATGATAACATAAATAGCACAATGACAAGAACAACATGACTATATACTATATACCTGATTTTGTTTTATGCATATTTTATGATTTTGGCTTCATTTAGTTCATTTGCTAATTTTGTTTACTTAGTTATCAATAAAGAGTGAGATAAATCCATTTGTTTTTGTTTATTTAAATCTGCATAATACTCTAAACTACACCTACTGCTATAATGTCAATATTCTTTTAAAAATATTTTTATGGTTTACTATGATTTATTCTCTGTGTAGTCCAAATATTCTTGTGCATTTATTCCATTGTTAGTACTAAGATTTTTTCCTGATACTGGTTACTATAGAAAATGTTAAAATAATTAAAGTAACAAATATATCTATTTGAATTTGTGTCTTCACATTTTTTGTTAGATAACTGTAAGTGGGATTACTGGAATATATGTAAATTGGACTTGAATTATTGAAAAATATCTCTCCTGATTTATGTAATGAATGTACCACTTAACATTTCCAACAGCAATAAATAAAGTTTTCTTTCTGGCACATCAATCAGCAGCACGTCTTGATATTTAGTAAAAAGTTATTATCACACATATGAGTTAACATCTCATTTTTGCTTATATTTGTATTTATTTAAAAAGAGATATTGAAATATTTGTTACTTCTGAACTTTTATTTAATCTTTTAATTTTTATTTATTTTATATTGAATTACAGTGAAATATGTAGTTACAGTTTGTCATAATTGCACTTCAGTGATATCAGTTAAGATAGAGAAGGGGCAAGTATAACAATCACTTGTCTCTTGTAGTTCCATTTATCTTCGATTTGCTCGAGTGGGCGCCAGAAACATCTCCATTTGTCCGTGTCTTGAGCTAGTGTAGCCCAATGATACCTGCTCGCTCCAGGAACAGAAAGAGCCTCAAATTGTTCATTCAGAGATTTGAGGAACAAATCTGACCATCTAGTTGGTGGGCGGCCACAAGGTCTTCTGACGTCCCGTGGAATCCAGTCGGTAACAGCTCTAGTCCAACGGTCATCTCTGAATCGCATTACATGACCGGCCCATCTGATTTTTGATGCCTTGGCAAACGAGACAGCATCCCTGATTTTTGACCATCAACGGAGGTCAGAACTCCAGATTCCTTCTCTCACTTGAGTGAGACATGATATTCCCAGCATAGCTCTTTCGATTCCTCTTTGGGATACCCTAATAGCATTCGCATCCTGCTTGTGTAGGGCCCAGGTCTCTGAGGCATATGTTAGTGCAGGAAGAATGGTGGAATCAAAAAGAAGTGCCTGGAGTCGGAGGTTCTTTGTTCTCTTAACCACCTCTTTGACGCTCTTGAATGCATTCAAGTATAACAATAACAGTTAGAAGTGATCACTCTCTTGGGGACGAAAGTGATATCACAGAGGGTAGGGCGTTTGCCTTGCAAGCGGCTGACCTGTCGTTCAACCTCAGCCATCCCATATGGTCCAACGTGCACCATCAGGAGTTATTCCTGAGTGCAGAGAGCCAGGATTTGCCCCCAAGTATTGCTGGGTGTGACCCAAAAAGCAAAAATAAAAAAAAAAAAAGAATAAAAACATTATCACTCAGGACAAAAACTGAATGTTGAACTTAGATAAACGATAATCATAAAAATCTTTCAGGATCTGCATTTCAAACCATAATGCCAAAAGAAGAAAGACAAGGAGAGAGGGGGAGAGAGAGAGAGAGAGAGAGAGAGAGAGACAGAGACAGAGACAGAGACAGTCAGAGGGAGAGAGAGATGTGGGGGTGGGAGGGAGAGAAGTACTGTCATAGAGGTGGAGCACGGGGAGTCAAGGAGGAAAACTGGAGACATCGATGGAGAGAAATATGCAATGATGAAGGGATGGGTGTTGGAACATGAGATATTGAAAGATTTTTATGTGCCAGATGTCTATTTGTGTGTTTTCTTGGGAAATGTCTAATCTCTACAAATGTTTTCTTTATAGGACAAGTACAAAAATTAGAAGTGAATTGATGAAATGAGGAGATTTCCAATGACTTGAGTGGACGGATACTGGCACTTCGGTGATAGGTGTGGTTTAGTAACAAATACTTCAAAGATGGATAAAAAAAATTCCTAAAATGTATAAGGGATTGTTAATCAAGGGTACTTCAGTAAAAACTGAAAATTTATTATGCTTAAATATTAATATGTTCAAAGACAAAGGCATATGTTTAAAACAATATTAAAATACTTGAATTTTATATCAATAATCTATAGAGTTCAAAATTAGTTAAAAATTAAACTAAAATCATAGACAAGCAATTTTTGGATGATTAGCTGTGATGAAGAGTGACTAAAATTGCCAGTATAAGCATAAAATGATGTTTTGCTCTATCAATAATTTATGACATGAATAAAACTATTATTTATATTCAAGCATGATACTAATAAATTCTCATTGTTGATTTTTCTATCTATTTTTTCATTTGAACTCTCATGTTCTTGTTAAATTTATAATCTTAATAGAAATGACTAAAACTGGGGAAATGTCCTTGAGGCAAGTCAGAACAAATAGTAAAATATGTAAGAATTAATTAAAATGTATTTGGGAAAATTGTATTGTAAAAGGAGTCAGTTTCTGAAAATGAAATTAAGACCATAATTAAAATTCATAGGAGCAAAACAGATATCCAAAGATTATCTCAATGAGAAAGAAATGTATAAGATACTGTGTGAGAGAGCAATTTTCCCCCTAAATTAAAAATAACTTGATACTAAAAAAATCACTTTTTATAATGTATGAAAAGCATAGATGCACCTTAGAAACATAATATTGACTTTATACAAAATAATAGAAAAAATAAATGAGAATGTCGCAAAAATAGAAAGTAGGTCATGTCTCATGGCAAAAGTCAGAGAACTGCTTAATTATGTATCTAGAGGAAAATGTAAAATATACAAAATAGGAAAAGAAAGAAAAACAAATTATAGTTATCTAAATCACAGGCTATAGAAGAAAATTTTAGTCTTAGTATAGTACAGTTCATATAATGAAAAATTTAAATATTATATTACTTTCTAGATTACCATTTTTTCTTATGTTCACCAAGTATTCTGAATAAATATTAAACAATTGTGAGATTGGAGAGGAAATGCCTTAAATTTATTATAAGCCCATGTAACAGTTGTGATAAACATTATTAATTCAGTAGTTTTTAATTTTGCAATTTTGGGCCAGACAAGTATGCCATCATGTTTTGTTTTGTTTGTTTGTTTTCACTGCCACATGTTCTGTACTATTGTACCAGTAATTCAATTGTCTGGATTTAGGTTTTGCTGGTTCTCATTCTTTAGCACAGTGTGTCAAATGTTAAGAAAAGAGAAGTATTTAAGAGATGAAAATAAATCAGCATTAAGAGAATGTGATATAAAGATTGTAGATTAGACAACATATGAGATTATATAGAAATCTAGTCTGGTCACCTTCTTGCATTTTCTTATATCACTAAGAATTAAACTTTCTGATTGATAACTACTAATCCAACCCTAGGCATAAAACATAATTATTTTCTTTCAAGATCAGAACAGTAGTAAGCCATAATATGACAAAAACTTACCCCTGATTATTAAAATTAGAAGTAATTGACGAGTAAAGAGAGGCTTCTAAAATCTCAGGGCTAGGACGAATGGAGACGTTATTGAGACCACTCGAGAAATTCGACAATCAATGGAATGATGATGATGATGATAAGTAATTGATAGAATATTAGATATTAAATTTACTAAAAGCAGTAACAATAAAACGGCATGGTACTGGAACAAAGGCAGAACCGCTGATCAATGGAACAGGGTGGAATATCCCTACATGCAACCCAAAATATATGATCACCTGATCCTTGATAAGGGGGCAAGAAATGTGAAATGGAACAAGGAAAGCCTCTTCAACAAATGGTTCTGGCATAACTGGACAGCCACATGCAAAAAATGGGCTTAGACATAGACCTAACACCATGCACAAAAGTCAGATCAAAATGGATTAAAGACCTCAACATCAGACCACAATCCATAAGGTACATCGAAGACAACATCGGCAAAACCCTTCAGGATATTGAAGCTAAAGGTATCTTCCAAGATGACATGGAACTAAGTAAGCAAGTAGAAACAGAGGTAAACCAATGAGACTATTTTAAACTAAAACGCTTCTGCACCGCAAAAGACAGTGACTAGAATTCAAAAGCAATCTACAAAATGGGAAAGGATATTCACCCAGTACCCATCGATAAAAGATTGATAACAAGGATATATATATAAAGTACTGGTTGACCTCTACAAAAAGAAAACATCCAACCCCATCAAAAAATGGGGCAAAGAAATGAACAGAAACTTTCTCAAGGAAGAAATACGAATGGCTAAAAGGCACATGAAAAACTGCTCTTCATCACTAATCATCAGGGATACGCAGATCAAAACAACTATGAGATACCACCTCACACCACAGAGACTGGCTCACATCCAAAAGAACAAAAACAACTGCTGTTGGCGTGGATGTGGGGAGAAAGGAACCCTCCTACACTGCTGGTGGGAATGTCGACTGGTTCAGCCCTTTTGGAAAACAATATGGTCGATTCTCAAAAAATTAGAAATTGAGCTTCCATTTGACTCAGCAATACCACTCCTGGGAATATACCCTGGAGAAGCAAAAATATATAGTCAAAATGACACCTGTATGTTTATCGCAGCACAGTTAACAATAGCCAGAATCTGGAAAAAAACCGAATGCCTGAGAACAAATGACTGTCTAAAAAAACTTTGGTACATCTACACAATGGAATACTATGCAGCTGTTAGAAAGCATGAAGTCATGAAATTTGCATATAAGTGTATCAACATGGAAAGTATCATGTTAAGTGAAATGAGTCAGAAAGAAAGAGATAGACACAGAAAGATTGCATTCATATGTGGAATATAAAGTAGCAGAGAGGTACGAGCTAGCAAAGATGCAACCTCTAGCAGAAAGCCCTCTGGACTTAGTCACTAAAATACTAAAATACAGAAATCTAGAACCTCACGGCCCTCTACTATGGCCACACGACCTCATATCTCCTCATTCGCAGCAGTGGAAAACAAACTATCAAATGCTTCTTTTCTAACAGGTCCGACTTTGGGGGGAAACTCCAAACAATAATAGTGAGGTTTTTTTGTTTGTATGTAATCAAGGTAAAGATAAAGTAAAATGTAATTTACCAACTACACAAGTCGGGTGGGGGATGGGGGGCGGGGAGGGTGGGAGGTTTATTGTGGTTCTTGGTGGTGGAATGCATGCACTGTTGGAGGGATGGGTGTTTGAGCATTATGCAACTGAGACTTAAGCCTTAAAGCTTTGTAACTTTCAACATGGTGATTCAATAAAAATAAATAAATAAATAAATTTACTAAAATACTAAATAACACTGAAATAAACATAGATGTGGTATGTCATTCTATTGCAATGCTTTTGAGTTCTTGAGTTACACAAAATGTTGAGCACCTCTGGGTGTGACCTTGAAACAAAACAAAAACTGAAAGATCAGTGTTAGTGTGAATATGAGGGAAAATATTATAAACTGTTAGTGAGAATGGATTTGATATTGAAAAATGGAAATTGTTGGATTTTAACCGTGTTTTAGACTTCATCCGTGAATTAACCCTTTTCTTTCCCCCACCAGAAGCTTACAGTACTCTTATGAGCACCCCTAATCTCCTGAGTTCATCTTTAACCTTCCTTTGTGCTTTTACCACTCATTGTTGTATTTCCCAGGTCAGTCTTGATTTACTTATAGGCCAAAATCTCTGGTGATTCTGGGCTTTGTATTTGAAGTGAATTACTTGCTTTTCTATTTCCTCGATAGCAGTTTCATATTTTACTATAAAGCAATTTTTTTTGCATAAACACAGAAAAACCATTAATACTATGCTCCTAATATTTTGTAGTTTATTGACTCAAATATATCTATCTACTCCTGGGCATCTGTATTAATTACTTGACTAAGACTTCAGTTGCCTTTGTTCCTAACACCCCACAATGGGAGGTCTGGCCATGGGACTGGGATGAACCCGAGTTGAGTGGCAAAGCTACCCCAGCATAGAAATGGGACAGTCTAGTAAGAACAAAAGCATGGTCTTGATGCAAGCTTTCATAACTTAATAGACAGGACCCCCATGGGGAAGGACAAGCTGAACTGCATAAGGACGTAGTCTGGTCTTAACAGTCGAAGCTCTGCAGCCTTACCCTCAGATTTGGAATCTATATCTCTTACTGTGTTTATCCAAATAACTGCAGTATTAATAAGAGGTAAATTTAGTTGTTTAATATGTACAACAAAGGGAAAGAGAAAAGCAATATAGATGTCCCTGGGAGATAGAGCGTCTGTCTCTTGGAGTTAATCCCCCACCAAGAGAATTGCCTGTACCAAAATGTTTCAGCTCTGTAAATGACCAGTCTCACCAAAGTGCAGCCCTATACCTTAATTCCCTTCAGATGTTTTATAAGTATGCCACAGTTCTGCATTAAATGGGCCATTTTAGCCGTTGGTTCATGGTTCCAATTTCTTTGTTCCTTTGCCAAGGAAGACATGGGAAGGCAGAGGAAGCTCTCAGCCACCTAATGTACCCGCCACACACCCCACTCTTTCAACTCACAGGAAATGTTATATTTCCTCAAAAACTAAATCATTTTTCCACATGTACTTTTAAAATAAATGAATGATCCATCTCAATATGCAAACTAGAATGTCATAGTAACTGAAGAATTACGTGCAACAGCCACAATATGGAAATAACTTGAATCCAGTAATAAGTGTAGGGATAATGAAATGTACATATATATAATATTTATGGTAGATTATGAACACATGATGAAATATTATTCAGTCCTAAAAATATCTAATATTTTCAGAATCTGATAGCATGAAAAAACATGGTGACACTTATATTAAGATTGTCTGAATGTAAGAAAAATGAGCATGGTCTTATTTTTGTACATAGGGTTAAAAGGCAAATGCATAAAATCAGAGTAGAATGGTAGTTAGTAGGGAGAAGAGCTAGAATAATGGAAAGTATTGGCTTCTATAAATTATAAAACACAAAAAATGATGTTGACATACTGATGTAATGTATAGCATGCTGACAAAATTGTACTGAGTAATAGAAAATCTGTGAGAGTAAATTTTTGTGTTCTCAAAATGCATACAAATTTCAAGGATATCTAATTATTTGTATGAGTAGGTAGAATGTAGTATTCATTTCAGCATGTGTGTATACTCATTGTACATCTTAAATGTATACAATTGTTTTTTCTTAAATTTTGGTTAATTACACTGTAGCACTGTGGTCCCATTGTTTCTCAATTTGCTCAAGAGGGCACCAGTAATGTCTCCATTCTGAGAATTGTTACTGTTCTTGCATATTGAATATGCCACCGGTAGCTTGCCAGGCTCTGCTATGCGGGCAGGATAATTTCGGTAACTTGCTGGACGGGCTTGAACCCGGTTCGGCCATGAGCAAGGCAAATGCCCTAAGGTAGTAGATGATAAGTGAATGAATGAAAGTTATGTCATATTTAACAATTTATGTTATGTGACTAAATATAGAGTCTGGCAAGGTTCCCAAGGCACATTCATATGCCAAATACAGTAACAATGATGGGTCTCATACTCCTGACACTGAAAGAGCCTCTAATATGGCACCATTGGGAAGGACGAGTAAAGAGAGGCTGCTAAAATCTCAGGGCTAGAACTAATGGAGACGTTACTGGGTGTGGAAGTCGATGTGGAGGTCTTGTTCTGTTCAGCAGGGAGAACCCTTCGTAGGGCGCAGCCGAAAGAACAGACGCAGAGCCCGGAGGAGGGAGAAAAGGCATTTATTCTAAGGCAGTTACAGTATTTATACCTCCCTGTTGGGAGAAGGTGGTGCCAGGACCCCCAATAGAAATGCAGGGTGTGGCATGGGATTTAGCTAGTAATAAACAAATGCTGATAGGATAAGATCAGTAAGATTAGGAGTGGCAACCTTTGCTAGGTGTGGCATGGGGTTAGCTAGTGATTAAACAAATAGTGACAGGATAAGATCAGTAAGGTAAAATGGCTCCCTACAACTGGGCCTGCTCGAGCAAACCGAGGATCAATAGGATGATAGTGATGATAGTGATATTGGTAGTGACTAAAATATGTCATATGTTACCATATCCATTTCTTCTATTAGTCTTGAATTTTTAACTCTCTACCCAGAGATAACCTAATAAAATAAAAATTAAATGTAGAAGTAAGAATCATAAATGAAAAAATGAAGAAATAAATCATACAACAATTTGTAATTCTTGAGAAAAATTTTCTCTAGTTAATTGATAAGCCAGAAGAGATAGCACAGCGGTAAGGCATTACCTTTCATGTGGCTGACCCGTGTTCGATTCCTCCACCCTCTTGGAGAGCCCAGCAAGGTACCGAGAGTATGGTGCCCGCATGGCAGAGCCTGGCAAGCTACCCGTGGCATAGTGGATATGCAAAAATAGTAACAATAAGTCTTACAGTGAGAGACATTACTGGTGCCTGCTCGAACAAATTGAACAAATTGATAAAGCCACTCATTTTTAGTTTTTCATAGGGTTGTTTATTTTTGAAAATCTCAGCCCCGGGTCCCGAACACCTGGGTCCCTCTGTTGGTTCCTTCATGCTTGAGGCTCATCCAAACGTGTGGAGAGGGGCTTTGAACATGGCCGTAGCTGAGTTCTGGAGGTCTTTGGCTGCTGGGGGTCTGCTCAGGGCAGGGAGGAAAAGTCAACCCACCCTGCTCTCTGAGGGGCTCCAGTGAAGACAACCAGGTTCGGGGGCAAGAGTCTGCCACATTTACCAGTAGCTTGGCAGTCACACCCACAAACTGCCCCCAGTGCCCTGTAATCCCATCAGCAGCCAAAACCCAGAGACTATAAAACAACACTCCCGGACCTCTGATAGCCTTGTTCTCCCTCTCAGAGAACCTGGCATGGTACTGAGAACATCCTGCCTGCACAACAGAGCCTGGCAAGCTCTCCATGGCATATTCAGTATGCCAAATACAGTAACAAAGATGGGTCTCATTCCCATGACTCTGAAAGAGCCTCCAATGCTACATCGCTGGGAAGAACGAGTAAAGAGAAACTGCTAAAATCTCATGGCTAGAACGAATGGAGATGTTACTGGCACCCGCTCGAGAATATTGATGATCAACGGGATGATAGTGATAGTGAGTGATTTATTTTTATTTGGTAAATACCAAAATATCATGTGTAACATACATTGTAAAGCAAAATCAATTCCTTAGTGTTTGTTTCCTATTTTGATTTTTTGGGGGAGGATGCTAAGTAGTGCTCAGGTTCTACTTAGTCAGGTTCTGACTGTGTATGCACAACTGCCAGGAGAGGTCACTCCTGGCAGTATCCATTGATCATACAGTGCTGAGTGTTTAGCTGAAGCCTCCCTCCCAAACTTAAAGCATTTGCTTAATAGCTCATCTAGATAGTTTTGTAGCATAGTGTTTATATAGTTTACGAATCAAAAGGAAGCAGCTGCAGAGAGAGTCTAGAGAATAGAGTGTGTGCTTTGCATGGAGTCAATCTTGCTTTTAAACCCTTTCACCACATTTTCCCGAAAGCATCAAGAGATGCAGCCATGATGGCCATAGAGGCCTTAGTCCCTGCTCTGGGTGGCCTGCTAAATACCTAATACCACAAGGCCTGGACAGCACTCGACCCATGGGGCCTAAATCGAACGTGGTTTGGTTACCTGCAAATAGAGGAAGGATGTTCCAGACCTCCTTAAGCCACCCAGAAGGTCCTCATCTGACTACAACAACAGCAAAAGAACAAAAGGGAGAAATAATGTTAGGAGGATTATACAAAATATGGATTGACTCTTGTTTTTCATATTTATGTTAATAATTCTATGCCCACAGCTAGAGGAAAATGGAGAATTATCTACGTGGTTTCACACTGTGAATAGTAAAAATGTATTTATCATTCTACAGTTGTGCAATATGTATGGTTTTCTATCGAGGCTACACACTCACACACACAACTAAAAAAACACTTGACGTAATTCTATATAATTGTTGGTGAGTCATGTAAGGAAGACAGAGGGTTCATTGTTTAATATGGGTACATTTTTTTCTTTTCGAAGTCTTAGATATGTATCTTAGTTAATCTTTTTAATCGGCAAGGTAAATTTATAATCCTCTCTTTTACTAAGCAGTTGTATTATTTTTCTGATGTAAGACTGAATATAAACAACAAATACTGCAGTGGAACCCGAGCATATGTGATTCTACACAAAAAGACCTTTCTTCTCGGTATGTCCAGTTCTTTGTATGATTTAACTATTGTGCAGCAGTTAAATCATACATAGAAATTAATTGTGTCAACTGTGGAGAATGAGGATTATCTTTTAGTGTAAACTTCTGTAGAAAAATCGGGATGCCTTGAAGAAAAAGCAATTTATACTGATTAAGAAAGGAATGGCTATTGAAAGTTGAACAGTAAAATATTCCCTAGGGCATTCTTTCTTTGATATTATGTACTCATACATATAAACTAATTTTGTTTTATAATAAATGGATAAGTTTATGTTAAGGAAATTTAGCCCTGCAAAAACGAATTGTTTATTATCAATTCTTTAGTTAATTCAAGTTTATTTTTTAAAATTTTGCTAAAATTCACTCGCCAGAAATGTACTTTTGAAAAAACAGAAGGTGTAGCATTAACAATGCACTGTAGCACTGTCCTAGCACTGTCATCTTGTTGCTCATTGATTTGCTCGAGCGGGCACTAGTAACTTCTCCAATGTGAGACTTGTTGTCAGTGTTTTTGGCATATTGAATTACGACACGGGTAGCTTGTTAGGCTCTGCCATTTGGGCGGGATACTCTCGGTAGCTTGCCAGGCACTTTGAAAGGGATGGAAAAATTGAACCCGGGTCAGCCCTGTGCAAGGCATATGCCCTACCTGTTCTGCTGTCCCTCTAGTACAACTATATCAATGATGTTTTTAAAATAGAACTTCTTTTTAGATATTTGAGAATTAGATGTTTTAAATATATTTGCAGAAAAAGAACACTCAAGAAATGTCTGAATCAATGCAATCTGTGATAAAACCTTGAAAGTCATGACAATTAAATCTTGACATAGGTATAGATTCAAGAAAAAAAGTCTGCTGAGCTAAAGAGATAGTAAAGGTGTCCCCAGTTCAATCCCCTGTACCACAAACCACCTTCCTGTGGATGGGTTTTAGCTATTGAGGTTTTAGCATTGCCTGGGTGGCCTTTGTGGTCTGTAGCACCACAAGACCTAAGAACTACTAAAGTTTGGTCCTAGAATCCACCATCACGACTGTATGTATGTGTTTCAGTGGGTATGGCCCCTGTGCCCCTGAGCACACACAACACCCTCTAAAAAACAAAACAAAATAAAACAAAAACTTTTGCAATAAGGGGAAAGTAAGGGGAAAGATGAGAAAAGGAGGATTATTGCAATAGAAGTATTTATAACAATTGCATGCATCAAACAGAATGATACATATCAAAACAATCCATCACTTTTTTCTTTGCAAATAAAGAATCATGGGAGTAAAGTCAATGCTCTTTGTCTTCTAATTTATATGAGTGCTGTCATGTTATAATAGCTACCTTGAAGAAATGTGGTAAAACATATATGGATTTGAAATTTTGAACTATTCCTACCCGATCATTTAATAAAAAATAGAGTACTTGCCTCAGATGCAAAATTCTGTTTCCAAGTATGTATAGAGGGATTTAGTAAAAAAAAAAAAATTGAGTGTGGTTAGTATGACACAAGTCCATGGCTTTTATTTATTTTATTATTTTCAAATAAATTATTGTACATGATTTGTAATTATGCTAGTAACAGTGTTTCATGCATGTAATGTTACAACACCACGCCTAGCATGAGGACCGCATATCCTCTCTATCAGTATCAGTAGATTCTCATCCATACCCAGAAATCCCACTGGCAAATTCATTGCTGCAGACTTTTTTAATATTAATTTTTTTCTTTAAATTTTTTCCATTTATTTTTATTTTTTTAAAAATATGAATCACAGTGATATATACATTTACAAAGTTGACCATTGAGTTTCAGTCATATAATGTTCCAGCACCCATCTTCATCAGTGTAATTTTCCCACCACTAATGGTCTCAGATTTCCTCCTGCCTAACACCCCCCCCACCCCTCCACTCTCTGCCCCACTGCCTGCCACTATGGCAGCACTATGGCAGGCACTACCCCCCCCTTTATCTTTTAATATTCTATCTTTTAATATTTTATAAGTGAATCACTGTTAGGTACAGTTACAGACTTACAAACTTTCATGCTTGCATTTTAGTCATTCAATGATGAGTACCCATCCCTCCACCAGTGCCCATTTTCCACCACCAATGGTCCCAGCATCCCTCCCACCACCTCCACCCCGTCCCCTCTACCCCACCTCACCTCTGTGGCAGGGCATTCCCTTTTGCTCTTTGTCTCCTTTGGGGTGTTGTGGTTTGCAATAGAGGTATTAAGTGGCCATCATGTTGGGTCTATAGTCTTCTTTCAGCCCGCATTTCCCATCTGGAGCGGGCCCTGGTAGCACCCTTTACTTGGTGATCCCTTCTCTATCTGACTGCTGCAGACTGTTAATCAGGACCTGTCACCATTGGCTGCATTTAATTCCCTTACTATATTTATATCCCACATATGAGATAAAACTTTCTGCATTAATCTCTCTCATCTGACTGATTTTACATAGCATGATATCTTCTAGTCTATTCATGTAGAAATAAACTTCGGATTTCATTTTTGTCTTATAGTTAAATAAATAGCATTATAATACTTTTTTTTAAAATTGAGAGCCACACTCAGCAATGCTCAGATGTAATTCCTAGTTCTGGACTTAGGAATTACTCTTGGCATTGCTCAAATACCATATAGGGTACTGGGGATTGAAACAGGTCAGCCCAGTGCAGGGCAAATGCCCTATCCGCTGCACTCCTGAAAAGTATTTTATGATATAGATATGTCAAGTTTCTTTACCCACTTATCTGTTCTTGACCTTGAGTTAAATGTTTTTGAGAGACAAGAAAAAGTTAATGGATTGAAAAGAAGCATTAAAGTGAGAAAAATGTATTAAGATATATAATTAATGAAAATACAAAACAAACAAAACCTCTAGAGAAGGCTATCGATTTGTTTTCTAATGGGAAATAAGAGCAGAATATAGATTTTCCAAAAACAATCAAGGTGAGGAAACTAATACACACCTTAATAGGCAAATAGCTCATTTATCATATTATGCAAGATCATTTTCATCATAATTGCCTAGCAGATTTTTAACACATGTATTAACTTTTAAATCTAACATTTCATCTGGAGGATTACTAGTATTGTGTATGAAAAGTATTTTGTCATTTGCTTAAGTAAGTGATGTTATCCTTACTATGCAGTCATATTTTTGAGAGAACAAATTTAATATTCCTGCCTATCAATTCATGTAGTCTTTATTATTGGTTCAAATAGAAATGTTAATAGGGTAAAAAATGTTCACTTGTTAAAATCAAATGTATAGGAAATTGAAGAGTGCAATTATTCCCAAGTATAAAAAAAAGAAAATTTGTGAGCCTGTCATGTATAATTTTCTTCCATAGAAAGCAGTATTGTCTTTTATATGTAAAAGATGACTAGAGAGAGAGAGAGAGAGAGAGAGAGAGAGAGAAGCGTCTGCCATAGAGTCATAGAGTCAGGCTGATGGGAGGGGAAACTGAGGACACTGTGTTGGGAAATGTAAACTGCTGGAGGGAGGGGTGGGGTTGGAACACCATATGCCTGAAACCTAATCATGAGCTGTGGAACGCTATATGATTAGTCATAAACCTAGTCATGAACTATGTAACTGGAACACTATATTATAAAACCCTAATCATGAGCTATCTTACAGCGATTCAATAAAGATACATTTAAAAATAATAAGTTTCATACCAGAATAAAAAACGGATACGTGATGTGACCAATATTGAATTGCTTATATCGAACCTGTGTAAAATATATGGCAGATTTCTGACTTTGGTTCCCTTTGAGCACCTGCTACCATAGACTTCATTGATCTCATCTTGGGCCTCCCAGCAACACTCTGGGCTCCTCTGATTGTTATCTATTTAGCATCAGTGCTCTGACATTACTTATTACATCAGAGAATTTACTGTTCTCTGATCATAAAATATGGCTGGCATGACCTGGGCACATGTCAGAGCACAAAATTCAGAGCATACCATTTACTGACTCAAGTGAAAGGCTAATTCCACTTCCCATTTTAGGACCATATCCAGAAAATTATATGTGAACTTGAAGATACAAGTCTAATTTATAGCAAGAGTAGTACAGAAAGAACAAGGGAGAGTTTTAAACTAATGTTAGATAATTATTTTCTTATAAGGGAGTTTATCAGCTTTGACAATAACTTTGCCTATCTGGTGAAGAGAAATTAATAGTGTATAGAATATAGTACCCTTAAAACACATAAGAGCTTGTAGACATGTAAACAGTATTACTTCATTCAAAATAAAAAGAATACAACTTGACCTCACCAAAAATAATCAGGTAGTAAGGAAGTTGCTTATAGGAGATCAATAACAGATTTTCCACAAAAATTATCAATCAGTGAATTATTACTATTGTCACATTATATGGAATTAAATTTTGAAAGTAATTACATATATAAGCAGGATTTCCTGGAGAAAATTCTATCAAACCAACAAAATAATCATATGGACTCTGAAAATCCCCTGCCAGAAGCTTACAACCTATTAAGGTCTATCTTGACACTTTTTCCTGGAATGCAAGATACCTTTCTGGACTTAGAACTATTGACTTAGACTTCTTTAATAATGTCACTTTTGGAGACAAGTAGCTATTAATATTGTAATCAATGAACTAAAATCATTGTTGAGAAATAGTAAGATCTCAGTAGACATTTTAAATATACATGTAAATACATTAATACCTAGCCAATAACTTAAGTGAAAAGGTGAAATGTTAAGTTGAGGATGTGATTGACATTAAAATAACATTAGAACAGCAAATAATAATAGAAAAACAGATGTATGAACCAATGGGGAAAAATAGCAAAGTATTTGAGTTATCTTCTTCTTCCTGCTAATCATTTTCTTCATTAAACCATCTATTTCAGAATAGGGTATTTTTACCTGTTACTATAATTTACTAGGACTGGAGTGATAGCACAGCAGATAGGCATTTGCCTTGCAAGATGCCGACCCGTGTTTAATTCCTCCGGCCCTCTCAGATTGGCTGGCAAGCTACTGAGAGTATCCAACCTGCATGGAAGAGCCTGACAAGCTACCCGTGATGTATTTGATATGCCAAAAATAGTAACAAGTCTCAGAATGGAGACGTTACTGGTGCCCGCTAGAGCAAATCGATGAACAATGGATGACAGTGCTACTAGAATCTACTGTTTTCTGTCTCTATCTGCTTCATTGTGGAGATACTCCTAAAACAGAAAGCTCTCAGTTTGGCTCACTTATGTCACTGATATAGTTGTCAATTCAAACCTCTCTGTATGCAACTTCTACAAGAATCCCTCATTATATCTCATGGATTTTTGGTGTTTATATAAAATGCTTTAAGATATACAAAATTAGTATAAAATAACTAGAAATTTGACTATATCTTAATGGAAGGTTTTAACTTCAGACTTGTGCTCTATTACCAAGACTTTAAGAGTTATTGATGCAGAAAGCCAAACCTTTTTCAAAGCCTCATTATAACTCTTTTGAGTTGTCCTTGAAAGTTTTCTTATAACATAGAAATGGGATCTCATTCATGGAAATTATAGCAGTGAATGATTTTTAATAGGCAATAACAAAGTAAACAGTAGCAGGTAAAAAAAAAAAAAAAGCTTTATTCTACTTTCAGTAACATGTCCACTGGGGTACATTTGAAATCCTTTTATGGCAAAAATTTTGCCTCTGAAAATAGAACAAAAATGAATGTTTATGATTCAAAAGGTTTTTGCAGTATCTCCCAAGTCAGTTCTTAAAAGTCCCCTTCAGAAGTACAAGGAGAATTTTAAAGTTTGGGAAGTTCATATCTATATTTTGTTTTAATCTTTTGAATATTATCTCTGCATGAGACTTGATGGCATTTATTGTCTAAAAGTTTACACAAAACATAATATACCCAAAATACAATGTCATTTGTGACAAATAATCTAATCTATTGTCAAATTAACATACACAAAACTATGATATAAAACATAATTAGGATAACAAGCATAGATTTAAATTAGTTTTTCTTTATTTAATAGGATAAACTCCCATCATTGCATTATAATTACATTTAAAATTATAAGTATTATGTATATATCAAGTTTAGAATTTTAATTATTTGGGAACTTTGTAATTTTTAAATAAAATCAATAAATATATTTTATGTATATTGCATGAAATTAAATGTAAATACACATACATATAACATTCATATGTGTATTTCTCACACATGTCCTTTAAGAATGATAAGAACCTTTGACAAATTAATACATTGAAGTAAATTCTTTTTGTTTTGATGTGAGTGATAAAAACCCTAAAATAGACATTGACATTGGATCCAGTAAAAGTACAAGTAAAAGGCACAAAGATAGTATGTTGTTTTCCTCCTCATATATTCGCATAACTTTCTGCAATTTCTTCTTTATGTGCAACCTTTTCATACACTAGTGATCAAACCAACTTCTGGGTGTTGACAACAAGACTAAATGGAGGTAAAAAATACTCTCAAACAAAGACAGTTGCCAAAGTTTGAACTCACAATTTCTAATGACCTTTCATGGTCACAATTTAAACTTATAAACATGCCCTGAAAGTAGGACTTGAAAACCCCAGTGTTTACTCACAATGGGTATCCATTGTCTATCTTATTAGTATGAAAGAGAGGATTATGATTATTTAGGAACATTTTATAAAACATGCAGCAACCTATTAATAGTGGTGATATTGTTTGATATATATGATTTTAATTATGATGTTGTATTAAGAAGGCATGAAAAATACTATCACCCAAAGTAGAACATAATTGCAAAGTAGAAACAGAACATTTTCTAATGTGTATCATTCTATTAAAGCTACTTAGTTAAGAAACTAATAATTGAAATGATCTATAATACATTTACTTTTGTGCACAAACTTGTGGCAAAAGAAACTCTGGGAGAAAATTTTAAGCATCACAGGGCCGGAGTGATAGTATAGCGAGTAGGGTGTTTGCCTTGCATGAGGCTGACCTGAGTTTGATCCCAGAATCCCATATGGTCTCCCAAGCACCAACAGGAGTAATTCCTGAGAGCAGAGCCAGGAGTAATCCCTGAGCATCACCGGGTGTGACCCAAAAACCAAAAAGAAAAATGAAAGAATATTTTAAGCACCACTAATATTTTTCAGCTGATGTTTTAAAAAGACTGATGGCATTCAAATGACACTCTGTAATTTAACTCTGTTTCAGAATTCCTTTCAATACTCACATCAGATTCAGATAAAGACATAACTGTTAAAATTCATTTGGGTATAATAATCAGTAAAACAAAATTTAAGTAAAGCTCTATAATATTTTCTAAACACGAAAATTAAATATGATAGAAGAGTTTTATTGTTCCACAAAAATTGAGATCAAATACAACAGAATTTTTCTCAAAATCTGATGCATAATTTACATTGATTTGAATTTAAGCAAAAAGATTATGTTACATAAATGGTCACTATATCATTATGATATATCAATATCAATATACAACATCTATAACCAATATCAGAAAACAAATTGATAAGCCATGGATCATTTGAAAATAAAATCTGTCATTGTCACTGTCATCCCGTTGCTCATTGATTTATTCGAGCGGGCACCAGTAACGTCTTTCATTGAGAGACTTATCATTACTGTTTTTGGCATATCCAATATGACACAGGTAGCTTGCCAGGCTCTGCCGTGTGGGCAAGATACTCTCAGTAGCTTGCCAGGCTCTCCGAGAGGGGTGGAGGAATTGAACATGGGTCGGCCGTGTGAAAGGCAAACACCCAACCGCTGTGCTATTGCTCCAGCCATAAATTAAAGCTGATAATGTATATCTTAATACAGACACTTAATTTGATTATAATAATAAGTGAAGTTAAACATTTCAAACACTGCAATATTACCAGTTTTTCAAACACATATATGGTATATAAATGCAGCTGCATTAGCACATTCAGGATAAAATATACCTATTTTAATAGCAATATATTTTGCAGTTGATCTTTTTTATTTGTTTTAAATGCTTATGACAATAATATTACATTATATTATTAGGTAAGATTGGGATGTGCATAATTAAAATACATATTTTTAAAACTACATTAAGTTAACCAGAATTTTATTGTCTATGTTTTTAGATCATGGGGTAGGTACTCTGCTAGATGCACTATCAAGCACAAAAATCTTCTACTTATCAATACCTAACATTTTTTACAAATTATTTTTAAAATCCTATAGTATAAAAATTGATGCAGAAGAATCACATTACAGAGTTGACTAGAGAGATTACATAGCTGTTAAAGCAAACCACTTGCTTGTGAAAGAGCCCAGGACAATCCGCAATACTACATGAATCCACGACTATCACTGGGTGGATATCTGGGTGCCACCAAGCGCAGAAAAATGTGGCCCAAACACCATCTTATTGGTCCAAGAAATACCCAGCACCAAAGTGACTGTATATATGGGTCCTCATCTGAGAGTCATCAGAGCTGGTCAAGAATATCAGACTTGAGCCCTGACCCATGGATAACTTTTTAGGAGATCCCCACAGAAACCAAAATATTAAGGTAACTTGAATAACATAGAAAATATTTAAGGTGCATTATTAAGTAAAAGTCAGACCACATACCAATATCTTTTTATGAATCCTTTTGAGCTAATATGATGCAACACTATACTACTTTTACTGCAATCAATAGTATTTAAAAATAAATTTTATCTATGGCTAATTTGAGGTTAAAATGTTTTGATTATTTTTTAGTAAAATAAACATCATGCATTTCATTAAGTTAGTCATGCAATTAAGTATAACTTTGTGCTTTTTAAGATGTATGATAGTTGTAGGGTTTCCACTGAAAATTAAAAAAAAAAACAGAAAGAGAAAATCTATTTAGTGTTTCTTCTGACTTTTACTGCCAGACTCCTATCAGGTCACAAATATCTTAAGAGAAATTACTTATTCCTAGAAGGCTATATTTTCACTTTCAGAAAAATGAATTTCAGCTCATCTCAGTGATTTTAAGAATAAAACACAGATAAAGAAACAATATTTTGTTTTTAAAATTTTCAATGTAATTATATTCATTACTGTGAATTGACTGAGACTCAAAAATTTGGGGGGCAGGAAGCAACATGGGGATTTTATTCTTAAAATCACTGTGTGATTTTAAGAATAAAACACAGATAAAGAAACAATATTTTGATTTTAAAATTTTCAATGTAATTATATTCATTACTGTGAATTGACTGAGACTCAAAAATTTGGGGGGCAGGAAGCAGCATGGGGATAATTCAGCACTACGGACAAGAGCACCTCGGCCCTCCTAGGGTCAGTGCTTGCTCCAGAACCTTCTACACACACAGTGACTCAGAGGTCTCTGTGTTCTTTCTTTGCAATAAGATAGTTCAGGCAAAATCCTCAGAATAATCTAGAATCGTCAACAGAAGGAGGTTACTGTTTATTGATTAGGTTAACTATAAAGCCACTTTTATATTTTGAATTTCAGTTTTATCAAAATGACTGTAGTATTTGTCAAGAATTTATTTATGGAGCCCCCCCCCAAAAAAAAACCTTTCAAAATCACCTCCTGAATATGTTCTTCTGTGCATTTCTGGCATTTGTACTCAGGTAAACTACTGTCATATTTCCTTGTCCTTCTGTAATTGATTCCAAATAGTTAACTAGGAGAATTACCAGCTTCCCTGGCCTTCCCTTCCCTTCCAGACTAGAAGGAGTACTTCAATATCCCTCCCTCAAACAAAAACACATGGTTATGTCTATTTAGAGCATCCAGTCAAAACAGTCTCTGGGCTTCCAGAGTCAACAACTTGGTACACAGTGTACTTAGTCATGTAACCACTTTCTGCTTTGTTTCCAACTTATTTTATTTCCGTTAAATTTTCTCCACTAGATTCTTTCTTTCTTTCCCTGTCCCTCTTAAGTTAACAACTCCATCTTGCCAAAGGATTATATATCTTTACATAGAATTCTTTCTCCTCTCTGACAAGTTAATTTTAGCTCATCTTTTTAGATTTCAGCTAAATATATTAGTTTCCTTTTACTTCTTTAATGGATTATCACCGATGTCATTTTTAAAAACAACACAGATTAATAATTTAGCATTCCAGAGAGCCAAATATATCCCATTTGGGAAATAATAACATATTGATATAGTTGGATTCTTCAGAAAAATCCAGTCAATTGATTTTTTTTCTATTTCTGATCATGGAAGTTCTTAATATTCTCAAACCTTCTCAATTTTCAAAGCCAGAGGAATAACATGTTCAAACTTTGCTCTATAACTTCTATAATTATCACTGAATTAACTGTTAGTAAATCAGATTTGTCCCCTGATTGTTATGAGAATGTACATGCAGAATGTAGGCATACACAATGTATCATTTTTGAAAATTGCTAGGTTAGTCTAGATTGTTAAATTAGCCCTAAAATTGCTAGGTTAATCCAGTTTTCTTAGTCCCTACTCTAACTAATAGAGAAACGAAGAGCCCACAGATAGACAGAGGCAACGTTAATTTCTTTCATACTTACCAATTAATAGCAGAGTTTGCTTTCCCTAACCCTATACTTGGATTAAATTATCAATTAGCCAAAATTTAACAATATCCCTAAACCTAACTTTAATTTTCAAATAGGAAGTAACCAAATAAAATCCCTACTCCTGATACAAACCATAATCCTGATTTTAATCTTAAATCCAAAAGTAACTCTAACCCTAGTACTTTATAAAAATTATCCTAGTCTATGCCTAACTCTAATAATTAGCCTAAATTTAACAATAAAACTATATATAATATTCATGTTGAAATTTAAGCATGACCAAACATATGCATAAATTCTAACAACATTTTAATAAATCTAGCCATTTCCCATATACTCTATGAACTAACTTGCTCTAACCTCAGAATAAGCACAATTTGCGTAAATTAAAAAATAACTCTATATTTTTCATTTAAAATTTTCATATAATCAATCCAAATCCATAATCCTAAGACTAATAGAAAAATTAACCTAAATTTAGCAATCACCTGATGCATATTTTTCACTTAAAATATAATAACCAAAACTATAACTCTAATAAAATCTTAACCCTTACCCTAAAATAAATAGGAACTCTATGCTAACTGTACCTTAGCCTCGGTTGAACTTTATCCTAAATTCAAATTTAATAATTGTCCTATACTTTCATTTTAATTTTGTGCATTACAGAACCTAATTTCTAACCCCAAACAAAAGTAAAACCTAAAGCTAACCCTAAAACTATCTCTAGTCCTGACTCCAACCCTTTGCTTAACCTTAAATTTTATACTAAGTTTAAACTATTACACTAGGCTGTGCTTAAAACTTATTTGCTTTCATTTAGCTATATCTCTATACTAAGGACTCAGTCATGAATGCTCAGTGCCTACTGTGACACTGCAGTGTGTGTGCTTCATAAATATGCCCGATTTCCTCCTACCCTCAAACACAGAATTCCAATCTTGTTATGGGGAAGAAAAAAATTAGGCATCCAGTAATACAGAAAAGTGAGGCAGACTATTGGATGTTAAAAAAAAAATCAAGAACCATTGGTTTTGATGGTGGATTCAGAAGCATTTCAGGTTCCTGTTAAGTTTCAGGTAGCAGAAAGCATTCAGAAGTAATGTGGAGAGCAAAAAAGAATGCACTTAGATGCCAAGAACATGAAAAAAACATAGACAAAATTATGAGATTTCAAAAGCAATCTCATATTTCCCTTTATTAAAGGATAATAACAATTTTACTAGTGGTATTTACTTCATTTGGCTTTATTGAGAATCTAGTGAGGATAGGCTGAAATCTTTTGTCATCTGTAAAGTATAATGGATTCTTTGTCAAAGAAAAATTGACCAGGACTTAAGGCCTAACAGTGAAAGGCAGTGGAGAATCTGGGTTGCCTGGCCGTGATGTTTCTTCTTCCTAAAGACTCTTGAAACCCCACTAGAGTCTGGCGGATTGAGACCATAGAAAATTAGGGGCTCGCATGTTTAGATTTTTCCTTTCCCCACCTGGTATGGAGTGAGAGCACAGCGGGTAGGGCAAACGTTTGCCTTGCACGCAGCTGACCAGGGTTTGATTCCTCTGCCCCTCTTGGAGTATATCGCCCGCAGAGCAGAGCTTGGCAAGCTACCCATAGCATATTCAATATGCCAAAAACAGTAACAACAAGACTTGTAATGGAGTCGTTACTGGTGCTCGCTCAAGCAAATCAATGAGCAATGGGATGATAGTGATACAGTGACACAGTGATATCCCTATATGTATCTTTCATATAAAACTTTTTTAACTTTTAAATTTTATTTTCATAGGGTTCTTCACAGTAATTGATCACATTCAATATTTCAACATAAATCCCACTACAATTATACCTTCCCATCACCATCATTTCGAATTTTACCAGCTTGCCCCACAGACAGATACTGTACAATTTATTTTGTATCACTTATTATGAATGATTGACTAAAAATTATCTAAAAATGCTTCCTTAGAGGAAAGTGTGTGCAAATTGTTGTATTTCATCTTGGAACTATTATAAGCCATGTGTAAGAGATCATTACAATATTATAAGAGTTTGAGGCTTGGTGTGCTAAGCCTAAAATGAGTTGTCTTCTACCTTACACCCATCAAATGTGATGTGCTACTCTTGGTATATCAATCGCATGAAGTATGAGTCCATGCGGAAAGCAGCCGGATGCCCCTAGAATTCTAAATATTTTAATAAGATGCCAGAGTTGGAGTTAAAATTTCTAACTGGATAGTGATTTGGGGATCGGAGGCATCTCTGAGGCATGTTGCTCTCTTTTGAAATTCATTTGTGAGTCTCTGAATCATGGCCACTAATGAGCTTAAATAGGACCCAGAGGCAGTTCGTGGGCATTACTGCCAGGAACTCAGGAGGATGGGGATGGGAGGAGAGCCCAATCCCAACTCCGTGAATCCTGGAGTTTTCAGTCACAAGTCTTGCATACCTGGGTTTTTCTGAAGATTCATTTTCATGCGCTGGGTGTGTGTGTGGGGGGGGGGGTTAGGATTGCCTGTGAAGGTCGGTCATAAGTGTGGTGATTAGGCTTTGGAGGTTTGTGGCTGCCAGGGTTCTTTGGGGGCAGGCCGAGGGAAACATCTTCCCCCTCCGAGGAGCCTGGATGAAATCAGGCTGGTGCAAGGTAGGGAAACAGCTCTTCAATCTGCTGCTCTCTTCCGAGATTCATTTGTGAGTCTTCATACACAACTTTCAACATAACCAAACCTATACTGTAATTCTAACAATAACTAAATCTAATTTTATCCTAACCCTATATCAACCTAGCCTGGGACTAAATCTATCCATTAGTCTAAATTAAACATTCCCCAATATTTACCCTAACACTCCCTCTGAACCTAACACTAGCAATGTTAATCTGTTCTAGTTGTAAAGCTAGAATACACCTGTATTTAACAATACTATCTGCATAACTTTCACTTTCAACGTTAAGCATAACAAAACCTATATCTTAACTAAAACAAGTTACACTAACCCTATTATACCTTTAGACTAAATCTTCAAATTACAATACATTTTACCATCCTATACCTAGCTTTCATTTTCAAATTTAGATGTAAGCAAATCTAATCCTTAATGAAAGTTAATGAAACCCTAATCTTAAACTTAAATTTATGCTAACCCAAACTCTTAAGCAATATCTCCCTATCCTAGGCATACATATAAACATTTGTCTAAACTTAACAATGCACTATATATATAACATTCACTGCAACTCTAAGTATAACTAAAACTATACCTGAACTATAACAGAAGTTATAACCATAACCCTAACGCTAACCTTAACACTTACCACTCACCCTAATGCTATACTTACCTTTCCATATCCTCAGCCTAAGTCTTCCAATTAGACTTAATTTAAGGATTGTCATACCTAAAAATTAGTTTTGATTTTTAATTTTATCAAACTTAATATCTAACCTTAACATTAACCCTAATCCTATCTCTCAAACTAAACTGAACTTTCACAAAATCCCTATGTTACTCTCACTTTACCCTATGCCTAAACCTATTAGCCTGCATTTAACAATTTCCTCTTCCTGACTCATTGTCAACCTAAATATCAATAAAATTAGAAATTATCTCTAACTGTTATCCAACTGCTATCTTACTGTAATAGACTATAATTAAAGTCAAATCCTTATACTGATCCTAACCAAAGTTGAGGTCATGGGGTTTATACATCCTTATTTGCTGTGCTCTCTGTGAAGTCATGCCCTTGGTTAAATTTTATTTTATCAATTTTCTTTTTTATAAATTTGCTCATGATAATTGATTACATTCAATATTTCAACACCAATCACAACACCATTACATCTTCCGAGCACCATCTGAATTTTCCCACCATCAATCAAGTCTGCCCCACAGATAGATGCTAAATAATTTATTTTGTATTGCTCCATATTAATAGGATGAGTTGTCACAGATCCACAAAAGCAGCCGCACACTCCCAAAATTCTAAAATTTTAAATAATTGGGGTCTGGAGACATCTCTGTATCGAGTTGCTCGGTTCTGAGATTCATTTGTGAATCTCTGGATCATGGCAGTGAATTCGCTTAAAAGACACCGGAGGCATTTCGTGGGCATGACATCCAGGACTCCAGGACCCCAAATGGTCTGGGAAATGGGAAGGAGAAACCTATTTCCAATCCCTTGAGACCTAGAGTTTTTAATCACTGGTCCAGTGGAGTTGTACCCTTTTTAATCATGGTGCTTACAAACACCTGCCTATGAACTAGAAAGTAAATGTCTTGGCATGCTAGAGGTAACAGCTGGCAAAGTTGTCAGGACTTAATCTGTACATGCAGCAACATGTGGAACCAAATTTATAGCTTTATGCCCACATGGCAGGCACGTTTTGCCAGTGTCTCACAAACAATGTTTAAATTAACGATACCAAGTGTGCATGTGTGTCCCAATTACCCTTGTATAAAGGAAAAAATTTATATAATAACATATATCAAGGAATTTAAAGGTGAAACTCAAAGGGAAAAGAGAAACAGAAAACAAGAAGTCCCAAAATCTGGCCATGAAAGTTCAGCGGATGCCTTTGGTAAATAAATATGAGCAAAAATTTGTATCCCCATTGATATACAGATTATATGACACAGATACCTGATGTACTTAAATACTTAAATAAAGCCTAACTTACTCCTATTGAGTCTTCATTGTGTTTTGTGTTTCTTGTGATAGAAATTTAAAATGCTTCTCCTGAACAATTTTAAGTATATAATTGAGCAGTATACATATATTCATTTATATTGCTGTGAAAAATATCTCCAAAAGGCTTTAGTGTACAAAATTGTACACAATATTTAGTGTACTCATTGAATAACCTCCAGAAACTCCTTGTAGTCAACAACATATTTCCAGTTATAAATTGGACTTCTTAGACAATGTATTATAAGTAAAATCACTAAATCTTTTTTTATTTTGTGACTAACATTAAAATGGGCAAAATTTTGTATCAATGCTGTTGAATGCGAACCAGTGCTAAAATAGCTAATGAATCCCACCACATGCTAAAAGTAAAGTAAGCCTTTACTTTTATATAAATTCTAAAATTCTAAATGTTCTTGATTTTCTACTTGTGAAACAGTTATTCTGTATTCATTTAAATGGGCATCTCAAAGAGGTTTCAGGGAAAAAAAAACAATCCGGTCTAAAATCTATCATCACTAAGACTCCATATAAATTATATTCACAGTCTTTTACACACTGTCATTTACAGAACAAAGATAGATAGATGAATAAATAAAGAAAAACTCATTACATCACAATACTTGGACGTTTTATAGATAGTAATATAAAGTCTAACACTTCTCACGTACTTTGATAAGTTAACAGCGTTGTTCATGATATTTTGCAAAATATAGTCAATGGAATATCATTATATAGCCTCAATCATTATATTTATATGCATAAAAGAGGAGGATATCAAATGTAGCAGTGAACAAAATACTACCAAATATGATACATGTTTTAGCTATAGTGTAATTTTTCCCTTTGAGCACAATACAACTATACAAGTGAAAGTAGTTTTGGGAAATGAACTGTAGAATCTGATGCTTGAAAATGACTTTGTTTAGTTGATAGTTCATAAATTCTCTGTTGGAATCATTATGGTCTGCAGTGAATTCCTTTAATTGGTACATCTCAGTGGAAATTGAAAAATTCCAATTACACAATGATTGTTTCATTTAAATACATAATTGCACATATGAACTATCAGATACATTTGAAATTAGAAATGACTTTTGAAATACAAAACATTGACCAAATTTGTATGTACATAATGGAGATAAATTAGAAATGCAGATGTTACACATTACAAAAAAAAGCATTATTGTAAGGACATATCTCCATCCCTATGGCTTTGTATTTGTTTTCAGCAGATTAATAAATATTAATTTCATCTGGTTAACAGTAGACAAAAATATAGTTATGAAATGTAGTAAATATGTATATTCTAGTCTTTACTGTTATTTCATAAATTCATAAAGCAAATATATATAGATTTGTTTCTTTTTAATACTTTTTCACAGTTTTGGTTTGTTTCCAAATTTTATTTTATTAAAGCATTGTGATTTACAAAGTTACCTATAGTTGGATTTTTTACATACAATGTTTCATCATCTATCTCACCATCATTGTCAACTTCTCTCATCAAATTTCCTAGGTTTCCTGCTCTATCCCCATGCCCACTATTCACCGAAAGCTTGTCATGTTGACAGACACTTTTTAAAGTTTAGTTATTAAAGTCTGAGTCTCCTGATTTCAAAGTTGTTTTTTCAGAGTGGTTTGGATATTTAGCTCTGTCATTAGTTAACATCATCAATGTATTTTGTCCTTTGTGCCTGTTGCTTCTCATCTGTCTCCTGTCGCCCTCCTCCACTCATTGCCTTTCCTTCTCTCCCTGTACTTTGGGACCAAGGGTCATCTAGGCACCCCTCCCTCCCCCAGCCACACTTCAAACCATTGCATTTCCTCATCCAGTTAGTGATTGCCTCTATTTATCCTCCTTATTCTGGCTTGTAGCATTCATTTAACATAATATATCCCAGTCCCATCCATGTCTCAGCAAATTGCATGATCTCATTATTCCTTACAGCTACATAGTATCCCATTGTGTGTATGTGTGTGTGTATGCATGCGTATATGTATATACCACATATTCATAATCCAATGATATATTGTTGGACAGATTCTAAAGTTGGTTGATTCTAAAGTTTAGATATTATACTGAGTACTGCTGTGAATAATGGTGTAGATACATTATTTTGAATTTTTTTCTGCCCTGGATGTTTATAACCAAAGCAAAATTGTGGGTCATTAGGCAGTTCATTTTTGCAATTTTTTAATATATTTTATTTTCATAAAGTAGTTTACAAAAGTTCATTACATATAATAATGTAAAAAATGTAAGAATGTAAAAAGCATCTTCCCACCACAGTAAGAGGGAAGTGTATAAAGGTTGTTGATTTCATTCTGGGGCCATTTATGCCCATATAAGAGAATACAAGCAGTATGTTAAAACCAAACACGTGTGTTGTTTTAGGTACATCATTATATGCGGGCATGTGGCCTGAGTAACTTTCTTCCGGGACCTTTGTTTTATAGTCTCTGGGTCTTGGCCATTGATGAGATTACACAGCACATGGAGGGTGGGAGAGGGGGGACTTGTGGGTGTAGCTGTAAAACTACTAGAAAACTGGGGATTTGGGTGGAGGAGGACCAGTCCCTAATCGAGCAGACTTGGAGATCTCAGCCATGGTCCCACATACCTGGGTTCCTCTGCCAGTTCATTCATGGGTGAGGCTCGTCTGAGTGTGTGGAGAGTGGCCTTGGCCATGGCTGTGGCTGGGTACTGTAGGTTTTCGGCTGCTGGGGCTCTGCTTGGGGCAGGGAGGGAAACTCAATCCAACCCTTCTGAGGGGCCCAGGTGAAGACATTGAACCAAAAGCAACCCAACCAGCAATGGATACGAGTTCCTTTTTTCACCATATCCTTGCCAATACAGAGTTTTGCTATGATTTTTCATATGTGCTATTCTCACTGCTGTCTGATTATATCTCATTGCTGTCTTGATTTGGATTTCCTTAATAACATGTGATTATGAGCATTTTTTCACACTCTTGTTGATCATGAAAAAGTCCTCTAGTCTTTCTCAGAGAAGTCTCCCTATTTTTGATGAGTTTGTTTTTTTAATTTTTAAATATTTTTTGATAGCTGATCTTTGCAACTACTTTATATATCCTAGTTATCAACGCCATATGTGATGTGATGACTACAAATACTTTCTCCCATTCAGCAACCTATCTTTCAGTTTTAGCCCATGTTTCTTTTGCCAAGCTCTTTAATTTGATGTAGTCCAATTTGTTTATTTCTGATTCAATTGCCTTTATCAGTGGAACTGTATCATTGAAGACTTACTTGAGGTCCAGACCTTGGAGCATTCTGCATATATTTCCCTCAATTTGTTTTATAAATTCTGGTCTTATCTCCAGGTCTCTGATACACATTTACTTAACGTTTTTGTGAAGTCTGAAATACAGATACAGTTTCAATTTTTCATACATGGTCATCCAATTTTTTGGATAGTACCTTTACTATCTTGAGGTAAAGGCATAAACAAAACCTCCATTCTGTTTAGGGTTTTTATCACTAATAGGTGCTGGTTCTTGTCAAAAGTTTTCTCTACACTGATTAATAAAATAATATTATTTTTATCTTTTCTTTTACTATATTTGGTATATTATGCTAATTGATTTACATATATTGAACTATTCTTGCATCCCTGGGATAAATACTGCTTTGATATTTGTGTATTTTTATATGCAGTTGAATTCTGTCTGATAAAATTTTATTGAGGACTTCTGCACTGATTTTCATCAAAAAGATTGGTCTAAAGTTTTAATTTTTAGAAACGTCTCTCTCTGATTTGGGTATCAGTGTAACATTAGCTTCATAGAACTTGTTGAAGGATTCCTGGTTTTTGATAATTTAAAAGACCTAAAGGGTAAATGTCAATAATTCTTCTCTGAAGGTTTGATGATCTCATCAGTAAACCCATCTGGAGCAGAAATTTTTGGGGTCGATTCTAGATTAATGTTTCAATTTCCTTGCTGTTAAGACTTTCTATTACCTTTCTCTTAAGCTTTGGGAAATTGCGTTTCAAATAATCTGTCCATTTCTTTGGGATTTTTCACCTTAACAGAATATAGGTGTTCATAGTAAACATTTACGATGTCTTATAATTCTGAGGGTTCTGTTGTAATTTCTTGCCTTTTGTTTCTGATCCTGATTTAGTTTTCTATTTCTCCTCATAGTTCTAGCCAAAGATTTGTTTATCTTATTTATTCTTTCAAAGAAACAACTTATGGTTTCATTGATATTTTGTATTGCTGTCTCAGTTTCTATAGTATTATTTTTCTGCCCTGTTTTTTACTATTTCATTCCTTTTGCTGATTTATTTGTTTTGATACTCAAGATGTTTGAGGTGTACACTTAGGTTGTTAATTTTATCATTTTTTTTCTTTCTTAATGAAAGCCAATATGGCGATGAGTTTTCCTCTAAGTATGGCTTTTGTTCTGTCCCATAGATTTTGATAAATTGTTCCTTTACTATAATTATTCTCAAAGATTTTTTAATACTTCTTGATTTTTTTTGTAGATCCAGCTTTTATATAGTAGCATGTTATAGAGTTCCAGATGCTAGAAAAGAATGCACATTTGTTTTTTGAGGATATAAGACCCTCTTTATAGCCATTAGCCATTAGTCTACCTTTTCTAGATTTTTGTTTATTGCTCTCATGTCTTTACTTAAGTTATGTTTAGTTGAACTCTTCAGGAGTGATAATGAAGTGTGGAAATCTTTCACTAATTTTGTGTTTTCATCTCTAGGTTTCTTTAGGATCATAAACAAAAGCCTTAAAATTTTTGCTGATCCTACATTTATTTAAACATTAATTAAAGCTAGTTTCAACCTATTGTTGATCTATTGATCCATTGTTCCCTTCGTGATCTATTGTTTCCTTAATCTATAAATATTGCCGAACTTATCTCTAATTAGTTTCTTAAGATTGGATGTTATTTGGTCTGATATAAGCATGAATATCCCTGGTAATTATTTTTCCTTTTTGTTAAGCAGAAAAATTTCATGACTTGTATGATTATTTTCCATCCTTTTACTCTGAGACTTTGTCTATCCTGTGATTTTTAGATGTTTCCTCTAAGCATCAGTGGTTGGATTTTTTTTCCCTGATTGATTTCACCATTCTGTGTCCTTTTATGGGAAAGTGCAATCTGTTAATATTTAGAGAAATTATTGATACAAACGGCTATGTTGCCATTTTACTGCATGGGATTGTTGCTTTGTAATTGGCTGTTTAATTTATATAAATGTTTTTTAGTATTTCATTCAAGGTCAGTCTAGTTCTAGCGAGTTCTGTCAGTCTTGTTTGTCTGAGAATGTATTTATTCTTCCCTCCCAAATAAAATGAGAGTTTTGAAGGGTAATGGATGCTAGGTTAAAGTTTTTTTCTGTGAATAATTTGAATATATTATCCCACTTTTTCTTCTGTTCTATTTCATGAGAGCTCTATTGTGATTCTTATGTTGTTTCCCTCATATTTAAAATTTTCCTTTCTCTTTTGAAACTTTAAGAAATCTGTCTCTCTTGGGAGATTTTATTTTGTTTGCTATACATCTTGGTGTCATTCTTTTTGGGTCTATTTTACTTAGTATTCCTGTGGCCTCTTGAATGTCTACATAAGCTTTCCTCCAAAGAGTGGGGGAGTTCTCAGCTATGATCTCTCCCATAATTTGTTTATTCCCTTTCCATTTTTCCTTCTTTCAGGCATTCCTATAACTTGGAGATTATTTTTCTTCCTATTGTCCATAGGATACATTAAATTCTCTTCCATTCTAGTGCTTTTTTTCTTTTGCAACTTTCTTATCAGTGCTCACTTGAAATTTTGTCTTCAAGTTTATCTACACGGTTTACCCTTACAATTCTGCTATTATGGTTTGCTATTATGTTTTTCAGTTCCTTTGGTTTATTTTGTACAGAATCTATCATCTTCTCAGCTAGTGTTTGCCAAAATTCACAGTCCAGTGCTTGCTTAATTTTGATTGCCTATGTAATGAGTATTGATTTCAGGTCCTCATAAAAGTAGACCTAAGGTTTTAATGAGCCTGAGGATTTGACCAAGTTTCTATCTCTATCTGGCTCAGTAGCTGAGTTTCTTAGTTTCCTCATTGTTCTTTTAGTTTTATGTGGGTTGGTGTTGGAGGTTTAGATACACAGTTGTTTAAGAACTGATTGGTTCAGAAGGCTACTGATAATACCACTGTTTTTCAGATTATTTCCTTACCATGAGTGCTTTGGGATTATTTCCTTTACCATGAGCTCATATTGTTTTCTTTACCATGAGTAGGACAAGAGGAATTTTGAACTAGTCATTTCCTATTGTTGACTGAGATAGATGACTATATAAGGTCAATGTATGGTTGTTGCAACCCACTGGTTTCGACATCTTGAGTGTGACATCTTTATTTTGTTTATTTCTTTTGAAAATAATTTAAAATGTCTTCAAAAATAAAAGATATGATTATTTTTGGTTCCATTGGAAATTTCTTTAATTTTTACTTTTTCCTATTTTTATGAACTATCTCCATATAATTTACTTATTTTAAAATTAACAAAATGCATAGACATAGTTTTGTAACATCTGTGGAAGTAAGTGTTGTAAAATAGATAAGGCATTACCTTTTACTTTAAGTCTTAAAATTAGATTAAATTCTCAAATGAAGCATGTAGGTAGAAGCATTGGCATCATTGTTTTACCCCATAAGTATAAGTCAATTTTCTGCTAGCCAAATGAAGATGAATTGGGAGAACATTTTTAACTGATTATATTGACATATATAGAGTCAAAATTAGCCCAAATTACTAAAGTCAGGCAGTTTTTTAATATATGCAAGCAACATTGTGGTGTAGTCTCCTTTATATACTTAAGACAATTTTCTAAATGAGTTTCATATAAGGCAGAGCTTATTCTTCAACTATCTCTAAGCAGTTTAGCAATCAGCTATTGCTATAAGCTAGTTTTAAATAGTCAAACCACCTGATTAGTAATCAATGTTTTCATTCCATGATTTGATTTCTCAAGATAAAATTTGTGTACTCATCTTTGATGTCTATTTTTCTTAGTTACCATTTCCAATACTTTAATTTGAACTATTCAAAGCTTACATAGAATTACTTTATCTCCATCTATACCATCCTGGAACCAACCTCCATAATGTAAACGGCAACATGATATCTGTGTTTCTTTCTTTACTGTCCACATTTTACATAAACTAAAGGAGCAAGAGCAGTCTTTATAGAGAGAATCCTATGGTTTCTCTACTCAACTTTAAGGGCTTCCATCTTACAAAGTTCTCTCAGAAGTCTATATCCTATGTTATATGGAACATAATTATCTCTTCCACTCACCTGTATCATTTAACTTACTTATGCCATATTTAATTGTTTATTAAATAGCCCAGGCAATTTTTATATCTCAGAAACGTTCAATATGCCTTTATTATTCTTCATATTATAAAAATGGAATTGACCCATGACCTTTAGTCAAATGTTTATGTTACTATAGAGATTAATAATTTTTGTATTTAATCACAAAATAAATACAATAAATACAAGAGAAATACAGTTCCCCTCTTATTTATTGATTTTATTAGCTAGAATAATTCATATTTATTTAATAATTTTTGACATTTTTACCTACGAGAATATTTTCTTTAACATCACTATATTTCTTATTATTGGGTATGGTATTGTATCCCAGAATATATAAAAGTACCTGACAAATATGTTCATTTAATAGTTTAAATGTGTGTAAAGCATATATCTACCAATATGATATCCTTAATGATTAGACTAAAATAATTTAATATATAGTGATTAACCCTTAGGTTATACTTTTATATACTACCTGTGGTTTCTAACTAAGCTCATAAATATTGTAAACTACAGTTAGGAGAATCTTCTAACTTCATAATAATTTTACTTTTAAAAAGCCATGTAAAAGAAGAGGGAAAAGTTAAAAAGAAAAAGTTATATTGGAGTAATTATTCCAGTCAATTATTTGGTATATATCAAATGCATAAGTTATCTGCTAATGAAATTCTCTTCATTATGCTCATCATTCGAGTTTTCTTTAATCCTAAAGGGCACTACACCAACGTTCTCCTCTCTCTACATTCTTTTACACAATCTCTCCATGTCATGCCTAAAAGGTCACCAAGTTAATTGGCTGTTGAGTACTTAAAGTAGCTAATTCCATCTTATAAATTATCTGATTTTCAATTTTAAAGTTCTTGGTCAAGGTTGCAAGATTAACATAACCTCAAATTAAGAACATGTTTCTGGAAACAGTAATGCTTTCTTATCCACTAGTTCAGTAAAACTATAAATATCAATGTAACTTCATGAAAATAAAACTACAATTAGCCAAATGAAAGAGGATAGGCTATGTTTTTCTTTATGATTTCCATGCTAATCTTGTAACTCTCTTCAAGGTACTGGTTTTGAGGAGTGAAAACTTAAGTAGTGACTAAGTGAAATATTTCTTTCTTATGCTTCATTTGAACTAGTTTTATTGTTTAAATAGTCATTCATTTTAGTGTAAATGTACTTTACTATTTAAATATAACTTGTCCCAAATATTTTAGTACATTTGATATTCAAACATATATTTGAAACAAGTTTGACATAAAAGATTTGAAAATTTTAGATGTACAACATACTTCTTATATAGCTAAGTAAGAGGGTCACTGGGGCCAGAGCAATAGTACGTGGGTAGGGAAATTCCTTGCATGCAGCCAACCAATATTTGATTCCCAGCACCCATACAGATCCCAGAGCAATGCCAGGTGTGATCTCTGAGCATGGAGCCAGGAGTAAGTCCTGAGCACAGTTGGGTGTGGCCCAAAGACCATGAATGAATGAATGAATGAATAAATAAATAAGTGGTAGGAATCACACCTCTGTTAGTTCACATAACTAACATATTTTGCAGTAGTTGTAATAGTCAAATGCTTTGTCTTAGCAATTTGTTAACTATAATATAATTCAGTTCATACTTCCGTACATTAGAGCTCTAAAATTCTTTTGTAAATGAATTATTTTTGTATATTTCCACATTTTATAATATGTATTTTTTTTAGCACAGTGGGTAAGGTGTTTGCCTTGCACGCAGCCTATCTGGGTTCCATTCCTCTGCCCCTCTTGGAGAGCCTGACAAGGTACTGAGAGTATCTCGCCCACACGGCAGAGCCTGGCAAGCTACCATAGCGTACCTGATATGCCAAAAACAGTTACAACAAGCCTCACAATGGAGAGGTTATTGGTGCCTGCTCAAGCTAATCTATGAACAGCGTGACTACAATGACAGTGAATAATACATGTACAATAATGTGGACAGTTTATTTTTAAGACCATACTTAACAAAAGATATAATAATTTGTCACTTTTTTAATCTAAAAATATTGTGAAAGTTTACATTCTCTGAATTAAATTGTCTATAAAGTTGGGGTTATGGTTTAATCACAAAACACAGAACTATCATTTTTTAAAAAGCCAAGTTAGTAAATTAACATGCAGTAAGTTACTAAAACAACATATTTTGATCATAAAATGGCAAGCTAATAAAAGTTAGAAAAATAAACTTTTAAAAGACTGAAGGACATCTTCAAAAAGTAGAAAAAAATGGGAGATAATTTTTTATTTACAGAAAAAATATGAATTACACTATTTGTTCACTTCTCCCCTATCCTTTAAATTAAATCAGTATCCTTATATCAAAGCCTTATTCTTCTTAAAACTAAACTAATCCAGAAACTACCTATTCAACATGTTTCTTTCTTGTTTTGTACTTAATAATCAGTAAAAGTTGAAATCTTATCCCTTCTACTTACTGTTCATATCATAATTCAACATTGTTTTAGCATTTTAGGTATTGTAATTTAAAATACTGTCAAGGAAGCAGTGTCATACATATAACATTCCAACACCCAAATCCAACCAATTTCCATTTCTCTCCACCATTGTCTTGGAATAACATCCTTTAAGCCTAAACCTCCTCACCGTGGTAAACTGGGTCCTACAAACCAGCTCATTTTGTATAGGTGTCAACTTTTAAAAGTTAAGTTTTAAGTTATATTTTTGCCATGTTTTAACCTATATGGTTGCCGGAGTCCTTTCAGAAATAATCCCTAAATGCAGAGCCAGAATTAACCCCTGTGCAGATCTGTTTAGTCAAAAAACTTTTAAAAATAAAATAGAATATTGGCCTTGTTATAAACTGTATCAAGACTTTTTTTTTTCTGAATCTAAAAAGAAAATATAGCACTATCTTCCTGTTGTTTATCGATTTTCTCAAGCAGGCACCAGTAATGTCTCCATTGTGAGACTCGTTGTTACTGTTTTTGGCATATTGAATACACCACGGGTAGCTTGCTAGGCTCTGCCATGTGGGCGGGATACTCTTGGTAGCTTGCCGGGTTCTTCAAGAGGGACAGAGGAATTAAACTCGGGTCGGCCGTGTGCAAGACAAACCGCTCTACAGGCTGTGCTATTGCTCCAGTCCTGGAAAGATAATACAGATCTTAAAGAATTTGCATGCAGTCTACCCTGGTTCATTTTATATGGTTGAGTCACCTTCCCTGAACACCACAGTTATGGCCCAATTATCCCCCCATGACATTTTATCATAAGTATATAATTACTTGTAGTGTATTGTACATATCCTGTACTTCCAATTATTTTGTAGAGAAGTTATTATTACATCTCTACAATTTTGTGATGCCAGCAATTTTTAAAAAAGAAACAAAAATACTGGGATTGAACCCATGTCAACCACCTGATGCAAAACATGTGCCCTACTCGCTGCACTCTCTACAGATGCTAAAAAAAGTATGTTAGGTACTTACAAAAATGGTAAATGCATTTATTTATTTTTTATATGTTTCTTTTTGTAAAGCAAGCTTAAAACTCACTATACTCACTGGCCCAATCGTGGTAAATTTTATAATATCAACCTTAAATCTTCTCTATTTGTCATGCCCTCTTTCTATTTTCCTCTTGTTCTATGTATCTTTCCTGGCTCAGCTGTATAAGCTCAAAGACTCCGCCCCTCTCAGAGAGCCTGGCAAGATACTGAGGATATCCCACCTGTACAGCAGAGTCTGGCAAGCTACTCGTGACGTATTCAATATGCCAAAAACAGTAACAATAACGTGTTCTTCATGTTCCTGGAGTGAGCAGATGCCACTGGGCTACACTCGCACACAACAGAGACAAATGCAGACGTTACGGGTTCCCGCTCGAACAATCCATGATCAATGGGATGATAGTGATACAGTGAATATTAAATAACTTATACCATGATCATCTTAAAATTTTGTACACATCTAAAACCATCCACAATTTGTTAGGACATGGCCTCTTTACTAACATTACCATCATCTCCTTAGTTTGGAAAGTTTATCTTAAAAATATTTTTTCTGCCTACAATATCTCTTTTATAGCACTGAAAAGTATAATAAATTGTATTATGATATCAAGTAACATTGTCCAAAACTCTCTTTCTCTATAATTGCCTACCCATTAAACATCACTCAGTGCAACTGCTATATAGAAATAGCAACTGGACTTTGAATAAATGTTAACATGATTACAAATATATTAGAATTTAACAGAAACTGAAGAACCTGCATCTTTGGTGGCCATCTTATAGTTTCCCTGTACCAAATTCACCTCAAAAACTTCTATTCTTAAAACAACACTCTAAATTTAATGTACCTTCCACTTTTTTGCACCATTATTGCAACAAAACATCAATGTTCAATAAGCATCCAGATGACACTTCATGAAAGTAGTGCACCCCAAAAGAACAATAGGACACTCGACAATATCTCAAGAGAGTTGATGATTATAATGATGATAGAAATTGAATTCTCAGAGATAAAATGTGATCTCCAAATGTCACATGTCACACCATCTGACACATTCACAAGACTTTTATGTGACAAAAACTAAAAAATTGCTTTCTAGAGCTGGTGAACAATTACCAAGTCAATCAAATCTTCTATCTCTCATCTTCAGTTCCCTCCCAGGCACAAATATTTTTCATCTTTTTGCTACTTTTAAGTTGTGTAGCCCTTTCATTATCTTCCATTTGCATTTGCCAGGATCTAATATGTGATATTATATTCAAACTTGGAATAGCCCACAAATGCTGATGTAATTTTCAGAGGTGTACACTGTTATCCTATTCTGACTTGTCTGCCAACACCTATTCTTTAAGTTTATTTTCAAAGGCTTGGATTTTAACTCGAACATTAGTCCCAGTTTCAGTTTTCTGGAGTTGCTTTTAGTAGGTATCACTACTGAATCACCTTATGGAAATGCTCTGGTTTGAAAGAACAGGGTATCTAAGTTTTCTAAACTATATTTGAGAATGAAAGAGAGGCAACAGCATAAAATATTGATTCTTTTTTCATAATATAAATTACCAAACATTACCAAAAATATTGCACTGGAAGTGATATTTCCTCTTTATCCAGGTGTATGAGTCACAAACAGAAAATTAATTTTGTTTCCAGTGTCATTAGTTATCAGAAATTTGATCTCCATATTCTACATTGTTTTGAATAAATACAATTTTTTCACTTGGAAAGTTTTGTCTTCAACTTGGAAGACAACATAGGAATTAGGTAATCATGTAAAAAGAAAAAAAAAGAGTTGTCTTAGCACCAAATTCCACACCTAGAAAATTGCTGTGTTTGGTCTTGTTGGTCTCTGAGCATAACATAGTGACAAGGACCACAAGGGCGAGAAAGCATCCCTGTGCCTTAGCAGTTACTCACTGGCTCTCTTAGCTAAGATCCACCACAAAAGGGTCCACGGGCCTCCTGAGCACCGTTTGGAGGCCCCTCACATACCCAAAATATTAGTGACTTTTTCAGCTTTGTAGAAAAAAAATGTCAAGATAAAATAAGGATTTAAGAAACATGATAGCACTAGCAGTTTCCATGATTGCCTGGTGATACTTTGGAGGAGACTTCCTTTTTAATGTAGTAATACTGTTATTTTTTCAGCCACTGATTAAGGTGACTGGAGCAGGCATGAATTTTACATTACTTTAAAAAAAATAAATTGTATTTGCATAAAGTTATTCACAATAATTTACACTTATATTTCAACACCAATCCTACCAAAATTACACCTTCCCACCACCAGAATTTTGAATTTTTCCCACCATCACCCAAGCTTTTCCCAGGGGGAGATGCTAAATAATTTATTTTGTATTGCCTGTTATGAATAGTGTGAGACACTGTGCGGCTGCAAAAGCAGCTGAGTGATTCTGGAATTCTAATTTTTTTTTTTTTTTAATATTTGGGGTATGGAGGCATCTCTGCAGCTTGCTGCTCTCTTCTGAGATTCATTTGTGAGTCTTTGAATCAAGACTATTAATACAATTCAATGGTGCCTAGAGGGAGTTCTTGGGTATGACTGTCAGGAAACCAGGAGGGTGGGGAGAAGGGGGGAGGTTGCTCAGCCCTGACTTCATGAAGCCTGGAGTTTTTAGTCGCTCGGCCTGCATACCTGGGTTTTTCAGAGGATTTATTATCATTATTTATTGGGTGGGAAAATTGGGAAAGAGCTGTGAAGGTCGGCCCTGAGAGTGGTGATGATAGGATTTTGGATATTTACAGCTGCCAGGGTTTGTTTGGGGCAGGCAGCAGCGGAACATACCTGCCCCCCTCTTAGGTGCCCAGGTGAGATCAGTCTGGCGGGATGTGGGGAAATATTTTGCAGCTTGCTCCTCTCTTCGAGGTTCATTTACAATCTCTGAATTGTGGCCATTAATGCGCTTAAATGGCCTGTTTTTGATCTCTTTTGAAATTTATTTATTGGTTCTGAGGGAAGGCCAATTAATGAGCTTGTATAGTTGAGCTGGAGGTAGTTTGTGGGTATGACGCCCACATACATAACTTTATTAATTTCTGGGGAAACTTGGTCCCAATTTGTTGGGGTCTGGCCAGAGGCATAGCAGCAATTTTGGGGTACCAGGAAACCTGAAGGCAACATCAGGCTACTGATGCACTTGTCCCACAGGTACAGGTTGACCTGCTGGCAGCACCCTAGCCCGAAAGAGGAGGCTGTGCATGAAGATTTTGATGTTGAAAGCATTCAACTTGTTGTCTACCAGAGATGGAGGAAAGAGAATTAGAGTACGTTGCAATTTTGTGCCTCTATCCATATTAAAATAGACAACATTAACAATTTTGTATCTGAATGTAATCTAAACATGGCACACATATATACATATATATTAAGACATTCACTTATGCTTATGTCATTGGCATGTTTATTTGGCATATCCATAGAATAAATAATACTGGGAAAGTATAAAATATCTTCAGATTCATTCTGTTTCTTCTAATTTTCTTAGGGATTTCTGAAGCAACTGACCAAGCACACAAACATATAAAGACCTAGATACACACTCTTTTGCTAATTACTTGGATCTCCAGGGTTTAAATGCATTGTTTGCTTTTCCCTGTAAATTCTAGAACAGATTATATTGACTACTTATCAAAAAGTGGCTTTGCTGAAGTAATTAATGAAAAAAATTCCAAAGTATATACCTCCAGGTTAACTCCTACTCAGTAAGTTTAGGGAAACCTATGTCTTATTTTGTAGATAAATGTTTAGAGCAGAAATCCATTAAGACTAATCAAACCTGAGGCATTGTTGCAGGACATTAATTTACCTGAACCTATTAATTCTTGCTTGTTTTAAAAGCATATTTACCTAAACAAAGGCCTGGAAAACTGAGATAAAGCCATTGTAAAGTGCATGTTAAATTACAAAAAAAATACCTCTTTTATATGTATATGCATATATTTTATGTTATATTCATATGAATATAAAATGTAATACTATGAACTAAACCAGATTTATCCAAAATCAGTTTTACAAATAAATCATATTTAACAAGTATCATGTAGATTTACCTAAAGATTATTGTTTAAAAGTATTTTAAAATTATTTCTTTTTCAACATTATAATCTCAGGCATAATAATATTTTGGTCATCTCATATATCTAATGACTCAAAAAAAGTTTTTCTAACTGGAGAGATAGCACAAGGACTTAGGCATTTGCCTTATATGTGGTTGAGCCCGATTTGTATCCTGGCCTAATGTACCTAATTCTGCCACAAATGATCCGAGTGCAGATCCAGGAGTAAGCCTTGACTGCTAACAGAGTGGCTCCAAAACCAAAATATAAATAATTAAATAAAAAACCTAAATAATTAAAAACTTTAAAAAACTATTCTTTATCAGATACATCAAATGTCTGTAGAATACTTTTGAATAAAAACTTTGAAGTCAAGAGACAGCATATACCAGATAAATTGAGAAAAAGACCCTGAAAACGATAAATTAATTATAATTTATTTCCCAATACACAAAATTTTAACTACTACCAGGTTCTATTACATTCCATTTTTGTTCCTAGCTTAATTTTTAACACTTATGGCTATTTGTTATGATTTGTTATAGATGCTTTCATAGCATTTACACTTTAGTAAAGACTTTCTAAAAAATACACGTAAACGCAATATATAATGTATTTTGTATTTAAATCACCGCCTGGTTTCATTGGATGGTTTTATAAATTGGAGACATGTGACTATGTTATTGTGTTATCACCAAGTGACTAGGAATCCCTCAGCTCTCTTGCCACCTGGGTTCGGTGGTCTCGTGCTGCTTCCTCACCCAGGGCGGCTGATATCTTGGATGGATGAAGGAGTAAAGGAGGGCCAAGCTGGTTGGTGATCAGTTGCCATTTATTCAATTCTTCCATGCACCTGTTTCAGTCTCACTAAGCCTCTTATTCCTGTTTCCCTTGCTTGTCTCTCTGCACTCTGACTTGCCGCCTTGGTCTCTCTCTCTCTCTCTCTCTCTCTCTCTCTCTCTCTCTCTCTCTCTCTCTCTCTCTCTCTCTCTCTATCTCTCTCTCTCTCTCTCTCTTTCTCTCTCTCTCTTCATCTCTCTCTCTTCATCTCTCCCACCCTCTCACCATGGTGGTAGCAACCAAACCCAGGTCCAATTCTGGTAGCACAGTCAACATATCCAAGCCCTACCTAATCACGTACAACCAGGAGATAGGGCTCAAAGGTGAAATACCACCTAGGGTTTTTTTTCTCTTTTCCTTATTCCTACAACTTAATTGACATCTTAATTAACATCTTAATTTGACTTAGTAATATTAGTTATTTTGCATGGACACAGTAAGAGATTTATTAAGCTTGTGGAGTGGTTTACCTGGGAACATCTTGGTATAGATCCCAAACTACAGTGCTCAGGCCAGATTAATCTTTCCAACCCTAGTAGGGTACTAATCTAGATGTTACTTTTTTGGATTATAACAGAATTTGTCCATGATCATGCTCTTAACTATAGTTAAGTATTATAGCACTTTGCTCTGGCCCATTTCAATGCCAGGGTAGCTCACAGCTTGCCCTGGGTCCGTCCAGTCCCTCATAGGGTATAGGATGACACTGCTGTGTCCTTCCCCCCTTGACACAAGGAGTTTAGGCTTTTCCAAGTCACACCCAACAAGGTGTTCCCGAGTCACTCCCATCCCTTTGTTTAGCTGTAATCACTTCTCTATGCTCTCTTCCCCAAAACAGTTAATCAGCTTTCCCCCTAATCTGACTCTGTTAATTGGTAAGGTCAGACCTTTCTAGGACACTGAACTTATATTATAAGTTAATATGTTAATACTCATGTAGTCAGTAGACTTTCAAAATGCTTGCCAAATTAATATAGATGATCCCATTTTGCCAAAAACAGGAGACAAATTTTACCTTAATGCTTACCATTTTTCTGATACTATTCACAAATATGCAAGTGCTTAAAATATGAAAGTAGGTTATCAGAATTATGATATCATGTAAAAGTTTAAAAATAGTTTTATGTTTAAAATTGTTTCTATGAATCTCTAAAGTTTGTTTTGCAATTATAAACCAAAAAGCTAGTTATTCTCAAGCAAAATCTTGAGCCAGTATGATTTTAAATAGGATTGCATCTTTATGGTACCAGTACAAGAAGAATCTAAAGAAATGATGAGTAGGAATATTTAAGACATGCGCCTAAATTTCAGAAGCTTTTACCAGATGGTCATGATGTAGCTTAAAATTGATGAAAATTTAGTTGCAGTTAAAAGATGTTACTCATTTTTTTTTTTCGTTTGGAGGTTCTAGCAGGGGAGCACAGCTACTTGTATACCCTTGACTAAAGACCAGTCCTTTTCTATTCAGGGAAAGCTGTCCTCTTCGACCAAGCACGAGCTTTGGAAGGGACGAACATGAAATGGTGAGGAAGGAAGGGGACTCCCAACTAGCCAGCCAGATCAGCTGAATCAACCCTGGCAATCAATGGGGTTACAGATGCCTCAGCCAGATAGCCCTCACATCCTTAGCATGAAGGAACAAGCAGAGGAATCCAGGTGTGTGGGACCCAGGGCTGAGATCTCCAATGCTGCTCAGGTCGGGACTGGGCCTCTTCCACCCAGATCCCCAACTTTCCAGTAGCTAGGCAGTCACACCCACAAATTGCCCCTGGCCCCATGTAATCTCATCAATGGCCAAAATCCAGAGACTATAAAACCAAGCTCCCAGAAGTGTGTGGCTGAATCTAGCCTAGTTCTCCCTCTTGGAGAACCTGACAAGCTACTGAGAGTCTATTGCCCAGTTGGGAGAGCGTGGCAAGTTCCCCATGGTGTATTAATATCCCAAATACAGTAACAGATATATACATACCTCTCAGAGAGCCCAGCAAGCAACTGAGAGTATCCTGTCCACATGGCAGAGCCTGGCAAGCTACCCGTGGTGTATTCATATCTCAAATACAGTAATAGATATATACATACCTTTCAGAGACCCTGGCATGCTACTGAGAGTATTGTACCCTCATGGCAGAGCCTTGCAAGCTACCCGTGGCACATTCAATATGCCAAAATCTGTAACAATAGGTCTTATTCTACTGACACTGAAACAGCCTCCAATCACTGGGAAAGACGAATAAGGAGATGCTGCTAAAATCTCAGGGCTGAGTGTAATAGAGACGTTACTGGTCCCTACTCAAGTAAATTGACGAACAATGGGATAAAAGTGATACTGTGACACATTGATACTCATTTTTTTATTCAAACTTTAAAAGTTAAGAAATTAGGATCATTTATGTCCACTAAATGTATGTGCTTATGACCGTTTCTAAAGAATTTGTTTTAGTTTTAATATAATCATGGTTTAATATTATTTTCATGCATATTATTGAAAATAACTATTTTATACAATGGTTAATGCTGACCACAGCAGAGCATATGGTCCTCTAACACTGCCAGAAATGATTTCTGAGCACAACTGAGTGTAGCCAAAATAAAATACATAAACTATAAGACTCATCCTATTCATACGTATCTTACAATAAAAGACAAAATAGTTCAATTTTTAATTAATTCCAATATATGACATATAAAGAACAATAAAAAATTTAATATGTGAGATTCACTTTAAATTATAATCATGTTTTGCTATTCTTCATGTTACACATTTTTCAACCACTCATATAGTGACTCATATGATGCCAGAATTCACATGTGAAATGTCGAAAGCCATTGGGACCTAACCACTCTTTTTTTTCTTATATTTTTTATATACTCCATTACCAGAGGTGTGAAATGAAAATTCATTGCGGTTTGATTAAAATTTACCTAATATTAAATGATGATGAAAGTTTTTTCAAGTGCCTGCTGGTAATTTCAACCTCTATATCTTTAGAACTCTGTCCGCTTTGTATGAGGATTTTTTTTCTTTTCTTTATTCATTCTTCTCGAAATAATAAATTTACTCACTCATATTATTTAATCATATTATTTATATTCAATTTAATTAATTTATTTAATCATATAATTCTGACTAGCATTTATGGATGGACTTTATTATATATATATGAGTATCACTCACTATATATTTGTGTTCTTTCAAAATTTATATTCTGAAATCAAGTTTTCTAAATTATTGTATTGCATTCAGATGTGGGTTTTTTGAGAAAGTTTTAGATCATGAGTTTTGTATTACCTGAGAAGGATTTATAAAAGATGACTTAAAAAATTTCCCAGCCTAATATTCCATACAGTAAGGAAACAATGTCTATTTTTAAATTTAAAAAATAATATTTTATCAAAAAAGCTATTGATCTCTCATTTTGGAATTACTCAGGTTCTAAATATGTGAGAAATAGGTGACTGTTATTTGTAACTACTCACTATTTAGTATTTTGTTATTTCAGAGTAAATGTACTAAAATGGTCTTATTTGTTTTTCATATTAAGTAGAATATACAAAACATGCGGTAGTCTGAACATTGTTCCTTAAACATTATGCAACCCAGAATCTATGATTATGCAATCTTAAATGGACAGGGCATTTTGAAAATATGATGAAGTTTCTGAATATTGAGAAAGGATATTATCTTATATTACTATAGTGGGCTCAATGTAATCACAATAATGTATTATAGGGGAGTGACCACAAAGAAAAGATTTAACCTTGCTTACTTTGAAAATAGAAGAAAGTGAACATGATTCTAAACTTGTAGTTGGACCCTAGAAGAAGGTAAAAGTAATAAGCACCATCACTTTTTGTGTGATTCAATGGGTCTTTAATACTAAGCTCTGAGTTGCATTACATGTTGATTGTCTTACACAATCTTGCATGATTCTCAGATAGTTTCCCTTAGTCTATCTGTTCTTTTATTCTAATAATAATAGTCTGTCCATGCAATCTTTTTGAATCTCATCAGAAACAAATGATCAAATTTTATGTCTATGTTCATTTTTATAACTATACATTGCTTAATGTATATTCTTTATTTAACCTTATTTAACCTTAGACCATGATATTTGTCCTTCCTTATATCAAGGCTAATATTCTAAATGAAACTTAAGTAGTTATTTTTTTTTATTGAGACAACATTCTCTGCTGAATGGGTCTTAAGACCCAATTTCATGACTTAATTTAGAGAATGTGTTAAGATCACCACAAAGTAGCAATATCCCATTGGCACAATTCATTGTTCTGTCTGTTTTAAATACCCCTCACCTATTTTTCCAAGTATTGAATGATTAATGAAATTAATATGTATTGACTGTTGCCTTGCATGTACTAGGCCTCATTTTTATCCTATGTCCCGGGCCCCAAGAAACAGCATGAGTGTCTCTACAAGAAGAGCTAGGGTGTCCCCAATGCTGCGTGCTGGAGAAACTTAAAGATTCCCAGTTAAAGTATCAGAATTTCTCTCTTAAAAATAGTTTCCTTAGTTAAAACATGATTTTATAATGTTTTCAGTCATTGGGAGTTTCATCTTTTCTTTGTTCTCACATTTTTCAAAAATAGCATTTGGATCATTTGGGGGAGCACAAGAGTTCAGGGATTTCCTCTGTGCTCCTTCCCAGCACAGGTTCATGAATATTTCCAAAATGTTTCTTGTATACCCATTCCTGATCCCTCTCATTTGCTGAGCTTTCCTGAGAAGATGTGCAGCCGATGGTGACCAGTGGGTGGTAGGTGGCCTCCTGATGATATTTCATACTTCTTTTATCTCTCACCCTCACTCTTCAGATGTCTGGCAATATTTGCCATTCAATTCCTTGATCACTGGCCATGCAACTTCCTGTAATAAATAACCCCACCTACTTATTTATTCTTCAATCCTATCGTTGCAATCTCTTTGAAATCTGGTATTGGTAAATAACTATTGAATGAAGGATTTTGGCCAACATAATCTACCATAATGCACAGGCCATCACAGGGCTGGAGAAAATGGACAATTCTAAGTAATTATTAGAGATCTTCCATTGACTTAACCACATTTAACACAGATCTTATTTCAGTCATTCTGTGATTGAAGTTGAAGGTATCCTGAATCTTGAGATATAATAATTTACATTTTAAGATACAACTAGGTAAAGACTCTCACTTTCTAGAAACTTTGCTACTCTAGAAAGCTCATCAACTTGGGACATCACATAGGCAGTGGTGGTAGAACATTGATTCCTTCAATATAGCTATCCACCAAAGAATGGGCATCTCACTCTCTTTCACCACTGCTGTGATCTCTCCATCTTTCGTTTGACTCTCCCCAGTGGTCTAAAGCCTCCTGCTGTTCTGTTTATAAGGTTTTAAAACCATAGGGGTCTTAATGAAATAATCTCTCATTCAATTCTCTAGAAACACATTCACGTTTTAAATTTATTTTTAACAAATATTATCATCCATTTTAGGCTTTTAGGCTCCTACTCCTTTTCATGTGTATGTTTGTATGTGCGTGTATGTGTTTTTCTCTGTATACATCTGTGTGTGCAGGAAGATGGATATTTAAATTTAATTTTTAAAATGGTTTGTTTTGAAATTATTGCTGCAATATTTTTGAACTTAGTTTTAAGCAGTCACTCATATGTAAAATGATCAATCATTCAATGATTTGGATAAATTATATTGTTAATTGTCTGAACGTGTGGAGAAGTCTTTCTCCACACGTTTGGATGAGCCTCACGCATGAAGGAACCGGCAGAGGAACCCAGGTGTTCCAGACCTGGGCTGAGATCTCCAAGGCTGCTCGGATCGGGACTGGGTCTCCTCCACCCTGGTCCCACATTTTCCAGTAGCTTGGCAGCCACACCCACAAACTGTCCCTGAAGCCATGTTATGCCATCAATGGCCAAGATACAGAGACTATTAAACAATGCTCCAGGAAGCACGTGACCGCATTGCGGCCTCGAGACCTCCTATAGCCTAGTTCTCCCTCCCAGAGAAGCTGGCAAGGTACAGAGAGAATCCAGCCCACAGGACAGAGCCCACAAGCAAGCTCTCCGTGATGTGTTTGATATGCCAAATACAGTAACAATAATGGGTCTCATCCCCCTTTCCCTCCAATGTGGCACTACTGGGAAGAACAAGTAAAGAGAGGCTGCTGAAATATCAGGGCTAGGATGAATGGAGACATTACTGGTGCCCACTTGAGAAAATCATTGATCAACGGGATGCCTGTGATTCAGTGACAGTGATATTATTTATCAAAGGCATAGTGAACTCTGGTGGAGGACTGGATTTGATCAAAATATAGTTTGCTGACGGGGGACAATGTAGTTTGGAGAATATGTTGGAATTCTAATGAATAGGTTGGTAGAAGTAGTAGGGTTACTATTCTGAAATAATATATAGAGATACATAATGGAAATATAAAAACTTTATATATTCATGGCACAATTTTCCTCATGCAATAAAATTTATTAATTACACACTCCCAAAGTTAAATTCAGTAATTGTCTAAGGCAGTGGTACTAAATAAGGAAAGTGAGATGCATTAATAATAACACTATGTTGTAAGCAATTATAATAATAAAGAACTTCCTTGGCACTTAAAAGATAGTATAGCAGGTATAACACTTGCCTTGCATATCAGCAAATAAAGTTTAGTCCCCCAAACCATGGTCCTCCAAACCCTTGTAGGAGTGATCACTGAACACAAAACCAGGAGTAATAATTGCTTAATGTGACACAAAAACCAAAATTAAAATCTAAACAACAACGTTGTACATGTATGTATATCATTTATTTGCAGGTTCATAGAGGACCGTAACCTGTATAACTCATAAAGTTTATAAGTATCACTTAAAGGTTTTGTATATTAGTTACAAGGTTTTTGTTGATGAAAAATTTTTAAAAAGTGGATAAACAAAGCAAATAAATAGCAAAACTGAGTCAATTAAATGTGATGGTATAATTGATGGTCATATGTGAAGAATATAATTTCTGAGACAGCAATAATGATCAAACACCTTGTACATTTTGTTCAAAGTAAGAAAAAAACTTAATTAGTAATCACAGCTAAAAACCATGTCAGTGTGCTATTTGGATTGTATTAGTATCAGCAGACATAAGAGAATATTTTTAAATGTCTTCAATAAATATGGTCAGATTTGATAAATAATAGATGGATACTGATTCTATACTGTTTTTGAGATTGCAAAGTTGTATTCAAGAAAGAAAGGAACTATTTAAATTTTACAAGGAATTTTTATGTAAATTTTAAAATTTTATCCAAACAAAATATCAAAGAAGACTTTTAAGTGATTGCCATTCTGGAAGATTTGATGATTAAAAACTATTATGCAAACATAAATAAATATGGTATACCAAAAATTAAATTTTCCTTTTACTGAGTCAGGGAATATTTTTCAAATCAGTCTAATAATAAGTGACCCTTACATTGTCGTGCCTTTTATTAATGTTATTTTTTGAATTATGCAAAAAGTTTACAAAATATCTATCAAATCTCATAAAAACCTAGTAATGTAGGAAGTTTTTTCCTTCCTTACAAGTGACAAAACTAAGTTCAAAGAATATGTATTTTTGAAATCTTTAAATTTCATCTTTCAAATTTCTGAGATAAATGCTAAACTGTCACAATACTTTTCAAGAAACTGCTATGATCAGGTATATTTAATAAGAAGAAATAATGAAATATTTATTTACATGCACTTTCTTATAAGTTAAATACATGCTTTCAATAATTTCTGGCATGCAGGCATAATGCTCTCACTGGCTTCTTTTTTTTTTTTTTTTTTTTTTGGTCACACCCGGCGATGCACAGGGGTTACTCCTGGCTCTTCACTCAGGAATTACCCCTGGCGGTGCTCAGGGGACCATATGGGATGCTGGGATTAGAACCCGGGTCGGCTGCGTGCAAGGCAAATGCCCTACCCGCTGTGCTATCACTCCAGTCCTCTCACTAGCTTCTTTATAATAAACTGCACACATTCCTTCAAGGTCTACCATAAATACAAATAATGGCACATTCCCAGAAAATATGAAGCAGGCTTCATTATCATTTTGAAAGTATGTTTACTTTCGAATTCACTGTTGGTTATGTGGTCACTGGTCTCACACACACCAGGTAAGCACAGCACCACCAAGCCGCTCCCGGGCTCTGAAATTATCTTTTGATTTTCAAAGTTGTTGCCACATGAAAGCGGAGAATGTGAGCACTAATTTTTACCCCCCCCTAATGTTTATGATTAAAAAGTGATGTAAATTAATCAGAATCTGTCTATATCAGAATTGGTCACATTAACATTTTTAGAAACAATGAAAATTGTCTAAATTAATGTCAATATGTGATATTATTAATGAAAATACTACAAGTATGTGGATGGATTTTTTTAGTATCTTATATTTAGTGTATAATTTACTACATTATTGTTCTATTTATCCCTTGAATAAATAATTTATTTGTCTTTTTCTTTTTCTTTTGTTTCTCCTTTCCTTTTTGGTTTGTGGTCCATAGTAAAAGTCGCTCTGCATCGCTCCTGGCTCTGCACTCCGAGATCACTCCTGGCAGGCCCAGGGGAAGCGTATGGATTGCTGGGATTCAACCCGGGTCCTTAGTCACTGTATGCAAAGAAATCATCCAACTCATTGTATTATCATTCCAGGCCCCTGGTGAAATAATTGTTCTTGTTTTACTTTTGGTGAAAAAAAAATACCATGTAAATATTTGGGCATTTCCACAAGGCTATGTTTTGTTCACTTTTTTAAAAATTGCTTTTATCATAATGATCATGATTTATAGTACTGTTATTGATAAGGCTTCATGTACATAACATTCTAACACTACACAGACACAGCTTGAGAGTTTTTGAACTAGAACCACTGAGATCCGAATTCTGGCACATGGATCACTGTATCGCTGTCATCCCGTTGCTCATCGATTTGAGCGGGCACCAGTAACGTCCCTATCGTGAGACTTGTTGTTACTGTTTTTGGCATATCAAATATGCCACGGGTAGCTTTCCAGGCTCTGTCATACAGGCGGGATACTCTCGGTAGCTTGCCGGGCACAAGAATGAAACTTTAAAAATGATTAAATTAAAAAAATACTAAACTGCCAGAACAAGATACTTCTAATAGGAATGGGCTAGTCTTACTTGGAAAAAAAAAAAAAGTTGATATGGCTAAGGAGTAATGAAATAGGAATAGGACATTGTAATTAGGGAAAAAAAGTGCCTTGTAGACCATGAACAGCTGAGAAACATGGTGGCTAGAGGGAGTTGTGACGCTCGGGCCCAAGCTCATACGGAGTGTAGAGCAGTTGGCTGCCATGCTGCAGAGAGTTTTCCATGCGCACGTCACTTAATGTCTGCTGGACACTAATTACAGTGGAAATCTATGCATCTTTAAGAAAAGATAAAGCAATGCAATTAGTTGCAAAGTGGATGGATCTGGAGAATATCATGTTGAGTGAAATCAGCCAGAGGAGGAGGAACTGACTCAGAATGATCTTCTTTAATATGTGGGATATGAAGAAACCTCTCAGGAAATATTAAATGACCATTGGCAATAGAAGAAAAGAGAAGAGCTGGTCAACAGTAGGAAACTTGGCGCTGGGGCAGAGATGAGGGGGATAAGGTAGGGAAGAGAACAATGGGATGATGCAGGAGGGGAGAATTGCCTGCCACAGAGGCAGGCTGGGGTGTGCAGGGAAACTGGTGGACACCAGAGGGCACTGGTGAAGAAACTGATGTTGAAACAATGGATACATGAAACGAAAGCACACATCTCTCTATAACTTTGTAATTCACAGTGATTCAATTAAACATTAATCGTGGGAAAAATAAAACAATGTACAGCTTAAGAGCTACAGTTTTCACCTATTCTAAATACAAGACCACTGAAATATATGGCTAAAATTTCACCTCTTCTAAATATATGTCACCACGTTCATATCATCATTGAAGTATTAATAGCTTCTCACAACAACTCTTTTATTTTGTCTCCCATTTAGTTCTCAAATGTGGTAATTTCAGGTCTATGTTCATAGTTCAAGGGTTTGTTTTTGATTGGCTTATGTGCTCCCAAAAAAGTTATATAGAAAAATATAGCTACTACGTGGTTCATAACAATTATTAAAATTGATATTCTGATTGCCTTTTTGTGGGGCTTTATTATTAGGGGACAGACCTTACTTTATTTATATCTTGTCACAAAACGATGACAACTTATAAAAATATTGTACTTGCTAAATGGACTGGAGTATTAGTACAGAGGGTAGGGCATTTGTCTTGCATGCAGCTGGGTTTTTACCTTGCACTCAGCTGACCTGGGTTCAATTTCTCCGCCCCTCTTGGGGAGCCCAGCAAGCTACCGGGAGTATCCTGCACACACGGCAGAGCCTGGCAAGCTACCCATGACGTATTCAATATGCCAAAAACATTAACGACAAGTCTCACAATGGAGATGTTACTGGTGCCCACTCCAACAAATTAATGAACAATGGGACCACAGTGCTACAGTGCTACTTGTTAAATAGTTTCACTTAGTCATGAAATACTTCACATAAATAAAATTGTACAGCAAATTATAATCATAATGTAAAACAAAGAAGATTTGTTTTCTAGCCTTCTTATAACTGGATTATTTTATCTTATTTTGTGATCTTAATAAAAGCAACATAACATTGTAACATAGATAACTTTATATATTATATATATATTGCTTAGTGATCTGTGTAACAGATTTAGTTTCAAGGATAAGTGATTACAAACTAAGAAAAGAAAATAAATTAATTCAATAATGTTTATCCTTTCTTCAGAATATGTTTTGTGCATTAACCTACTTTGCTTTAAATAAGTAACTACATTTAGTGATTTAGGAAAAAGTATGAACTACAACTACTTTAAGAGACAGTTTTATTAAACCAAATATAACTTGAAAATTTAACATTCTTTTTTGAATTTTTCTTGTATGTTCATGTATATTTTCCATTATAATCATAAAATATGAAAATCAATTTAAATTTCTCATATCTTCTGAAAAAAAAATTTTGGTGGTTGAATTTATTTTATATGTGTGAAAACTGACATATACTCACACTGACCTCAAGGCAGAGAGTAAAAAGAAAGGCAAGATATAAAGACCTTTCTTTTTTCTTTCTCCTTTTGCTTTTATTCTCTATCATAGATTAATCGCTTCAAGGTCAATTATGTAGTCATTATTCCTCTTGGCAAAATTTCTAACTAAAGTCAATTAACAAATCAGCTGAAAAAGCAGTAGCTTTAAAAATTCTTGTAGTGTTCAATCAGAAGAAAAATCTGCTTTAATTTTATTTAATTTAGTAAGGAGTCAGAATCCAAGAAATTTCACAAGTCCCTGGCTATTTTCCAAGTCATATAACAATTAACTTTGAATTAATAGATAATAATTAAGTCAGAAAAATAAAATTTATTTGGAGATAGGTTACACAGTTGAGAGACCATACTTTTCCTGAAGCTGGTTTGAGAAAACCCACAGCTGTCAATTATAACTTGCTCTTCCTTCATTTTCTTTTGCAAAATTCAGTTAAAAAGACAACTGAGGTGTCAGAGACATAGTACACAGGGAGGGTGCTTGCCTTGTACACAACCAATATGAGTTTGATACCTTATGCTCCATATGACCCTCTGAACACCTCCACAAGTGCTCCCTGAGTGAGGAACCAGGAATAAATCCTGAGCATAGCTAGGTGTGGTCCAAAAACTAACATCTCCCCACGCTAAATGAAGGACAACTTAGACACCTGTGAGGTAGTATGATTTGTTAAGAAACTTATACTGCACAGCTGAACTAGTTTGAATCCTTAAAGACTGTTGGGAGTAAACCCTGAACACAGTTACATTACATACAGTATGTAATGTAACAAATTGCTTTCTAGAAATGAATTTCCCAGACATTGTTAATTAAGAAGTTCAAACATCATGGGTTTTACATCAATTATATAATGGTAAAAACCACCCCTAAAGTTAGAAAATCTAAACATCAAGCATCTATTTACTTACATATTAATGATGGACCTTGGAGATGGATTTATCAAGCTGGTTTAACAAATTTTTCATAGTTGATTGACATTAGCTAGATTATATTTATTCCTACAGTCACTATTAGAAATGCAAGGTTGTGTTGTTTGACAGTGGATGGTGTTCTGAATATAAGTCGAAGAGATTTGTGATTTAGGATGGAGTTAAATGTCATTCAGTACATTACCTAGAGTTATTCACAAGAAATATGGACAGAAAAAAAAACATAAAGGTGATCAAAGTATTTCATACCAATCAGAAAAACTTTGATTCTGTTGCATTTAATTTGCCCAACCAACTTCCTGAAGAACATAATCGAGAGTTAGAAAGGAGTAATTTTTAAAAATCACATATAAGATGGAGGTAGTTACTGGTAGAGTAATTTTTTGCATTTGTAGAACCCTGGTTTTGGTCTCTGGCACATGTACATAAAAAACTACTAATTAATAAATTTAAATCATATGAAATAAATAGGTATGCATAAAATAAATCATTAATTTTTTTCATATTTGGCGACTTTGGTATCTTTAATTTTTATAACTAGCAATTGAAATAGACAAATTCTAAAAATTTTGAAAAGTTGAATTAGTCAATTTAGACTTAATATATAATTTCTGTTCTGTTAATTAAGTCAATTTGCAATAATTAAAAGAGAAATAAGTCAACAAAAAGGAATAAAGGTAAATATATATCTTGTTATTATTATATAGATATTACTTATATTGCAGCATCTGATATCTATGAGAAAATAATACATTTCCAGTGGTGTTTTAGAAAATTTTGAAGGATATTAGAGATTTTTTAAAAAAGTGATGCTTTATTCTTAGATAAACAAGTATAGAAATAATGGCAGTTTTAAACATAAGTAAGAATCTCAAAAATAGTAATACTTATGCAAGGATTTTTATGTAATGTACTGTTGTAGAAGAATTTTCTGGAGACATCTTCAACTTATATGTCAAGAAGTCATCATGTAATATATATGCACAAATGTGTAATTTATATAAATAGAAAAATATATAATTTCTAATAAAACACTAAAATGTTTTAAAATTTTATGCAAAAACACCAGAAATGATGGAGACAACAAAAAGGAAATATTTTTGCTAATGAATATATTTACCATATAAAATATTTATTTATGCTAGCAAATGCTCATAAACACTATGTAGAATATGCAAAATTTAAAGATATAGACTGATATAACCTTAAAGTTCTCATGCACAAGCCTGGAATGAAGAGACCTTGGATCAATCTGTATCAACACATGGTCCTCAGAGCATTGCCATATGCATCCCTGGTCCTCGCCCCGAACCCCTCACTCCATCACCGAGCACCACTAGATTCGAACACCATCACATTAGACACTGGTTGTCAGGCTGAGTAATGCCAAAAATAGGTTCCTGTGAACCTAGAGTACAGCTTTGGAGACCTTCATAAATAAATGATTAATATTTATAATACATACTAATTTTATGTATAATATCTCTATATAATGTCATCAGATGTCAGCTCTTTTGAAAATTAAGGAAATGTAGGATATGTTAAAATATATTTTGAACATATATTAAGTGATTTAATTTTAGAAGCATGTCATTTTTTCATAAATAATGCTTATTAAAATGCAATAGAAAAATGTCACTATCTAACATTTATAAATTAAATGAGTTCTTAGGAGCAATCACACTGATTGCTAATAAAATATTTTAATTTATTATTTTCACAAGTAAAAACATAAAATGTTTTTCTTTACATATTTTATGATTCCTTAATTATCTTAATCATTTATAAAGATTAAAAGTAAATAAATGTCTTTATGAGTGAGGTAATATTTTTATTTAAGTGAGCTGTTCTACGTTAATTCATCTCTGTATCAGCCCGATAATTTGTCCCAGATATTATCTTATAAACTATGGAACTACAGAACTTCTGATTAAAGTGTTTTCCTGTGAATCTGATTTTTTGTGATAAATTATAAATGCTGATAGGTGCTTAAGTATTTAATTAAAATTTTAAGTGATAGATCTGCTGGTAAAACAAATTAGGACAGGTATGTACCTGGCAACAAAAAAATAACACTTAAAATAATTACTTTTAATTTTTTTATTGAAACACCGTGAGATACAGTTACAAAACTTTCATGTTTGAGTTTCAGTCATACAATGGTCAAACACCCATCCTTCCACCAGTGCACATTCTCTACCACCAATGTTCTCAGTATATCCCCCTTTGTTTCCAACCCTCCTCCTTCCTCCGTGGCAGACAATGTCCCCCATGCTCTCTCTCTACTTTTGGGCATTATGGTTTGCAATACAGATACTGAGAGGTTTTCACTTTTGGTCCTTTACTTTCAGTAACACGTCTCCCATCCCGAACGATTCCTCCAACCTTGACTGCCTTAGTGATCCCTTCTATATTTCAGCTACCTTCTCCCCCAGCTCATGAAACAGGCTTCAAACATTGGGGGAATATTCCTGGCCCTTGTGTCTACTCTCCTTGGGTATCAGTTTCATATCATGTTATTTTTAAATATTTTTTAATTTATATTTCTCCTGTGTTGCTTTTACTTCTAATATGAAGACTAATTTTTAACAATAACCTTCTTGGGGCCAGACTGATAGTACAGCAGGTGGGGCATTTGCTCTGCACTCGGCCAATGGAGGTTCAATCCCCGGCATCCCATATGGTTCCCTGAGAACCTCGAGGAATGATTCCTGAGTGCAGAGTCAGGGATAACCCCTGAGCATAGCTGGGTGTGACATAAAAAGCAAAACAACAACAACAACAAACTTTTGATAATTACCCATAGCCATTATATGTTTATTAATCAAAAATGGTTTGGAAAAGCAAATACAATATTATACCTTGACCTATTCCACAAATTTTATGTAACGTGGAAATGTAAACCTAAAACAGCTTTCTAAATTGAAAAAAAAATAATTTCTTTTAATAATCTCACTGTTCATTGATTTCATTGATTTGCTCAAGCAGGCACCGGTAACATCTCCATTGTGAGACTTGTTGTTACTGTTTTTGGCATATTGAATATGCCATGGGTAGCTTGCCAGGTTCTGCAGTGCAGGTCAGATACTCTCAGTAGCTTAGCGAGCTCTCCGAGAGGGATGGAGGAGTTGAACTTACTGGGTCACATGCATGGCAAACACCCTACCCGCTGTGCTATCACTCCTGTCTGACCGAGTTCAATTCCTCCGTCCCTCTCGGAGAGCCCAGCAAGCTACCGAGAGTATCTGCCCCATACAGCAGAGTCTGGCAAGCTACTCCTGGCATATTCAATATGCCAAAAACAGTAACAACAAGTTTCACAATGGAGACGTTACTGGTTCCTGCTCAAGCAAATCAATGATGTGCTACAGTGCTCACTAACTGTAATAAGAAATATCTTTAGGTTTAGCCAAAGAAAAATAAATATTTCTACAAAGTAAAAATATCTGTATAATCATATATACCTGTGCCAAGTAGAAAGATGTTCAAATTTCATAAGAACATTCTTTATAACAGGTCATGCAATATAGATATTTTTTTCTGCTGTGCTGAAGGCAGTGTGGGGAAACTGTTGAGAAAAACAGAATGGAGTGGCTCCAGCATCAGAAGTTCTCCTGGTCTCACGATGCCAACCCAGCTGTATAGTTATCAGTTTTCTAATAGATGGCTTTGGAAACCAGGTCCAGTCAGTTACTGGAGCACGTGAATGAATACCATACTACTTCACTCCTATCCTCACTAATCCCCAAACACAGAGGAACTTACAGCCTTTGTGCATTCAGTACATGAGTAAGAATGTAGTTTGTGTTTACATGCACAACTTTAGCACCACTTTTGTGTTGCTGATCATTCCCAACACCTTACACACAGTCTTCCCCAATACTTAGCACCTCCACTCATGTTTGTCGTATACGACCTCTTTGATAAATCTTTCAGCTGTTAATTTCGTCCATAAGTCTCTGCTTCATTTATAAATGCCTCAATGTCAACAAACCTGATATTGGGGTAAAGGCCATTTGCACATCTTTTTATCTGAGCTTGCCCAGGGCAAACCTCGTTTCAGTGTATGTTCATGACTCCCCTGAGGTTCAGGGTAGCAGGGGTTTGAAACATGTTTGCAAGGAAAGTAAGCTTCATGCTGAGTGAAATGAATCAGAAGGAGAGAGACAGACATAGAATGTTTTCACTCATTTGAGGAATATAAAAGTCACAGCATGAAACTGTTTCCTAAGGACAATAGAAATGGGGGCCAGGAGGACCAGCTCACTGTTGGAAGCTTGTCACAAGGTGGTGGGAGGGTGAGAAAGTGGTAGAAAGTGGATAAGGAAGGTAGGATAGAAAAAGGACCACTATGGCTATAAAGTTGGAAATGATCACTCTGGGCAAGAATGGAGTGCTGAAAGTAGGTAGGGGTACACGTGATAATTATATAGTACCTGTACCAGAATCATTAGTGACCAAAGAAGGGAGAGAAAGAAAAGCAAGCGTCTGCTATAGAGGCAGACTGGGGTAAGAGGAGGAACACTGGGGACATTGGTGGTGGGAGACGTAAACTGGTGAAGGGACAGGTAATGGAACATTGTTTGACTGAAACCTAATTATGAACAACTTTGTAACTATTTATCTCAGGGTGATTTAATAATTTTTGAATTGACTAAGCACTGACCAGAGATATGGAACAGAGGGTAGGGCAATTGCTAAGGCAAATGCAGGTTCGGCTAGGGATCAATCCTTGGCACCACATAAGATTCCCTGAGTCCCACCAGGAGTAGTCCCGGAGCAACTTTGGGTGTGGCCACAAAACAAAATATTTGTGAATAAGCTAGTCAAAAGAGCAAAAATCTATTGGGGACACAGGAATGGGAGTGGAGTGGGTACACCTAGCAGCGTCCAGGGCTTACTCCTTGGGAGGGGCTGTATGGGATTCCAGGGACTCATCTATGGTCGAAACTCACTGCTGTACAGTCCTTAATGGCTTTTTTTTTTCTTTTTGGGTCACACCCGAGATGCACAGGGATTAACTCCTGACTCTGCACTCAGGAGTAAGTCCTGGCGGTACTCGGGGGACCATGTGGGATTCTGAGAATGGAACCCAGGTCAGTCGCATGCGAGCCAAACGCCCTACCCGCTAGGCTTATTGCTCTAGCCCACTTAATAGCTTTTCTTGAAGAACAGAAAGGCAAGAAAACACTGCAAAGGCTTTTTTTTTTAACATAGACTTGGAGAATTTGAAAGCATGTTTTCAGTAAGAGGTGTCAGTAAAAAGAATAAAGGAAAACAGATTATTCCCCCACCCTTCCCCCCCCCAGCTAGAATTACCGGCAGAAATATGATAGGGAAACTCATGAACATGAGAGGCCTTCATTTACCCGGATATTCCGGGTGAAACATAGGAGGACACATTAAAACAGGAGGGAGGGTGTTCATTCAGAGCATTGGCATTGGCTGAGAAGTTCTCTCTAAGACTTGGAGAATTTTTTCTTTCTCATTTATCAAAATCAGCAGTTTTTGTTTTTTCTTTTCTTCCCACATTCAATTTAAGAATCGAAAACATTAGTGAGGAACATGTTAGTGCCTGAGACAATGGGAAGGGGAAGCAGGCTCTGGTACAGCGGGTGGGGCGGGAAGGCTGCAAGCCTGAAACCCTATCATTAGCAGCATTGCAAATCACAGGGCTTCAAATAAAAGGAAATAAATAAGTTTGTCAAAGTACTGAGGCATATTTTATTAGTCTTGAGGGAGAGCCATCCCGAAAATGTTGTAGTCATCTCAGACTAGTGCCAGAGATATTCAGCCCGTTGCCCAGAAGATTGAATGTGAAGTAGGTACAGAAATTTGACTCAAGTTCTTGGACAGGCTAGGTTTCTGACCCTAAATCAATGGCTATTGCCTAAGAAGAAAAGAGAATTGTTAAAAAATTAAAAATGAACCACTGAGTTTACCTATTTTATGATGCTCCCAGTCAGAAAGTGACATATCATTTTTCCTCATTAAAGAAGAAATAGCACTGCAGTACTGTCATCTGGTTGTTCATCGATTTGCTTGAGCGGGCACCAGTAACATCTCCATTGTGAGACTTGTTGTTACTGTTTTTGGCATATCAAATACACCACAGGTGGCTTGCCAGGCTCTGCCATGAGGGCGGGATACTTTCATAGCTTGCCAGGCTCTCCAAGAAGGACAGAGGAATTGAAGCTAGGTTAGCCACATGCAAGGCAAATGACCTACCCACTGCGCTAAAATTAACAAAATGACTTTTAAGAGATTTTAATACATGATAGATGACAAATTTATAAAATTTCCGATCAATTAAAATTGCATTCCCTGATCAATTATTTGATTTATTCAAATACAATTACTGCCAAAATGTAAATCTCTATGATTTGTTTTAAACTTAGTAAAATGTCTGAAGTAATTGAAAACTTAAGAGTTTAAGGAATTTTTTTTCTTTTTGGGTCACACCCAGAGATGCTCAGAGGTTACTCCTGGCTCTACACTAAGGAATTACTCCTGACGGTGCTCGAAGGACCATATGGGATGCCTGGGATTAGAACAAAGTTTGGCTGAATGCAAGGCACGCCCTACCCATTGGACTATCACTTTAGCCCAAGGAATTTTTTAAAGCAGTAAGTAGCAAATATTTTTCTTAGATTAAAACTTTATTTCTCTCAGTATACATATGTATTTGAAATTTATATTACTATGTACTGAGACTTCAAATAAATTTCACATGAAATGTTGGAAGAAATGAAGAAATTAGAGTAACCATTCCTCAATAGCATTTTTACATTCTGTTTGTAATATGAAACTTTCATAATTTAAAACTTCAATTACAACATAGGAATGCATATTTATATGTGACTTTTGTAATTGCTTCTTAAAAATAACATTTTTAAAATAAAGTGTTAGAAGCATAAGCACCACCACTTAATTATAGTTGGTATTGCTTTAAAAATAATAACAATTTGTGAGTTATACTGAATCTCTGAACTGATTATTTTTAGATGTGTATTGACTTCTTTGCTGTATTGTTTATTCTGATGAAAATACTCCAGTATGAATGTGAAATGATGTGACAAGCATGTCTTATATGTAATGTAGTTTATTATATTTAGCTTTTATATCTTAAATATAAGCCTTAAATCTAAATATTTTAAAATAATAAATTTATAACTAAGGAAAACAATAAAATCCTTTGCTGAAGTACAGAGAACTGCATGCATAAATTTGTCTATATACACAGGTCAAAGCTTTTGTTTTGCTCTACTCATGCACTCTTCTTCAAAAATCTTTGATACAAAGCCACATCTTTCTTTTGAAAGAAAAATGGTTCCCCAGAATGAACTGCTGAGGAAGTGACCTGGCATGTCTTTCCATTTACTTTGTTTATGGGTCTCCCAAGTGGTGTTAAGGGGCCAATACCAGCAATTCTAAACCAGCAGAGCACGTGATTGGTTGTGTTTACTTATGTGAGTGGACTGGAGTAATAGCACAGTGGGTAGGGCATTTGACTTGCAACTGATTCCTTTGTCCCTCTCTAGAAAACCTGGCAAGCAACCTAGGGTATCCCACCCATACGGCAGAGCCTGGCAAGCTACCTGTGGTATATTTGATATGCCAAAAACATTAACAAGAAGTTTTACAATGGAAACATCACTGGTGCCCACTCCAGCAAATCAATGAAAAATGGGACAACAATGCTACAGTATTACAGCAAACGACAATGTCTTAAAAATGTTTTTGAAATGTTCATATGTATCACTCGTATCACTTGTCATCCTGTTGATCTTCGATTTGCTCTAGCTGGCGCCAGTAACATCGCCATTTGTTCCTGTCACATGCTAGTGCAGCCCAATGATATCTGCTTGCCTCAGGAACAGGAAGAGTCTCAAACCTTCATTCAGGGATTTGAAGAAGAAATCTGACCATCTAGTTGATGGGCAGCCACACAGTCTTCTGACGTCGGGTGAAATCCAGTCAGTAACAACTCTAGTCCAGCGGTCGTCTCTGAATTGCATTACATGACTGGCCCATCTGATTTTTGATGCCTTGGCAAACGAGACAGTGTCCCTGATTCTTGATCATCTATGGAGGTCAGAACTCTGGATTCCTTCTCTCACTTGAGTGAGATGTGATACTTCTAGCATAGCTCTTTTGATTCCTCTTTGGGTACCCTATTAGCATTCTCATCCTGTTTGCATAGTGCCCAGGTCTCTGAGGCAAAAGTTAGTGCAGGAAGAATGGTAGAATCAGAAAGATGTGTCTGAAGCTGGATGTTCTTCATTCACTTAGCCACTTCTTTGATGCTCTTGAATGCATTCCACGCTGCTCTCACTCCTGCGCAGTTCTGGTGCCAAGTCATTCCTCATGTTGTTTTCTCAATCCAGGTACACATGGCTGCTGCATTCGGAGGTGTTCCTTCCATTGACAGCAAAGGGAGCTTCAGGGACTAGTTCGTTTTTCATGAACATCATCTTGTTGAGATTCAGCTGCAATCTGACCTGTCCTCACTCGTGCTTGAAGTCGGCCAGCATTTGTGTTGCTTGGCTAATGTTTGGCGTTATGAGAACGATGTCATCAGCAAAACGAAGATGGTGTAATTGCCGACCGTCTATCTTCACTCCCATTCCTTCCCATTCCAGTCGTCTCATGATGTTCTCAAGGGTGGCACTGAAGAATTCCGGTGAAATGGTATCACCCTACCACACCCCTATCTTTACATCAATGATCACTTCCTTGTAGAATGGTGAGATCCTGGTGGTGAATCCACAATATAGGTCTCGGAGGATTTTGATATACTGAGTTTGAACGCCCTATTTGGCTAGGGCTTTGATAACTGCTTCAGTCTCAACAGAATCGAAGGCCTTCTTTAAGTCGATGAACATAAGACAGAGTGGCATCTTGAACTCTCGCGAAACTTCAATGAGTTTGGTCACTGTGTGGATATGGTCTATCGTGCTGAATCCCCTTCGGAATCTGGCTTTCTCGCATGGTTGTCCTTCGTCTAGTGTTCTGCCTATTCTATTCAGGATGACACGAGTGAACAACTTGTAGATGACAGACATCAGGCAGATTGGACCATAGTTGCTGATGTCATGGTTGTCTCCCTTCTTGTACAACAGAACGCTCCTACTGGTTTTCTATTGAGATGGAATCTTGCAGATCTGAGTAGAAGTTGTGAATAATCCTTTCCATTGCCTTTCTGGAAGATGTGATAGATTCATCAGGACATCAAAGGGCAGTCATCTTGGTCTTGTAGGTGGCGAAGGATAAGTGAGCATTGTGAATACTTTTCCCAGCTTCTGTTGCATTGGCCAACACTGCTGCTCTTCTCTCTTTGAGGTCTTCTTTTATCGCATCTCTGCACAGCTTTGCAACCTCAGACGTTAGCTTGTGGTTGCCTGAGGCTCGCACCAAACCACTTTGATGAATGAACTTGAGAGTTTCCAAAGACAGGCATCTGTTTGTGGCTTTCTCACTCTCGGCATTCTTCACACAGTCATGTAGGTGTTGAACCAGTCAATCTTATTCCTAGTCGATGTTGTCAAGGACGGCATCTTCCCACATTGATGCAATAGTGTCAAAGAGCTCCCAGTTGGTGGTCATTTTGGGAGTTGCCTTCTTAGACTTAAATTTTGCAGACCTTTCTCCCCTCTTTGTGAAATAGAATTTTGCAGAAAGGAGACGGTGGTCTGATCCTATTTGGAACTTTGGAACAACAGCCACATCAGTCAGGCAAAACTTTCGATTGAATATGATGTGGTCAATTTCATTGTGGAACTATCCACTGGGAGACTCCCATGTATAGCGTTTAGATATGGCCTTCTGGAACTGTGAGTTACCATGAATGGTCTTGGTCGACATGATGAATTCAGACAGTCTCTCACCCTGATTGTTCCATTCTAAGCCATGGGTCCCAATGTGGACTTCCTTCTGTGGCTACCTTCTCGGACTGATCTTGGCATTAAAATCACCAATAATGATCTTGTAGAAGGTGTGGTCTTCTGTATAGAACTTCTCCAGTTCTATGTAGAACCTATCAATTTCTTCTTCATTATTGAATGTTGGTATGTAGACAACGGAGATTGAAACTGCAGGCAATGAGCCACATCTATTCAAGCGAATTGTCCAATTTCGGTTGTTAGGCATTCAAATGAATCAATGCTCATGGCCAAGTTCGTGTTGACAAGGACACTGACACCATCAAAGCCTCTGTTGTCGCATGTTCCGAGAAATAATTCTTCTCCAGTGTCGAAAATGGCATGATTTTATTGATGTTTTCTCATTTCGGTCAGACCAATGATGCCATACTTGATCTCTGTGCTTGCACCATCAGGTCCTTGATGGATGCTTCTGATGCCAGCATACATGTGTTGAAAGTACAGACAATCATTTTAGTCTTTCTTCGTTTTGACAGTGTAGTCCGTCCCTGAGATTTTTTCAGCCTCTCCTTGCTCATCTTTCTTAATGCTGCCATATTGGGGGCTCTTTCTTTCGGTGTCAGATGAATGAGGCCGATTGTTACTGTTGTTGGCATATTGAATACACCACAGGTAGCTTGCTAGGCTCTGCTGTGCGGGCAGAATTCTCTCAGTAGCTTGCCGGGCTCTCAGAGAGTGATGGAGGCTTTTAGGGCAACATCCAATCACCCTTAGATGTGTTACCATGATTCACACCATATTTGAACCCCATCAAATATGGTGTGGGAATAATGGGTATTAAGTGTCTTATGATCTGGAGAGCGGCCTGGATCATGGTGGTGGCTGGGTAGTGGATGTAGTGGGTTTCAGCCAGTAAGGTTTTTATCTGGCTTGGGTAAGGTGGGGCGTCTGGTTTGACCCCCTCCCTCAGATGTCGGAGTTTGGAGGAGGCAGAAAGAAGATCTTGTTTCCAGGTCTTGTTGAACCTAGAGTTCAAGGTCGCAAAGTTCTGCTTACCTGGTTTTGTGGGGCTTCACTGGTGCAAGAGGTTCGACACAGGTGTCTGGAGAGCGTCAAGGAGTGTGGTGGTGGCTGGGTAGTGGATAGTTCATATGAATCACTGTATCACTGTCATCCCGTTGCTCATCGATTTGTTCGAGCTGGCACCAGTAACATCTCTCATTGAGAGACTTATTGTTACTGTTTTTGGCATATACAGCAGTAGGGCGGTCGCCTTTTACTCCACTGACCCGTGTTTGATTCCTCCACCCCTCTCGGAGAGCCCAGCAAGCTACCAAGAGTATCGTGCCCGCACAGCAGAGCCTGGCAAGCTACCCGTGGCGTATTGGATATGCCAAAAACAGTAACAATAAGTATCTCAATTAGAGATATTACTGGTGCCCACTCAAAGCACTCTGTTGCACTAAGTAATTCAACTTTAAAGATGAGAAAGCACTTAATGGAACAAATTTCATATGTATTATTCATAAAAACAACCATTTACTTATGTCTTATATTTGCTCTTGGGAATCATGTGGATCAGGAGGAATTGCATTCCATTGGTAAAGTTTGTTGCAAATATAAATCATCAGTTCTCATTTGTTTGAATTTGACCTTCTAAAATGAGAACAAGTAACTTAGGAAAATTTTATTGTGATACTACGATACTTTTGTGACAATAGACTCACTGAAAATACACTTTGTGACATGAATTTGGGGACCAGAAAGAGAGTACAGAATTAAGGATTTTGCCTTACATTTTGCAGATTTTATCCCTGCTCCCCATTTGGTCCCCAGAATACCTCCAGGAGTGATCCCTACGCACAGAGCCAGCATAAGCACTGAAAATAGTTGAGTGGCCTCCCAGACTTCACCACTCACCAAAATCAACTAACATGGAAGCCTTACCAATGTTGATGTCTTTAATTGAACAGCTTTATCTATAATCTTAGCTAAATTACTTTACTTCTCTACAGCTCACTCTTTCAGTCTGCTAAATATGAATTCTACTAGTGTGTTTTCTTAGGTTGTTATAAAATTGCAAAAACATAGTTAATCAAATGTTCCTGGAATAGTACAAATAAGCAGTAAATAAATATTGCATTATGATAGTGAAGATCAACATTCTAAAATACGTTTTATTGGGAGTTTAATTTAAATATTTGTTTGAAATAAGACAATATTACAATTTCACTTTTTAATACTTACATTTTAAAAGTTACATACATAAACAACATTGCTGGCAATAAAGTTCTTAATTACAATGGATAATTTGGAGCTCAGTATGACAATAACAGCTATCTTCTTCAAAAGTAACACTAGTTATGTAAAACCTTAATGCAAGAAAATTTTATCAATTCGTTTCCAGTCATTGTTCGATTTAGTATCATAAGGTTTAAGACTATACATTCCAGTTTTTAGTTGAATGGTATACTACTGTCTTTGAAGATATCATGATATCTTCATGATATCTTCAAGACAGTAGTATAGCACTATATCACTGTATCACTGTCATCCCGTTCATTGTCAATTTACTTGAGTGGGCACCAGTAACGTCTCTATTACATTCAGCCTTGAGATTTTAGCAACCTCTCCTTACTTGTCTTTCCCAACAATTGGAGGCTCTTTCCGGGTCAGGGGAATGAGACCTATTGAAGGCCACAACCAACACGTTCAAATGAGTCTCACACATGAAGGAACTGGTAGAGGAACCCAGGTGTGCAGGACCTGGGGCCAAGATCTCCAAGGCTGCTCACATATGGACTGGGCCTATTCCACTCAGATCCCGAATTTTCCAGTAGCTAGGCGGTCACACCCAGAAACTGCCCTAGTGCCATGTAATCCCATCAATGGCCAACATCTAGAGACTATAAAACCAGACTCCCGGAAGCAACATCTAATAGCCTACTTCTCCCTCTTGAAGAACCTGACAAACTACTCAGAGTCTATTCTCACATGGGAGAGCATGGCAAGCTTTCCGTGGCATATTCATATCCCAAATACAGTAAAAGATATATACATACCACTTGGAGAGCCCGGCAAGCAACCAAGAGTATCCTGCCTGCACGGAGAGCCTGGCAAGCTACACGTGGCATATTCAATATGCCCAAAACAGTAACGCTAGGTCTCATTCCCCTGACTCTAAAAGAGCCTCCAATTGTTGGGAAAGACAAGTAAGGAGAGGCTGCTAAAATCTCAGAGCTGAGTGTAATAGAGACATTACTAGTGCCGCTCCAATAAATCAATAAACAACAGGATGACAGTGATACAGTGATGCAGTGGTATACTACTGTCTTTGAAGATATCATGATATTTTCATAGTATAAGAATATGTAATAAACTGATGTTACCTCCTTAAAAAAATAAATATTTTTTCCTTAGGAAAATTAATACAATAGTTAGAATAATCTGTGTACTTAAGGATTCAGTATTATTATAGTATGAAATAGCATTCTGGCTGGGGATTTCAAATTTAATGGACAGATCTTTAAATGACCATTAGCTATGTTTAGTGACCTTGATTCTTTTTCTTCCTTATAAGTTTTACAAGAGTCATAATCAAGGGGAAACACAATTTGCTGGAATTTGAGTTATGGCTTCTTTCTACCCAGTAGATATCTTGTTAGATCAACAGAATCTATACCATGTTGAAGGGGCATAGAGACTTTTTTATTTTTTCATCACACCCGGCGACATACAAAGGTTACTCCTGACTTCATACTCAGGAATATATCCTGGTGGTGCTCAGGGGACCATATGGAATGCTGGGAATCAAACCCAGGTTGGCTGTATGCAAGGCAAATGCCCTACCCCCTGAGATATCGCTCCAGCTCCAAATAGAGACATTTAAGCCCAATGGTGTGTTACTAAAACTGAGTCTTCATCTTTAATAGATGGCCATGTAGCATATGTTGGTACCCTGAAAAATTAGAGCTGTCATTGATGACCAAATTTTGGAAATCTAGATTTATTTTTCTTTTGGGGTCACAACTGGCGATGTAAAGGGGTTATTCCTGAATCGGCACTCAGGAATTACCCCTGACAGTGCTCAGGGGACCATATGGGATGCTGGGAATCGAACCCAGGTCGGCCACGTGCAAGGCAAATGCCCTACCCGCTGTGCTATCAATCCAACCACTGGAAATATAAATCTTGTATCACTTATTTTTAATAAAAATATAGCATTTTATGTGGTTGGAGGTCATGTGGGGGAAGGGTGATGCGGGCCGAATACAGACTAGAGACTGAACACAATGGCCACTCAACAACTTTATTGCAAACCACAACACCTAATCAGAGAGAGAGAGCAAAAGGGAATTCCCTGCCATAGTGGCAGGGTGGGGTGGGGGGAGACGGGACTGGGGAGGGGGGGAGGGATGTTGGGTTTACTGGTGGTGGAGAATGGGCACTGGTGAAGGGATGGGTTATCGAACTTTGTATGGGGGAAACATGAGCACAAAGATGTATAGATCTGTAACTGTACCCTCACGATGACTCTCTAATTAAAAATAAACTAATAAAAAATGTAGCATTTTATAAGAAATATTTATTTTCCCATGAGTAAAATTTGACATATTTGCATGTAATATTTATGTCATATTTATTAGTCAATATTTCAAGTATGCCTAAACTATACATTCTCTGGTGTCACAAAAATGTGTACTTTGGGATACTAAGAAATTTGTTGTTATTTCGATTTTGATTTGGTGCCACAATTGTGGTGCTCAGGCCTTCTGAGTGTGCTCAGGAATCACTTCTGGCAGGACTTACTCTTGTCTCCTGCTGGCAAGATAAGTGCCGTAAACACTATAATATCACCCCTGCCCCCAAAATTAATTGCTACCTCCTTAGATGATAGATCAATGCTAAGAAAAATGAATAATTTAGCATATATTTTTGTATATAGTAACAAATGTCTGTAAAACACAGATGAAAATTTTTATGATTTTAAAATTTGATATTCAGATAATATCTCATTGTTGATTATATTCTCTCAGGATGCTTTTATTTTGGGTATGTGAAGGTTGGTTTGGGTCACACTTAGCTGTGCTCAGCACTTACTCCTTCAGATTCTGCACTCAGGGACCATTTCTGGCTACTGACTTTATGTGGTTCTAGGGATCTAAACTGGGTCAGCCACTGTTTATAATTCAAGCACCTTACCCACTATCTTATCTCCCTTTTCTCATGTTTTTAAACTTAAATTTCCTTTATCCAGGTAGACATCTTAACTTGTGTTGGCATGATATTTTTTTTTCAGGCAGCCTGGTCTATGGAACTTTTTGTGTTTTGGGGGTACAATTTAGGAATGAGCCCTATTTTTCTATTGAAATTGGTTTTTTTAATCGCCAAACACAAAGTCAGTTGTTTGGGAACAAAGAGTTCAAATGGCTGAGAGCAGGCAAAGTATGTTTTAAATGCAGAAGCCCAAATTCAGTATCTGGCTCCACCATGAGGAGGAATCTTCAAGCACAGATCAAAGAGTACCTCAAGCACACTGAGCGTGGCCCCAAAATTTACACAGAAATAAAGGTGTTAAGGTTGCCATGTTCTCATAGGATGTTTAGGCTAATATTTTTATATAAGGTATTTTAAAATATTATTTGAAAATTGTATATTTTAAATTTCTTATTTAAAAAATTGTGATGTATGCAAATACAAATGACATCAAACTAGGAAGTGCATTCAGGATAATAAATTAATTTGACAGACAATAATAACTTAGGGAATTCATGATCTGACTGACAATTTTTTTCTACCATTTGTTCCCAGATCTTTCCACACATTTATTTGTCAGTGTTTATAATTGTTTGCTACTACACTAAAAACTAAGTTGTTTTATTTTAGGTTCCATTGCAATCAATTTTGTATCTACACCAAAGAGTCATATTCATAGTATGGTATCTAATATTTGAACTCTATATAGAGGCTATAAGTTCAGAAATGGAAAAGTTAGGATACATTCATGTGAAGCTTATCAGGATAAAAGCCAGATATGACTTGTTAAACTAAAGGGTATCACTTTAATTTAAGCTAGGGTAAGCATATATCAATCAATAATAATTATATAAACAGGGTAAATGCTTCAGACATAGTTTCAAACAGTTTCAGAACTATTGTATTAATGACAACAATTCCAATAAAATACATGTTTGATTTCTGTTTAAAGTGAATACATTGGGTGTATAGTGATATTTATGACTGAATTTTTGACTGAGCTAGTTTTTGTTTGCTTATTTAAAAAATAAACTTAAAATTGTAGCTAAGCATTCTGTTTAGATTTGCTTATACAGCTAACTACCACTGTGCATACTTCTAGAATGGAAGATTAGCCTGCTAATTTAACTACCAGGAGTCCAGACTAATCCTGTTGATGTATTTCTGATAATTAACAATCTTTGAGCAGCTGCATTGTCCAATATCCAATAGACAGGACAAGGAAAATGATCATTTGTACATTGTGAGTTTAGTAGACTAAATGAAAGAGCACTTTTTTACATTAATAGCTGCACTTTTCATAAATTTTATGAGTTAATAGGGTTCAATTAATGTTGCCAAGTGGTGAGCTTCATACATATGTCTCTGGAGTTTTGTGAAGTTGAGAAGAATGTATAATGAATGGTTGAGCAGTTATATTGGTACCCTAGTAATTAGAGAACGGGTAATTAATGTGCATCTGTGTTAGACTCCTGGGTGCTGTCAACGACCCTGTAGTGAGCAAAAAGAGAGGGAGAGAGAGAGGGAGAGAGAGAGAGAGAGAAATTATGAGCTTGGCAAGGGAATACAGATTTTTCTCTTTTTCTTAAATTTTAGATCTACATCTGTGTTTAATTAGAAGAAGGAATGGATTCCCATTAACACCATTAAGCAGTGTGCTATAATTGGTTAAAGCCTACATGAGCTGTGAAACTGATCTAGAAAGCTCAGGAGATTATAATGGATTTTTTTAATCTCAAAAGAACTTTTTAATTTTTAATAAAATAAGGTTGCTGAATAGTAACCACCTGGCTGTCTGTAGATTATGTTCTGCTTTTTACTTTGGGCCACTTTCTAAAACTAGAAGCAAGCTAAACAACAAAAACAACAAAAAACACTGACAAACCTGACTTACTCTCAGCACAAGCAGATTTTTTCCAGCCATAAGATGCAGATTCAATAATATTCTCATGTAATAGGTTCCAGATACAAAAAGAGTCACATATATTAATGACAGTATCAAATAGTTTGCTAAAAGATAATAGTCACGGATGTTACAGATGACTCGCTGTGCTGATGCTTTAGTTTCCAGAGAGATTAAAATTAAATTGCTTTTATCTCCTGAAGCAGAATAACATTTCATATTCCACATGATAATAAAATGTATCCTTAGGGCAAGGAGTATGTCTGTACTTTTAAAATGAAACAACCATGATTTAATTAGTATGCAAAAACATAGGCCTACATTTTAAGAGAAAGATGACTCTCTTGAGCATTCTTGTTCAGTGACTCTCCAAAATTCCATTTTTTTGAGAGAGATAATGAGTAGCTGTACTTGTAATTAAACATTAGCTTTTACTTAAAGTTTTGCTAATATCCTGCAAAATATTCCATTGAGATCTTGACTTGAAATGACAGCGTTCATTCTTTTATATCTAATTAAGTTAGCAGCTTGATATGCATCATTGACTATAAAGTTACAACTTATTTTTTTAAAAAAGCTTATTTTTGGACATCAACAAACTAATTATATAAGTCAATGAATAAATAATAGTTTCACTGATTGGGAGCTAGTAACTTGAAAAATATAAAGCAAAAATACAAAATTACTTGCTAATTATTAGAGATAAAATATTTAATGAACATGTATCTAAAAGTTGCAATCACTTTTCAAAATGTACTATGAAAGTGAAATAATGTGAAAGCATATGCAATTATATGAATAGTAACATTATTAACTGTCACTGTCACTATCATGCCATTGCTCATCAATTTGTTTGAGCGGGCACCAGTAACATCTCTCATTGTGAGTCTCTCATTGTGAGACTTATTGTTACTGTTTTTGGCATATGGAATACGCTACGGGTGTATTAACACAATTTAAAATTATGGTCTCTATCCTCTCTCTAATATATAATAGTTCACTTAAGATTTGAAAGGACTTTTAAAAAATATTGAAAGGTCAAAATTATAGCTATATATTAGTTTTTATAATAATTTAATAAATTCTTTAGAAATTATGGAATAAATAGATTACAATAAAAATTCTTCTTATCTGAATCCAACCTTGATTAAATATTTAGCTCCATTTATTTTCCCATGTTTTTGAGAAAAATGTGAGAACAATGTAATATTGATATTTCATAAAGATGTAGCATGAGATAAGCAAGATGGTGATGATGGTCTAATATGAAGAAAATTATACCTCGTGTTGGAGAATGATTGAAGGGTTAATTGCAATAAGGTAGATTAAAGATCTCTTTAAATCCTTTCTAACTTGTCAAATTAAATTATCTTTGCTTATATGTGTGCTGACTTTTGTAAGTTGTCTGATCAAAAACAAATCTAGAAAATGAGAGACTCACAGCCTACTGAAATTGGGACACGGAAATCCTTTCAGCTTCCACCAAGGCCTTTCGAAAAGGTTCCCACTCCCGAGTTTCCTCAGGGAATGTTTCTGCCCAGCCAGTGCCTGAGGGTAAGCAATATGAAGTCCCTCTGTAGGAGACCTCAAGCGGGCCTCAGATGACATTCAACTGTCAAAACTTTAACTGACTGCGACCCCAACTGATGTTTGTCTAACTTTGCAAAAGTGACTCCACATGATAATCATCCAATCGAATCTATTAAATATACAAAAGCAGCAAGAGATAGTAATGAATTGTCATATGAAAATTTCCAGAACTACATCCAGCTGAGGTAATAAAAATACTCTTAGGTAAGCATTATTGTATCCTATTTTATTTGCAATTAAATCAAAGCTTAATAAAGGCTAATACATTGCCTAAGTTTACATGTAAAAAGAATAAAAATATAATAGTACTTAAAAATTTATTTCTGACACTGTCAAATGCATTTTGCCTAAGTTAATGCATGTAATCACCACAGGGTTAGTTTTCTTGCTATAGTTATATGATTCTTTTTTACTTTTTTTTAAAGTGATGCAAGATCAGTTTACTGGAACTAAACCTAGTTGGGAAAATGTGAGGGGAGAGAAATAGAGAAAATACCTGTCTAAGAGAGAGCGCTGGCTTGTCTGGATTGGAAAATGGTGAAGCAAAGAAATGTAGAGAGGAACAAGTAAGATTCATGTTCAAGAAAGAACTTGGACACGAAGAGCAAGCATATATGATTTATTTTCTACCTTTTAAAGAGCCCAACTCAACAAGAAAATGATAGAAATGATATGTTAAACCAAGATTATGCATTAGTGTGAAATGTTGTCAAATGGTTATGTTTGTTTTAAATCAACATATGGTTGTCAAACTCTGATAATGGCTTTGTTTATATCTTCACATCCTATTTTCTTTCATAGACTTCCTTGGACTACACATGAGCTAATCTGCTAAATACCTCAGTGTAGGCTAATAGGCCTGACACACCTTCAACCACTATCTAGTTTTTATTTAATTTTATGTAGATTTCATTAAAAACAACACAAAACAATCTCTTACTGGCTCGCCATTGAATCTGCAACTTAGCCGCCTGTTTTTCAGAGATAAGATATTTAATAAGGGTTTTGGAAAGTATCAGCATAGAAATATCCTGACTTAAGAGATGTTGAGCATGAACATCTTAGGGTTAACCCTGGAGAAAAATGCACTTTTCCCGTCCTGCACTTTCTTATATACCTTTTCTCCCCTAAAACATAAACATCAAGGTTGTACTGCATTGTTCTTATTCTAATAATTCCTTATGATCAAAAGATATTTAAATCTTACTAGCAAGTAACGATTTTTTTGGGTATTTCAGGGAATGTTTGAACTATTTTTATTTATGTCAATAGCATAAACTACAAATTCCAATTGCCACACAGAACTCTTGGTGAAACAAAGATTTACCAATTTATTTGTATTATTGGCAATCAGACTTTCTAAAAAGAAATGTTAGTCATATGCATTCATTATTAAAAACAGGAAAAAAGAAAATCTTCTGTTTTCCCACCCAATTTTATCTAAATTTCTAAAACTAAAGAAAAAATGTAAAGTTAACGTCTTAACATACCTTCTCAAGTAAAGAAGAGAAAGACAAATCTACAAAAAGATCGAGGTATAGGCTGCTTTTGAGTTTTTAATTCTTAGTCACAGCAGTCAAGACTAATGGTTATGTTTCATTTTATCATTCCATCCTAGTCAAATGAGGTGTTTTATGTTTTGAAATTTCAAATGATTTTAAATGTAATATTTGGATTGTATATTCAGTAGAAGGCATAACTTTGCAGCAAAAGCAATAGAACAGCAAGCAGGGAGGGCGCTTGCCATACATGCCCACTTGGGTTTGATCTCAGTCATATCAGATAGTCCTTAAAGCCCTGACTCTCGTAATTCTTGTGCACAGACCCAGAGTAACCGTGAGCACCTCTGGGTGCAGGCTTCAAACCAAAAAGCCCAAAGAAATAGAAATACGAATCTGTCATGGATCTTGTGTTTGTATTATGTGCATAAAAATATTATTTATTGTATTGTTAAACACAAAATCTTAAATAAAATTTGTAAATAAATTATATCTCCACCTTAAAAAATAACATATAATTTGAAAAGTTAAGATATACTAATTTTAAACACATAATCAAGGAACACTTAGTGCTGATTATGAGTTTTTAAATTGATTTACCTTTGGTTTTCAATGCTGTATATATTTCAGTAATTTGGTTTCATACTTCAATAAATACATACTCACTATATCCACTGCAAAATTCCAGTGCCCTAAGTCACTATCAAACTGTCCCCTTCTTTGTCTTTCCACCCTCGTTTACCTTTCTGAAAACCACTTTTTTTTTTGGTCAGAGTTGTTTTCATTTGTATTGCTAATTTATTCACTTTGTTTCTTTATATTTATGAGTTAATCTGAACATAAATAAAACTAGAAATAATGAAAAGTAAATTTTGTTTTCTCCCCTTGTCTCCCTTCGCCTCTCTCCTCCTCCCTCCCCTCCTCCCTCTTCCCATCCTCCCATCCCCTCTTCTCTCCCCCTCCTCTTCTCCCCTCTGCTTGCCACCTCCTCTCCTCTCCCTTCATCTCCTCACCTTGCCTCTCTTCTCCTTGCCTCTCCTCTTCTTCCTTCCTTCCTTCCTTCCTTCCTTCCTTCCTTCCTTCCTTCCTTCCTTCCTTCCTTCCTTCCTTCCTTCCTTCCTTCCTTCCTTCCTTCCTTCCTTCCTTCCTTCCTTCCTTCCTTCCTTCTTTCTTTTTTGGTGTTTGTGTAAGGTGTGTGTGTGGGGAGGGGAGGACACACAGTGGTGCCCAGGATTTACTCCTGGCTCTTAGCTAAGGGATCATTCCTGGTAGACTGGCAAGGACATTGGGAATATATGCAGTTCTAGGTATCAAACCCAGGTTTGTTGCATGCATGGCAGTGCCCTACCCACTGTATTATTGCTCTGGCCCTAAGAGTTAACTTTCTAATGCAGTGTATAGAGTGCCCCCAAAAGCAGCCTATATATTGTTCAGATTTTCTTGGACTAGATATTTTACTCAAAGGGTGGAAGTCCAAGCCCTGAGTTCCATTCCTGCTACTGCATTGTCCATGAAGAACAACCCCAGAGCGTTAAGTCAGATATAGCTCCTAATCATTAACAGAGGTGGCCACAAAGCAAAACAGCACACACACCATATATTTTTTTCTCAGTAATTCCTTCGGTGACATAAGAAGGCTAAAGTTCAGATCTATCATAAGATTTGAGACATTTCCATACACTCTACTCTGGGTGTCTAAACTTTGTCATATATTTTGCTCCAAACAATTTAGGATCTGCTTCTTCCACCAAGTTCTAGTTAATTTATTCTCTAGTTAGCTTTCTGTAACACCATTAATCTTAAAATAAAGAAGGGACTTTTTAAAGTGGTTTCTCACATAATTTACTTATCTTCAAATTGCCATGTTGAAGAGTTGAACTATTTGTTCAGTTTTAGATCATTACATTCCCAGTTCAAAGAAGTACTGCCCAATCACTAGAGATAAATTCTCTAAATTAAGAAAGATCATCTATATCCTGTGTACTAACTATAGTCCCTAACTATAATCTTAAAATAAACTTTTCTCTCTGATCGTTTTCTTTTGGGACCATGCTCTAGAAACATGTTTCACAAGACAACAGCTGCTGAAGTTCTACACTATTGGTAGTATACAAATTTCTGCTCTCTCCATCCTCTTTCTTGAATATCTAATTCTACATCTTTCTTCATCTCTTCTAGAATCACCAATGGATAAAGAACCAATGGATAAAGATACATGGTATAGAGAAATGAGGAAACAGAACAAGGCTATGAAAAGTAGCGCTCAACAGATCTTTCCTGTGAATAAGGGTCAAGGATTCAGGTACATCCAAATCTTACGAATAGGTTTTTCATCTCATAGAGCTTAGGGAAGTGGATCTCCTCAAATCATTACCAAGATATATTTATGCTATTGTCATAATAGGAAATAATAAACTACAACAACTTTAACTGCAAAGTATTCAATTATTATTAAATTCCAAGGCAAAAGTAAGCACTATGATGCTACTGCTATCTTCTAAAAATAATTTGCCTATTATAAATGGGAAAAACAATGATTATATATTTTTATGTATCCTTATTAACACGCACATATTAATCCATGACATGTGCTTTTCTATATGTTTTTGATGTGACTCTCAGAGGCACAGTATAAACCATATGATAAAAATAAAAAGCTTTTGCAACTATAGTTTCGGTGTTTATATTTTTCCAGAAAGTAGTCAGATATGAGATCTTTGCACATATTTTATTAAATTGTCAATTAAATAATGTCCCACAAATAAATAAGCATATGTGTACTTTTTGTAATTAATAGTTAATACGGAAAAATGTTTATTAAATATTTGTTTATTTCTTGTTTAATTGGCAAGACTAGACCTGACTGGGACCGGAAGGAAAATACAGTGGGCATAGTACTTGCCTTGGAGAGACCTGATGCAGATTTGATTTTCTACAACCGGAATGATCCCCTGAGAACCTCTAGGAGTGCTCCCAAGTGCAAGCAAGAGAAAGCCCTGAGCACAGTGTGTGCCCCAGCCATTAAATATATATATATATATTTATATGTATATATATGCCTTTCGTCTTTCCTGTCACATCAAATTCAATATATTAAATCATAGTAATAATGAAAATCACATAAAGTGTGAATATCTTTTAAAATTATTTTGTAGCATCATGCATATCTCAACTCAGTTATTAAACAGTAATTGTAACAAGCGTTTTATTAGTTAGTTGTTTTTGTTATTTACTTTTATATAATGCAGAAAGATGGGTTTAGTCCACCTGCAAGCTTAGAAACTTAAGTTTACAGTAGCAATGAATTTCAAGTTTCTCAAAGAACTTCAGGTTTTTATGGGATAAATACAGAAGTAATTTCTCCTTGTTTTGAACTGCTAGCTAACTTTTATTTAGTTAAGGTAACTTCATTTTATAAGCTCTCTTAAGCTTAAGTTGTGCTGATTTCTACCTTAGAATTTGTAAACTGTATTACAATCACCATCAAAAGTCAATTTTCTATCTCCCATCATGCAATGCAACTTTACATATAAATATCACTTATATGAGTCCATCTTAGGGACTCATATATGTATTTTTAATATGAGACCATCCTCTGTTTTAATTCAAAATATGTAAGCAATAAACATCATAATCCAAAAGATATAAACAATAAACATGATCATGAATGATGTAAAAAATAAAGGAAACCTTTGACTCTATTGATATGTATCAAAATTGGAGCAGTTACTCTGGAAAATAAGATAATTTTCCCTATGAATCAGCAATTTAAATTTTATTTGTACATTATTTTAGACATTACAATCTTTGTATTTAGAACTTATATAAAAATTAAATTGAGGGCTGAAGAAATATTAAAGAAAATAGGGTATTCACCTGGAATGCACCTTACCTGGTTTTGATATATGGTACCCTATATGGTCCCATGATCCTTCCAGGAATGAACTACAAATACAGAAACTCAGCCAAGCTCAGTGTGGCACCAAAAAAAAAAAAAAAACAGAAAACTCAAAATGACTACATTTACTTGAAGAAAAATATATATGCACCTCCATCTTCCTTGCAGCATAGATAGAAGCTAGAAACAGCTTGTATGTTCATAGAGGATTTATATATAGTATTATCATTTTAGAGATTTCCAAATAGCAAGGCTTCCTGTAAACCTTATTAAGAATATTAAAGTGAAATGAAAGAGGTACAGAGAAAAATGTCACTAATATGGCGAGAAAAATCTCAAAGTGAACCATATGATTAACATCTCCCAAAATCCTAATACATATTGAGAAATGCTATCAAACACTGGAGAATTTGGTTCAATTTTACAAGAAGAAACAGAAATTAAATGGCTGCAGAAATAGTATGATAGGTAGGTTGTTTGCCTAACACTGGACGACTGGCCAAACCAGGTTGTGTCTTCAGAACCAGAGTCCCCCAAACACTGCCACCAATGACCTATGAGCACTGAGCAGAAGAAATTCTGAGTACCTTCGGGGATGGACCAAGGGGGAAATAGAAATTCATACTGAAAAATAATGGTCTAAAAGAGTCCAAATTAGGCTAGTATATCAGCAATCTTGCAGATATTTTATATGGGTTCACTACCTTTTCAAAAATGTTCACATATTCTTGCCTAATTTGGCAGTTATTCTGAGAGCATGGATTGCTTTATCTTATTAAGACTCTGTCGCAGCATGAATTTTGCAACTCTTAAGCAGTGTTTTTATTATTAGTTTAAGGAAAGTGACAGTCAAACATAAATGCTAGGGAAAATTGACATCATTAGTATAAGTATCTAGATGGAGTTTTTTTCAAAATAGTCATTTTTCAAAATGATAGGCATTTTTCAAAATTTTTCAAAATAACAAAATGGACTGAAGAACATGTATTGCATGCTAGAGGGCCAGATTCAAACCCTGGCTCTATATACTCCCCATAGAAACCTAGAAATAATCTCCAAGCACTGAACTAGGAGTATCTCTTGGGACTACTATGCTGAAAAGCTACACACACACATACATACACACACACAAAGTATAATACATTTTTTGCAATCTAATTATACAATGAGAAACTATGGCAATGCAAGAATGGACATTTGAAGTTGATGCAAGTATGTTATATGCTTATTAATTATTTCCTGAGTTTGTCAGTAATTTTCTTCTTCTTACTAGTGGTGTTTGATCAGGATAATTCACTTAACCTGGAAAACAGAAGTTTCACAAATTTCATCAGCAGTCAGTGTGGATGACTTATAACTATAGCACTGTATAGGGTATGGTAAAGTTGGAGGTGAGAGAGGAGCACACCAGATGATCCAGCCTGTTTTGTTGATTCAAATCTCTCCAACATGAGGGACAGTTAGACAATAATGGAACTGACTAAAGGCATAAATAAAGATATTAAAAAGATAGAACAGAGCAAGAAGTTGGTAACTTCCTCTTCAATGGTCTCTTCAGCCTGGGCAGATAGCACCAGCTTGTAGACCCTATGCTTGAGCCAGGATGAACAGCAGTTCCAGGGTCGATGATGGGGAAAGGAGTATGTCTCCATAGAAACCAAGAAAGGCTAATGGGACAAAGAGTAATAAACACCAGCAAGAGGAGTAGACCACAAAGCATCAGCAATGGACCAGAGGACATTAGTTGGACCTTGAGAAAACCAACCAGAGACCAGCAATATTGAGAATAGAAAGGATCAGGAGAAATAGGCAGGTTGATATTAAAGAAAGAAAAATTTTCTCTAAGAATGGAAAAAATGGAATGTCATGTGGATGATACTAATAGCCCAAGAGAACAATGATAACCCTCTTAACAGTCTGTCTGCCTGCTTGTATACTGCCTGACTCTATTTGCTATCTTGGAAGCCTCAAGTTTAATGTAACAAATAAAAAGCATTTGCTCAGTTTAGTTACAAAAATATAAAGAGGAGGGAATATCCTTTTCTTGCTTTAACTCTATTTTTAAAACCACCGTCCATCATGCTTGCTCATTTTCTTCTTTCTTTCTTTCTTTCTTTCTTTCTTTCTTTCTTTCTTTCTTTCTTTCTTTCTTTCTTTCTTTCTTTCTTTCTTTCTTTCTTTCTTTCTTTCTTTCTTTCTTTCTTTCTTTCTTTCTTTCTTTCTTTCTTTCTATCTCTTTCTTTCTTTCATTTTTTCTTTCTCTCTTTCTCTTTCTATCTTTATTTCCATTTTCCTCTCTCCCTCCATCCTCCTTCCCTCCCTCCCTCCCTCCCTCCCTCCCTCCCTCCCTCCCTCCCTTCCTTCCTTCCTTCCTTCCTTCCTTCCTTCCTTCCTTCCTTCCTTCCTTCCTTCCTTCCTTCCTTCCTTCTTTCCTTCCTTCCTTCCTTCCTTTATTTTTCAGTTTCTCCATTTTGTCTCTTCCTTCCAATATTCAGTGGCTATAGTCTAGTCTACCCATTGCCACACAAGGGTGGATTACATGGGGAAATGGTGATGAGCCAGGGTGAGACCTAGATATGGAACATTTGAGGATTCAAACTACATTCTTAGAGCTATTGAATAAATAACTGAAGGATTATAATCATCTAGAGTTTTGTAAACAAATTCAGAGCAAAAGGCTCACTCTGGAGCTAGATTAGTTTCTGGGTAACAATATTGCAACATCTGATAATTTCCTTCTTATCAATTATAAATATTCATCAGACTTCTGGATTTGATATTTCTTGAACCTGTAGACCCTGTGGTGTCCATTCATTTTATGTTCCATAAAATGTTTCACTTACACTGGTATGGCATTTCATCTTTTTCTAACAATGACTGCACTATAAGTGAAGTGTTCATCATATATTTTCCTTAAACTCACTTCTTCCGAAGTACCGTCAAAGTTGAGATTTCTTAAAGTATTACAATGGAGGAAAAATGTGAAGGACATGTGCAAGGTTATGGGAGTAAGGAATAAAGATAAGGGGCAGTGCAGCATATCTCTAGAGTTTAAACCAAAGGTCCACTAAGTAACACCAAGACCAAGTATATGTGATGGAAAGTAAGGCATCAAGTTTTCATCAAGGCAGACCCTCTGTTTCAGCCAGGAGGATCAAGCATGACCTGAGGACTAGCTGACCTCTGAGCTAATGCTTGCTCATTATACAAATATTGTAATATTTAACATATTAAAATCATGCACACCAATGTCAAAATAATTTGTTGTTACCATGGAAACTCATGAAAGTGACCAAATATAACCAGGACCTCAGGACCAGGTATTTGTGGAGGACGGAGGGAGAGATTAGCAATGGAAGAAAGCTGGAAACCACAATGAAAAGTGACACAGAACAGCTTTGGCATTGCTTTGATCCCTCACACCCTTATGCTGTAGTCGTGGCTGCTATTATTGCTTTTTCCTAAATAAAAACTTTATTTGATCCCAGCTGGTTACTAGTTTTCTTCACTTGCCTCCTCTGCCTTTTAAAATAAATACTTGCTTTAATTAGTTTGCTCTTACCGTGAAATCCTTCTTGAGAGAGTATAAGAATCAGGGCTCATGGGGACTATGTGAGCTGCTGCCTGATACCCCCCGTCAGGCTTTAACAGGATGATTTTAATAATTCTTAGTACCCAATCTATTTTTTAAAACTATACTCTGGGTACCTGCAGGGTAAAGGAAAATGTTGCACTATTTTAATTATTTATTCAAAATAACTAAAGACTGTGATCATAAGTAAAGTATTAGAAATGATATATGTGATAAACAGACTAAGCTAAAGATTGTTGTTAATGTAACGAGACATTCAATGTCCACAAAATAAGAAGAGGAAATAATTTAAATTTCCGAGCAATTCCTTAGCTATTTCCACAATATCAGAACACCAGAGTACATTCTTCAATTTTAAAAGTCTGTGCTGTTGCTGCAGAGATAAAACGGTCTGTGAGCTACCGCACAACTAGTTGCATTAATCTAGGTTAAAGATGTTGCAGAAACAACTAGACTGATTATAGCAGAAATGTTGGGAAAGTTCAGATTCTGAGAGGGAGTTTTTCTAGATGACTTCATATAGAATTTGAGAGAAGAGTGATGGAATTAAGAATTGCTACAGAATGTACTTGCTTTCCACTTCATTGGAGGAGTTAGTTAATTTTGCCTCCAAGGTGGATAAAAAGGTCAGAAGTTCAGTTTAGAGATTAAGCTTTCTTGTTAGTTATGTAAGTGAAGGTGTTAAAAGGACTGTTATTTAGTGACGTTTGTTTTCAGAAGATCAGCTTGGAACCCAAGAACTCATTTGGAAGATTGGACATGAAGAAAACGTTCAGGGAAATGGGAGCCTTGATGAATTTAATGTGAATTTCTATAATAAAATTTAGTTCAATTCATCGCAGATCCCTCCATGAAGCACTAAACAGCCCTCCCTTGATTAAACCCTAGAAACTGACCCTCAAGGCACAGTAGCTTGGAGACATCCCTATGAGACCAACTTTGAATAAGCAAACACCTGCCATTTGTTCCTTTAATGGAAAGCTCTAGCTGAATAGGACCTCATAATTTTCTATAATATTATAGCCAACCCAGAGCTGTCAGAATAATCTTTTGAGTGGCATGGACTAGGAGAGATTCCTTGACATCAAGAATGGGGAACTGAGATGATGAGGTTTATTGTAAAATCAAGCTACTGATTTATTGTGATTAATTAGTTATTATAAACTCATACATAGGCTGTCAGATTCCCAGAAGACAGGGTAACTGAAGGCCTTCTGTGGGTTGGTATTTTTGCTGGAGGTAGGAAGGAGGTTGGTCTTCTTTGTGTAGGAGCTTGCTTTTTCTTTCAAATAATGTTTCACAGCAGATGGAACCATTTTTTTTTGCCCCTGTCATTATCAATATTTATGGTGGGTTATATAATCTAGCCATACATGATTCAAGGCAGGAGGAAAATGGAGGTAGGACAAAGTTTGTCTGGAAAGGTGTAGTACAATTTCAACATATTTTCAGATCTAAGATCAAGAAATTAAAAGATCCCAACATTTAAGGGAACTGCAGAGAAAGGAAGATACTAAAATATAATTTTTATTCATGTAGAATATAAAAAGAATGGTTCAGGATGATACAAAGGTATAAATGGCATAACTTTTTATTAACATTGTAGCATACAATACCCTATAAATATTCTTTCAAAAACCACAATGAACTCACAACAGCATTCAGTAAAATTGCATTTATTGATCTATCATAATTAGTTCCTTCAAAACTTAACATTAGGTACCTTAGCAAGTAGATAGTCAGAAATATTTAAGGTAGATTTTGAAATTGTGCTTAACTATTAGTGGAGATTTTAGAAAAGATCACTTTTGTCATTTTTGCTTACTATGAAAAATGGGAAAATTATTCAGTATTTTAATAATTTTTAACTTGATCAGAAGAGCAGGACATGGCTAAATCTAATAAGTAAGGAATCATTCATTTTAGCCAGCATAACAGAATATTTACTCAAATTTGAACCCTGAGTACAATCCTCTTGCTATCTTCTAAGTTTATGCATGTTTTTGAAGTTGTCTTGGTTTTGTTTACAAAAACAAGTGGATATGACCAATGTTAGTTACCTAACATTAGTTCACTGAACTAATACCAGGACCTAATTATGAGCTCTAGGACACCTCTTGTCTATCAGAGTATGTATTTCTCTTACCTAAATAGGGAAATGACATTAGAAGTTGAAAAGAAGTGTGATGAAACATTAATATGTGCATAGCCTTACATGAATTAGAATGTAAGAGATAAAGGTGAGTTTAAGTCTAGTCATTCTTACAATTAATATGTCGGGATAAAGAAAGGACACAAATAAACATGATAGGACATATTAATTTAAGAAAATTTTTCATAACTTTTGAGTATAACAATAATCATGGGCTGATAGATGTACTCCATTATTTATCAACATTAAATATTTTATGGTTTGAATTATGTATAATTTAACATTTAAATAATCATAAATTAAATATGTTTATTTATTTGTGTTATTCTGAGTCTCCATCCTGAGGTGACCTGGGGGTTCCCCTGGTCTCCTGATAAAGGACAAAGGAACGGAGGCCAGGCTGTTGGTAATCAGTGGCCCTTTATTCAAGTTTCAGTGTCAATTATAGAGAATTAATGAAGGGTTGTGGGTTAGCAATTACACAAAGGTGTGAGTGAACATTGTCAAAACAAGGGACTTATGTAAAGCCCTTCCTTCCAGGGAAGTTTTTCTAGGGGATGTACTCGATGAAAGAATCTCATCTAGGGGCTCCAGTACTCTAGATTCCCACTAGGAGATCCACCCAGGGTGGAATTCCATCTAAGGGCATATTGCTTTCTCTTTTCCTTTGCTGGTAATCCATTTAAACAATCATATTTAATTTACTACTAATAAAATTTCTAGTAATTTTGTATGAATGTAGTCAGAGATATTTTAAGCTTAAAGGGTGGCTCTTCCTGGGACATCTTGCTCTCTCTCTATATATATATGTATATATACATATATATAGAAGATATATAGAGGATATACATATATACATATACATGTATGTATACATATATATATATATATCACTGTCACTGTATCACTGTCATCCCATTGCTCATCCATTTGCCCAAGCGGGCACCAGTAACGCCTCCATTGTGAGACTTGTTGTTATTGTTCTTGGCATATTGAATATGCCATGGGTAGCTTGTCAGGCTCTGCCGTGCCAGTGGGATACTCTTGTTAGCTTGCGGGGCTCTCTGTGAGGGACAGAGGAATCCAACCCAGGTCAGCCATATGCAAGGCAAACACCCTAACCACTGTGCTATCGCTGAGGTTCCTATACTGACATGAACCAAAAAGAAGTAACTGAATAAGGACCTTGCTGGGGTTAGGAAGACTAACCTGGCCTGAGGATTGTGGTCAGGAATATATAGCAAGATATCCCCAGAAGAGCCAACATTACTGTTTTAATACAGAATGACATTGCTAGAAATATTATAGGAAGTAAATTTACTATGATTGTTTAAACATATTACTAGCTGAGGAAAGGAGAAAGCAATATACCTTGAGTGGAATCTTGCCCTTTAGGGGATCTCCTAGTACTCTGGAATAATCTCCTCAAATGACATTTTGTCCTTAAATTAATCCCCTATAGGAGTAGCTTTACATCTCTTTGTTGTTATGATAATGTTTAACCCTACCTTTGTGTCTTCACCCTTCATGATTTCTATGAACTATGCAACTATGCTGTAAGGTGTAAGAGAGAACAAGATGAGAACTAGATATTGGAAACGAGATGGTCCACAACAAGACGTTGAAGATAAGGAGGAGAACTGAGACTTTGGAGACTTTGGAACTAGAAGGAGTACCAGATACTGGCATTGACTGGAAGTAGAGGACTATGAGACTACAACAAGACAAGGAAGAGGATACAATGAAGGAGAGGACTTTGTGGTCTACGAGGAGACTAGGGTGATGGAACTCTGTTGACTGGGACTACGACCAAAACTATGACTATGACTGCACTGTAAGGGATAGATCGGACTACACAGTGGAGAAGAGAGAAATAAACTGACTACCGACCAGTCTGGGTTTTGACGTTTCCGCTGGTCCTTCTCTCGTCCATCCATCCACCACCTTAGACCTTCCTTGCAAGGCAGTTCTCAACCATCAGACACTCAAGTCCTGCATGTGATTGCCCACTTCACCCCTTTCTATTTGGAAACTTACACCTCAGAGTATATATTATTCGGAGTCAATTAACTTTCATGTTACAAAAGAATAGAATTAACTTTCTTCCTGTGCCTATACAAAAAGGATGTTGGACTTTAAAAAAAAACTATGAAAAGGACATAAAGGCAAAAAGATAAGCGACATTTCACTTACATATACAAAATTCAGAGCCCTCAGAAGATGTGACTTTACAAGTCATGGTGTTCAGTTTAGAGACATTTAAATCTCTAGATAGATAGAGAAAGAACAAAGGAAAGGTTAATGATAAATACAGAGATTGGAAGTGCTGGGATGGGTTTGGGTATGCCTTGGGAGCACTGTGGTGAGTGTAATTCAATTAGCCAAAGCTCCCTGTGGGAGGAGCAAGTTCAACCCAGTGCTAAATTTAAAATGCTTAGAAGCATAATTCAAAAATTTATATTTTGGGGAGTTGCTGAACTTTTCTATTAAAGAAGCATTGCAACATGTGGCTAGAAAGATAGAACATTGAGTAAGGCCCTTGCCTGTATGTGTCTGACCCACCTTATCTGCAGTGCCTCATATGGTTCTTTCAATGAGCACTGTCAAGTGATGCTCTGAAAGCAAATAATGAGAAAAAAAATAGACAACAGAAACCATAAAGGAAACTTTTTTTGACCTTAGTTCTATAGACATTTAAATTATTCCATACCAACTATATGAATTATAATAGCTTAATGAAATTTACTAATTTATTATATTTACCTATGTTTATGCATTTTGTCTAATTTTCTTCATAGCTAATTATTTCATCAATGCATATCTGCTTAACCACAGAATTACTTAGCAGTATTAATTGCACTCATCTTCATCTCTTACACTCTAATTCATGTAAGGCTATGCACATATTAATATGTTTTCATGGACTGACACCCAAAGACTGTAGATATAAGGGTCAGGAAGATTGCTCCGTAGTTGGAAGCCTGCCTTATGAGTGGGCAGGGAGAAAGCAGCTGGAATAGAGATCAGATCACTAAGAAAATGATAGTTGGAGGGATCTGTAGGGATGAGAGTTGTGTGCCGAAAGTAGATAAAGGACCAAACACGATAACTTCTCAGTATCTGCATTACAAATAATGCCCAAAAGTAGAGAGAGAGTATGGGGAATATTGTCTGCCATGGAGGCAGTGGGAGGGTGGGAAAGGTAGGGATATACTGGATATATTGGTGGATTGGTGGTGGGGAATATGCACTGGTGGAGGGATGGGTGTTTGATCATAATGTGATTGCAACTCAAACATGAAAGCTTATAACTATATCTCACAGTGAATCAATAAAATAATTTTTTAAAAAAAATTAAAAATCTGTTTTCATGATTTTTCTCTTTTACAGGTAACTTGGCAGTAGTAACTCACAAATATTTGAAACTTAAATATAAAAATATTCCAGAGAAAGCAATCTGAAAGCATAAATCTCTTACCGAGCATATATGGTTTTCTTAAAGTAAAAAATATGATAATGCCATCTTATGTGTTTTATATTTATTCACTCACCTGACGTTTTATAGTTTGGTCAATGACTATCTGATGGCTGACTATTAGGATAAGTGTGTACTGGAGTCATTTATTTAATGCATAAAATAAATGAATTTAGCAGCAGTGCACATCATAAAGGAGCCCTAAATCGACAGGTATATTAAATCATTTGACATGAATTTAATGTTAGATTATGTATTTACTCTGAAGAAACAAAGACAATGAGGGATTCTATTTATTTATCTGCAAATATTTGAAACTTTATATTTTAAGATTGATATTAGATAAGTAATCTTTATTTTAGGTAACTAGAAGTTATTTGTACATTATTTATAGGATAAAGATGCTTAAAACTTAGAGATTAGCAGCAGTAGATATTCTGTTTCTTAAAGAAGTGTGTAAAGTACTGAACAACATGGTTGCTATCCTGTGTATTCAAAAAATGAGTATGAAACTGCTGTGCTCTCTCACTACCTATGTTTGGTTGACTTGGACCGCTTCCCGCACCCCAGCCTGCTCCATTGCCAACAGATGCATGAGGGAGGGAACAGGGCTGCCGCTGGTGGTATCAGCTGCAGTTCATTCACATCTGTTCTCTTCCTTCCTTCTTGATTCTCCTTAATCCTTTTCTTTCCGATTCTCCTTGATTCTTCCCCCTCTGCTCACTCTTACAGCCTTAGTTATATCCCACATCATGAGGAGTTGAAGTATCAATTACACATAAGTATGGTCATACAATCAACAGATGGATAGTCCTCCTCTCAGGGGAAGCTTCTTTTAGGACAAATTCTCATTCAGCAAGATGACTCACCTAAGGGTAAAATACCATCTAGAGATGCATATCTCCTTTTCTTAGTCCAACAACCATTTAAAGATTCATCTTAATTCTACTCCTTAATAATATTAGTCATTTTGTATGTACAAGCTTATAGAATGACTCTCCTGGGGACATCTCACTATAGATCTCAGCCTACAGTGTTTAGGCCAGATTAGTCTTTCTTAACCCCAGCAGGGTCCTAGTCCAATTGTTATTCTTTGGATCATGACAGAATTTGTCCATGACCATGCTCTTAACTAATAGTTAAGTATTATAAACTTATAGTTAAGTATTATAGCACTCAGCCTGGCCCGTTTTGATGCCAGGGTAGCTTACAGCTTGCCCTGGGTCTATCCAGTCCCTTGTTGGGACCCTGCTTTTTGGGTGTTGGGAACTAAAAGCAACTAAGACCTAAGTCAAGAAAACAGATGTCCAGGAGTGAATATTATTCAGAGTCAATTAACCTCAGATTACAAAAGCATTGCATCAACTGCCTTCCTGCTTCTACACAAAAAGTACATTGTTCTAAAGTAACTATGCAAAGGACATAAGGAGAAGAGAAAACATATCACTTACAAATACAAATTCAATGTCCTGAAGGATCTGACCTTACAAGTCAACAGAGTTTGATTATGGGATAAAGGTAATTGACCGGTTGGGGAAGCAGAGCACAGAGAAGAGGTTAAACATAACCACAGAGGAATGGGAGTGTCTTGGGAGCACTGTGATGGGTGTAACACAATAAACCTAAGCTCCCTGTGGCCATGGAGAAAGGACAGACCAATGTTAAGCCTAAAATGTTTTGAGGTATATTCCAGCACTATCCAAGGGAAAAACAAATAGTGAAATTCACTGGAACAGAATATTTTGTCTATAGAACTGATCTTACAAGCAGAGGCGGGGAGAGGGTATTGGTCTGTGGGAAGGGTCTTTGGGACACGGGTGGAAGTAAGTAGGCTCTCTGATGATAAGTTTGGTACAGGAATGATGTACACATGAAAAGAAAAGTATGATTATCTATTGTAAATCCTGGTACCTCAATTAAAAATATTTTACTAAACATGTTTGCTATCAAAGGCGGTTAACAATAATTTTTATATTTCTAACACATGATAAAATCTAGATTCACCTTAAATCTATGATTATTAATTTCAAATTATTACAAGAAGAAATGAAGAAAAATATGTATGCATTCATTGAAGAAAAGAATCATTGTTACTAAATTTTATGTTTTATAACTTTAAATAATTAGTACATGTATTACATTTTATAGGTCATTGTACTAGATAATTAGTCACAAAAATAACCAATGTATGAATAATAGTACATTAAAATCACTTTAAGAAGCAATATATTATAATTAATTATAATATATAAATAATCTAAGATATAACTACATAATTAAGTATATATATGGGCTGGAGCAATTGCATAGCGGGTAGGGTGTTTGCCTTGCATGCGGCCGACCCGGGTTCTATTCCTCCACCCCTCTCGGAGAGCCCTGCAAGCTACTGAGAGCATCTAGAGCATCTCGCCCACATGGAAGAGCCTGGCAAGCTATCTGTGGTGTATTTGATATGCCAAAAACAGTAACAACAAGTCTCACAATGGAGACGTTACTGGTGCCCTCTCGAGGAAATCGATGAGCAACGGGATGACAGTGAATTAAGTATATAATCACATAGTACATGATTAATATATAAAAGTAATATATTACTCAATAAGAAGTTATTAGCATTTTGAAATTGAAACTTATGGGCAAGAACAATAGTAGCAGGTAGGGTGCTTGTCTTTCACATCCATGGCCAGGGTTTCATCCCGACACTCCATATGGGCCCCAAAGCACTCCCGGAGTGATCACTGAGCAGAATCAGGAGTAAACACAGAGAACCTCTGAGTGTAGCCCCCAAACCAAATAAGGAATTTGCAATTTTGCAATACATAGTGTAAACTATAGAGTCCCTGATTTTATTCATAAAGTAATGACACCCTACAGACTTCTCATGCTATTACACTGGAGTTGTTGATATATTTAAATTATACTTTTTGAAACTGAATGAAGTGAATCTCTCTCTCTCTCTCTCTTTCTCTCTCCCTCTCCCCTACCCCCCATATACACATACACACATACACACAAACACACACACACACACACACACACACACACACACCTTTTGGCCTTTGTTCATACTATACTTGCTTTTTACTCAGGAAGCACTATAAAGTTAAAGAGATACTAAAGAGGCACTTGACCTACTTGTGCTCCTTATAAATAACTCCATATCCCAAGTGAGTAGTATTTTGAGTTAGTCAGCTCTAATCTCTAAGTCTCTAGTACCACTAATTGCCTATAAGCCAGTCTACCAGTGTCTATCAGTGGACAATGGCTTACTCTCTGAAGTTCTCTAAGTAAGAAAAATAATAGCATGTCTCACATTTCTACCTATTATTTTGCTTTCCCAACAAATCTTGTAGTCTGAGTTTCCTCAATTCAGTCATTTTTTAAATTCCTCATCAGGTCATGTGACTCCTCTTCCCTCAGCAATTTCTTGCTGGGATTACTGTGATTCATTCTCCCCACATGTTTGAGAATTCTCTCTGACCTCTAATACATCTCCTTATTGGAAAGGAAATGATGCTAGTTACCTATCTTATCAGCTGTATCATCAAAACATCTAAACGCTTTCTTTTCATTATTTGATAGATATATTGAAATAAATACGGTAGAGTTATATCTATGGAACAAAATTAGTCTGCTAGAAAAATACTCAGGTGATCATTATATTTTAGCTTTAATGAGGTACTTTATTCTTTGAGACCTGATTGTTTTTACAGTTAGAAAACATCACAGCACATTACTTTCAGTTAATTACAAAGAACTTAATTTTAGCAATAAATATGCAAAAAGCAGAGTTCATAATTATCATAATAAAATCTTCAGAGAATTTTAATGGCATGTATTTTCTAGACAAACTATTTCTATTTAAATTAAAATTTAAAACTCAATCTTTGATTCTATAAGAAATGTATGACTAGGTTTTTACATAAATATATTAGAGAACTTAGTTGAAAAAAGTTAACTATGAACTGTTATATCTCTGCCATTAGCAACAAAATGGGGAATTAAATTCTTGCAACTCTGGAAGAAGATATATACAGCATAAAGACTAAAGAACTCAGACAACAGCAGCAAAAATAATACTATTTTCATCTTAAAATAAAGTATATTTGGAGAAATATAGCTTTATAAACATAATGACATAATGGTAAAACTTGGAACTATATTTATACTACATATTATACAAAGAAGCAACCACAGACTATGATCTTCAAAATCTCCTGTATTAAACTTAACATTTTTGAGAGCCGTTCATAATTGTTTTCCAAAAGGGCTGTCCCAGTCGGCATTCCCACCAGCAGTGAAGGAGAGTCCTTTTCTCCTCACATCCACGCCAACACCGGTTGCTTTTGTTTTTGGATGTGGGCCTGTCTCTGTGGTGTGAAATAATATCTCATTGTTTTGATCTGCATCTCCCTTAAGATTAGTGATGTAGAGCATTTTCTCATGTGCCTCTGAGCCCTTCAGATTTCTTCTTTGAGAAAGTTTCTGTCCATTTCATCACCCCATTTTTTGATCGGGTTGGCAGTGTTCTTCTTGTGGAGTTCCACCAGTGCCTTGTATATACTTGATATCAACCCCTTATCAGATGGGTATTTGGCGAATATCCTTTCCCATTCTGTAGACTGTCTATGTACTTTGATCACTGTTTCTTTTTTTTTCTGATTTTTGCTTTTTTATTTTTTTTTATTTTATTTCATTAAATCACCGTGTGGAAGATTACAATGCTTTCAGGCTTAGGTCTCAGTTATACAATGCTGAAACAACCATCCCTTCACCAGTGCCCATATACCACCACCAAAAAAAAAAAAAAACACACACACAGTACACCTCCCATCCCGCCCCCCACATCCCCTACCTTGTAACTGATGTTTCATTTTACATTCTGTTTACTTTGGTTACATTCAATATTTCAACAGAAACTTCACTATTGTTGTTAGGAGTACCCCACTAGATTCAGACCTACTGTGAAGACAAATAAGGTCGCGCACCCGCTACTGCGGCCGCGCGGATTTGAATTTCTGTACTTTAACAAGAAGTCCAGGGTGATTTCTTCCAGATATTAGATAATTGCAGGCTTGAAATCCCAATCTGTGGTCGTCTTAATATGGCTGACACCGCGCCCTTCATCCCCGGAGAGAAAGAGGCGAGAGAGAGAAATACCTTTCCCCTCCCGGGCGGGCACGGGGCCGAGGCTTAGTTCTCAGGCTGGAGACATTCTGCGAGGAGTTGCCCATGCCGAAAGAGGTTTTGCTGGGTCTGGATTCACGCTTGTGCAGCTGCGGAGAGGCCGCACATGCGTGCGGCCCCAGGGATCGCATCTCCGATCACTGTTTCTTTTAAGGTGCAGAAGCTTCTTAGTTTAAGATAATCCCATTTATTTATCTCTGTTTTCACTTGTTTGGCCAGTGGTGTGTTATCTTTGAAGATGATGTTGGCTTCATTGTCGTGGAGGGTTTTGCCAAACTTGTCTTCAATGTTCCTTATGGATTGTGGTCTGATGTTGAGGTCTTTAATCCATCTTGATCTGACTTTTGTCAAATAATTAGAAATTGAGCTCCCATTTTACCCAGCAATACCACTCCTGGGAATATATCCCGAAGAGGCAAAAAGGTATAGTAGAAATGACATCTGCATTTGTATGTTCATTGCAGCCCTGTTTACAATAGCCAAAATCTGGGAAAAAACGGAGTGCCCAAAAACAGAAGAATGGTTAAAGAAACTTTGGTATATCTACACTATGGAATACTATGCAGCTGTTAGAAAAGATGAAGCCATGAAATTTTCATGTAAGTGAATCAACATGGAAAGTATCATGTTGAGTGAAATGAGTCAGAAAGAAAGAGAGAGACATAGAAAGATCACACTCATCTGTGGAATATAAGGTAGTAGAATGGGAGGCTAACACTCAAGAGTAGTAGGGATAAGAAACAGGAGGTCTGCCCCACAGCTTGGAAACTGACCGCACATGCTGGGGGAAAAGGCAGCTGAGATGGAGAAGGGAAAACCTAGTAGAAAATGTTGGGAGGACCCACTCGGGGTGAAAGTTGTGTGCCGAAAGTAGACTATAGACTGAACATGACAGCCACTCAGTACCTCTCTTACAAATTACATACAAATTACAACATCTGACAGGAGAGTGAACAAAAGGAAATGCCCTGCAGCAGAGGCTGGGTGGGGTGGTGGGGGTTGGGGTGGGAGTGGTGGGAGAGATACTGGGAACATTGGTGGAGGAAAATGGGCACTGGTGGAGGAATGTAACGGAATGCAAACATGAAAGTTCATAAGTTTGTAACTGTACCTCATGGTGATTCACTAATAAAAATTTGAAAAAATAAAAAATAAAATAATAATAATTATGATAAAAGAATTTACATAATGCACCAATCCTCTAAGAATGTTAAATTGCTTCCAAAGATCTGAAGCAATTCAATGTTTTCTTTGAAAGTGAGAAGAACAATCAATAAATAATATATTTTCACTGTAAAAAAACCCTCATTTTTGCTTTTTTATTTAAAAAATATTATTACCTGAGAATCAGTTAGTCTAAAACATTACAGTATACACATGTATATAAGATTTATAGAATTAGAACACTTCCTCAGATCTGATGAATTACTGTCTAGGCTATTAATAAATTTGTTTTAAATTTTATTTATAATTACACATATTTCAAGAGCTGTAGCAATAGCACAGCAGGTAGGGCATTTGCCTTGCATGAGGCCAACTCACGTTTGATTCCTTCGTCCCTCTAGGAGAGACTGGCAAGCTACAGAGAGTATCTCGCCCACACAGCAGGGCCTGGCAAGCTCCCAGTGGCATTTTTGATATGCTAAAAACAGAAACAACAAGTCTCTTGGAGATGTTACTGGTTCCGTGCTTGAGCAAATCGATGAGCAATGAGGTGACAATGACAGTGATATGTATCTCAAAATGATACCTAAAATTTGCAATGTTTAATTTTCTCATTTGCCTTGAATTTAAGATATATTTAACTTATTTTTTTACCACTAAAATAACAAAGATTATAATAGTGCTAACATTTCGGCTTTAGGGCTCCAGTGTTACTGCACCATAGCCCACCAAAGTAACAATAAATTTCCACCACTGTTCCCATGTCCCTTTTAGTTTTTTTAGTTTTGTTTTCAGGCCACACCTGACAGTTCTCAGAGATGACTCCCAGTTCTCTTCTCAGAGGTTACTACTTGGAGGGCTCAAAGAACACACGTAGAATACCAAGAATTGAATGCAGATCAATTGCATGCTAGACAACCAACCAATCCTCTGGACTCTCGCTTGGACTCCCCAAGCCCCTTGGACTCCCCTACCACGTTTCTCTTTCCTTTGGCAAATTTAGTTGTATTATCAGACTTGTTTTTAGCAGCTATTATTGATTTCCTGATTTGTTTTTTTTTATATTCCACATACGAATGAAATTATCCAATACTTGTCTTTCACCTTCTGACTTATTTTAATTATCGAGATGTACTCTAGTTATATTCACATTGTAATGGATTGCAACAGTTCATTCTAAACTGGGTAGCAGTATATTAAGTAATTATACCGTAGTACATTTATCCACTCATCTCTTTCTACCACTTGCATTATTTAATGATCTTTACGACTGAAATAGTGCTGCAATGAATTTGTGTATGCTAGTATATTTTAAAATTAGTGTTTTTGTGCTGTTGAGATGGTTACTAAGAAAGAGAATTATTGGATTCTTTTAGTCATATTTTCAAATTTTTGAAAAGTCTCTATTATTTTCATTATAAACTGAAGGTGGTTTTTATTTTATTTACTGTCATAGTTAATCTCATAGTACAGAAAATTTTTTGATTAAAATAGACCGATTGTTTATAATTACTATTTTTAATTTTTTTGTCAACTGAAGATACATCAGAAGTCAGTATCGAGAGTTCAACCTGTGTTCTTCTCAATTAATTTTTATGGAATTGACACCAACATCAAGGTGTTTATTGATTTTAAATCAACGTTTGTGTGATAAAATTGTCTGATAGTGTAGTTCCAATTTTAACCTATATTATTTTATCTGATGCAGTTTACAATATAAAAGGCAAGATAGTGTCATTAGATATTTCTCACTCCTTAAGAATTATTTGTTATAAAGTAATATTTATGCTAAAGTCTCATATGTATATGTGTATATATGTGTGTACATAAATGAATGCATACTGTATGCAAATTAAAAACAATGGTTTGAATTTCTTAACTGCATTTTTAGTTCACACATTATTTCTTTAAAACTTTAACTAGCAGTATATTAAGCAATTTAACTGTTGCATTATTTCCAGTATAAAAGTTTTAAAAATCATGACTATTGGTTGCAGAACATTTTTGTACATCACTATGTAGGTTCTCGGAACACTTAAACTCTAATAAAAATGACAGTGCTAAAGTATATCTAAAAATAATATTGTATGATTCACATGTGTTAACAAAACATATCACAGATATAATTTATTTTAGCATATCAGGTAAATTTCTCGGGCTTTTGATATATCATTGTACAAAAAATGAGTAAGAAATTTTATTATAATACTAAAAAGGTAACAAATATATGATAATACTAGACATTTTACCATGGTTAAGAAATGCTATTTAAATATGGCTCCAGTAAATGCTTTATATATATATTGTATAACTTGTTATCCTGTTGATCTTCAATTTGCTCAAGTAGGTGCCTGTAACATCTCCAGGCATCCTTATAGTGTTCTAGTGTAGATCAATTGTTATCTACTTGCTCCAGGAACACGAAGAGCCTCAAACTGTTCGTTCAGGGTTTTGACAAAGAAGTTTGACCATCTCATAGGTGGGCAGTCACACGGTCTTTTGATGTCCTGTGGAATCCAGTCGTTAACAGCTGCAGTCCAGCGGTCATCTCTAAATCCTATTATGTGTCCAGTCCATCTGATTTTCTACGCCTTGGTAAAAGAGGCAGCATCCCTGATTATTGATCATGGACACAGGTCGGAACTCTGGATTTCTTCTCTCACTTGATTGAAATGTGATACTCCAAGCACAGCTCTTTCAATTCCTCTTTGAGATATCTTAATAGCTTTCTCATCCCGTTTTAATAGGGCCCTGTTCTCTGAAGGGTATGTTAGTACAGGAAGAACAGCGGAGTTGAAAAGATGTGCCCGGAGCTGAAATTTCTTCGTCCTCTCAACCACTTCTTCAATGCTCTTAAAGGTGTTCCACGCTGCTCTCTTCCTTCTGCGCAGTCCTGTCGCCATCTCATTTCTCATGTTGAGTTCTCGACCCAGATACACATAGCTGTTGCATTTGGAGATATTCGTTTCGTTGAAAGTAAATGGAACATCAGGGACTAGTTTGTTTTTCATGAACATTGTCTTGGTGAGATGAGATTCAGCTATAGTTCGACCTTTCCACACTCGTGGTTGATGTCGGCAATCATTTGTGCTGCTTGGCTAATGTTTGCTGTTATTAGAATGATGTCATCATTGAAGCAGAGATGGTGTAGTTGCCTACCATCTATCTTCACTCCCATTCCTTCCCATCCCAGTCATCGAATGACATTCTTGAGGATGGCACTGAAGAGTTTGGTGAAATGGCATCACCCTGCCAAACCCTTCTCTTTATGTTGATGACCACTTTCTTGTAGAATGGTGAGATCCTGGTGGTGAATCTGTAAAACAGTCCGCAGAGGATCTTGATGTACTGAGTTTGAATGCCCTGTTTGGCTAGGGCTTCTATGACCACTTCAGTCTCAACAGAATCAAAGGCCTTCATTAAGTCAATGAACGTTAGACAGAGCGGCATCTTGACTTCTCCTGAAACTTCAATGAACTTGGTCACTGTGTAAATATAGTTGATCATGCTGAATTCTTTTCGGAACCCGGTTTTCTCACATGGTTGTCCTTTACCTAGTGTTCTGCCAATTCCATTCAGGATGACTCGAGTGAACAACTTGTAGATGATGAACAACAGGCAGATCAGACAAAAGTTGCTGATGTCCTGGATCACAGAACAGTCCTGCTGGTTTTCCATTGGGACGGAACCTTGCATTTGAACAGGTAGCATGTGAAGAGCCGAGCCAGTGTATTGAGTAGTAGAGGCAGATTCTTCAGGTGTTCGGGTCTGACCTTGTCTGAATTGGGTGTTGTACGCATATTTACGGACAAAATGGTGTGTCGGATTTCGGAAGGGAGGACGTTGGGAACAACATATCCATCCTGTGGAATTTGGTATGTGGGCAGGTGGACATGGCTTTCAAAGAGATCCGAGTAAAAGTTGTGAATAATCCTTTCCACTGCCTTCTGGAAGATGTTACAGATCTATCAGGATGTCGAAGGGCAGTCATCTTGGTCTGGTAGTTGGTGAAGGACAGGCGAGCGTTGCGAATACATTTCCCAGCTTTTTCCGTATTGGACAACACTGCTGCTCTTTTTTCTTTAAGGTCTTCCTTTATCACTTTTCTGCACAGTTTTGCAACATAAGCTTGTGATTGCCTGAGGCCCGTGCCAAACCACATTGGTGAATGGGCTTGAGAGTTTCCGAATACAGGTGTCTATGTGTGGCTTTTTCACTCTCAGCATTCATAGAGGTGCATAACCAGTCGATCATATTCTTCGTCGATTTTGTCAATGACAGCATCTTTCCATGTTGCCGCAATAGTGCCAAAGACCTCCAGTTGGTGGTCATTCTGGGAGTTCTCTTCTTAAACTTAAACTTTGCAGTCCTTTCTCCTGGTCTGTAAAGTAGAATTCTGCACAAAAATGATGGTGGTCTGATCGTATTAGGAATTTTGGGACAACAGCGACATTGGTCAGGCAAAACCTTCAATTGAATATGATGTGGTCAATTTCACTGTGGAACTGTCCACCGGGAGACTCCCATGTCCAATATTTAGATTCGGTCTTCTGGAACTGTGAGATACCATGGATGGTCTTGGTCAACATGATGTACTCAGTCTCTCACCCTGTCCATTCCACTTTAGGCCATGAGTCCTGAAGTGGAGTTCTTTGGGCAACGTTCTGGGTCTATCTTGGCATTGAAATCACTGACAATGATATTGAGAAGGTGCAGTCTTCTTTAAAGATCTTCTCCAGCTCCATGTAGAATCTCTCAATCTCTTTTTCATCGTAGTTGAATGTTGGTGCATAAACAACAAAGATAGAAACTGCCGGCAGTAAGCCACATCTATTCAAGCCTAATCATCTGATTCGGGTTGTTAGGCATTTGAAAAATCAATGTTCATGGTCAAATTCATGTTGACAAGGACACCAACACCACCAACGCATCTATTGTCGCATGTTCTGAGGAACAATTCTTCTCCAGTGTCGAAAATGGCATGATGTGATCGATGCCTTCTTGTCTTGGTCAGACCTATGATGTCATACTTGATCTTCTGCACTTGCACCATCAGGATGGATGATCCTGATGCCAGTGTATGTGAATTGAAAGTACCGACAGTCATTTCAGTCCTTCTTCGTTTGGGCAGTCTAGTTCATCCCTGAGATTTCATCAGCCTCTCCGTACTCATCCTTCTTAAGACTGCTGTATTTGGGGCTCTTCCAGTGTCAGGAGAATGAGGCCCATTGTTGTTACTGTTTTTGGTGTATAAAATACACAACACTTAGCTTGCCAGGCTCTGCTGTTTGGGTGGGATACTCTTGGGAGCTTGTCAGGCTCTCCAAGAGGGATAGAGGCTTTTAGAGTGGCCTCTAATTGCCGTTATAGGTATCCCCATGGTTCACAATATATTTGAACCTCAACAAATATGGTGTGCTAATTATGGAAAATGGGTATTTTTTTTGCTTTTTGTGTCACACCCAGTGATGCTCAGGGGTCACTACTGGCTCTACACTCAGGAATTACCCCTGGCTGTGCTCAGGGGACCATATGGGATGCTGGGAATCAAACCCGGGTCAGCCGGGGGCAAGGCAAACACCCTACCTGCTGTGCTATCACTCCAGCCCCGGAAAATGCGTAGTAAGTGTCTTATGATGTGTCAAATGACCGCTTGTGGCCGCTCAGTCCAGAAAGTGGCCTGGAGCGTGGTGGTATCTGGGTAGTGGAGGTCGGCTGATGAGGTATTTATCTCGCCCAGTAGGGTGGGGTTGCCTGGGTCTGATCCTTGGGGCACTGGAAGTTAGTGGAAGCAGGCAGAGGCTCTCTGTTTCTTTATATATGTATGTATGTATGTATATATATATATATATATACATACATCAATGTTTTACTGCAGTATTGCAGAAAATGCACTCTAAAATGATTATTAAATTGTGTGAAAGTGTATTTTTGAAATTTTATTTACTATCCAATTATAACCAAGATACATTAATATTCTGTATTTGGTTCTGAGTACTATATAATATAGTCAAAATAATTCCTCTGCTAGAGAAAAAATAATTTGATAATATATAAAACTTTTATTTTTATTTGAATTGCCTATATAACTTAAAATATTATAAAAAATGGATATAGTAAGAGTTCCTGAATCTCTAAAGAAAATATTTAAGGCTTTGAATAATGACAATGGGGGCTGGAACAATAGCACAGCGGGTAGGGCACTTGCCTTGTAAGTGGCTGACCCCTGTTCCCAGCATCCTATATGATACCCTGAGTACCGACAGGAGTAATTCCTGAGTGCATGAGCCAAGAGTAATCCCTGTGCAACACTGGGTGTAACTAAAAAAAAGCAAATAAATAAAGACAACAAATACAAGACCATGAATGAAAAATTGAGAAAATCTTTTGTAGAGGTACACGAGATATCAAAACTTACACTCCAGAGAACTTTTTTTGTTTAAATATGTACAGTCTTCAGATTGAAATTCAGAGTGTCTTAGAATAAATCTTAGTGCTAGGAACTTCAACTATTTTCCCAGCAGACTAGTTAACATATTTCTGGTTACCAAACCAAGCTGTCTAACCCATCACGCCAGGTGAAAATCATTCATAAGTTTTAATATATACATTATCTAAGCAGGTGAGGACTTAATTTTCTCTAGGTAGTGAGATTTGTTTTGTGCCCTATGTCTAGGAGTATGAATTAACAGAATGAATCTAGACTCTCAGATATTTTCTGAATGTATTTCCAAATAATTGTAAATGATTTAACATAAGAAACATTATTGGTTCGATTTATAATATTTTCTTTTTGTAATTATGCTTTCATTTTTTTGAAAATACTTCCTCTCAGAGAGCCCGAGAAGCTACCAAGAGTATCCCGCCTGCAAGGCAGAGCCTAGCAAGCTACCTGTGGCATATTTGATATGCCAAAAACAGTAACAAGTCTCACAATGGAGACATTACTGTCGCCTACTCAAGCATATTGATGAACAATGTGATGATAGTGCTATAGTGCTACTTTCTCTAAATTTCATCTAAAACCAGATCTTCTTAGAGGTTCCATAAAACACAGTGGCTCTCTGTTTAGGTATTGTATTTCTATTAACAGCTGTTGCATATTTTTTCTTCTTTGTGAGTTCATTGAAAGATTATTCTAATCAAAGACAAAATAAATTGGAACAACCAAATGATCTTTCCGTTCTAACTCATTGGAAAACTATGATAGTTACAATAGTAAACTATTTCTCTTTACTTATAAAAAAAAGAAAGAACATGGAGAACTAGGAAATCTCAAAGCAAAATAACAATATATCTCATACAACTCTGGTTAGTTTATCATGGAAGTGGGTGCCTGAAAAACTGTGGAGTTGATAGAATATGGAGAAAGAATAGTTTGCCTAAGAAAAATAAAAATGACTGAAGACAATACAGGATGAATTACAGAAAAATCAAGGTGATGGCCAGAATTTTGAAGGCATTTTGTTATCTAGGACCCACTGAGATCCTCCACATAGGAAAGGAAGATTAATTCAGCCATTAGAAATTATTTAAAACAATTGTCTGTAAGTGCAATAATTTTTAGCGGGGTATCAGCAACCTCCTGTGAAAAGCATTGGTATTGTTGGCGAGAAGTTGTTTGAACCATTGTATAATTGAGACTAAAAGGAGCAGAACTAAGAAGATTTGAGTGTAGAATATGAGACAAGGAAGCCAGTCTAGTAAAATATCTTTACAACTTAGGTTTTTTAAGTAATCTGAAAAATTAAAACTGCATTTTGCTGAGAGTGACAGTTTGGACTATGAATCTCATAAATGTGGCTTGGAGTATTAATTAGATAAACATTTTCTTTTTATGATTTTATTTTTATGCCAATTCCTACCTTTCTTCGTCTGTAAAAAATTAGAGAAAAAGATAGTGGTGGAAAAAATAGTGTGAGAGATGGAAAAGATGAGGCAGGTGAGAGAGAGGGGGGGAGAGGGGGAGAGAGAGAGAGAGAGGGAGGGAAGAGAGAGAGAGAGTATAGGAAAGAGGTGATCCCATTGGATAGAACTGAGTCTTGGCAGAGCATAGAGAGACAGAGAGTAGGGAACTTGCCTTTTTATAAAGTTGACCAGGTCCCCTGAACCCCATCAGAAATGATTCATGAGAGAAAAGACAGGAGTAATCACTGAGCACTGACTTGTGTCTCCCCACCCACCACCCCAACCCACCAAAAAGAAAAAAAATAGTTTGGAACATAAAATTAAAATTATAAGCACTAAGTGACTTAGGTCAATCAAAATTTTTGGCCCAACTCATTATTTCTGGATGATCATGAAATCAGTGGGTTTCTCTGGCTCATAAAGGGAGTTAAAAATGAACCAACACAAACTGAATTTATGTTTACCATGTTCGAAAGAGCAATAATTTTAATCATCACTGAATCATATTTCTGTGTATTTATTGTTTTTTATTGTTGGCCATACATGGTGGTGCTCAGGTCTTAATCCCAGCTCAGTGCTCAGGGATCATTCCTGGTGATGCTCAGGAAACCAAATGCTCGAGATTGACAGGGTAGGATGCATGCAAGGGTAACGCCTTTTGCACTGCACTGTCTCTCTGGCCCTTAACAGCCAATTTCAAGATGAAAATAAATATGGAAGATAAATTTGATGTTTAAAATAATAACCTAAACTTGTATTTTATTTTATAACTTTCTATTTTGTTTGGGTAAAATTTATATTTAGAAGAGAAATTGGCAGAGTAAATATTGCATAAATACTTTCCATAATTTCTATGAATTATTTTATTCCTATTGATAAAACAGAATTCTGACATTTGATGTGATGATTCTCTGAATTTATATACTAGGTTACCAATCTTCAATGGGCTACAATTTTATTAGCATCTTTTCAAATAAACTCACTTGCATCCACATAAAGAATTCCAACTGCTTTGTGGAATTTTCACACATCAGCTAAGTCAAGCACCCCACTAGTCACAGGTGACAAATAATGCTTGAACATCTGCTTGCTAACAATATAATCTGGCTCATTTACTATCACCACTTTCCTGGTATTGTGCCCACAGGAGATGTTCAATAAATACTGAATGAAATGCTTCTTACCTGTTGAGAAGAATACATAAACCTATGGGTTTGGGGGATTTATGCCAAGACCTTTACTTTCTTTTAGAAAAAAAATATTGCAGGTGATATGAAACTCAATGGACAACATTGCGTTTTGATGTCATTGTCTTGTTTAGGATGAAGTCTGCTGCAGTTTAACAAGGAAATCTAAAATAGGTTAATGATCCTGAGAATGATTCTTGGGTTTTGTCAGATGATTTTGATTTCTTTTCAGTTTGTTTCCAGAACAAGCAGTGATCCAAATGATTAAACTTCTATCACTGGGTATAGTAAGAATTCAGAGTTAAGATAGCTATGAATGGGTCGACAAATTGTAAGCTCTTTTGCATATTGCCCACCAGATCAGTTAGCTTAAACTGTCTTAGATAAAGAAATGTTGTTACAATAAAATAAGATATATTATTTTGAATGCTATAGTGATTTTATAGTTAAATGTATACTTTTAGAATGTTATCAGTTATATATACACACACATACATATATAATGTTTGGGTTTGGCGGGAGGTTGGAGGGATGTAGATTATACCCAGTGATTCTCAGGGATTACTCCTGGCTTTTCAGTCACGTAACACTCCTGGCTGGATTCGAGAGGACTATACGAGATGCCAGGAATAGATCCTGAATCAGCTGCCTGAAAGGCAAGAGCCCTACCCACTATGCATTTCCCAGCCCTACTTTAAAACATTATTTCACATATTCTAATATAAATGCTTATTTTTAAACTCACCAAATTAAAACACTTTTGTTTTATTTTAATAGTTATTATGATAATATACTATGCACATTTCTTCCCAATCTATACTCTTTAATTTTCACATACACTGCATCATACTCTCTCAGGAACTTTTTGATAATTTTGATTTTCACAACATATGCAACTTCAAATGTCATCTCAGAGACTGAAAACTGAGTGTTTTCTGGTGTATTACTGTGAGTAATTTAAGTGTCATGATCACTTCTACCTCTTGATTCCTGGACCTGTAAGTAGTAGTTATTGGGTAAGATTGCCTATCGCCCATTAGTTGAGAACATTCTAAGTCTACAGATACTGCTCTAGTCTTACAATTTTTGGCCACCTACTTGTCCTTGTTTTTCAAGCCATCCCATTCTACCACACAATCAAGACACCACCATGGAAAAGTGGGGGGCATAGGAAAAACAGTTAATTCCTTGGGCATGTTTTTTTGTGCTATATTATTTTATTGGAAAGAGAGTTTTCTTATCAAAAGCAATTTAGGAGCAAATGCCAAATGATGACAAAATTTACAGTATATCCATGGCTAGGTTTTGTCATTAAGAATTGCCAGTAAAAGAAAGATAATCCATATTCAGAGTAGTGTTTACCCCCAATGGAACCAAAATCCTTCCCCTTTGATGGTGTTAGTGTATAATATTATCAACTTGATATTAAATTCAGCTAGTGAATGATCACAGAGAGGATCACAGACTATATTGGAAACTGTTTTGATAACTACTTCAGGCAGTCTGAATTAGAGTAACAGTGTCACCTAGATGCATGAGATGCCCATGTTCTTTTGTCAATGCATAAGAGTTTTTCCTGTCACCATGGCCACACTACTCAAGTTCTTTTGCATGAATGTCTGGTGAAAGAAGCTAGCTAATAACTGTAGAATGGATCTTCTGGTTTGCTCGAGTTTTAAAACCCTCAATCATTGAGTTTACACATAGTAAGAAAGCAGGTGAAATTAAACATTTTCTAATTCTTTTTTTACATTTAGAGAATTTAATTTACATATACTTTCACAAACTTTCTTGTCACCAAATCTCCAATTATACTTTTCCAAATCTCTGACCATCCAGCTAAAGCAGCAAATGTAGCTGGTGAATCAAGATAAATGCAAATCTCTGCTCATTTTTCTGTATGTGCAAGATGAGCAGACGATTACACTATTTGGACTTATCGACTTGGAATATTTTCCTTTACACAATATCATTCAAGAATACTACAGAAAGAGTTAGCCTTGAATCAGTACTTGGATTTCTTCTCTATGGAAATCTCACTTGTCATGTTAAATTACTCCATTTTATAGGATTACAGCCATTCACTGATCCAATATAAATGCTCTATTTAAGTATTTTAATTCTAAGTACCTATTTTATATATAAATACTTTTTATTGAATCTCTGTGAGATACACTATTGCAGTGTTGTTCGTGATTTGGTTTCAGTCATACAATTTTCCAGTACCCATCCATTCACCAGTGTACATTTCCCACTACAAATGCCCTCAAGTTTCTCTCCTGGAACCATCCCCTCTCTGATCATGCCCCAGGTCGTATATTGCACACAGCCGCGCTCTCTCTCTCTCTCTCTCTCTCTCTCTCTCTCTCTCTCTTCTCTCTCTCTTTCTCCTTCTGGGCATTATGGTTTGCAATGAAGGTACTTAAAGATTATCAATCACGTATGTGCCACAAATGAAAGGGTGGGGATATGACAGTTTAGATAGAGAAGCAACCACTGTGACAATGATAGCTGGGTATGTACAAATGACAATGAGTATGTACAAATACTTTTATAGCAACATTCACAATATTATTTGATTAGTAATTGGATGTAATTTATCTTACACAAAAAATGATAAATTATAAAAAGCACACCTTCTAGAGATAGGTAAATAATGAAATAAAATATTGAGTAAACATAGCTTACTATGTTAAATAAAATAGCTAAGATCTCTTTATTTTTACTTTATTTATTTATTTATTTATTTTTTCCCACATGCCAGAGCCTGGCAAGCTACCCATGATGTATTTGATATGCCAAAAACAGTAACAACAACATGTTCTTTGTGTTCCTGGAGTGAGCAGATGCCATTGGGCTACACTAGCATGCCACAGAGACAAATAAAGACATTACTGGCACTACTTGAGCAAACCAATGAACAACGGGATGACAGTGATACAGTGATACCCTATCATTGACACACTTGTGCCATGAGGTCTGACAGGTTTGAAATACCATTGTTTTCAACAATAATTACAATCGATTTATAAGTCACATTAATTACTAGGTAACATGAGTTAAAAGTCACATTTTTAAAGAGCTATTTTTAACTGCATTTAACTGCATGCATGCATTAATTTTATTTAAAATGTTGATTTGTATAAATTTTCTCTCAAATATATTAAAAAGGGAAGGCTATTAAAACAGGCACACAACTGCATTGCCTAAATTGTGTTGTCTTAGCATTTCTCACAAGTAAAATTTTTAAGTGACCATTTTGATCATGTATAATTATGGTAAAAATTATTTGAAAGCAAAAGTCTTGTTATAATGCTAGGTTTTTATACCTTTATTCTTTATTAAAGTGTATCAAATACAACATGATATTATTTCATGCATTTATATTAGAGGGAAAAAGCAATAATAACAAACATTTTAAGTACCTTCATTTGTTAAAGACAAACATGAGTGTTCACATGTGTTGCACACATTCCATGGCCATGAGCCACCACCCCACCCTGACAGGCCGCTGCTGCCAACAGACGCATGAAAAAGGGAACAGGGCCACCAAGCTGCTTGGTAATCACTTGCCGTTTATTCCAGTCTCAGTTTCACCTTTATTCCATTCTCCTCAAGCACCTACTCCGGCCTCACTGCGTGCCCCATTCCAGTTTCCCTCCAGCTTGGATTGAGGATGAGCTCTTGATTCTTGATCCAAGTGGACGAGCAGTCTGTGGCCCTTCTCCTGGCAGGGCCCCCTTGACTTCCCTGCAGCGACTCCTCCCTCCCTCCTAAAATGGCCGGATGTAATGTCCAGTTCCCATGTCTAAAACATTGCATCAGAATCCATTGAGCAACCCAATTGCCAGCCAGTAGGGTAGAGTGAGGAACTAGGACCCCCTGTTCTACTGCTTATGGGGCCATCAGGAAATCTCCCCCGCAAGGTGTTCATCCATCGCTCTCCTTCTATATATAGAATATATATAGAAGATGCCAATGAGTAAATTTTATTTATTTATATATAGTATATATATATACATATATATATATATATATATATTCTATATATAGACCTAAGCCTGATGGCAATAAACTGAGACTTCTCCCTGCCGAGGCTCCCGGAGCCATTAGTGATCTTTGTCTGTCTTGTCTTTTTCTATTTCATCTTTTCATGCAGCTCCACATACTCATCCTCCCTCTAGGGGCTGTTCTCCTTCCCTGTCTGGTGCACAATGGGTGGGGTTGGGTGGACTGCCATGGCTGGCTCTCTAGCTGATCCTGAGGACTAAATATGTCAGAACAACACCTGTGCCCAGTCTCACAGCTTTAGTCATAGAGAACAATCGCCAAGGGTTGGGAGTAGCCAAATACACATAGGTGAGAAAGCACAATCAACATACGCAAAGCTCTTCCTTCCAGGAAAGTCTTCTAAGGCAAAGGTCTCATCTGGCTATGAGATCTGCTCAAGGGCATAATTGCATCTAAGGGCCCTATTTCTCCATTCCTTAGTTCGTGTCCATTTAAACAATCATCTTAAATTAACTTTTTAATAATATGTCTACTTGTTTTGTACGAACACAGTAAGAAAAATGTAAGCTTAAAGGGTGGCTCTCCTGGGGACATCTCACTATAAATCCCAGACTACAGTCCTCAGACCAGATTAGTCCTTCCTAACTCCAGTAGGGTCCTCATCCAGTTATTTCTTTTGGGATTATGACAGAGTCTGTCAACTACCATGCTCTTAACTTATTATAAGTTTTATGGTGCTTTACCTACCCCATTTTGACGACAGGATAGCTTATAGCTTGCCCTGAGCCCATCCGAGTTCATTAGTCAGAACCTTCCTTTTGGGGTGCTAGGAACTAAGGGCAACTGAGGCTTAAGTGAAGTAAATATGGCAGATGCCCATGAGTAAATTTTATTCAAAGTCAATTAATTCTCAAGTAACAAGAGCATAGCATTTACTATCTTCCTGCATCTCTACAAAAAGTGCATTGCTCTAAAGTAAACTGCAAAGGACATAAAGGAAAAATAAAAGCAATATTTCATTTATAAATACATAATCCAGAGATCACTGAAGAATCTGACTTTACATGTCACAGGTTCTCTTTAGGGCAAATGAGTGATTAACAGATAGTGATAGCGGAAGCAGAACACCCAGGAAAAATTAAAGATGAATGAGAGTACTTCAGAGCGTTGTGATGGGTGCTACTCAGTAAACCTAAGCTCCTTGCTACAGAGAAGAAAGAACCGGCCAATGTTATCCACTAGAACTGAATAAAAAAATGATTAAAAGTTGTAACAAAAAAATAACATTTCTGGGGGCTGGAGTGATAGCACAGCGAGTAGGGCGTTTTACTTGCATGCGGCCAACCTGGGTTCGATTCCCAGCATCCCATATGGTCCCCTGAGCACCGCCAGGAGTGATTCCTGAGTGCAGAGCCAGGAGTAACCCCTGTGCATTGCTGGGTGTGACCCCAAAAGTCCCAGGAGAGAGAGACAAACTGTTGATTGCCTCCTCATAGCCTTCCAAATGGGCATTTATATTGTTTCCCACCTTTCTCTGTTATAAACAAGACTCCTTACAGGACATAATTGTGAGTTAACTTGCACAGCAAAGTGTGAGTTAAAGCATTCCTGGATTAACAGATAACCATTTTCTGTGTTGATAGATTTTTTTCCAGCTAGGGGCCGTTAACATTGTACCTGTTTATATTTGCATTATCTTTGCCTCAGTGAAATTTAATAGCTTTAATTTCATTTTCAGTTTCCTAATTGTGAGTGAATCTCAGCCATTTTCTTGTGCTTAAGAACCACCTCTGCTTCTTGTCTATGAACCATGCATTCATAATCTTTGTCCTTTCTCTGTTGTTAATCTTTATTCAGCTTATTTGAAGGAGCTTTTTCTATGTTAAGGAGCACTTCTCCAGATGGCAGTTTCAAATTATTCTTACTAATTTATCTCTTACTGAAGCTTATGATTTGTTTTACAAAAACATATATGTAGGTATAACAGTTGCTGTATGCCAAGCACTGAATGAAGTGTTTCAGTTGTGTGACTGACCATAGGTCATACTACATTGGCCCCTTGGAGAGGTTCCAGTGTAGGGTCAGTATATCTGAGCACTAAATCTCAGTGTATAATAGTGATACTATTATAAGGGGGCTGAAGTGATAGCACAGCAGGTAGGGCGTTTGCCTAGCGTGCGGCCAACTCAGGTTTGATTCCTCTGTTCCTCTCGGATAGCTATTGAGAGTGTCCCAGCCATGGTGCATTTGATAACCAAAAGCAGTAACAAGAAATCTCATAATGGAGACGTTACTGGTGCCTGCTCGAGCAAATCAATGAACAACGGGAGGACAGTGACAGTGATAAAGTTGTTTACAATTAATTTATTATATTCAATATCCCAACACCAGTACCACTACCATTGCACCTTCCCACTACCAACATTTCAAATTTTCCCCACCACTTCTCAGGCCTACCCCAACAATAGACCGGGAATAACTTATTCCGTGTTGTTTGTTATAAATAATCTGCCAAAATGATCAAAGTTTTCTTAGAAGAAAGTGTGTGAAGGTTATTGTATCTCAGCCTAGAGCCATTTACCCTTCGAATAAGAGATTTACTAACATGCTGTTACAGGTTGAGCCTATGTGCTAATATATATATATATATATAAATATATATATATACATATACATATATATACACATATATATAGATATATATGTGTATACATATATATGCTCTGTAGCACTGTTCTCTCATTGTTCATAAATTTGCTCAAGCGGGCACCACTAATGTCTCCATTGTGAGACTTGTTGTTACTGTTTTTGGCATATAAAATATGCCACAGTTAGCTTGTCAGGCTCTGCTGTGCGGGCAGGATACTCTAGGTAGCTTACCTGCCTCTCCAAGAGGGGCGGAGGAATCAAACCCAGGTCAGCTGTGTGCAAGGCAAATGCTTTTCCCACTGTTCTATCACTCCAGCCTATATATGTGTGTATATATATAAATTACATGTAAATTATATATAATTACATGTCAATTATATATAATTATATATACATACATAATTTTTAATTAATTTTAAGTTTTTAATCTACTTTACATTCTATCCAGTGTGGTATGCTAGCCCTCATATATCAGTGGTATAAATTATGAGATGTCTTTCTAGAAATTCTAAAACTTTAAATAGGTTGATGCAGATGGAGTTAAGTTTTTAACTGGCTTGTGGACACTGTGGTCAGGAGGCATGTCTGTGGCTTGTTGCTCTCTTCTGAGATTCATTCGTGAGTCTCCAGATCATGACTGATAATGAGCTTATATAGCGCCAGAGGAAGTCCGTGGGCATGACTGCCAGGCTCCTGGCAGTACTGAGAGATGGTAGGAGGTGGCCCATACCTGACTCCATGTGACTCTGGAGACCTTGGCGTTTGGGAGTTCTTTACTTTTGCATACTGACTATTTGCCATATTGACTTTATATTAGCTTTATGTTTTAGTGTGAAAGGAGACAAACCAAATGTCTCTTTCGAATTCTTAGAGCTGAGTAACATACATAAATATATGTTAGAATGTATTTGTTTAAAGTAGTATATCAGAAGTGATCAAAACTAGCTGAGGAGAGAACACTTATGACTGGATCTATATTACTTTGAAATAGCCATTGGCTACAATGACAAATTAGTTGATTAAAGTGTTTTTAATAGTTTTGGTTAATATTGTGATACTCCTTGGATCTATCTTATAGATTACATTTTCTTGTTAAAACATTTCAAGCATTTTTTTTTAAGTTTTAAGGTGTGTTTCATTGTAATAACAACCCTTAAATAAAAAAGAAGCTGCAGTTTTTGCCTAGGGAGTCATGGAAAAGAATACATAGAATTAACTATACAGCAGATGGTCCATTCATGCAAACAACTATCATTCTATATAACCAGATACTGAAACAATTATTTTAGATATAATATATTTTGAAATTTTCTCAATATACACTAACAATAGAAATGACGTACTCATTTCCCAGAGGAAACTCGAAAGCCCAGAACCTAAACATTTTAATTTTTATCATTAACTGAAATGTAGGGAGCAAACAAAGCAGTGCTAAGTAATTGTGAGAAATCTTTCCCTTTGGAAAATAAACATGTACATAAACCCTAATCATTAAACAAACAATGCCCAGAAGCCATTATTAAACCTGTTTCCCTTGAGTTAAAATTACATGTCTTTTCCTGACTTCCAATCTGTGTAAAAGTATACCAAGGTCAAATGTTATTTCTTTCTAGCCTTTTCAGTCACTTCTCATTTCATTACTGCTGAAATGTTCTATGAATTCTAGCAGCAAATTTATTGTAAATTCAATAGCCAATGCTGTTCTTTGCTATACACTTCTCTGAAAATTCTAGTGTTTTTGTATATTCCATTTCGAAAACATTTTCTATTAATCTCTTTTCCCTTAAACTCTCTTCCCTGGTGATACAATTTTTAAACTCATTCATATTTTCTATTATTGTAAAATTATTGCATAAGACCTAAGATTAATGCGAACAACTATCATTGGATTAGATTTCTATGCTTGTTTTTTGGTTGGTCTTTTGGATGGTGCTCTGTTTTTATTGGAATAAGTAGTAATTCAGCTTCATCACAATATACTGGCACTTAAATATTTGGCATTTTGTGATCCAGATGCTTTATATACTATTACATTATGTTTTACAACCAATTTAAGATAAAATAGATTTCATACAGTTAATATTTATAGAGCTTATAAATAATGTGGCTAATTGGTTGAGTTGAACATAAAATTTTTCCCTCACTTCATCTTCCTTAATTATATTTGAAATATTAAAGAATGCCTAAATAAGTAAAACTTTATTTTTGCATTAAATTTAAACATTTAGAGTTTTTGAAAGTGCCAATTCTGTGAGATAAGTAAATAAATAAAATCGAACTGTCCAAATCAGGTTTTCAATATAAGCAAATTAGTTTGAGGAATGGGGAAAAGGGGACCAGTTTTATATAATGAAATATCTGTATTTTATATGCATATTATGTATAATCAATATAATATTTTCTATAAAGTAGCATTCCCTTTTTTCTATATAAGATATAGATTTTTTAAATAAATGTCATAAATTTTATAGTATAGAAAACCAAGCTAACTTAATTCATTTGCATTTTGTTTAAATCATATCAGTTTTGTGACCATATTGTTACTAATTTTGGAAAAATGACTTTGGTCATCTTTGACCCCTGGTTTTTTATTATGGAAATATGCTTTAATAAATTTAATTAAATTACTCTATAAAATTGCTGTACATATTTTTCCTTTATAATTCACCTTCAAAATACACATTGAAAATAACTAAAATGCAAAAGTTTCAGTAAGTTTATTATTTCTAACCTTGTTTTTAATGGCCAAAGTGGTATTTTCTCTAGCTCAGATTTAATTAAACACAAGTAAAATTTGCAATTTCCCATCAAACTTTTTTATCAGTGTTATATTCCTTTGGGACTATTTAACATCTTTTTTTGCTTTTGTTTGTTTATACCTTTTTGCCAAAAATTGATTTTTATTTCAAACAGATGGAATTTACTCTTTTATACAGTGTGCATTCTTAACTACCCAAAGACCTACAATGAACAAACTGCAGCTAACACTCTTTTGATGATTCTTGTCTTAGACATTTCAGGCAACATAGTTCCCTCCTGAGAAAATTATTTTTCAGTCACTCTAACCTTTAAGTGAAAGGAATTGGCTTCAAATGTGCAGGAATTTACTTTTTCTTCTTTGTGAGTCACAGATTATTCTCCTTTGTAATAAATTAATGTCTGTGGGAAATGAGTGTCAGAAATTTGGCTCCTACAACATTATATTTCCTTGTCAGTGTCTAACAGGTCTTTTTGACAGAAAAAAAAAGAATAAGTCACTTTGAATAAAATGGACCGTTTTAATCAAAGGAGACACCAACACATTAATTTTGTTTCTAAACTATTAAATTACAGCCATGACAAAACTTGGACACTTTTTTTTTTCCTTTTGGGTCACACCTGGTGATGCACAGGGGTTATTCATGGCTCTGCACTCAGGAATTACTCCTGGTGGTGCTCAGGGGACCATATGGGATGCTGGGAATTGAACCCGGGTCGGCCGCATGCAAGGCAAATGCCCTACCCGCTGTGCTATTGCTCCAGCCACAAAAACTTGGACTTTAAATATTTGTTTCATAACAATGTTTTTAATTGGGCAGTGCTTTACAAACATTTTGCATATTTCATAATTGTTTTTAAGGTACCATACTTGCATCGACAACTCAAAATAATTTTTTGTTTTTAAGCAATAGAAATGTTTGAGTTACTTTGATTGCATTTTTACATAGGAGTAAAGAAAAATAGTAAATATGTGCAAGCAGATGGTCAAGCATATTTTTTGAAGTAAGACTGAGACAGTATTTGAGTCCCTGAATTTTCTTATTTTTTAATATGTATTTTTATAAAACAATTGCTATGGAGGTAGGCAGAGTTGTTTTCTTATTAATCGGTTGCAATTTTATGCAGGTAGTATAAATATTGGTAAAAAGATCATTTTACTTTTACTGTATGATTTTTCTATGTAGAAATGTCATTGCAGGGCTCTGAATGCATCATGAAAGGAGGTTTTTTCAAGAGTTTAGGAGAATTGAATAAATCTTAAAGTTCCCAGTGCAGGCAGCTATCAACTATTCCCTCAACACATGGATTTAACATTGTTTCTGAAAATTACTCAAAATGAATGCTTATTTAAATGCTTACAAAACACATTTTCTGAATTGAATTAAACTTCTATTAACTTATTGAGATACAGAACCTCTGAGAAACATGAAATACATATTTAATCACAATGGCAAAAGTGGCAAATTTGGACTTGGCTCACTCAGCACTTTTGGTTTTTGATTGGTTGACTCATCAGTGTGCAGGCAGTCACCAGTTTAATTGATCATCTATGGATCTGTTGTCAAGAATAAACTTCAACTCTCTTATGAATCTCATCTTATTTGCTTATAAACTGGTCTCCTTACCAAGTAAATGGATCTTCTAACAAAGAGTTAGTTCTAAGGTGTACATTTTCCTGAAGTTTTGGACTGTAACACGTTTGCTAATGTCCCATTGGCCAAAGTAAGTCAGGGCCCAAACACAGGTAAAACAGAACCATGTGAGTGTTTTTCCATTTATCTGCTATATACTTATTTTTTCAACACACATTAATATGCTTAGGTATGAATCCCAACTTTGTTCTTTCCACTAAGATCTTGAATAGGTTCTTTCCAACATAATCATATAACTTATTTCTAGCCTTTTGAATCCAAGATGCTCCTTACTTTCTAACATCCATTTTCACTTGCATCTGGGTGTCCTGAGATACATTCTTTCTTTTTTTTTCTGTACAAGGTAACATACTTTATTTGATTAATGTATGTACCTATTGTTCCTTGATCAGTAAGCTGTGTTAGCATAAGTAATTTTTGGTCAAGAGAGTGTACAATTTGGTGTCACACAATTCATAACAAATGATCTGCCTTTGATAATTTGTATACTTTTCATATCTTTCCTAAATTTTAAATTATTTTGCCTATGTTATAGACTAGATGCATATATGATTATGTTGCTTACCAACATATAAAAATACATGTTACAAATATAATAATTTTATCTATCACCAAACTGATTTAAGCAAATTACTGATCCCCTTTTTCTATAAGAAGCCTAACAAATGGAAATGAGGACATTTTACTTACAATAGCATTTTGCATCTTTACCTCCTGATACTATAATTCTCTCAGATGCCACAAAACAGGACTTTCAATAGATTCATATAAATCAGTTTAAAATATCTCAAAGGAGGATCCAAGACCAATAAAACCATTTCATATTCCAAGCCTCAGACTTTAGTATTATTTTATATAAGAAATAGTTGTAGCCAGAGCACCTAATGCTTTGACTACCGTATTTATTTGCAGTATGTCTGTTTCCTTGACCATACCCTTCTTGGGTACAGTACAGGAAGTTAAATAAAACAAAGCAAGCTTCCTTCTGAAAAAGATGCTCTACAGAATGATAAGAACACACACTAAATTCTATTCTACATAACTGAAAACCTTTTCATTTACATCTTTATTGGAAAACATGTATTCTGTAATGTTGGCATTTTTCCAACTATGATAAGAGATAATATTTTTCTGTAATAAAGTTTTACTTATCTTTCCTTCCACTCTTTTCTCTGGAGTCTCGGCTGTCTTGAGTCCATCAATTAGCCCTTGTTATTTCTTTACATCTTTCTTTTCACCCTGCCTGCGGGCCCTTTTCTTCTGATCAAAGTAAAATCTTTAAGTGTTGGTAGATTTAAGAACTCTTTCTATGACCTTGACATTCTTTCAAGCTGATTCTACATTTCTTTGTTGGTTGTTTCATAAAAGCAGTCCTAGCAAGCTTCACAAAAACCCTTCTTTTTCCCAGCGTCTGTGTTTTATATCTTAAATTTACTACTAAAAGTTTTATCACCCTTGTTTCATTATAAATGCCTCTCTTTTAGACTCAAAGGCTCTGAGGGGCTTATTCATTTGACCCCAATCCTCAGAAATCACATACTGTTCTGCATTTGCCATTGCTTTCTTACTGAGACATATAGAAAATCAGCATTATGGGTATAGTATGGGAAAGAGCTAGTACATTACAGTCTCCAACAAGAGGGATTTCTTGGGTTATCCTCAGGGACAGGTGATTCAGTTTGTAATTCCCTCCGTGTGAGTGAGATCAGCTCTTGGGAACATAAAAATATCTGGAATGCTGTCCTATGGCATTTCAACTAAAGTATGTGTGTTTTCCTAAATGACTACATTTTTCGGAAGAAGGTTTACAGATTATATCTTTTTATTATTTTCAGCACATTGAACAGTTTCAGAAATCTTAAAAGTTAGTCAATATATGTTGTGTCACTTGATGATAATAATAGACAATGGGACTCAAAAATATATCTCTCAGTTGAGAGCACAAAACTATGTGCCATATCCATGCCTCCAGACCCAGTGCCAGGCTGTCTCATTTGGTACAACTTAGAACAGGTGAGTGGGGCCCTTCACTGCCCCAAAGGAGCCAGCTCTGGCAGCCAAATACCTCCAGAACTCAATTGCCACCATGCTCACAGCTGCTCTCCACATGCTCAGATGAACCTCGCCCATGAGTGTGTCTATTCTTGGACATCTCATATTTTACACCACTAATATTCCCAAGAATAGAGCACTACATCTTATGAGGTTTAGTAGAAAGTAACCAGTCTTAGGGATAAATATACATTTGCATATATATGCATACACACATATATGTGTATATTTATATATGTATATGTATATATGTGTGTATATGTATATGTATATATGTGTGTATATATATCAATCAGTCAATCACTGTCATCCCGTTGCTCATTGATTTGTTCGAGCGGGCATCAGTAACGTCTCTCATTGAGAGACTTATTGTTACTGTTTTTGGCATATCCAATATGCACGGGTAGCTTGCCAGGCTCTCCAAGAGGGGCAGAGGAATCGAATTCGGGTCAGCTGCATGAAAGGCGAACGCCAAACTGTTGTGCTATCGCTCCAGCCCATGTGCATGTGTGTGTGTGTGTGTGTGTGTGTGTATATATATATATATATATACATATGTATGTATATATACATATATACACACACACATAAGCACAAGAGGCTCAACCTTTAACAACATGTTACTAATCTCTTATAGAAGGGCTTAATGGCTCCTGGATGAAATTCAACAATCTTGACATACTTTCCTCTAAAAAGGCTTCTTGGATCATTTTTAGCAGATTATAACAATACAAAATACATTATTTTGGTTCTGCTTTGGGGACAAAGCTTGGGGTTTGGGATGGAAACATCTGAAATATGTGAAATATGGTGGTGGCAAGGTTTAATGGTGGTGGTATTAGTGTTTAAATATTAAATGTAATGAAAAATTGTGAACTGCTTTATAAAAATTAAATTTAAAAAATAGACAATGATTTAAAAATCCATGAATAGGCAAGATTATTTACTGCCCATTTTAGAGAATGAGATTTAAACAAAGATGGCAAGATGGCATCTTGTAATAATTGCAATATTTTGGTTAGTATTCACTTACTAAAACTTAAATATTATCTTGAAGGGAGATGAATAGGTAAGTGTTTTTCTTCTCTTCCTTCCATTCTATTTTTCCAATTCCCCCTAAATTACTAAGATATTTTCAGAGTGAAAACAAAGGCATATCTATCAAAGATCTTGAAGTAGTAATTCAGAGAGACCAAGAAAAAATGTGAAAGTAAATAATCTGAAGGAGGTCTCATTTACTGAGTTTCCACTTACAAACAATGAGGAGTATTGCCTAGCATTATAATACAATGCTATTACAATACTTATTATTATACCTAGTATTACTTATTATTGTATTACTCATGCAATCCTTAGTATTACAGTTCATTGTTTACAGGAATAGTCAATAAAAATGTGATTTGAATAAGCAATGATTCTATTTAATGAAATAATGAGATTTTGGAAAACTAGGGTTTAATCTAAATTTAAAATTTTGGTATTGCTGGTTCCTACACTGTAACATGTTCTTAAGTCCTTAGAAAGATTTGGCTGACAGTCTGGTTTCTATTTCAAACTGGACATAAAAATTTCTAGGGAGAGAACTGTATGACTTACCCAGTTATTTCTTAAAATCAAAACATGTGAGCAAAAAAACAGAAGTTTATGAAAATAAATAAATTCACAAATTATTACAAAGACAAAAATGACAAAATAATATAAATATATGTATATATGGAGAGAGAGAAGAAAACAGAGGGAGAGGAAAAGAGAGGGAGAGAGACTCAATGCAGAGATAAAGCTGAACAAATTTCATGTTTGGCAGACTTTTAATTTTTTTATTCTATTTTTATAAAATTGTCACAATATTTGATTACATTTATTATTTGAACTCCAATCCCACCACCATTACAACTTCCCACCACCATATTTACTTCCAATCCCCAAACCCTGTCCTTAAGGAAGAACCAAAATAATTTTTTGTATTGCTTGTTATGAATAGTCAACTAAAAATGAGACAAAAAAGGTTTCTTAGAGGAAAGTGTGTGAAGATTGTTGAATTTCACCTAGGCCATTAAGCCCTTCTATAAGAGATTAGTAACATGTTGATAAAGTTGAACCTGGTGTTTTTATATATAAAAATCTTTCCTCCTAAGATTGGTTGCCTTCTACTTTAATCCCAATCAAGTGCGGGGTGCTACCCTTGGACCCTTAGTTTATTGTTGGTGTAAAGTATGAGATGTCTTGGCCACACAGTCCAGGAATAGATTCCCTTATGGGTGAGGCCTGTCCAGCATGTGGAAAGCGGCCATGAGCAGAGTGGAGATTGCATTCTGGGACTTTTCAGCCGTTGGGGCTGGCTCCTTTGGGCTGGAGAGGGGCCTCACTCGGCCCCATCCAGGTGCATTGAGTAAAACAGCCTAGTGCGGGGTCCGGCGGCATAGCTATGACGTATTGTTCTATGCTCTCTTCCAAAAGATTTACGCTGAGTCCTGGGAGAAATATTTTGAATTATTAAAATACTTTATATTCATAAGACAGAGATATCACAGGAGTTAGGTTATATGTCTTGCCATGGGGCTGACCCTAGTCTGCTCCTCTTATCTATGTGATCCCCTAACATCACGAGTGGCGGCATGGAGGCTCTAAGAATTTCCTGATGTGCTTCTGAAGACTGCCCCTTTGGCCACCACTTCAGCTAGGAGGGCCTGCTAATCCCAGCATCACAGTTCCCCAGTAGGAGGCCATGCTAAGGACCTTGCATTGAACCAGAGGTTTGCAAAGCTGAGAACCACCAGAAGCACCCGTCACCTGGTCACCAGAGCACAGCTTTTGGGTTCCTAAAATAAAACCTTGGGCTGGAGCAATAGCACAGCAGGTAGGGCGTTTGCCTTGCACGCAGCCGACCCAGGTTCAATTCCCAGCATCCCATATGGTCCCTGAGCACAGCCAGGAGTAATTCCTGAGTGCATGAGCAATGAGTAACCCCTGTACATCACTGGCTGTGACCCAATCCCCCCCCCAAAAAAAAACCAAACTAAAATAAAACCTAAAATATAACTAAATAACAATAAGCAAAGTTAAGTATCTTACATTTGAATAACATTTGTATGTATGTATTTGAATTGGGAAAATTTTAAAAGAATGCCTATATTAAGTTATTTGCTGTTGAAATTACAATATATAAGTATTAAAGCAACAGGGGAATTAAAACTTATATCGCCCAATCAGCATAATGCATCAATTTATGCTTGTGTCATAATAGCTAGTGGGTAAATGTGACCTGTTACTAGAAATAGCTGGTTTAAAAGCTAATACTAGTGCTTAGTAATGCTCTTTCATCAGCATAATGCAGATATAAAATGCTTTTCCTTTGGGGTAGATGAAATGCTGACATAACAATCCATTGTAAAAATCAGAATGTTCAGATGCAAAAGGAAAATCTTACTTCAGAAACACTTTGCCTCTCTTAAGACATATTTTCAAAGTTCTGTTATACTCAAACTTTTTCCAAATTATTTTCTTCTTCAATAATTCTATCTAGTGACCATCGATTCTCATCCTTTTCAGTATGTATAGGCTACTATTAAACAAGAGAGACATTTCCTTCATTATTTAATAGTGAGCCTGCAGAGGCCAAAGAGATAGAACCAGCTTTATTCAATCAGTGTATAACTGAAATGAGAGCATAAAAGTTTGTAAGTTTGTAACTGTACCTCACAATGATTCATGTAAAAAAATTAAAAAACTTAATAATCATGAAATCCCGTGACTTGAGCAGTCTCAGTAATCTCTACATTCATCCTATCCCTGAGATTTTAGAAGCCTTCACAATGATGCCAAATTGGAGGCTCTTTCAGTGTCAGGGAAATGAGATTCAGCTGTTACTGGATTTGGCATATGGATACACCATAGGAAGCTTGTAAGGCTGTCCCATGTGGGCAGGAAGCTCTCAGTAGCTTCCTAGTTTCTCCCAGAGGGAAAAGTAGGTTATAGATATCGAGTGGCAACTTTGTGGCCACGTGCTTCTGGGAGCTTGCTTTTAAGTCTCTGGGTGTTGGCTGTTGATGGAATTACACACACCTGGGTTCCTCTGCCTGTACCTTCATGCATGAGGCCTGTCCAGACGTGTGGAGAGGGGCCTTGAGCATGGCTGTAGCTAGGTTCCAGTGGTCTTTGGCCACCTGGAATTCTGCTCGGGGTGGGGAGGGAAGTTGGAGCCCATCTCCTCCGAGGGGCCCTGGGGATGACAGCCAGGCATGTGGGCAAGAGACTCTCTGCATCGCTCTCTCTGGGAGCTTGCTTTTAGTCTCTGGATGTTGGCAAGTTAAACTTAATAATAATACTAATTAATTATAATTTAAAATAAACAAACAAAAATAGACAGGACCAGCTCTATCACCAGCCTCCAATAGCTTCTTTCAACCCCTCCCAAAGTGACCTTGAACATAGGAGTAAGACCTGAGCACAGCCAGTTGAAGCTCCCAAACAAACAAGAAAAAATATGCCCATGCATACTATATTTATCTTGTTATTTCTAACGGTTGGAAGTTGCTATGAAGGTGAATTCTTTTCGTAAAAACTGTTCCTTGACAGTTAAATTATTTCAAATGATTCATAGACCCACACACACACATACTCACACAGAACTTTAGAATTATTCTCTCTGACATTGTCCTAAGTAAAATTAGTTTGATTTCTATACAATAATGTGGTTGAATTTCTTTTCTTGTTTCATTCGCAACTTAGTTACTCTATTAGATTACCCAACCTCTGTACTGTACATTTTCAGCACAATATTAGCGCTGTTATATTGTACAAAGACATTATGCAGTGTTTTGTTCACATCAGAAATCATTTGCCAAGCAGGAGAAGAAGCTCAGGGCAAAGTGGCTTGCCATGCATAAGTCAAAGCCTGTTCTATCCCTGGAACCATGTGCTGTCTAAGCATCAGGACACAGCACTGAAGGTTCCTGAGCATTTCCAGGAGTGACTCTGTAGGCCCCCAGTCACAACAGAGGTGACTAGCACTGCAGGCCTAAATAGAACTACAAAGCAAGAAGCACTAAATCCTCAGGCCCACTTGACAAGTGGCCTCAGGGTCTCCCAAACATTACATTGGAGACATCCCAACAAACCATTTTAATTAAATTAGTTGTAAAATATCATTTACTAATAAAGTTAGTTTCTTACATGTTAAGGTATTTAATTTTTGTGCTGCTTGGCTAATGTTTGGTATTATGAGAACAATATCATCAGTGAAGCGGAAGTGGTGTAGTTGCCAACCGTCTTTTTGGCAACTAGATGCCATTGCTTCCCATTCAAGTCATCGCATGACATTCTCAAGGGTGGCACTGAAGAGTTCGGTGAAATGGTATCGCCCTGTCGAACCCCTCTCTTTACATCAATGATCACTTCCTTGTAGAATGGTGAGATCCTGGTGGTGAATCCATAATACAGCTCACAGAGGATCTTGATGAGTTTGAATGCCCTGTTTGAACAAGGCTTCGATGACTGCCTCAGTCTTAACAGAATTGAAGGTCTTTAAGTCAATGAACGTTAGACAGAGCGGCATCTTGAACTCTTGCGAAACTTCAATGAGCTTGGTCACCGTGTGGAAACGGTCGATCGTGCTGAATGCTTTTTGGAACCTGACTTGCTTGCATGGTTGTCCTTTGTCTAGTGTTCTGCCAATTCTATTCAGGATGACACAAGTGAACAACTTATAGATGAGAGACAGCAGGCAGATTGGGCGATAGTTGCCAATGTTGTGGATGTCTCCCTTCTTGTACAACAGAACGGTCCTACTGGTTTTCCACTGGGATGGAACCTTGCATTCAGACAGGTAGCATGTGAAGAGTTGGGCCAGTGTATTGATGAGTACTGGTGGCAGATTCTTCAGGTGTTCGGGTCTGACCTTGTCTGGACCAGGTGCTGTATGGGTCTTTACTGATGAAATGGTGTGTTGAATTTCGGAAGGGAGGACATTGGGAATGACATATTCATCCTGAGAAATTTGGTTTATGGGCATGTGGACAAATTCTGGCCGACTTCAACCGGGAGTGTGGAAAGGTCGGGTTGCAGCTGAAGCTCAACAAGACGATGCTCATGAAAAACAAACTAGTCCCTGAAGCTCCATTTGCTCTCAATGGGACAAACATCTCCGAATGCAGCAGCTATGTGTATCTGGGTCGAGAAATCAACATGAAGAATGACTTGGTGCCAGAACTGCACAGGAAGAGAGCAGCGTGAAAAGCCTTCAAGAGCATCAAAGAAGTGGTTAAGAGGACGAAGGATCTTCTGCTCTGGGCACATCTTTTCGACTCCACCGTTCTTCCTGCACTAACATACACCTCAGAGACCTGGGCCCTAAGCAAACAGGATGAGAATGCTATTCGGGTCTCCCAAAGAGGAATCGAAAGAGCTATGCTAGGAGTATCACGACTCACTCAAGGGTGAGAAGGAATCCAGAGTTCCGACCTCCATTGATGATCAAGAATCAGGGACGCTGTCTCATTTGCCAAGACATCAAAAATCAGATGGGCTAGACGTGTAATTCTGGACTAGAGCTGTTACCGACTGGATTCCGTGGGACATCAAAGACCGAGTGGCTGCCCACCAACGAGATGGTCAGACTTCTACGTCAAAACCCTGAATGTACGGTTTGAGGCACTTCCCATCCCTGGAGTGAGCAGATATCATTGGGCTACAGTAGCATGCGACCGGGACAAATGGAGACATTACTCTGGCCCGCTCAAGATCGAAGATCAGAGGGAAGACAAGTGATATAAGTGATAAGGTATTTAATAATGACTATTAAACATCCACTAAATAATCATTTAATTAATTGCATTTAATAAATAATTTTAATGATTGTTTTTGGTATTCTTTGAATCACTACTTTGTTTTCTTACTTTTATACTTTGTTTTCTTCCAGTTTTCTGTCTTACTATAAAGTTGAATTCTACTGGAAAGCAGTTTACTTAAATATTCAAATTATAGTTTATTTATTCACTCTTATCAAATGTTCATAGTAAATCATAATTTATTTTAAGTATAAGATATTCTTAGCCTAAAATGTTGTATATAATTCATGTTTGTCAAAAATACACCTACTGTTTTGCTGATAAAGATGTTTCTTTGTATAAAAATTCCTTTTCCAAAGAGTCATGCCACAATTTCTAATCTTAAACATAGAGGAATGTGAATCATTTTTTTAAATCATTAATTAATTTTTTTCCATTTAAAGTCATTTTTTAAACTGCCAAATCCTAAGAATATATGAGGAAAGCAATTTTGCATATACAACTTAATGTGAGCACAGACATTGTCATTATATTAAATACTCAAGCATATTTCTTTTCCATCATTTTTAAACTTAAAAAATATTATATATTATGCTGTTTTCAAGCTGCATTAGGGGTTACTCTTCATATTGTGAACAATTTCAGAGAAGAAAATAGATAATTCGGTGTTGAGAATTTCTGCTGGTCAAATGCTTTTGTTTTGTCTTCTACATAGAGTAACATAAAATATGTAAATTCTAAAAATGTTCTAAATATCTTATAATAAATTATTTAGACTTAACAGACACAATTTATAATATTTCTTTTTATTAATGCAGTATTTCATCAAAATCAAAGGACTTTTCTAGTGTCATTTCTGAAGGTTCTGTCGACTTTACCTTAGATCTAGTCTTTAGAAAGATAAGTACAGATTTATTTCTTTGGGATATGTTTATGCTTTCATTGTGTTGTTGATAAACTGCATTCTATTATTACACTTTCAGAATGATGTACAAACTTGAAAGGAACAGTAACTTTCTGAATCCTCATCTGCACACTGTATCTACCAAACTCTACTCTTAAAACACTTTACATTAATTAGATTCTATTTAGCTTAGGTTTCTATTTGCAGTTTAATGAAATATTTGTCTACAAGTCTATAATTTCTTTTATTAACTTGTACAAGTTATTTGTAGAGATTTAAAAGTGAAGATATTTATATTCATATATGGATAATAATATGTACATGTACATGCTGCATAAATTTTTAGATTCAGCAATTCTTAAAATTACTGATGAAATTGTTCCTTTTGAGTTAGTTCTCTTTCAAATGGAAAAAGTAAATGTGAAAGTCTTTTTTGTATAGTTTGTATTATGCATATATATTTATGGATTATGTTTCAATTTATTATTTAGGTTATAACATATTTGAATAAATATACCCAATTAAAGAATTAAAATTTTATCAAATAATTGCTACCTAAGCCAGACAAAAATCTTTGGCTTGTGTAGAATAACATTGCTTTGTCCTTTCTCCCTTGCCACAAGGAGCTTAGATTTATTGGGTCACACCCTCACAGTGCTCCCGAGTCACTCCCATTCCTTTATTTATCTGTAACCACTTCTCTATGCTCTCTTCCCTAACCAGCTAATCAGCATTTCCCCCTAATCAGACTCTGTTAATGTGTAAGGTCAGATCTTTCTAGAACACTGAACTTGTATTGTAAGTTAATATTGCCTTTCTCCTCTCCTTATGTCTTTTGAATAGTTTACTTTAAAGCAATGTCCTTTTATGTATAGACACAGGAAGACAGTTAATATTATGCTTTTGTAACTTGGGATTTAATTGGCTTCTAATATTATTCATTCCCGGGCATCTGCTTTCTTGACTTAAGCCCCAGTTGTCCTTAGTTCCTAGCATCCCAAAAGCAGGGCCCCGACAAGGTACTTAAGGGACACAGGGCAAGCTGTGAGCTACCCTGGAATCGAAATGGGCCAGGCAAAAGCACCATGATTCTTAACTATAAGTTAAGAGCTTGATCATGGACAGATGCTGTCATGATCCAAAAGCAACAGTGAGACTAGGACCCTGCTAGGGATAGGAAAGACTAATATGGCCTGAGCACTGTAGTGTGAGATCGAGATGACCTCAGGAGAGCAATTCTATAAGCTTAGTGTATCTCTACTGTTCCCATACAAAATAATTAATATTTTGAATGCTTATATGCTTGTTGGATAAGGACAGGAGAAACACACCCTTGGGATTCTGCTCTTGGGTGGGTCATCCTGCTGAAGGAATCTGTCCTAGAAAAAGCACCCCATGAGGGAAACAACTTTAACCCTATTGGTTGTGACCACATCTATGTATAAGCCCCAACCCCTAATGCTTGGGATTTAACTAGGCTGTAAGAGTGGGCTGGGGGATCCAGAGCCAGAGCCAGAGGAGAAGGAGAAGGAGAGAGAGGCAGAAGGAGATTGAGGAATGATCGAGAAGGAGAATGAAGTAGCATGGAGGAGGAAGAAGCAGGAGGAGAATCAGAGGAGAATGGAGATGAGATGGGAATAAACGGCAACTGAGACCAACCAGTCTGGCCCCCCTTCCTTCCTTCGCCTGCCCATTGCCATAGACCTCCCCAGGGTGGGGGCAGCAGAATGAGACTACCAAACTACACACTTTGTTCTTTTATATTTTAGTGACTATTTAGAGACTAATTAAAACAAGTGCAATAAAAACATACAGTTTAATGAAAACACTAAGGAGAAAAATAATGGTTATCATGAGTTACTGAGTGTATGTGTGTGACTTAAGAGAAGATGGCAACTGGAGCTGGAGCGATAGCACAGCAGGTAGGGTGTTTGCCTTGCATGCGGTAGAATCGGATTTGATTCCCAGCATTCCATATGGTCCCCCAAGCACCGTCAGGAATAATTCCTGAGTGCATGAGCCAGGAATAACCCCTGTACAATGCCGGGAGTGACCCAAAAAGAAAAAAAAAAGAAAGGATAGCAAGAATTTTGCAGGCAGAGACCAAGTAAGGTATGCTATCCTAACGTGTGTGAATTCTATTGTTTCAAGTGAAGAATAAATGAAAGGATTTTATTATGTTGACATATTGTCACGTTAGAAATATGTTATTGAAAGTCATTTGATAAATAATTAGAGAATATAAAATAATTTTGGCACCATCAAGGTAAGTATTTCAATGATCTAGGCTATTGAGTTTTGATAGTAAGAATTATTTCACTGAGGCTGAGGCTTTGTATGTTCCTTATAATTTCACTTGAAGCTGATTTATGATATTGCACAAGAGAGGAGTTCATTAGAGGAGGGATTTAAGCACTGCATTTTCAACATTCTACCCTGACAAGTTTATCCATTTCACATTTAAATGACTAAATTGAAGAACTCTAAAGCAAATTACTGATGATGATTTTAGAGAGTGCACTAAGTGCCAAAATATTTAATTTTCTCTAGTAAGATAACCTATTGAAATTATCGCATATATTGTAATCTTTGCTTGATTTCCAACTGATATTTCCTCTTATTAAAAGTTCTTTAAAACAGAGTTATATTTTACTATGTTTTTTTATGACTCCTTAAGTTAAGAATTCCTCAATTTGGGAAATTTTTCAAATTAAAAATATTTTATTTTTTCCCACATATTGTAGATAATTAAATTCATATTTAGATCAGTACCTATAGCCTAGGCCATAGACAAGAGAATTATAAAAGACTATTTTTAATAAACTTTGATAAATACTTATGGAACAATTCACTAATTAAAATTTTAAAAATTCCCTTTTCTGCTTATAATTTTACTACAGATGTGTGTGATATACATACCATGTTATGTTTAATATTTATATATGTTACTCATTGGTAATAAATATTTCTCAAAGATTAATTTTTTGCTAGCAATATATATTCCCCCAAATAAAATGGGCTCCTGAACAGATACATAGAAATAAACTTACAGCACAATGAAAATTATTGACCCTAATTAACTACTAAGCTTGAGCCATAGTCTTTTCTAGCCCAGTGCCTATTATGAAGATCAAGTAAAGATCAATGGTGATCCCAAGGAAAAGATATATGTGTTTGTGTGTTATTCTGTCTGTCTATATGTTATATATATATATGTATATATATGCACACATATAGACATATATATAAAAATTAAAAGTGGTGCAAATGCTTTGCATATTCTAGATCAAAGCTCATTCACTGGCATTTCATGGCCCTTGCAAACCTTGGCTGGGTTAGCTGTGTTTATTCTTGAGCACTGCTAACTTGGCCTACCCTATTCATCCCCCAGAACCTCCAGATCCAAGCATCATTTATCAATTATCAACTATCAATTCAATCTATTACTCGAATTGGGCTACCTGTAAAACAAGTGTATATATATATATATGTATATATATGTGTGTGTGCATATATATATACATATATATATATATATATACCCCAAAAGTAGAGACACAACAAATGATGCCCAAGAGCCATTGCCTATAGAATGTGCTACAGAGGAAATAAATGCAGGATTCAAATTGAGTCACCACACTGCATGTTTTATCACTATATGAACCATAACTGACCAATGATGACGTCAGAAGTAGGGTTTGTTTTCCCAGATCAACTTTCAAATCTCACAACTTCAAATTTGATACTTCAAAGCCAATGGTTAAAAGTTTGAGTCCTTTCTTATTTTAGGTTAATGGTGATTCGAACAAAGTATCAAGGATGGTGTATAATGCCTGAACTTATCCACCTGCAACTGATGTCACCTCAGAGTGATATTTTCTCAGGGGAGGTTGCTGCATCAATGTTGGGCACAAGACCGTGAGGTTTTACAGGTGTGCACATGACATGAACTCTACATCAGCAACTGGATATCCATTGCTTATCATCTAGATAGCATACTGGGATAATGAGCATTGCAAGAATATTTAGGATCAAGTGAAATTGCGGAAGTATATGTGGTCTTATGCAAGAAGAGAAGGACAAATAGTTTTACACAAAGAAAAATTCATCACTGAGGCATTTTTGAAATTGAAGAACATCTTCAAGAATTTATGTGCAGGAAATAGTTTTACAGTTGATTTCATATCCTGATTTGATATGAAATCAAGAAAGAAGTTAACATATAAATTTGTAAAAAAGTCTTTTTAAAAAAGCATGCATTTTGACTGCTGATTTAGCCTTATATTCAAAATTAAGTCTTTAATGAAGAACTCAAACATTTAGTGTGTGAATACATAAAATAAAAGAGGTGATATAAAGAATCATCTAATCACAGAAATGAATCAGCAGGCTGCCCTTAAGCTAGCATTCAATAGCAAGCTTAAAATATGTGGCAATGAATTTAGTTTAAGACTGCAACCTATTACTTGGATTACTTGGGAAATTTTCCATCTCCTCAGCTATCTATTTAGAGGAGAAATATGTGAAAATGGAATGTCGGCATTTTAAGTATTTTCCTCTCAAATCTTACCATATCTGTAATTTTCCACTCAAATCCCCAATATCTGTTTGGCAGACAGTTACTGTCAGGACCCAGTTGTGCACCTGTGACTATTTGATGTAGGCATTAGCATTCGGCAAGTGATATAAAATTTGTGTAAATGAAAATGCCAATGTAACAAACTATTCTCACTTGGAAAATCCACATACTTTATGTGGCCTATCCCAATAAGTGCTCTTATTAATCCCATAATGCAAAAAAAAGTAATTAGAACCACTTTGATAAACAGTCAGTTATCTGCATTAAACATATGTGTTACTATTCATTGTACAAGTAAACCTATTATTTCAGAGAGAAATCAGTTATTAGATCAGAAATTCTTACTGAAATAGAACTCTACTAGAGCAAAATTAAAGATTTCTATTTTAGAAGAAAATATACATATTATTTCAAAGAAAATGACACACTAATAGACATAATTAGCACTATTGAGTGTTCAAGAATCCTGTGAAAATTAATACTAGTAACGAGCTTGAATGTGGTGGATTGCTTCACAGGCCATCAACATATTCTATTATGAACAGGTTTTAAACATATTAATGCTTTAAACAGACTTACAAAGTGACAGGTATTCTTTGAAGCAAGAAATTGTGGAATGCATATAAAAAGAAAATTGAATGACCCAAATTATCAGATTCCTTAGCAATTAATTGTCTTCATTTTTAAAATTTGGTGACAAATTACTAATTCATAGCTTCAGAAGAAAAAAATGTCTTATCCAAAGTTTAGTTTGATAATAATACCTGCTGTTTTTCAAACTCATTAATTTACCATGCTTTCAATATTTGGGGGGGATTTATATCTTTGATTAGTAAGATCTCAATAGAACAATAACTTTTTAACACCAATGGAATTTTTGTAAGTACTCATATTTGTATTCATTTATAATAGATACTGTATCACTGTATCACTGTCATCCCATTGATTGTCGATTTACTCGAGCGGGCACCAGTCAGGTCTCTATTACATTCAGCCCTGAGATTTTAGCAGCCTCTCCTTACTTGTTTTTCCCAAGGATTGGAGGCTCTTTCAGGGTCAGGGGAATGAGACCTATTGTTACTGTTTATGGCATATCAAATACACCATGGGTAGCTTGCCAGGCTCTGCCATGCGGGCAGGATACTCTCAGTAGCTTGCCGGACTCTCCATTAATTATATGTATCTAATTATTTCCATTAGTTAGATACTATTAATGGAAAAAATAAGTGTATATATATTTGTCAACCTATACAAGATAAAATATTCCATTCACTTCTAAAAGCATTGAATTGCTATGTGAATTTCAGGATAAAGTGAAAATTCTTAGATAATTTATCACATAAGGTAGTCTGGATGACTATCTTCACTTCTGATGTAATTACTTTTTTTTAATACTCACATTTTATGGATTTGAGAAATTCTTACTGATCATGCTCTGATTTTGCTGTCTCTGATTTGGCCTTTAGCTCACTTGAGTTCCTCTCACTCATCATAAAAGGGTCAACTCAGCTAAATTTTCCAATATTGTCCTTACTTATTATTATTTATTTATTGTTACTTTTTTAATTGAATCACCGTGAGCTACAGTTACAAAACTATTACATTTGAGTCCCGTCATACAATGATCAAACACCTGTCTTTCCACTAATGAACATTTTCCACCACCAGTGACCCCAGTATCTCAAGTATGACCCCATCCAACCCTTCCCCCTGCCTCTATGGCAGACAATTTCCCTCCCTCTCTCTCTCTACTTATGGGTATCATGATTTGCAATACAATTCAAGTATTGCAATACTAGTGAAAGGCCATCATGTTTGGCCCTTTATCTACTTTCTGCACACATCTCCCGTCCTGAGCAATCCCTCCAACCATCATTGACTTGGTAATCCCTTCTTTATCCCTTTATCTTTTATCATTTATCTTTAGCTACAGTCTTTATCAGAGATCTAGATTTCACTATATATTATTTAATTGAATATTCTTTACTTTCCCATTTCACCCTGGCCATTTTGTTTTGTTCTGTGTCACACTTACCGATGCTTATGGGTTATGCTCATGCTCATGCTCTTGGCTTGAATCAAGAATTTACTCTGGCAGTGGTCAGGGGAGCATATTGGATACCAAGAATCTAGCCAGGGTTGCTCATGTGGAAGAGAAGTACTGTAAGCACTTCTTTATCTCTCCAACTCTATGAGTCTTGCCTATTTTACTCTGTTTGACCCAGGACATACTAGTGAAATTTCTTATTTTTCATGTTTCAACTAGTATATTTCAAAATCTCCCAAGTTTGGATGTGAGCTTCAGTTTGTTCTTTAAGAGATATAGTTTTTGGTTACAGGTAGGTCTCCTATTTTTTTACTAACATATGTCTATATAATTACATCATATTTATAAAATGTGAAATAATATTAACAAAGGAGGTTGAACCATTTATATTAACAAAAGGTATTATGGTACTGATCCAATTCTCATATTCTACTTTGGATGAGCAAGTAATGGGATTTACATCAATACCTGGCTTAGTGATCAGTTTGCTAAATGTGAATTTACTCAGTAAATAAATAAATAAGTAAACAGATCATTTGTATCTATTGTCATCCTGCTGTTCATCAATTTGTTCAAGCCGGCCAGTATTGACTACATTTATCCCTTTTGCTTGCTACTGTAGCCCAGTGGCTTCTTCTTGCTCCAGAAACACGAAGAGTCTCAAACCATTCATTCAGGCTCTTGACAAAGAAGTCTGACCATCTCGTTAGTGGGTGGTCACGCCACCTTTAGACGTCCCATGGAATCCAGTCAGTAACAGCTCTAGTCCAGTGGTCATCTCTAAATTACATTACATGTCCAGCCCATCTGATTTTTGACGGCTTGGCGAATGAGACAGCGTTCCTGAGTCTTGATCGTTGACCGAGGTCGGAACTCCGGATTCCTTCTCTCACTTTCGTGAAATGTGGTATTCCAAGCATAGCTCTTTGGATTCCTCTTTGGTACCCGAATAGCATTCTCAACCTGTTTTCATAGGGTCCAGGTCTCTGAGGAGTATGTTAGTGCAGGAAGAATGGTAGAAGAGAAAAGTTGTGCCCGGAGCCAGAGGTTCTTCGTCCTCTTAACCACTTCTCCCACTCTCTTGAAGGCTCTTCCTCCTGCACAGTTCAGCTGCCAGGTCGTTTGTCATGTTCAGCTCTAGACCTAGGTACACATAACTATTGCATTTGGAGATGTTCATTCCATTGAGGGCAAATGAAACATCAGGAACTAGTCTGTTTCTCATGAACATTGTATTCATGAGATTCAGCACCAGTCCGACCTTTCCACACTCAGAATCGAAGTCAGCCAGTATTCGTGCCGCTTGGCTGATATTTGGTGTTATTAGAACGATGTCATCAGCAAATCGGAGGAGGTGTAGTTGCCGACCATCTATCTTCACTTCTTTTCTTTTCCATTCCCAATGGGAATTGGAATGAGTAAATATATATAAAAGTAAATGTAGAGAAGATACACAGATGAATGTATAGGTAGATGGATAGATAGATAGATAGATAGATATATAGATAGATAGATAGATAGATAGATAGACAGATAGATAGATAATAGCTAGGTAGTAAAATCCGGAGGATATGCTGTGTCATAGTATTTTGTGTTTGCAATATCCAAGAGAAGACTAAACTTAAAAATAATAATTAAGTTTGGGCTTAGCTAATAGTAACAATCTAGTCAAATAATGAGAAATTAAATCATATACATAAAATGGTTACTGTATGGAAATTATGTCTGACTACACCTCAATATAGACTCCAATATACCAATAATATTTAGTACTGTAATATTCTGTTGGAAGCAATGTGGATATAGTCTCACATATCTCTGTAAGGATTGTTTTTATATATTATTTTGAAATTTCTCTGAAAGATTAAAAAATTCTGGGTAATATGCTTCAGTGCTTTTCAGGACGTAATTCCTGATTCAGTCCTGAAGTAATTAAATATGATTTTCTTGAATGATAGACTGTAGGATTACACTGGGTTTGTCCTTTTAGCCTTGCCGCAGGGAACTTAGTTTACCAAAAAGCAATGTCCTTTCTGTATGGAAACAGGAAGACAGTTAATGTTATGCTTTGTAATTTGGGAGCTGATTGACTCCAATAATATTTACTCCTGGGCTTCTGCTTTCTCAACTCAGTTGTCCTTAGTTCCTAGCACCTCAAAAGCAGGGTCCCGATGAGGGACAGAATGGACCCAGGAACAAGCTGTGAGCTACCTTAGCATCAAAATGGGCCAGGCCAAAGTGCCACAATACTCAACTATAAGTTTAAAACATAGTCATAGACAAATGCTGTCATGATCCAAAAGTAACAATGAGACTAGGAACCTGCTGGCATTAGGAAGACTAACCTAACTTAAGGACTATGGTCTGGAATATATAGTGAGATGTCCTCAGGAAGAACCAAACTTTAAGTTTGATACATCTCTTATTGTGCTCATACAGAATGGCATTGCTAGAAATAGTAGAAATAGATTTACTACAACTATTTAAGCTGAGGAAAGAAGAGACATATCCTTCTTTGGATCCCACCCTTGAGCGGATCTCCTACTAATCTGGAGTAACCTCCTTAAATGAGATTTTCTTAATCTCCTGGAGGAGTGGTTTTACCCCTCTTTGTTGATTTGTTAATGTTCAACCCACCTTTGTGTCACCACCGTATGTGATTGCTATAAAAACTAAGACTGTAGGAGAAGACACGGAAAAAACACAGAAGAGTACAGAAGAGAGAGAAGACACAGAAGTGGAGAGAAGACACAGAAGCAAGGGAGAAGACACAGAAGCCAGAGGGCTCCAGAGAGACAGATAGGAAGAGACCAGAGGAGACATGAAGGAGACAGAGAGAGGTCGGAAGAGACCAGAGGACAGACTACAGAGACAGAGATAGAGATAGAGAGACAGAAAAGAGCACAGCGGCACACACAGAAGCAGAACACAAGGAGGAGCCATCCTGATCCAGTCCATACACAGCAGCTTGAGAGCACCGAACACAAGTGATGAGAGAGAGACATCGCCACCTCGAGAGTCTGTGAACAACACGCATCACACATCATCCTCTCCCATGCAATCACATTTGTATTTTTTACAATAGACCTAATCCTTCCATAAACACTTGAAATGTCTTGCATTCAATGAGTAAGTACCTTACTGAAACAACATTGATAGGTTGTGTACAAACAATTGTTTGTGTGGTCTTTGAAATGTCATTTAATGTTTCCTTGTCTCAGTTTATTTTTGTGCAGAACAAATTATATATATAAATATATGTATTTTATGTATATTTGTATGTATATTTGTAAAATTCTTAAACAGCATTGATAATAAAATGTGTATTAAATTAATATGTAAATACAGGAGTTAAGTTCATTATATATACTAAGTATGGAGTATATCCTATTTGTGTAGAGATGCACATTCACATTTACACTCACATATTCGTGCGTAGGAATATATAAAGAACAAAGGGAAATCAGTAAGAAGCAGAAACCTAGAGTCATATCCATTTTCTACAATTCTTTTAAAATATTCTAGAATTAGCGTTAGGATGGTTGTGTTCTTGGATTCATTTCTAAGTTAAAAATGACAAAAAGAGATTTTTTAATAAATTAAATTCCCTAGTCATAAAGTGATAGTACAGAGGCTAAGGCACTTGCCTTGCAAACTATGAACTCTGGCACCATACAATACCCCAAGTACTGAAGAGTGGTGCCTGAGCACAAACCCAAGACTAATTTCTGAGCAATGTTGAGTTTAACCAATATTCTTCGTTCTATCTGTCTATCTCTTTTTATCTATGTCTATGTATATATCTATCTAGATGTATAAAGATATAAAGATATATACTATATATAAGCTGAGTACTCTAAATTTAGTAAGGTTTGCATTTCTCCTGGGATTTAAGTTTATAAACCCTAGGAAGAGAAATACATATTTTCAAATGATATGATATTTCAAGTGAGCAAAATTTATACTAATAAAAATGTAAACCTCCTTTATATACTAAATTTGTTCATAGAAAAGTTCCTCAAAGCATTGGTGTTTTGAAAAGATAAATCAACAGTAGAGTGCTTGTCTTGAGTGTGTGAGTCACTGGGTTTTATTTCATTGCTGAAAAACAATAATTAAAAATTAATGGAATCGTGTTGTACACAGAGCCATAAGTATAGTGAAGTTTAAACCTAAGAATATAGGTTGCTGTAGGTTGCTGAATCAGATTGTTAAAATTAACTGAATAAACTGTTACAACGTGGATTGTTTTAACAAATGTTATAATTTATTCAGCTAATTGTTAAAGTAAATAAGTGAAGAAAAATTAAAGATTTCTGTGCTAAAAATTTCAGCAATAAAATCTTGTTGTGTTTACCAAATGCTGTGCTTATTACACTATCAAAATTGCTCAAGGCAAAAAAAAAAAAGAAAAAGAAAGAGAAAGAAAAAGAAAAACAACCAAAACCAAACATTCCTACAAAAAGTATCAGGACTGATTATATCCTTTTGGAGGAGATATAAAAAGTAGTAGACATCCGATGCCTGGCTGTCTTCACCAGGGCCCCTCAGAGCAGGTGGGTTGAATCTCCTTTCCTGCCCCAAGCAGAGCCCCGGAAGCCGAAGACTTCTGGAACCCTGCCACAGCCATGCTCAAGAACCCTCTCCACATCTTCGGACTAGCCTCATGCATGAAGGAACCGGAAGAGGAACCCAGGTGTGTGGGACCCAGGGCTGAGATCTCCAAGCCTGCTCGGATCGGGACTGAGCCTACTCCACCCAGATTCCCTATTTTCCAGTAGCTATGCAGTCACACCCACAAACTGCCCCCAGTGCTATGTAATCCCATCAATGACCAAGATCCTGAGACTAAAACCAAGCTCCTGGAAGCGACATCTTTTAGCCCACTTCTCCCTCTTGGAGAACCTGGCAAGCTACCAGAGTTTTCCTGCAAGCATGGAAGAGCCTGGCAAGCTCCACATAGCATATTCATATGCCACATACAGTAACAATGTTGGGTCTCATTCTCCTGACTCTGAAAGAGCCCCTAATGCGGCACCGTTGAGAAGGATGAGTAAAGAGAGGCTGCTAAAAAGGGCTAGGTTGAATGGAGATGTTACTGGGCCTCCTCGAGCAAATTGAGGATCAACGAGATGATAGTGATGGTAAAGCACCATTAGTTATCTATTCTCAGATTCTTCCCAGATTTGGTAAAAATGTTTCATTTGATTACATTGTAAAGAAAATTGTACACTAATCTTGGTCTCTAAACCTAAATATATACTAAATGTTACCTCATCTTCTCACTAATGAAATTTTAATGCTTGTTTTTTAAATTTTCCTTCATAAAGCAATTCTGAATTAATTCTGTATTTCTAAATGTAATCAAAATTGACTCAGAATAATACTAAATGCCACTTAAAGATATAAATATTAATTCTAATTTTCAATGTAATATTATATCATGCCATGAGAGCTAACAATAACTTTCATCTATTTGCTAATTATTATGCTAAAATATCAAGAAATATTTTATCTGTCAGAGTTTCATTTTTAAAAAATCAAAAAAAATCACATATAACATATTGTCAGACCAAAACTTTTCTGAATTTGATATGTAAAATATTTCCTTCAAAAAGTTGGAACTTGTTTGACCACTAAGTGGTCCTCAGAGTTTATTCCTGGCTTTGATTCTGAAATCATAATTGACATTGTTCCACAAACCGAATGTAGTCAGCCAGATATCAAAACAGGTCGGCTCTGAGCAAGACAAGCAACTTACCTGTTTAGCTGTCTCACTGGTCCTAAAATTTATTCTTAGAGAAGAGAAGGTATTACTTTCTAAGTTAACCCTCAAGAAGACTCCAAGAGAATGAGGCAAAAATTAGTATTTAAGAGATACAATTAATGCAATTGTTAATATAATTTATATTCAGATGCAAGAAATATTTAGTTTCTTTTACTTATACATTTTCATTTTACATTATTTTATGAAAGTTTTATTTTTAAAGAAGCAACTACATCACAGAAAATGTTTCTTGATTTTTAAATTGTATAAATGCAAAATAGTTTTTTTTAAATACAAGAATTACAGAAGCAACTCAGCATTTCTAAACATGTATTTATAGATTACAAAGAAACATTCCTAAAGAGATAAATGAAAAATTATCTAAATTATATATAATAAATCATATTTCAAAGTAAATTATATTAGCATATATGTTCTTATATGTAAATAACTTTTTCCCCTTTCAAAAATCTGTTTTTTATCTCAAGGTAGTTAGTTCTTTGTCTGATATTAGAAAAGAGTGATTTGAATTTTGCTACTTATGGTGCATGAAAGAATACAGAATCATGCTTAAATTTATAAATTTTTTATCAACATTTAACAATTCACTGTGGGACATATAAAATCCAAGGAAATGAAATGCTTTTTTATTATCACCAAAATGCTTGCTTGAGTTTCAGGAAAATCTTTTAGCAAATGCCACTAGTGTTTGCAAGTGACATTTACAATCAAAATTACCTAATATTTATCTACCAATAGTATTTATTTTAAAAGTTGAAAATTATAACCTGATTCTTCTCCACTATCTTTCTATTTCATGAGTGTGGTCATTTCTTGCACTTTAGAAAATTGAAATTTTACTTGTAATGTATGAAGCTTGATTTCTTATAAGTTATAAAAATATTTTGTCAAGCATATTAAGGTCATTACAATATATTAAACTTATTTTATAGCAGCAAAGTATAACATTATGATGGCATAAATAATGATATGTATTAAGAAACATATTTCTAAAAATAATGGCAAATGATGCTTATCTGAAATATTTATAGGATGTATATTATGCAAAAATATCTGTTTCAGTGCTAGTTGTTGCTCCATAAAAAAGTTAACTTTAACTGTAATATATAACAAAAAGTAAATATAGGATGAGTTCTTTGCATTTTATTTTTTTGGGAAAATATTTTTTAATTAAATTAATTTGGAAAATAAATTTCAATTATGCAATTGAAGTTAGTAGACAAAAATAGAAAATCAGGCTGGAGCAAAAGTACAGTGGATCATACAGAGGATTCAATCTCTGACTCCACATACGGTCTTCTGAGCAGTGCCAAGAGTGATCCCTGGAAATAACAAAAGCTACTAAAAGAAAATAGTATAGTAAAGAGGCAGGTTATAAAATCAAATTAGAAAAACTGAAAAATTTAATACAAATTAATTGAATAATAATATACAAATAAGTACTTACGAGTAAACATAAATGAGCTGAAATAATTGCACCTCAACTATTGTGAGTCACTCTTTAAATAAATAGAAGATGCACGAATACGCAAAGGTATTCTGTATATATAGATTGGAAGATTAAATATTTTTAAATGGCCATTGTACTCAAAACTTCTAACCTCTAGGCTTTTTTGTTTCCTGTGTATAATGTCATATAATTGAAGTAAGTGCTAACTTTGCATATATTCCAATTTTAATATTTTCATTTGTTTTTCATGCCGCATTACTCTCATAAGTCTGCCAAATTACATTGGGTAATAATGGGGAAAAAACAGTGATCCCTGAGTGCAGACCTAGACGTAAGGCCTGAGCACCACCAGATGTGCTCACTTTCCTCCAAACCTCCAAAAACATCAACAAGTCAGAACTCATAAAAGGCACTAAAAAAATCCCGGGTAATGTATTTAGGAAGCAAACTTTGTTCCCCTTCAATTGAATGGTATCGGTCACCGATAATGCTATTGGGGAGCGTTGGTGCTGCAGAGAGGGAAGGAACCCCAAACAGTGCAGAGAACGTGCTAGACTGCCTTTCTGCTCAACTTATCAGGACCTTGCCAGTGAAATGCCTGAAGAAGTGAGGACCAGCCAAGTCCATAGGATCCCGTCTCCTACGTGGCATGAGCACCAAGGATCAGCCAGCCTGTGATGGCAACTGTCAGGTGCACCGCAGACCCACATGATCTGCATGGTGTGGAGTTTTGTCCCTACTGCCTGGGCTTCAGGGGTCTACTATTCTTAGCCTAGAATATTAGTCTATTCAAATATACAAATATATATTACATATATTGTGAAAAACTAAGGCACGCTGACTGGCGTGTGTGCACTCGCGGGCTCTATGAGCGGCTCTGTCTCACAGCCCACATTCGGTGCCCCGGAACCGCTGTGTGTGCTGTGGGTCAAGGACAGGCGAAGGAAGAATGAAGGCCAAACTGGTTGCTCGATCAGTTTATTTCATTCTCTCCCTCTGCTTCTCTCCCGGCTCTGGATCTCTCTCTGGATCTCTGGATCTGGCCCCCCCAACCCACTCTTACAGCCTAGTTAAATCTCCACAGCATGAAGGGGTTGGGGTGTACACCTAGGTGTGGTCACCATCAATAGGGTAAAGGTTCCTTTCCCTTAGGGGATGTTTCTCCTAGGACTTAATTCTCTTTCAGCAGGAGGATCCACCCAAGGGCGGAGTCCCAGGAGTGTGTTTCTCTTCTCCTCAGCCAGCAAACATATAAGAATTCATAATATTAATCATGTTGTATGGACACAATAAGAGATGCATTAAAGCTTATTGAATTGCTCTCCTGGGGCCATCTCAATCTCAGACTACAGTGCTCAGGTCAGATCAGTCTTTCTTATCCCTAGCAGGGTCCTAGTCTCATCATTACTTTTGGATCATGACAGCGTTTGTCTATGATCAAGCTCTTAACTTATAGTTAAGAATTAGGCACTTTGGCCAGGCCCATCTTGATGCCAGGGTAGCACACAACTCACCGTTTGCCCTGGATCCGTCCCATCCCTTGTCGGGACCCTGATTTTGGGGTGCTAGGAACTGAGGGCAACTGAGGCTTAAGTGGAGAAAGCAGATGCCTGTGAGGGAATAATATTCGAAGCCAATTAAGCCCCAAGTTACAAAAACATAATATTGACTTCTTGTGTCTATACAAAAAAGACATAGCTTTAAAGTAAATTATTCAAAGGGCATAAAGAGGGGAGAAAGGCAATGTTATAATATTCAGTGTCCTAGGAAGGTCTGACCTTACAAATTAGCAGAGTCAGATTAAGTGAAAGCCATGGATTAACTGTTTTGGGGAAGAGAGCATAGAGAATTGATTATAGCTAAACAAAGGGATGGGAGAGATTCGGGAACACCTTGATGGGTGAGACTGGGGTAAGCCTAAACTCCGGGAAAAACCGGGACAAACTACTGATGGTAAGGGGGGAGAGGACAAAGTAATGTTATCCTACAATATATATATATCTATATATCTATATATAGATATATATTTTTTTATTCTTGGTGGCTGTAGTGATAGCATAGCGCATAGGGCATTTGCCTTGTACTCGGCCAACCAGGGTTCGATTGCTCTGCCCCTCTGAAGAGCCCGGCAAGCTACCAAGAGTATCTCGCCCACACGTCAGAGCCTGGCAAGCTATTGGCGTATTCAATATGTCAAAAACAGTGACAAGTCTCACAATGGAGACGTTACTGGTGCCCGCTCGAGCAAATTGATGAGCAACAGGATGACTGTGACAGTGACTGTAATACCTAATATCCTGTCTTAATAAGAAAATGCACATGTTTAAGTCAGGAGAGTTATGCCTTTGAAGCAGAAGCCTTACTGATGTGAACGCGTAAAAATTAAGAGCATATGCATTTCTTAGGTGGGTTTTGGCTCTGGTTTGGGCTGTTCTCTTATTTTACCACAAGAAGCTTGCCTGAAACAGATGAGGACTTAAGAGCTCTTTTCAGTCAAAAAGAACAGGTTTTCTGTTTGTTTTCTCCAGAACTGACTCAAAAATTGACCTGTGACCACTGAGTTCCACGAAGGGGTAAGTCTATGTTGAATTTTCTAGTATCTCTATGCTGAATCTTAGATTGTTGGATTCTATGAAGTACTACCAACAGATGCTTCAAGAGATCCGGTGTATGCAGTAGACCAAGGGGGCTGGGATGTGGCAGCCTTCCTTCCGTGACAGCGGCTGACAAATTACGGCTGGTAAAAGTCTGCTATGATCTTTGCATCTGGTGGGTGCCAGCATCCAACATGCGCACAGGCAGACATCTTAGTCCTTGCTGACTGAGTTTTCTCGTAGTTATGGCATCAACTTGAAGTGAGGAATTGTTCTTTGCAACAAAAGACAAGTTTTATCTGACCTCCAGGTTTCCCAGGTTCAATATCTACACACACACACACACACACACACACACACACACACACACACACACACACACACGCACACACGCACACACACAAATGAATTTGAGAGAGATGGGAGATAAAATTGAAGCAAAGAAATCTCATGAAAAGGGGTCAAAAACTAGGGCACTGCATCAAGCAAGAAGGTAGACTTCTCCAGAGGGGAAAGATATCCTGGAAGTGAAAAGGGATTAAAGGGGATTGCACATCTCAAGTGGAAAATAGGTGACTGCAACAAGAATGAACACTAATTGCCTCAGCACTGATCCTTTTATAAGTTTTCCAAACTTTCTTGGTTTGGGGATATTTACATAGAAATCATCCATTGTTAGGGTAATGCCAAGTGCCAAGAACTCTGACCTTTTGGTGGTCTTTTTTTCATATTATTTGTACTTGTGTTTCTGCAGAAATGTCTCCTCTCCTGATAGATCCAGTCTTCTCTGGATCTATGCTGGTTCATTTGCAATCTTATCAGACCGAAATTCTTAAATCTTCAAAGGGAGGCCAGTACTTCTGTTTGGGGGCTAATTTTGGTGGTGAGAAATAATATCTTTCCATTTACTCGATTTTATTTCTTCCTCAAACTCATTGTGAAGCCTCTACCACCCTCTGTTTGTCTGCTTTCATCATATTTTTGTTGAATGAGTGTGTATTGTGTGTGGATAAAGTATATTATTAGATACCCACAATATGCAGTGGCATAAAATATTTATTTCTGAATTTCTGAGAGTCTAACAGCATTTTTAAATCACACTATCAGTTTTGTCTTTAAACTATATTTTACTGGTAGTGCCTGAAGCTTGATCTTCACTCTGAAATGTTTCTTAATTTTAACATCATGACATTTGTAGAAGATGAGAACTTTTAGATCAATCCCTGATACTTTCATGTTTAAATTTCTTCTTTTAGTGTTACGCTTATATTTTCTCATAAGCAATCAGATAGCATCTTCAATATCCTGGCTGGAAATTTTCTTAGCAAAATCACTCTGTTCTTTAGCTATGTGTATTATCTATTTTCCACATTGCTGCAGATAAATGTGTTTCTAAAGTCTCTGCCACTACATAATAAGCTTCCTTCTTCCTCCAGTTTTAGATACTATGTTCCTCACCTCTCTTTTAAGTCCTCACTGGATGTCACTTCAAAGTTCAGATTTCTAATAAGTTTGTCCAAACAATTTTCTCTTTGCCTGACATGTTTCTCAAAATCTATCTACTCTCTACCCACTTGCTTCCCTTAGGTTTTGACTTCTGTTAACACTAGCACTCTACTTCCTGGCACTCTATATTAATTTCTTTTGGCTCTATAAAAAATTGTCCTTGCTATGTCGTGTCATAAAATAACCAAAATAGTTTTTAAATATTTCTGAGTTGGGTATGCAAATGTCGCTAACCAAGTGATAGTGAGTCAGAATGTTTCATAAGCTTGCGGACAGTACCACAATCTTCTGAAGTGGGACGGGTCAGTTGAATACACTTACAAGAGGGCTCACATGTATTTTGGTGAGAGTCTAGTGTATCACTTGGGATTTTCAAGAATGTTCTTAACACAAGATCATTTGCTTTCCCAAGAACAAGTGAATCGATAGAAAGATGTCAGTGCAGCATTGTCTTCAATAAGTAAATCCTAGAAGTTATATATATATATATATATATATATATATATATATATATATTCAGGCCACTCTATGCGCAGTAAGTAAACTTAGACGAAGGTACGAACATCAAGAAGGCAGAATCATTAGTAGCCATGCTGGAATCTAGTTTGCACACTTAATAATTTTGTCTTCTACTATTTCTATGACATGAGGACAATGGTGGAGAGGAAAAGTGCCTGCCACAGAGGAGAGGGAGGGACATTGGGAACTCTGGTAGAGGGGAGGAGACACTGCTGAAGGGGTAGGGGTTGGAACACTGTGTGCCTAAAACTCAACTATGAGATTAGCTTTGTAACTGATGGTGATTCAGTAGGAAAAAAATATAATTTACTTTCCAGATTATCTAAGATTTTCCTTATCTATTAGGTCTTCAAAATGAGAGGGAACAAAGATTTCCATAGGAAAAAAATATTAAGTGCCCATTAAGGGTTTATTATACACATTCTCGTAGCCACCTTAAAGAGACAGGTCCTACCACGCCCGGCCCCTGCACCGTCTTCTCAGCAGGCCTGTCTCCACAGCTCCTGAACCTCCGCTCCAACCCTTCCAGTGACATTAAACTTATGGCTGACATGCCAGGGACTTTCTGGACCAGGAAGCAGTTTCCCCTTCTTCCTATTGGGACCTGGCAGTGTCCATGCCTGACGCCCTCCAACATGTCAGCTGGCCCACGTCCACACCTGAACCACGTAGCCACATACACAATCAAATGGCAGCTCTGCTCATCACATCTCACTGGGTCCCTTACTACTCCCTGTGACTGGGTGAAGATGGAGAGAAGGAAAAGAGCAACACTCTGCCTAATCTCTCAGAACACAGGGAGTTAACTAGAAAGATTCACTGCACCTCAGCAGAAACAGAGAACACAATGGAGAGGACCCTGACAAACTCACCAAGCTAAGAAAGTGAAAATAGTAACACATAAGGTCCACCCCAAGGCCCACACCTCTGTATCTTTATGGCAATGTGGCTGTTTATCTTTCCTAGTGTGCATTAAATGTTGCATAAGTCTTGGTAATTTTTTTTTTTTTTAGGAGGGAGCGAGCATGGAAAAGCCTGGCAAGCTCCCCATGGTGTATTTGATTTGCCAAAAACAGAAACAATAGCAGGTCTCATTTCCCTGACCCTGAAAGAAGCCTCCAATTGTTGGTAAAGACTTTGGAGAGTAAATTCTTACTATGAAAGTTTGGCTCCAAATATGGATGTCATTAAATTATTTTAGGAACACTGTTTTGCTTGGTTGGTTTTTGTTTTGGGGCCCTACCCAGTAGTGCTCTGGGCTTATTCCTGGGTCAATGCTCAGGGATTAGTCAAGTGCTTAGGGATCATATGGGGTGCTGGGGATTCAACCTGGGTTGGCCATGTGTGTTAGGTAAGCACCTCACATGCAGTACTATCACTCCAGCTCTTAGGAACACACTTTATAATGTTAAATAAACACAATAGTTGTGCATCATTAGGTGAATGATGCATCAGAAATTCATTATACTTATAGTATAATTAAATTATCTATGTGAAATTAATATCAACTTTGAGTCCCCAGGTTTATATGTCAAGTCTTTAATTTGACTTTTTAGGTTAAAGAACTCAACATGACTATTGCTGAATCTTAACCTCGAACATGAGACTCAGATTCTAATTTAACAGTAATTAAATTTGTTAGTTTGTGGAGTGGGCTGGAGTGATAGCACAGCGAGTAGGATGTTTGCCTTACACGCAGCCGACCTGGGTTCTATTCCTCTGCCCTTCGCAGAGAGCCCGGCAAGCTATCAAGAGTATCTCACCCGCACAGCAGAGCCTGGCAAGCTACCTGTTGTGTATTCAATATGCCAAAAACAATAACAAGAAGTCTCACATGGAGATGTTACTGGTGCCCACTCAAGCAAATCAATGAGCAATGGAATGACAGTGGTACAGTGATTTCTATGACAAATACAAATGTGTAGCTTTGAGGATGGATTTTCTCATATGAATGTCATATCCAAACATCTAATAAATAAATAAAAATCAAATAAATATAAAATTGACATAACTGTGCCTTAGCATTTCAAAAATGATCTCCTGAATATCTTTTTTCCTTCAAAAAATTCTCCCAGAAATTATAGCCAAAAACTTTGATGTTTAACATATTCCACTCGATATATATGTGTTATAGCCAACACCCAATAGCAAATATGTTTTTTAATGATACTTCTGGAAGTGAGAAAAGTAGTACAGGGCTAAAGCACTACTGTTAGTATTGGATGTGCCCCCACCAGCCCCCCCAAAAAGAAAGAAATTATTGTTATTGCTGACATGTATTTCAAAAACTCAGTTGAACCCTTTAACAGAAATAAATTGATTTATTCCTCATTTTTATTATACCTCTTTTTTTCTCCATTCGTTCTTCTCATATTCAATCGCTTTATTTGTGTAGTGTATTTGTCACTAAGTGTGAGAAATACAGACATCTCACATAGAATTGTGATGGGATGCCAAATTTCTTTTGGATTTGAATAATTTTAACATTGAACCTGCGAGTTCAATGTTTTCCATCCAAAGATGTGTAATATTACATGAATGCAAAGCAAAAAATAAATAGGTAATCCCATAAAGATTATACATAACAAGTATTAGAGTTTAGTAAAGGGCTTTTGCTATTCACATTTCTATTTTAAATCCGAGTTATAATTTAAAGTTAATTTCAAGTGGCTGACAGATTCAAGAATAATTCAAATTAAAAACTATATATCATCTTTAAAACCATTTATATGTAATGAATTAAATGTATATATTTAAGCCCATATAAAAATTAGGCTGCCTGCTTATACAATGAGTATTTTAACTATTTAAAAGTCTAGACAGAAAAAGAGTGTCAATTTCAGAAAATAAAGTCATTCTTGTATTTATAGTTTTAATAAGGATGAGACATTACTCAGAAGTAAATTGATTAATCTAAAAAGCACTTAGTAATTTTTATGAATAATTTATTCAGGCAGCTTTTAAAGTCATCCCTGACACATATTTGCCTCTCTTGTAATCTACCAGATGAATATGTCTTAAGAATTTAAGCAAATATATGTTAGTTTCTATTAGTTTCTATATATTGCATAGAGTTCTGCCATCTGGTTACTTATATGCAAACTAATGAGATGTATTCACTAAATAAGTAATCAAAACTACGTATTCAATTTAGTTTAGCCTTTCATGTGAAAATTAAGTAGTGCTATTCAAATTGTTTATTCCTTTTCCTCTCAAAAAGTAATTTTCTATAATAGAAAATCTGTCCATGAGCATGATTTTTACTACTCCCTATAAGATTATCATCATGAATGATGTGGTAAAAGATTTAGGCTGAGTCATAACTCAGAGATATTGCTTTTCTTATATCTTTACAAGGAATAAATTTTGTAAGGTTTTTTGGGGGGAAGTAGAAGTCTGATAAACAGTGTATTTCTAATTGACTTCAGTATTGCATTCATGTTTTAAATCTACAACATGAATTCATTAATGATCATGTATATATTCCAATACAATAATAAACACTAGTTAATGATGTTAGTGCATTGTTAAAATTGATATGAGTCACCTTTTTGTGGATGTGTTTTGTTTGGTAGTTGAATAAAAAATGTAATACAATTGTTATTTTATAAACATATTGATATCAATTTCTATAAATATGGAATAATGAGTTTCTTCAAATCAACTGCAGAAACAGCACCTATGAAACAAATACCTCTAAAGTTACATCAGTTTAAGTTATATGGTTTTCTTGCATATTCATATCATTTAAAGAAGGCCAATTATGTTTCACTACTGCCTGACAATAATTGCATATCCACACTTGAAGTATTCATGTTTGTTTTCATGTGTAATTTCCAATAACTTTCCAACTCACATAGCCCTCATACATTGCAGCTTATTGTAGGAGCAGTATAAAATCCATGTGAAATTAGAAACAAAAGATTATTTAAATTCTTGAGACAGGTCATATTTCCTTGAAGCTGTCAGAAAATTAGGCTGCTTCATACTTTTCTTTCTCCTCCAGAATCTGTTTTTCTCATGACATATGCTTGAAGTTCTTGCGGATGAATTAAGTGAAGCAGGGAGAGAGTAAACCTGGCCCCCGTCCATCTGCTTTTACTACTCTGCTAGATCTGCCTCCATACGTCTGGGTGGTCAGAGGCTTCCTAGAGTGATTAGAAGTGGTCAAGTCTCCTCTGGAAACCAACCATCTTCATGATGCTCACCTCAGCCTCATGAGACTGCTGTCAAGCTATATTTGAAGCCCATTTGTTTTGTACAGTTCCTGAACGGTCCCACACCTGAGTTCTCAGGTAGCTGTGGACTCAGGCTGAAGCTAGGGATTGATCTTTGCCGGGAAAGGAAGGTGAGTGCAAAAAGTCAGGCATTCCAGTTCCAACACCTTCCTTTACAGTAAAGAACTTCAAGGAGGAGGCCAATTTGTGGAACAAAATAGTTATTAGTGAAATAAATCTAGAGAGACCTGAGAGGAAAGAAAGAGAAAGAGTGGGGAGGGACGGTGGGGAGCTTCAAAGTGAATGTGGGCATCTCCAAAGTTAAAAAAAAAAGCAGGGAATGACTTTTGGAAGAAGATTAAGTACAGTTTCCCCAGATGTCTGGCCAGGAGTTCTCTGTGTGCCTAAAACTATTATGAGTATTGTATCAGAAAATGTGTTGCATTCTTAGATTTGTTTCAGATTCTTATCACAACCTTTAGAGTAACTTCTATCTTAGGGGGACCATCTGTCTTTGGCGTGTCTAGGTTTATCCAGCTCCGGAAGAGCTCAGGATTTGGATCTCAAAGGGGCCTGGTCTTCTTGCCTTTGGGCTGCTTCAGGGTTGGGCTATTTCTCTTTAAGTTTTATTAGAATTTCCAGAAATTCATTAACCAGACTTCCCTGAAGTCCCCATGTACCAGCCTGCAGTACATGGTGCAGCTTTGCAACGTACAACTTTATTTCAACATCAACTGAATTGACTGGAGATTGTTGAAATGATTGGTCTGGATTGTATAAAATAATTTGTTTTTCAAGTATTTAGCAGAATCATAGATTCAAGATAACACACACAAAAAAAATCTAACAGAATTCAGTTAAAAATATCCATTTTTGAAGAAGAAAAGTAGGCTGTATATCCTTCCAAGAGAAACGCTTTGGTTTGGGAAGGACACGTCCTGTAAAGTTTTACTAGAATTATTACTAGAATAGAGGCTAGAGTGTGTCTTCCCAAACACAGAAGAAATAACTGTTACTGAGAAATGATTTTGGTTTCCTTGTGGATTCCTGAGTTCTTCATGTGAAATTAGCAAGCCAAACTCCCAACATTAATGTATTAATGTTTCGTTATAGGAGCTTTCTACTCTGGAGAAATCTGTGTTCTCTCTTAAGCCTGTATGTCTATCTCTTTTCCCTTTCTTAATTTCTTAAATTAACTTGTTTAACTATAAATGCACACACACATACACACACATACTCACACATACTCACACATCACATATATGATACTATAAGGTTTCAACATTGTACGTTTTAAGCCAGCAGTTCTAGATCGAGCCTCCTTATTCAGTTCTTTCTCCCCACCTCCCTCTGCAATAATTCCACTTTTACAAATAACCTTTTACTGATCTGTATTCTGCTGGTGAGTTTCCTCAGTTCACATCTCAAGTCCCATTGTCCTCTGCTCTCTGTCCTTTGGCTTTCCCCTGTTATCTGAGTGCAGAGATTTGGGTGAAAATTTCTACCTTTCCTACCATCTGCCCTGGCACAGATGAAGGTCAAAGAGAGGCTGCCCAAGTGGAGAAAGGGGTCAAAGAGGAAATTACTTGACCTATGTTCCCCTTTAGCTATCTCTGCCCCTTTGCCATTTTCATTCTCCATTCCATAGAATACAACTCAGAGTAGATGTGATTTAAAATGACTGATTAAATTAACTACGTTATCTGGTTTTCTGGCACCATCATAACATAACTAGAATTAATGAAAGAAACTTTAAAAGACATTTTCACCAGTAATAAGACTTCGTTACTTTTGTCATATGCAAGGTCAGCTGCTGTGTTCCTTTAAAATAAAAAGATTCAAACTGAAAAGAGTACATTCGCTATTGTTGCCTGAAAAATGAAGCTATTTTGACATAGGTACTGAATAAGAAAATTTTAACCCAATGCATTTCCAAGATTTCATATAATGAATAAGACCATGAATAGGAAAGCATCCTCTCCAGCTAGTATAAGAGTTCTCTGAGGAGTTGTACATAACAGAGTATTTTTATAGTTAGAAAAAGCAAGTGTGCCCGGGGGACTACTTAGCAAGGAAAAGATTATTTCAGGCAAGGTCACCTTTCCTTGAGGGAATGATGCAGGAGGGGGGTCTTAAAAAATCCCCTCTGTGACTGTGACAAGTCATCTTTCCTTGGGAAGGCTTAAACTTAAATTAAATTTTGAATGGAAATTAATTTTGATTTGGTGACTTGATTATGACGTAGATGACTGAATTTGGGGCCTGTTGTCCTTTTAAAACACAAAACCTCAGGGGCTGGAGCGATAGCACAGTGGGCAGGGCATTTGTCTTAACACGCGGCTGACCTGGGTTCAATTTCCAGCATCCCATATGGTCTCTTGAGCACCGCCAGGAGTAATTCCTGAATGCAGAGCCAGGAGTAACCCCTGTGCATCACCAGCTGTGACCCCCCAAAAAAAAAACAAAACAAAAGAAAAAATGAAAAACAAAATCCCAAAACAGCATTATCAGTCTCATAGTTGTAGTTACCAAATTAACAAGTATTAGATTATTCATCAGATCCATTTTTTTGTATCCATATCCCATGAAGTAGGGAGAAAAAGGGTAAGAAAATTCAAGAAGCCATGATGTCCAGAATTGTTTGGGAATTACCTTGTCTATAAGTTTCCAACTCTCGAATAAGACTTCAACAAAAAGCCTAAGGCTGGGCTCAAGAAGTTCCTCAGAGACTATAAGACAGTAGAGGTTCTAAGGCACTTACTATGCATGCAGATAACAATGGTTTGGCGTCACATAACCCTGAACACTATCTGAAGTGACCTCTGAGTATCAAGCCAGGAGTAAACTCTGAGCACTGCATGATATGGCCAAAGGCTCCTCTCTACACACCCAGCAAAATAAATCCACTAAGGGTCCATTCACAGGAAAGCAGAAGTTCAGCAGTGCTTAAAATCCTTATTTCCTTGCCAAACCTCAGTGTAATAAGGGGGGTTGGAAATAAGCTACAAAATCAGCCACCATTCACTGTTGATGAAAATATTCTCAGTTCCAGGCTCTATAAAAAGCAATAAGGAAATCTCTTGAAAGACTAGGACATACAACATCCATACAACCCAACTATGTCAATTACTTGCCTCTACATCCCCCTGAAAGGATATATGTATACCAAGGCACCTTAACCAGTATTACTTTCTCTCTGACCCGAGAAATACAGTTATTTTTATTTATTTTTTATTTTTTTTGCTTTTTTGGGTCACACCTGGCGATGCACAGGGGTTACTCCTGGCTCTGCACTCAGGAATCACTCCTGGTGATGCTCACGGGACCATATGGGATGCTGGGAATGGAACCCGGGTCGACCACGTGCAAGGCAAACGCCCTACCCGCTGTGCTATCGCTCCAGCCCCAATACAGTTATTTTTAAAGTGTAAACAAATGTCTTGCAAGACTCAACATTTAAAGTGAATCTGTAATGGGAAAATGACAGTGTCCCCTATAGTTTTAGACTAATAAGACATAATCAGGAAAATAATAAGTAAGAAAACAAAATGTTCTTCAATAAATTTTGAAGAAGATACTTAAGCTAAATATGTATAGACTTCTTGTATTTATTTATTAGGTGGGACTCTGGTAAACATAACATAAACTATATTTATAAAAGCATAGATTTGATTTTAGAAGTATCAAGGCATACAGAATATAATTATATCTCACAGAATTCATAAACATGATACCTTTATACAGATTTTCTATACACTGTCACATACTTTCAATTATTCATTATCAAATTTTACCTCCCACCTTCTTCATACATGCTAACTTGATTCCCTTCAGTCCTCTTAGATTAAAGTTGTGGCTTAGCTTTTATATTGAAATTATCTTTATTCATTTTTTAATTTTATGGCGATTGTTGATATTGTTACCACACAAATAAGGCATTAAGATTTTTTACTGTCCAAGTTAAATAAACCCATTCTTGATTTTTTTAAGATATCAGAAGCAAAAAATACTAACTTCTAATTTCTCACTCAAATTTCTCACTCAAAACCTACCTAAATTCAGATAAATTAAAAATTATTATTATTTTTATTCTTTTGGGTGTGGGAGCATACTCTGTGATTTTCCAGGCTTACTCCTATCTGTGTGATCATGCAACACTTGGAGAAATTCTGGGTGCCAAGGGTTGAATCTGGGTTAACCTTATGCAAGGAAAACACCCTATGCACCAAATTACTGCTGTGATCCCAAGTGATTTTTTAAAAAAATTATTTATGTATGATTTTCTGAAACAGACACATTTGGAGGAAGGTCATGTGAAAATTGGTGGTGATAAAGTGCAACAAATTTGCACACCTATGCCATTAACTTTAACAGTCTTTTAATAACCTAATATAATTAATTTATATGTAATCATATCGATGTTATATTATGTAATATCCATAACTTGAATGTTCAGAAAAATATAGCATATGTATTTAATTCACTATTTACCAAGAATGACCATATTTCTGGACGATTGTATAAAAGAGAGTAAAACCGATGTTGTAGAAAGCTTTGCAATATAGCTAGATAGGTTGTAAATCTGTCTTTGGGAAGTAAAAAATCGGCAAAAAAAAAGTAAAAACATTCCATTTCATTTACAAATAGTTCATGGTGGAGAAATAATTCTATTCACCAAAATTAGTTGTCTTTAGACCCGTATTTCTATCTCCAAATCAAAGTATAAATTTTAGGTTCTTTTTTTTTCACAAATAAAGAAAAAACTTAGAAAAATTAGAGCACTACTAGATGTTTTAACATAGATGAAAGCAACTAAATTGACAGTCATAATTATTGATAAAAATCCCATAATCAACATCAAAATCTTGGATATAAGATATTTGCAACTATGACCCTGCTCAACACAGCATGGAAAAATGCTTTAAGTGTACATAAACTACATTTTACAATTTCTTTGGTAATATTATCATGACCTGTGATATTAAATGAAATATGGACACCTTTATAACACTCAGGATTCTATTGTTACGGTGAAAGTGGGGAGTTTGTGGGGTGCCACATAACATAGTCAACAAAATTAATCATTTTTAATACTCAATATCATGAGAGATAGATAATCAAAATGGACAATGCATAGAGATAACATTTTTGTAAGAGTGGACTGGAGTAATAGCACAGCGGGTAGGGTGTTTGCTCTGCAGGCAGCCGACCTGGGTTCGATTCCTCTGTCCCTTTTGGAGAGCCCGGCAAGCAACTGAGAGAATCCTGCCCTCATGGCAGAGCCTGGCAAGCTCCCCATGGTTTATTCAATATGCCAAAAACAGTAACAACAAGTCTCACAATGGAGACAAACCAGTAACGATTTATTCAGGCAAATCGATGAACAAGGGATGACAGTGTTACATTGCTACAGGATAGGAAAGGAAACTTCCTCTTTGACACGTCACCTCTGTCTAAGCAGAAGGCAAGGAAATGAGTAGAGAAAAGTCAAGAACAAGGTCTAATAGTGGCCTTAGAGAAGCAGACAACAGAGGCCCAGAAACAAATACAGAACAGCTGACCTGAGAGCAGGAGGACAGTAAAGGACACATCCATCTCTGAGACCCTTAAGTCAGGACAAGGGAGCATGGTCACAGGAAAGATCAGAGAGGGATACGATGGGCAATGTCATACATAGGAAGCAGAGAAAGGCTTGGGTACAACTGAAGGGCCTAGAACTTCCTACTAAAAATTTACAGTAAGGAAACTTTAATAGCATAGGCATCAGGAATTCATATGTTAATTTTAAATTTAGAAAGAAATAACCCACACTCAGGAGTCAGCCAGTTTCTTTTTAACACTATTACATCCTTAGATTTTCATTTTTCGAGTCAGATCACAATTTTAAGAAATAATATTAGAAGTAATCCATTCAAGGTATGCTTTTTAATTCTGAAAATGCGCTTACTGTATAATTGCTTTAAATTGTTTTACAATCTTGAAATGTGTTTTATTGTTTCTAAATAATTTCACCTCTGAGTGTAATAGAGGCTAATCAACTTTGAAGAAACAAGGATAATGCTATTTGTTGATGATGCTAGCTCTTCAGGGAAGTCAAGTCATTCATCAGCCAAACAAAGGGGCAGAGGTTAATTAAATATTTAGTTTAAGAAGAGAAAATAAAAATTATTTACAGCATCAATTTAGTCACCTGGGTCATCCCTTTTGGAATTGGTAGTAAATCCTCTGTCAGTTGCTGGAAGGACTCAGAATTGTAGTTTCAGGGACACCATTTGCTCGTTAAAGTGGGGTTTAAATAAAATACCATACTGTTACTGGATTCTAATTTGTGGCTGGTAGTTAATGAAGCTTGCCAAGAGTAAAACAACTTTTTACCACAACTTATTTGTAAGACAAAAGTTGAGTATGAGGGGAAAATGAGTAAAAACTAGTTTCTTCTCTCAACATTAATTGAAATAATATCAAGAAGTAAGTGCTACAAATAAAGTTTCTAAAGCAAAAAAGAGGGGTTATGGCAGATATTTTATGGATCAGAAATAAACAGATTGAGGCAGGACATACAAATAAGAACACACAAATATTTTGAAAGATCTGATTTGTGAATTTTCTTATTTGTAGCAAATCAAATGAAAATTCCTAGGTACAGAGTTAAGGTCATTTAAACAAGCAAAATAAAGACTAACCTTGACAAGGTGGTTCTTCCCAGTGCTCTTACAATAATGCCAATGATGAGATTCTTTAGTCACCTTACAATGTCTACTTTGAAGAACACATGATCATTACAGCTTTTGTGTTTAGAAAATTTTACCTAAATTTAAAAAAAAAGCTCATGTTATTTATTAAACTACCATTTGTCAATATTTTCTCCTGAAGCCAATGTAAAACTAATCTTATAACTTGATCATAATTAAATGTATGAAATTAACAAAAGCAATATTAATGTTTTAAGTGGTACAGAACACAATTTTTGGTTTTCTGTAATCTGAGGTTCTTATTTATGAGATTAGAAAGACCTTATTTTTGAGAAACATCTATCTTAATTTTTGATTTTGCAAATTTTCTACAGCAATACTTCTTCAAAGTAAAAGTGTATAGCACAGCAGGTAGGGCATTTGCCTTGCATGCGGCCAACCCAGGTTCGATTCCTCCATTCCTCTTGGAGAGCCCAGCAAGCTACCAAGAGTATCCCCCCACAGGACAGAGCCTGGCAAGCTACTATGGTGTATTCAATATAGAGTAACTGTATATGGTGTATTCAAAAACAGTAACTACAAGTCTCACAATGGAGATACTACTTGTGCCTGCTCAAGCAAATCAATGAGCAATGGAACAGTGCAGTCAAACTTTATTAAAGTAGTAACAGGACTTTGTATATGCATATTTATTAATTTTTAGATATGCACATATGGAACATTTAAAATTGTTGTAACTTTAGATTATTGTTTCGATAAACTAATTAGCATGTAATTTATTTTACATGCTATGCCTACATAGCATGTAAATTCTTGGGAGGGCCCAGAGAGACAGTACAGTAGGTAGGGCAATGCCTTGCATGTAGTAAGCACAGTTTGCACCCAGTAGTGCCTTGGTTACTCCCTGCTTTGTTCTCAGAAATAACTCCTGGTGGAACTTAGGGTAGCAATATGGAATTCTAGAAATTGAACCCAGGTGGGTCGAGTGCAAGGCAATTACCCTAACCACTGTGCATTCACTTTGGCGCTGCCTTTTGATTTTTGCTTTCTTTTATTCCTCCTAAAGCTTTCTTACATAGAGGATTCTTTTTGTGTGACATGTGTGAAATCTATTTTATATATATTTGCATATATATTTTATAAATATACTTAATATATATTTTATAAATATATGTTATATATTGCATATACTTATATATATTTACATAATATATAACTAAATTAGATGGTTCCATAAGGTATTTGCTATGCTAATATTGATTTTTCTGTTAGATAATAGCAGATAATTGTTTCTTTTTATTTTCTCTAAATATTAGAATGGCGCTTACCCCTGCTGGTGATGAAGACATATCTATATATTGAAACTACAAATATGTTTTATAATTAATTATGTTGTTTTACTTAGAAAACTGTCTGAAAACAATAATGTGAAAAGGAACTTGGTGTGCTCAACAATATTCTTATGGTTAGCCATATTTCAGTCATCAAATGAGTTAAATTTGATGTTAAATTTAACATGTCAAATCAGGTGCATGTGCTACCCGAACTCATGTGGTGCCTGAGCACACGTATCACCCGCATCTCCACTCTTCAGATGTGTACTTTCATGCTTTCCTGTCTAATGCTGGGATGTGTGTACTGGCTTTCTCCACCCTTGGAGAAGCCCAGGTTCTCTCTTGAGCACGTTACTCTCCACTCTCCCACTTTCTCTTCCTCCTTCCCTTCACAAACCTCCAAATAAAATGTTTTACTTTTTAAAAAAATGTGAATTCAAAATCATCTCATGTCAAATCATAATAATATAATTTGTTATAATATCATAAACTATGACAAGCCTTTTACCTAAAAGCATAAATCACAACAAACAATTGTCCAAATAGTATTACTATTCATTTTCTGATAGCAAAAGAAACTAAGGTAGGTTTGCTACCCATATGCAAAAAAGGTCCTTTCTATTCTGAAATTGGGAGCCATTTGATATCATCTCAAGAAATAATTAATAACATTAAGTATTATATTGCTCTATAAACAAAAAATAATAGATAAAAATACAAAAAACTTAGATAAAATATACCTGCATAGTAATATTATATCTGATTTTTTTTTCACGAATTTTTTTTTTCCATTGAAAATCAGATGGGCCGGACCTGTAATGCGACTTGGAGGCGACCGCTGGACTAGAGCCTCATCGACTGGATTCCACGGGGCATCAAAAGAATGCCTGGCCGCCCACCTACAAGATGGTTATACTTCTTTGTCAAGACCCTGAATGAACAGTTTGTTGCACCTCGTGTTCCTGGAGTGAGCAGACACCACTGGGCTACACTAGCACGTGACAGGACAAAAGGAGACATTACTGGAGCATGCTCAAACAAATCAATGAGCAACAGGATGACAAGTGATACAAGTGATACAGGTAATATTATAAAATTTGCTGCCAGAATAAATTCTCAAACTTTTTTGTGTATAATTTTTATAGAGAGAGTTTTGTAATAGTTAATAGAGTTTAGATAAAAATTTGCATTGAGACTACACGGCATGTGAAATACACTCTTGGTGAGGCCCATAGAGACAGTATAGTAAGTAGATAATAGATAATAGAGTTTGATAATAAATATACATGCATATATCACGAATCACAAATCACGAAATCCCCGTTAATCATCAATTTCTCGAGCGAGCTCAGTAGCCTCTCCATCCGTCCTTTCCCTGAGATCTTAGAAGTCTCTCTCAACTTGGCCCTCCCAAAGATGTCTCACTGGAGACTCTTTCAGGGTCAGGGGAATGAGATCCAGCTTGTTACTGGCTTTAGCATATGAATACACCATGGGAAGCTTGCAAGGCTGTCCCATGTGGGCAGGAAACTCTCAGAAGCCTGCCAGTTTCTCCCAGAGGGAGAAGTAGGCAACAAGATATCGCGTGGCCGTTTTGGGGCTGCGCGCTTCTGGGAGGTTGCTTTTAAGTCTCTGGATATTGGCCGTTGATGGAATTACACACATCTGGGTTCCTCTGCCAGTACCTTCATGCATGAGGCCTGTCCGAATATGTGGAGAGGGGTCTTGGGCATAGCTGTCGCTAGGTTCCGGTGGTCTTCGGCTGCCAGGAGCTCTGCTCGGGGTGAGGAAGGAAGCTGCAGCCCATCCCCTCTGAAGGGCCCCGGGGAAGATAGCCAGGCATGCAGGCAAGAGATTTTATATATATATAATCCTGGGTTGTATTGATGGTACCGTGTTTCAGGTGCTAGCCTTCCATGTGGCACAGCACTGCATATTTGTCCCCAAGTACTGTCAGGAGTACGCTCTGCACGTGAAACCATGTGTAAGCTCCTAGTATTTCTGGGTTTGGGTTACAAAAAGGAAAAAAAATTCAAAAACATTCTGCTCATATATCAAAATAGAATGAACGAATATACAAATTTAAATGCCTTGGGTACAGAAAAGTTGAATTTATTATAGTCAGTGTAATGTCTTTCAAGGCAAACAAATAGGTATTTTTGAAACTATACAGTAAAAAATATGCTATTATATTATCCTGATTCATGAACAAAGCAATGTCTCAAACATAAATATCTAGAAAAATATTTGAGCTATTTTTTAGCTAAAAACAGCAAGTCACATAGAACATTGTTAAGTGCCAAATGAAATAAAAACAACTTAAATACCTCTGAAAATATTGTTGTAGTATTTCAAATCTTGTCCTTAATGTAACTTTAGAAGATGACAATTTATAAGAAATTTGTATAATACCTTAAAACATAAATTAATGCAAATCTCTGGATCAGTACTATTCAGAAAATTTGTTTTGGAAAAGATAACAGATTTACACATGAATTTTATACATTTTTTAAAAACATGACCTTTCAAATACATGTGGTGAAAAAGGTAGAAGAAACAAAACCCTGGACAATGACAGACTGTTTTGTCTAGTGAAAATACACCTTAGAGTTTTGGTGTCTTTCTGCTGCTTTCAACTCTTGACATTTAATAGTCCATGTGATTTGGTATTTCACTTGTTTTTCTGGAACTTCCTGGGACTAAATAATCTCTTCTTTGATTTATTGAATCAGAATTGGTGGCTCCTTCCTGTGTGACACCCCTAAATAACTCATATATAAGTGTTTTATCCTATGAGCTTTTCTTCCATGCCCACATTTGCCTATGTGCTTCTCTTATATTAGATTGTTTACCTATCTGAAGATTCATTTATCAGACTTCACAGTCTGTGGCATATGAGTTAAACCACAATAAAGGGATTTTAGTGATAATTATTTGGCAAATTTTAATGGCTAAGTGAATGGTTAAAGTTTTCATGTATTAAACTTATAAGAACACTATAACTATAAAAGTGATTTGAAATATCTTAATATTATCAACAAAATTCCTGTACATCACTTTCTTTTTCACTATTCTTTGCCACTTCTGTCTCAACATCACTAGCAAACTTACATCTCTGGCACAAATAAAATTGCTCAGAGATATATTCTGATATTATGCCTCTTGATATTGAATATAATCTGTCAGTTAACAAATACTTCAAAATACATCATTTGCTAATTTCAAATCATTTGTTTCCTTGTATGGTACCAAGACAGACTTAGCATATCAATGAACAAACATGGTTCTAGGTGGTATCTAGTAGTATTCCCTATCATGCAATATTTTTTAACTTTATATTAACAATTCCAATGAGAAACAGATTGTCTCTCAATCTAAAATATTTATAATTAAATATTTATCACCTAAAATATATATCATATAAAAATTTATAATATAAAATATGTAAAGATATACTTTACTTAAAATTATTTGAGAAATTCCATCATAAACACAAAAAACACTATTTTTTAAAAGCATAGGAGCCAGAATTCTAAGATCCATATATAGCATTTTTTTTAGCATGTGTGAGGTTATTTTTAAAATTCAAATGTATGATTTAAAATAATTATTCCAAGGGCAATGGTGTTTTCCCATAGCATGATACTCATGACCTTTTAAACAAATGATTTCTGTAACACATAACTTTATTCTAGTCATGGTTTACTGAGAATTCTAGTCTGCTTAATTTTTGCTACAATCCATATAATGAAAAAAATGACAAAATGTACAGCAGCTTTTGCAAGAGATTATTATCAATGAAATTAAAAATCATATATTACCTTATATTTTGCATATTTCAATATTTTATCAATGTTTACATATATTCCAAACCTCTTTTTAAAAACGAGTATATAGTGTCTGGAAAGACAGAACATGGGTTAGAACATTAACTTTACAAGCACTTGATCTCAGCACCACATGTAATTCCCTGAGCCTCACCAGGACTCATCCCTGAGGATTAGTTTACATCCACCACTGCTGGGTGTAAACCAAAAACAAAAATTAATGAGAAATAAGAAATATCTGCCAATCTAGTTGATACATAGCTTCACTAATTATACCTAGAGCTTCATTTAAAATGAAGCATCCATGAAAGAAAATTAAAATTTTAATGTCCAAATATACCATTTCACTTTGAAAATGTTTAATGCATCTTAACACATATGGAGAAAGATAAGATGAAGTGTATAAACTTTTTTTTAAATTTCTGCATTCTTTATAATTTTATATTTTATTCCTTTTAACCACCAGTCTAAGTTACATCTAATGAAACTCCAGAGAAGTAAAAGCAGGGGAATTTTCACGTTGACAGTTGGAGTGCTTCACTTCTAATTAGGTAAATTAGACATTTGTTGCCAACCCTTCCAGAGTAAAAATGACATTTATTTTTGTTTTGGCAGGGCAGCGGGCTGGGTAGTTGTCCACCCCTAGCTTGCTTCGGGTTTTGTGCTCAAGCATAGCTTCTGGTGGTGCTCAGGGAACCATATGAGGTGCCGCAGACTGAACCAGGGTCTCACTGTAGAAGGCAAGCACCCTGCCTACAGTGATATTTTTCTGGCCAATTGTATTTACTTTCAGTGGCAAGTACTTCTCCTTTAGTATTACTGTAGCAAACTTCCCAAATACCAGCTTTGTATACAATACTTGCTCAATTTTCAGTTCCTTGTGCCAAGAGCATATTAATTTGTTTAAATCATGCTACTTTGATGAATTAAAATCATGTGATTATGCCTTTGGAATATAACTGGAAAATCTCAGGTATAAACAAATAATAGTAGTGTCAATTCGCTTTTATGAGACTTTGTGGCATTAGAAATCCAGAAAAATAAAATCTACCTAATTAATATGAAAAATACTTGCAATTACAAATCTAGTTCTATGAAATTGTAGTTGTAATTCCAGTGCTAATAAACCAATTAGTTTAAATTTCACTATTAATTTTGATTCCAAAATGATTTCTTTTTCTGTGGAAATTAATGCAAATATTTTTAGATGAAAACATAAAGTATATATTGTTAGAATGAGGTCAAAGTGTGTGGTCACTTCTAGTGCAGAGCTCTGGTTTTCAACATTTGCAGTGGATGATTGGCATTAATAGGTTCCTCGGCTGGCAGTGCCATTAGATAAAGGAAAAATTATGTGAGATGGATGCATGAACAACTTTTATTCTTTCCAGAATTGAAAACTTGTATTCAAGGCTTGAGGATATGAGTAGGGCACAAGAATGAGTAGTCACTGTTTTTGCACTGTATAAAAAAGATTATGCTATTATCTTATATTAGAGAATCAATTTTCTGTTAGCCTTCTCACCAGAGAAATTTCAAGATGATTTTGGGAAGTTGCATGATTTTTGAAAGTCGACTTGCAGTATTTTAAAATAGTGTCTCCTGACTCAATGAGAAATGACACAAATTCAGTAAGGATAAATATTGGTTATTATATGTTTTATCATATTATAATGTTCAGAATTCTAGCAATGAATTTCATTGAAAAATGCTTATAAATTTAAACAATTTTAAAAGGCACAATTCAGAGTATAAATATTATCCACAATAATTATCTGTATGTAAGAAATATAAATGATATTTATTCATATTTTTAATTGAGTTTGGGGCCACACCTAGCTGTGCTCAGGGCTGACTCCTGGTTCTGTGCTCAGAAATCACCCCTGGTGGGCTTAGGGGACTATGTCTGGTGCTGGGGATCAAACCCCAGTAGATGGCCTACAAGGTAGATGCCCTACAGGCTGTACTATCTCTCTGCCCTTTATTCACTTTTAATCTACTTTTTCACAGAAAACATAAAACCTGAAACTTCCAGCCATAACACAAATAACGCTATTGCTCTGAGAGCACCTTCCTTTAGTTCTTTTCAGAAAACTCATTTCTTTGGACCTATATGTTTCTTTGGATTGAAACTAAATCATGAAGCTTTAGAACAGAGAGAAATTAGAAGTAGATGAAAAGTGAGTAACGGTGGACATTATTCTAGGAATGTGTTTCAAGTGGTGGTGAAACACATGCCTTTAATGTGTGATAACCTGGGTTCAAGCTATAGTAAATCATTTTTCTAAACACAGGTATATATAGTTATACTTCTATAACTATATTTTATATAACTTTATAGCTATATAGTTATAAAATATATTAAAAATATAGCATAACAGACATTACCGCACATATTTTAATTATTAAAGTTTTATTCATCATAATCCCATCGATTGTCGAATTTCTCGAGCGGTCTCAGTAATGTCTCCATTTGGCCTAGCCCTGAGATTTTAGAAGCCTCTTTTTACTCATCTCGTCCCAACGATGCTGCACTAAAGTTTTATTGGACCTGAAAAAGAAAAAGGACAGTCATAAAATAGGTGAAAGAATTGAAAATTATTGTAAGGTTAATAGAGTTCCATGGAAATCAAAGACTATAGGGATCTAGATTATAGAATCATCTTTATTAAATTGGCATTCAAAAAGTTTAATTACAATGGGAACAATAATAGCAAAGAAAAGTGCTCAAAGAATTGAGAAGAGAGAACATCTTGAGAAATATTAAGAATGCTATAGTGATTGAATCAATAATGTATGCACCAAGATTTACCTAAGTTACTGCCTAATTCAGAGGGTCCAGTAAATTACTATTGAAGCTACAAGTAAGGAAAAAGAAAAAGATGGCCATAGGTGATAATCCCTTATTCAATAAACCTATTGTACAAGTTTCGATGTATTTTGTTTTTACTATACTCTACACTTGGGGTTCCAGCAAGTGCTTGCAACCATGTATGGAGACTGTGAACTAAGCTTTTGCCCCACGCCGGCTAACAGAGGAAATATCCTTCCTTCTTGGTCTCTCTCCCCTCCGGGAGAAGGCGTGGTGTCCAACATTTTGTGGGTCCTTTGAGCAGGTATGAACTTTTGGCAAGGAAAAAAAAATGTGCTTTGAACTTGAAACAGCTGCGGGATACTGGGGCAGTATCAGCCTGGGCTGGAACCCAGGCTCTGGCTGAGTTTCGACCCAGGTGCCCATGCCTCTGCACAGCTGGTGGAAGTGGAATGAGGGGGAACCAGAGACAGCTTTAGGATTTGGGGTTCCAGCAAGTGCTTGCAACCATGTATGGAGACTGTGAACTAAGCTTTTGCTACATGCTGTTCCAGGAAGGGAAATGATTCATTTTCCAACTTAAATCTCCGCAGACTTAATTACTATAATACAGAAATTGTAAACTGCGCGGCCGCTACCGTGGTCGCGCTACATTTTATCTCTTCATTCTCATCAGTGGAAAACTTATTATCAAATATTTCCTTGTTAATAGAGCTGTATTCTTGGGGGATAAATTCCAACAAAAATAGTGAGTCTGTTTTGAAACTCCAACAACAATAGTGAGTTGTGTGATGAAATCTGGAATGTAATCAAGGTAAAGAGAAAAGGAAGTGAAATTATCAGTCACGCACGGGGGGGGGAGTTTGGGAGGGTGAGGGGTGGGATGTATACTGGTTTTTTGTTGTTGTTTTTGTTTTTGTTTTGTTTTTGTTTTCATTGGTGGTGGAATATGGGCACTGGTGAAGGGATGGGTGTTTGAGCATTGTATAACTGAGATATAAGCCTGAGAGCTTTGTAACTTTCCACTTGGTGATTCAATAAAATAAATTAAAAAAAGAAAAGAAAATGTTCACAGGGTGGAATAGTTATTTTTCTTTGAATGTAAAGTCAGCCACACCTAGATTCCAGATGCTTGTCATTTATTGCAAGAAAGATCTTTGTAAGAAGAAGAGCTATGGGAGAGAACAATTTTATTAACGGGTAGGGGAGGGGGACAACTAGTTGTTCTTAGAGAGAGGAGAATAGAGTTAAAGAAAAAAATGGTACTATACTCAAAGGGAGATGTGTGGGTGATTTCTAAATGGAGTTTATTTCTTCCGATTGTTTGGTAGCTGATTTTACAGTTTTTTATTTGTGAATATCCTCATATTGAGCTGAGCTGCTGCCAGTGAGTTCTCAGGGAGAGGAACTTTTAATTCTGTGGGTCTCCTCATTCTCTGAGTCTTACCAGGGCAACAACTCCTGCCTGTGAATTATTTACAAATGGGATCTGGCCTTTATCATGATCTGACAAAAGGATGGCCTCTTTTCAGATTATATTGTTTTCTCAACATTTTTTGTTTCATGTTTTTCCAGACTTGTTGTTGTTGTTGTGCTGTTTTCTCTTCAAGCATTTCTGGATTTTACAACTTTCTAACATCTACTGCCTTCCTCAAAAGAAAAACCATACTTTTATTATAGAGCTTCATTAGTGAAAAAAATAATGCAAACCAGAAGTTACTGTCTATGTGAGTACAGGAAAGGTTTTGGGAAATGGTGTAGTACAAGCTAATTTTTGGAAGAATAAATGTTAACTATTCTAACAACCTATACCAGTTTTAATAGCATGTGACCTAAGATATCTATATACCTTGAACTATAACAGACTGACAAAGAATTTGATCTCTGGGGCCGTATGAAATTAATATTCCTTAGTGAATTTTACTAGTTCAGGTACTAAAGTTGCTTTATATTTGCATAATATTACAAATTATAAGTGGTTTAGCAAACATGGCAAATATTAAATATCCATAGGTGAAGAGCAATTTCCTTTTGTTAAAGGTAGAATAAAAGTTATAGAAATAAAGTAATATTCAAGATTAAACGTTTGAATTGTTTTTGATAATCACTATCTCTAACTTGTTCATCTTTTCTGACTATTTTCTTTTTCTTTATTAACCCATTCTGAAATTTAGAACACAAATTCAGTTGCTCACCACTTGAAGGCAAGACACAGCATTAAAAAAAGAAGAAACGGCCATCTTACTGCACCTAGCAGTGAAGAATTCCGGGCCAGCAGGCACTGCAAGCTGGAGAATGCTCTGACACCAGACCGGGCCAACAACACCAGGATGCCAGACGGAGAAGGTGCAGCGTCCCTGTCTTCTCCAGATGGAGTCTCGGTGACACTGAGCTTATAAAATGGCTCCGGTATGTGGGACTGGGATATCTCTCCAAACCATGCGGCCACCTATGCAGCCGTACGACCTTTCCTGATATAAAAAAAAAAAAAACAAAAACCACTCAGGAACGGCTCCGCCACCTCTGAGCGGCCATTATCGCAGAGGCACAGAAACCAATCTCAGAATGCAGCGGCTGTTGGCAAATCTACTCCTGGACCCTGAACTAAGCTAAGGATCTGTACAGCCCCTGGAGAGGAAGGGCTTTTGTCCCTCAGCTTTTTCCCCTTTGCGGCAGCATGGCGACCACCACCATTCAGAAACAATTGGACAGAGAGGTAGGAGCTTGCAGTGATGGGACGGGATGCATGGGGGATCTTGCGATGGGGGCGGGGGTAGCAGAACCGGCCCTGCTTCCTGTCCAAATGAGACCCCGAGCAACCACCCACAAACAGCTCCTCTGATCCTGATCCTGAACAGCCATGATCCCAGAGGCACACAAACCAATCTTGAATGCAGTGGCTGCTGGCAGAAATACCTCTGGACTTAATACCAGAATCCCAAAACTGGGTGGTCACTTTCTCGAACTTGCAACATTGTATGCTCTTTTTTATCAACAATAGAAAACATATGATCTAATGATGCCATTCTGACATGTTTGACTGTGGGAGGAAGAACTCCAAATAATGATAGTGGATTTTCTGTTGAAAATTGAATGTAATCAAAGTAAGGAGAGAGTAACGTGAAAATCATCTGCCACATAGGCAGAGGGGGAGTCGAGGTGGGGTATGCTGGGTTTCTTGGTGAGGGAACATGTGCACTGGTGAAGGGATGGGTGTTTGATCATTGTATGACTGAGACTTGATCCTGAAAGCCCTGTAACTGTTCTCACGGTGACTCAATTAAAAAATAATAATAATAATAAATTATTTTAAAAAAGAAGAAACAATGAATTTATTTAAGTGCTATCTACCTGATAATATACTGAATTTCTTGTCCTCAAAAATCTTCCCTCATATTCATTTGGGGATGTGGGTTATAGAAGGCTGATTAGGAAAGTAAGTTAGAAGAAATTTATGGATATGGGCAGAGCAGTCTTAAGGCAGTTTGGGCTGTCACCAATGGTTAATAAGGAGAGTCACTGTCATTGTCATCCCGTTGCTCATCGATTTGTTTGAGCGGGCACCAGTAACATCTCTCATTGAGAGACTTATTGTTACTATTTTTGGCATATCCAATATGCACGGGTAGCTTTCCAGGCCCTGCCGCGCGGGCTTGATACTCTTGGTAGCTTGCCAGGCTCTCCGAGAGAGGCAGAGGAATCGAACTTGGGTCAGCCATGTAAAAGGCAAACGCCCAACTGCTGTGCTATCGCTCCAGCCCAATAAGGAGAATAGGCAATGATATTTGGCTTATTACCCCTAAGTAAAAGAATTCACTATATCAGTCTATCACTGTTATCCCGTTGCTCATTGAGTTACTCGAGCAGGTATCTCTATCATCTCCATTCATCTCAGCTCTGAGATTTTAGCAGCCTCTCATTACTCATCTTTCCCAATGATTAGAGGCTCTTTTCAGGGTCAGGCGAATGAGACCTGTTATAGTTATTGTGTTTGGCATATTGAATACGCCTCTGGGAGCTTGCCAGGCTCTTCGGTGAAAGAATTTCCAGCATGGAATGTCACAAGGGTGACTCACATAGTATATCGTGCATGATCTAGCCCTGCTGAATAACCTAGGCTCTGCCATATCTGGATCTGGACCCTAGAAAATAATCATCTCAGCATCTTCTTCCCCCAGCCCCCTGTTTTTAATGGCCCACATTCTTAGAGCATAATAAGGAAATTCTCACCCACACCACCTTGCAATGTTAAAATGCATAAAAAAGGAAGAGCTCTTGCCTTTCTCCAGAATCCTGCTTTAGGAGAACAGTCCCATATTCTGGAATCTCCCATTCCTTCCTTCCTTTGCCCTGAATAATGCCTTTTCTGATTTTGTCCATTTATTTCCAATTTTGACTGCTTGAGCACAAGAACCTGCATGTCTATACACAGTAGAACACTGGGTTTAAAGTTCTATTCCTTGTAACATCTTAACAGAAGGTGGTCAAACAACAATTCATCTCTGGGGTCTGTATTATAACCTTTAAGAATCTCTCCAGAAGGCCAGGTTTACACTCTTTCCTGCTTCATTCAAAATTGATCCTGGTTTAGGAGGATTGCTCCATGGCTTGGAAGCTGCCTCATATGCTAGAGAAAAGGCAGTTCAGATAGAGAAGGGGCCACCAAGTAAAGGATGTTTGGAGGACCTGCTCAGGATGGGAGATGTGTACTTAAAGTAGACTATAGACTGAACATGATGGCCACTTCACACATGCATTGAAGACCACAACACCCTAATGGAGAGAGAGAAATTAAAAGTGAATCTACCTGCCATTCGGTGGGTGGGGGGTTGGGAAGAGGAGTGGTGGTGGAAGGGATACTGGAAGTATTGGTGGTGGAGAATGGGCACTGGTGGAGGTATGGATACTCTATCATTGTATGACTGAAATGTAAGCATGAAAGTGTGTAAGTCTATAACTGTATCTCAGGGTGATTCATTAAAAAATAAAATAAAAATAAAAAAACAAAAATTAACTGATCTTGGTTTAACATTAAACATACAGTGAACTAGAACATTGCTAGGATTGAGTAACTTACAAGAAAGCAATGAGAGGTTATTAAAACAAAAACAAAAAACACCTGTATGAGGAGCAAGTTGGATGGATTCTCTAAAGCCTGCTAACACTGATGGCAAAGATATCACTCTGTAGGATACAATTAATAATAGGAATGTTAATAGACTTTTGAGATCATGGAAATACTATCATAGATCTTAATGATGCCATGTATATTGTCTTCTCAGGAAAAATGCCTATTATTGAGAACGAAATTGCCAATGATTATTCTGTATTCTGGTATTAAAATATTAAATTAATAAATTCCCGCATCCTTTAACCTTGTAGCACTGTAGCACTGTCATCCTGTTTTTCATCAATTTGCATGAGCGAGCACCAGTAACCTCTCCATTGTGAGACTTGTTGTTACTGTTTGGGGCATATCAAATATGCCATGAGTAGCTTTCCAGGCTCTGCCCTGCGGGCGGGATACTCTCAGAAAGCTTGCTGGGCTCTTTTAGAGGGACAGATAATTGAACCTGGGTCAGCCACATGCAAGGCAAACGCCCTATCTGCTGTGCTATTGCTCCAGTCCCTTTAACCTTATGTAAATAAAATATTACATAAATTCATGTACCCCATTTTAACTAATAAAATATTTCTTACATGTGGATGAAAAGATATATGGTTTTCAGTAACCAAAATAGAGGAAAGAAAGATGACCCAGTCATGAAAATGTTCAGTTTTGCTGCTTCCCATCCCCATCCTTAGGAAAACTCGAGTATGTAAGACCATTGTGAATGACATTCAGAATGGCATACACAATACAAGTGAAACCTTACAGTAACAGTTGAAAGTAGTATTCACCAGTCTTTAGGTCCCAATATCCTGAGAAAAACAGTACATTTTATATTCAGAACACATTTAGAACAAAAGAACACATTTTGTATTGAATAATTTTAAGTTTTTTCTCTCCTAGAATAGAACCATTAGAATAGTGAGGGAATTTAAATTAAGAATTAATAAGTCAGCATAATTTCCTCTTTAGAGACATTGTGTTCAGCTCTCAGGAAAGGACAGAAATGAAGACACAGTTTTTATAGTATATGGTGAAGAGGAGGAGGAAGGTTTTTATTAACACTTCATTGCTGACTAAAAACACCCATGCAAAATGCACCTCCTTTTTGACCAATTCTATTCCACACCCTTACATCTTAGCTTAGATTCATGTACCTCACTGGTTTCCTTCTGACAAGTTTTCCCTAGACCCTCCAAATTTCTATTCTTGTGCACAGAAATGATTAGCTGATTTTTTTTTTTTGATTCATTGGAACAAAAATATTTGCTAACGCGGCCAGAGAAATGCTCCAGTCCCCAAACCGGGCCAGCAACACCGGGGATCCAGACGGAGGAGGTACAGCTGGTACACCTTCTCCAAATGGAGCCCTGGCGACACTGAGCAGCAACTAACACGGCTCTGGGTTGCGGGACTGGAACACATCCGAACCGCACGGCCGCTAATGTGGCCGCACAACCTTTTCTAAAAACTGAAAACATACAATCTTTTAATGGAAAACCAATTATCAAATGCTTCCTTTGTAGGGCTGTCTTTCTTGGGGGGAAACTCCAACAACAATAGTGAGTTTTGTTTTGCAATATGGAACGTAATCAAGGTAAAGTGAAAATGAAGTGAAATTCATCAGTTATACATTTGGGGGTGGGGGCGGGAATATACTGGGGATTTTGGTGGTGGAATATGTGCACTGTTGAAGGGATGGTTTGAATATTGTATAACTGAGACATAAACCTGAAAACTTTGTAACTTTCCACATGGTGATAAAATAAAAATTTAAAATAAAATAAAATAAAAGAGATAACCAATAAAAACTTTTTAGGATAGCACAAAAAAAAGAGATGTTTTCTGACAAGACTTTGGAAAAGATTCGGTCTGTACTCCATATTCTTGAACTTTGAGTTGTAGTCTCAGTCAAACCCTCTTAGGATTAAGCCCTAAGTGAATTACTCGTCTGTCATGGCAAATCTGCTCACTCTGTTTTGCCAAGTCTAACCTGTCTAGAGCTGTTTATCTTTTGTTGTTAAATAATACCTCTGTTGACCTAACCTTTGAGATGCTTGCAAATTCCTCCTGTTGTTGATGTTTCCACTCCCCCTCAGTGATCGTGCTCCTCCCCTGCCAGCGTGGATGCTTAAAGAAGACCAAAGTTGTTTCCTATTTGATAATCCAAAAGTAAGACGTCAAGTACAAGAGCCACATGGGGGACCCAAAGCTATTTCTAAAATATTAAGGTATATTTTCAAGATGCTTTGCTTATAGAAACATAAACTAAAACATGGAAAAACAGAGGTCATTTCCTAATTGTTCCTGTTTCAGAGTTAATGTGACCTTGAGCCAGTCATAAAACTTTTGAGACAAATTTCTCTCCTGAATCACAGGAATCAGGATGCGTGCCCTCAGGGGGAAATAACCAAGGATTGAAAGATAATGCCAATGAAAGAGGGAAAAATTGCAAAGCTCCTTCACATTGTATTTATTACCTATGAAACTGATTATCCTCCACTTAGTATTGATTAATTGGGAATAGCTGTTGTTTCTTAAGGATAACTTAATACTGTTCAGAATATTATCCATCATAATATACTCTGTAGGACAAAACAAAAGATTAAGAGAGAAAAATAAATATATAGTCAGGAATAACTCCTTTTGAGTATTACTTATAGTCTAACTAAATATAGTTGTTTTTTCAATACCTTCAAGCAACACCACAAGAATTAGTCAAAAGGTCGATTATAATAGAGTGGAGAGCATACTATAATGAACATAAAATATTCTATTGGTTAAACAAAATTCTTTTTAAAAACACATTTTACATAACTTTAAAATGCAAGTAACCTTATTTTGAAAATTTAAGAAAACCTTAGGCAAGGAAGAATCTTGTCATAAAATCAACAATAACCAGTCTTAGCTTGAGGCTTGCACACTGAAACTTTCTGAAGGCCCTGAATTAATTTTGGCAATCTTTAATATTTAAAAACTCTCTTTGGTGCAAAGAGTCAATGTGTCCACTCTTCTTTTATTTTTTTCATTTTTGACTAAAATATATTTCTTTTCCTTACCCCCCCCACCCCACCTCAGGGTGTACAGTTCTTGGACCAGCACTGCAGCTCCCAATGCAACTTGTATCTTAACGAAAAACTATGTGTGCATGTGCTTGCAATGTGCACATTCGAAATGGTGCTGAAGACAGCCAGATTCTGTACCTGCGATTCTCAAACAACCATAGAACCACTTAATGCAAGAGTCCAAGGAAATGGAGCAAGACATTCTCTGGGCCACCACTATAGAGCTCCAAGTCACCAGGGTCAAATAGCAGTACTCAGGGGACTCTGTTATTGCACCTTGTGATATTTTTGGGACCAGGTGATTCTCGGAATAGAATTAGGATCAGGTGCATGCTAGGCATATATCCAAACCTTTCTATTATCTTCCTGCCCAGAAGTTTTTTCATATTTTTCTTGCATATTTCTTAATATAAAAATTATTATTGATGAGTTTTAAAAATGTAGCACATTATAAACTATGTGGAGTTGACCAGTATAGTATATATGCATATTATTATTCCTTTTTATGAAATGAATACATAATTTTTTCTACAAGAAAATGCATGATAGTTGTAATTTAAATATGTACGTTTCCTTAGCCTATGTCAAAAATGAACTTCTTTTCTACATTATATTGCTTTTTCTACACTGAATAGATTCAGGATAATTTTCTAAATTTAATTTTATGATTGCTTATATTTTCGGTCTCTATAGTGGGTTGATTAGTTGGATAATCATGAAATGAGTCAAGTATAAATTTTATAATTAACATAATGTAATAATATTAAATATGATATATAACTACTTATGAGGGAACTGTTTTTTATAAAAAAATGAAAGGCAAGGACAAGACTGCAGCTACAGCTAGAGACCAAGCTTCCAAAATAAATAGACAACTGAAAATGTACCACTGATGTCTTATGAAGCTGAGAAACACCAATCTGAAGTGTTCTGGAATTTCACGTTCACGGATCTTTTAAACCTTTTTTTGGATTTTGGTAATGGGTATTGGAATATCCAAAGAGACAGCCACTTTTTCTGAGTCATTGAATTACTAAGAACTTTTCAAACCTCAATGCAAGTACATTTTAGAGCATTCCTAACATCTTAGTGATTCATATTCTCCCCATTTTGTCACCAATTGAATTGTGTGCTTGTATTCTTATGATATGTTTTTCACCAATAAATCAGATTGTACTATTATACATGTTAAACATTAGTTTATGTATTGACTGAAACCCCTGGACCCAGTAAGAAGTTAATAGGTTGAGGTTAAAACTACCTATGATCTTGAATCACAAAAAATCTTTTTACTTATTAATTTTATTGCATTTTATTGTTGCACTCCAGTTGCAGTACTTTGTACATATCTTGTTAAACATTAGAAATGACAAACTTTTACTATTTAGCTCCTGTGGCAGAGTAATTATCCCCTTTCTCCATATCTACAATTCCAGACTAGAACAACACAAATCCAGATGAAGTCCTCTTTCCTGAAGCACATGCCCGGATAAAAGTAGTATTACGACTAGTAGTATTACTAGTAGTTGCACAGTTGGGTGCAGTGGCCCACTGCTCCAATTTTTTCTTTTGCTCCAATTTTTTTTTTAAAACCACAACTATTTTCAGGAAGCCTTTTTTTTAACCAATTTGTAGACTTTAATATTGTAATGAAAACAACCTATGTTATCAATGTATAAATGAATATAAGAAATATGAAATAGTACACAGAAGAATACTACTCAGCCACTAAGGAAGATGAAATCATGGCAGTTAGAGCAAAATGAATGAATCAAAGGACCATTTATTTCATTGAACACGGTAATATTACTTGTATCACTTCTCAACCAGTTGATCTTCGATTTGCTTGAGCAGGCACCAGTGACATCTCCATTCGTTCCTGTCACATGCTAGTGTAGCCCAATGACATCCGCTTGCTCCAAAAACAGGAAGACTCAAACCATTCATTCAGGGTTTTGACAAAGAAGTCTGACCATCTCGTTGGTGGGCAGTGGGCAGTCATTCGGTCTTTTGATGTCCCGTGGGATCCAGTCGGTAACAGCTCTAGTCCAGTGGTCGTCTCTGAATTGCATTACATGTCCAGCCCATCTGATTTTAGACGTCTTGGCAAACTAGACAGCATCCCTGATTCTTGACCATCAACGGAGGTTGGAACTCCAGATTCCTTCTCTCACCTGAGTGAAACGTGATAATCCATACATAGCTCTTTTAATTCTTCTTTGGTATACAAACATTTTAATAAAATAACTTAAATAGAGAAAGACAGATATATACAACTATGGTCTGACCATATATCACATACATAGTGGGTAAATCAATTACTGAACTAAGTAAAAATAAGTTTTTACACTATATAATAGCAATTAGTTATTACCAGAAGAGAAGAAGAGGGCAATGATTAAATTCAGAAAAAGGGGGCAATGTGTAGAGAACAGAATTGTATTTCAGCATTACGTACACACTCACACACACACACATATAAATTTATATATATACATCAATGTTGATTTCCACTGATTCCAGCAGAAGTTTTTTTTAGTGTTGTAATGAGGTCTTTAATTACAAAATGTAAATGAATAAAGAAAAATAAAAACCAATGGAGATGAAAAGAAACCATATTTTAAAAAAGGATGTCTATACGCTGCCCATAGAGAATAGTATGAGGTAAGTTCATGAGAGCTAATAAAAATAAGGCTTATTTAAAGTTTTGAAAAGGCATTGTGGTGTTAAAATACAGAGAAGAGTAAGGAAACTTAGTAATAATAATAATACATAGGTAAAGCTTACAAACCCCTTAAGGCAATTTTAAATACATTTTTTATATTTTTTTGCAAAGATGAATCAATTAGAGAATTTTCTGCATGAAAGGATCAGGTAAGTATGAACAATATTATCTCTGCAATTTGGAGAGTGATTTGAAGAACAAATTTGAAACTGAAATATATTTTTCTATGGTTGTCTAAGAGAAAACTGGTAATACCTTGGGGTCGGAAAGTAGCAGGGAATATATACATAGAAATATAGAGCTCGAGAATGAGAAGATAAAAAACATGAGATGTCATTATTCAATAGGTCAGTCAATGTTGTGCATATTGGGTCTGTGGCATAATAAAATCAATGCAAATCCTTGAATAAGCATTATGGTCTAAAATTTGAATTGAAAAATACCAAATCCACCCTATATAAACCACTGCAAATTACTATCAACTCAGGATTCCCTCTATCCTCACGCATGGCCAAGAAAGGAAGAAAGCAGAGGTGGTTTTTAATCTAACCCCATAGGTTTATCTTCTTCATTTTTTTTTCTTCCAGGAGTGAGGTTGTGGGATGCCCTCCAGCTGTGCTCAGGAGTCTCAGGGGTCCCACCAGCAATATTTACCCAACCTGATTTGTGGTTCAATGCAAGGACAGAAGGAGGTGGTACTTCTCAGGCCCTGCAGTGCCATGGACTAATGGGCCAACTTGGAAATATACAAGGGTCTCCAGGGCTTTATCTGGAGGTATTGAAAGACCATGTGGTACAAGGGATCAAACCTGAGCCAGTGAACACCAGGCATGCACCTTGACTGCTCTTCTGTCACCTGGTCCTATTGCCGTCAATTAAAAAATACAGCAGATATTACTTCCATATTTTTAATCTGTTTTCCCTGTGGCGTTTCCTATACTGCAAAATAAATTCAAAACAGATATTTTTCATTATAAACATATGAGCCTTATATGAAAACTACCAATAATATGAACAAGAGAAATGCAGCAAAATAGTTAAACATCTAAATTTTATATATATGTGTATATATATGAGGGAGTATGTATATATATATACATGTATATATGCATATATTTACACATGTATTTACACATATATTTTTGTTTGTTTGTTTGGGACCATACCAGTGAGATGTGATGTTCAGGGCTTATTCCTGGCTCTGCATTCGTGAATCACTTGTGGCAGGGCTCTGAGACCCATACAGAATGCCACGGATTAAACTCAAATTGGCTATGCACAACTTCTCTGGCTCAAACAGTATTTTATTTTCAAATATATTAATATTTATTTTTCATTAATTTATTTTATTTTTCTAAAAAGTATTAGAGATTTTCTAAAAAATGACAGAGAGTCTCTTGCCCTTGCACCTGGCTGTCTTCCCCGGGGCCCCTCAAAGTGGGTGGGCTTCAGTTTCACTCCACTCCCCAAGTAGAACTCCCTCCGCCTAAGACCTCCAGAACCCAGCCACAGTCATGCTCAAGGCCACTCTCCACACGTTCGGACCATCCTCATGCATGAAGGAACTGGCAGAGGAACCCAGGTGTGTGGGACCTGAGGCTGAAATCTCTAAGCCTGCTGGATCAGGACTGGGCTTCTTCTGCCCAGATTCCCCATTTTCCAGTAGCTAGGCGGTCACAACCAGGGACTTTCTCTGGCGTCATGTAATCCTACCTGTAGGATAACATAGCCACAAGGAGCTTAGGTTTATCCTGGTCACACCCATCAAGGTGCTTCAGAGTCACTCCCATTCCTTTGTCTATCTGTAACCACTTCTCTATGCTCTCTTCCCCAAACAGCTTTTCCCCCTAATCAGACTGTTAATTTGTAAGGTCAGATCTTTCTAGGATACTGAACTTGTAAGGTAATATTGCATTTTCTCCCCTCCTTGTGTCTTTTGAATAGTTTACTTTAAAGCAACGTCCTTTTTGTATAGACACAAGAAGACAATATTATGCTTTTGTAACTTGGGATTTAATTGGCTTAGAATATTATTCATTCCCAGGCATCTGCTTTATCAATTTAAGCCTCAGTTGCCCTCAGTTCCTAGCACCCCAAAAGCAGGGTCCAGATAAGGGACGGGACAGACCCAGGGAAAGCGGTGAGTAATGTGGGCCTGGCCAAAGTGCTTAATTCTTAACTATAAGTTATGATCTTGATCGTGGAGAAATGCTGTTATGATCCAAAAGTAACGAGTCTAGGGCCCTGCTAGGGAAAGGAAAGACTAATCTGGCCTGAGCACTGTAGTCTGAGATTGAGATGGCCCCAGGAGAGCAATTCTATAAGCTTAATGAATCTCATACTGTGTCCATACAAAATGATTAATATTATGAATGCTTATATGTTTGCTGGACGAGGAGAGGAGAAACACACTTATGGGATTTGCCCTTGAATTGGTCATCCTGGTGAAAGAGAATCTGTCCTAGAAGCTGCATCCCCTGACGGAAAGAACTTTAACCCTGTTGATTGTGACCAAACCTATGTGTATGCCCCAACCCCCTCATGCTGGGGAGATTTAACTAGGCTGTAATAGTGGGTTGGGGGAAGATCAAGAGCCGGGAAACAGGCACAAAAATAGACAGAGTGAATGGAATAAACGGCAACTGATCAATCAACTGACTTGGCCCTCATTTTTCTCCTCTTTCTGCCCCATGGCCTGAGCCGCTCAGGCTGGGCGAAAGGCCCCGGGACCAACCCCCCGAAACCCCAGGGATGACTCACTGGAAGAGCCTTTGGGGCTTTTCCCAGCTGTGCCCCCTGGCAGATGTTTTTTACACCTACCAATGGCTAACATCCAGAGACTATAAAACCAAGCTCCCAGAAGAGCGAGGCTACACAGCGGCCGCACAAGGCTTTATCACCTAGTTAGTTCTCCCTCTGGGAGAACCTGGCAAGCTACCAAGAGTTTCCTGCCCTCATGGGAGAGCTTCGCAAACTCCCCATGGTGTATTCATATGCCCAAACCAGTAATGATGATGAGTCTCATTCTCCTGACCCTGAAAGATCCTCCAATGGGGCACCATTGGAAAGGACGAGTAAAGAGAGGCTTCTAAAATCTCAGGGCTAGGATGAATGAAAACATTACTGAGACCGCTCGAGAAATTCCACGATCAACGGGATGATGATGATGGTGATGATGATGATGATGAAAAAATGTTAATTTCTAGAGTTTCAATTCATTAATATATATCAATTATTTTATAGCCTCAAGAAGGATGTGATACCAAGATACCTTAGAAATTCAGTTTGTAACAAAGCCAATGGATACAGAATAAGTGTTAGTGAATGGGTATGCTTATGGAAAATTTAGTATTGCACTGCTTGCCTCAAGATGCAATGAAGACCTCCCACATTAGATGAAAGGAGACATTGAGTACTCTTATCAAAATATTTTTCTATGGTTTGAGTATGCATTTGTAGATAAGCATTTTGTATTATCTTTCCTAACATATCTACTGTATTTTAGGAACATGATTTGACACTAATACTAATTATTGTCCTTCTAAAGAAATTAAGGAAAGAAAAAACTTCTTATTTGAAACTAAGAATAGAAGTATTATAGTATTAAATTTTTTCTTTTTAAATTGTCTCAGATTTGATACTAAAATGGTGAATCACTAATAGTATCACCATAATCTGGGAGCTTATCAGAGAGGTAGAATAGTCGGTACTTCCTTAAGCTTCTTAAACTACTGGGTGATTTATATAGACATTCAGTTTTGAGAAATAATATCCTAATGATCTTTCCAAAATATCATTTCTTTAATTCTCTACCTCAATCATTTGGAGCATTTTAAAAAGTGAAATTTAAAATTTATTTTCATCATATTTTCTCTATGACTGCTATCAAGGTTTTCAGACCAGATAGGGTTGGAGATAATAATACAGCAGAAAGATCAGCCTAGATACGGTTGCTCAGTACCATCAGGAGTGATCCCTGACCACAGAGCCAGAAATAGTCCCTGAGCACAGCCAGGTGTGACACAAATAACCCTCAACAACAAACATAATTTTTTAAAGAACAATTTAAGAAATCTTTTAAACATTTGCTTCTCTATTACCTCTCATTTAGCTACAGAGAAGGATAAAAATTGAAATTAACCAAATATAAGGATATTTTCAGAAATTAGAATACATTAACAAAGTAGCTACTCTTGCATAGTATGCTCCTTTTTATTGTTCATGTAGGATTCCCTTCCTTTATCCTTTATGCCCCAAATTAAGATCCCATTTCTTTAATTCATGATGTGTATTTCAGTGTCCCCACTGAAAATGCAATTGAAACACACAAAGTTAACAGCATTGCTGCTAATTATAAGTCAAAAATTAGCAGTTTCAAAGTCTGTTTTCTTATCTCAAAGCACATATTTTGATGCCTCTTTCCAAGTGATTGCCTCTTAGGTGTTCAATGAAAAAGAACCTGAAATGAGTGTAGATGCTCTTGAGAGTAAATCAGCAGGATACATTTATCAGTGAATTTACTTTGCATGTATTCTAGGTTTATTCACATGTATAACTCAATCATTTGGTTAGCTTGAGACTGTAATGGAATCCTAAAGTAATTACAGTCCAAAATAAGGCCTTAGGTAATAAAGAACTTATCAAGTTTATTTAGGGTTAGGAGTTCTTAATTTTCTAAGTTTGAAAAAAAACTATAGCAGTTCCCTATAATATTGTATCTCTGGATGACAATCAGAAATCATTAGGACACATCACATGACAGTTTTGTTGAATGATGTATTCAGAGGAGATAGTATTTACAAATTTGATTGTAGTGCTCAAAAATAAAGCCTGTAAATAACACTTCTCCAGATATCTACTATCATTATGTCTATTATTATATATTTCATAATGTTTAGGAACTTTGAATATATTATCTCAGGTTATCTTATAAAACCCAATAAATTAGAGATTTGATATTAATTTTATTAATATAATTAATCATATTAATTTTGCTATAATGTTTAAATATAGCTGTACATTTAAATATAGCACTGTAGAACTGTCATTCCATTGTTCACTGATTTTCTTGAGCAGGCATTAGTAATATCTCCATTGTGAGATTGTTGTTACTGTTTTTGGCATATCAGATACACCACGGGTAGCTTGCCAGGCTCTGCCCTGTGGGCGGGATACTCTCGGTAGCTTGCCAGGCTCTCCAAGAGAGACGGAGGAATAGAACCTGGTTGGGCCATGTACAAGGCAAACGCCCTACCCGCTGTGGCATCCATATTAAACTATAATATACAATAAATATAAATTTAATATTAATTATGTTAACACATAACACAGAGAGTAGGATGTTTGCCTTGCATGCGGCCAACCCGGGTTTGATTTATCCACCCCTCTTAGAGAGCCTGGCAAGCTACCAAGAGTATGTTGCCACACAGCAGAGCCTGGCAAGCTACCCATGGTATATTTGATATGCCAGAAACAGTAACAATAAGTCTCACAATGGAGACGTTACGGGTGCCTGCTCGAGCAAATCAATGAGCAATGCGATGACAGTGATACGGTGACAGTGAGTGACAGTGAACATATTAATTATATTAATTTTATAACAAAAAATACAGTCTGATATGCAGTGAGTTAAAGATCATATTTTAGAGCATTCTTGCACTGTGCTAACTGTAGTCTACTGAAAATTTGGAGGAGATATGTGAGGCTATTTTATAAAGCAAGTACATATGTAACAGTTGCAGAGATAAAACTGCAATTCTTGTGAAAACTGACATAAAAATACTGGGGGAAAATGCCAGAAGTTATCATGTGAAATCATATTTTTATTTTATAAAATATAAAGTAGACAAGTTTTATTATTTATGCTGCAAACACAACATTAAACGATCAAGAGAACCACTGTCATGCCGGAAGCATCAGTCCTCTGATCCAAAGGTCTCACTGTCCGATCTTTCCGGATGCTCACTGGGCTGTGGAGTCTAATATTCCTTGCTAACTCCCCAGGAGAGAAGGAGAAGGGTCCTGATCCCTCCTTTTTATGCAGGGAAGGGAGCATGTGGTTTATGTAAGTCATAGAACATAGCGGAGGCCAGGAATGCAGATACTTAGCTGTGTGGCTCTTAGGGTGAGAGCTCCTGGAGTCACAGGAGCACTTACCAGAGAGTAGCACAGCGGGTAAGGCATTTGTCTTGCACATAGCCGACCCAGGTTCAATTCCTCTTTCCCTCTCAGAGAGCCTGGCAAGCTACGGAGAGTATCCCGCTCGCAAGGCAGAGCCTGGCAAGCTCCCCATGGCGTATTTGATATGTCAAAATCAGTAACAACAGTCTCACAATGAAGATGTTACTGGTGCCTGCTTGAGCAAATCGATGAACAACGGGATGATAGTGATGAAAGTGACAGTCAAAGTAGACAAGAGCACTCATTTCAGAGACAGTAGAGTTATTCAGACGTGCTCCATTCCTAGAAATGAGGTATAGATGTTGGGGATAAGGTTGGACTATTTTTAAATCTATAAAGATTTCTGGGTTTCTAAAGAAGAATCTTGAGAAGATATTTTTAATATTAAAAATTGGAAGAACATAAATTTTTGAATGGCAACACAACCAGGTGCTTCAAATATAGAATTTTTACTGATAACATTAAAGTTTGATTGTTTCAATAATAATTTTTGAAAGAACATTGCATTAATAAAAGTAATAGAGGCATTCCAAAAATTGTAAAGTCAATGATTCTTAGTTATGTAAAAGAATGTTTATAAACATTTAATTGCAGTAGAACTTTGAGTTTTACAATTAGTATTGCATTTTGGTAATAATAAAAATGATTTAAAAAATTTAGCTTTTTCTACTTACCATAAGTTGATAATGACCTCATAACCAATAAAAGTACACTTATTATAAAAATGATAAAGATAAATCACACAATTAATTGGGATATTATATGAAATCAGGATCATGAATTAAACACTTTTCACATATGATTTAGAAAAAACAATAATGAATAGTAAAAAGCAATATTGTATCTTTTGTTTTGAGATCAAATTAGAATACATCAGTATTTCTCTATATTCTGACCCTCTTTCTTGGTCTTTGGGATTTTTCGGGTCTCACAGGTGAAAACCTTATGCATAAGGAATCACCAGAGGGAAGGGCCAATTGGTAATCTAGAGGGACTGTGGAAAGGAAACAAGGTCATAAGGGCACTGTAGTTGGAAAAGACTGCAAAAAATACTGCAAAATACAGGTTCCTAAATGTCTGACCTGGTGAAAGTAGTTAATCCTAATCAATTTTGTTCTCTCAGCAATTGTTGAGACTTCAACAATAGGGTTAAATAAACTAGCAATCTTACAATGCTTCACACAGTTGACATATTTAAACTCAGTAATTTTTAACTGCTTTCAAGTGTTTTTTGTATGATAAAAAGTATATTGGTTAGGGGCTGGAGAGATAGCACAGCGGGTAGGGCGTTTGCCTTGCACGCGGTCGACCCGGGTTCAAATCCCAGCATCCCATATGGTCCCCTGAGCACCGCCAGGGGTAATTCCTGAGTGCAGAGCCAGGAGTAACCCCTGTGCATCTCTGGGTGTGACCCAAAAAGCAAAAAAAAAAAAAGTATATTGGTTATGAAAATGTTATCTCCTATGGTAAATGAAATAGGAATAATTGGAACTTCGTTTTGAATGTTTATACTCTTTAGATCATTTACAGTGTAATGTTCCTTGTATTTCTAGTCATAAGATGTGTTCATTTGTAGAAGCAGTGTTTGTTTCGATGACCTCATGAATGAGCAAAGACATTTCAAAGGCAAAGGTCTATTACCTTTGGTTATTCTGCAGCTATGTAAAGAGAAATTGACTAAGTGGAAACTTAAGTTTTATAGAGAGAGTAATATACAAGAACAACAGAACATGCATAGATATCCATTTATAGATAGATATTTTCCACTACCATCACACATATGCATGTGTGACAATAAATACCTGAATGAGAATAGTATATATTGGACCTCTTGCTAAGAATCTGCAGACCATATTTTGAAATGAATAAAAAAATGGTAGAATTGGAGTTTTCCTGAAGCCATGATTTATTGTTTTGTTGTTTGATTTTTCCCAGTGGATCAAAATGATCTATAAAAGACATTGTTGGTACCCAGCTAAAATAAATATTTTAAAAAAGCAAATATTATATTACTTTGTATTTACTCAATGCCATTTAGTGATTTTAAAGTAATCAAAACATCCCACTAAGTAACCTTCACAAAGTAATAATTTACTATGTCCTATATTGATAATTCCAAAATCTAGATTTTTTAGTGTACATCAAAGCCTTAGCTCTAAGAGGGGTCTTTTTAGCTCTTAAAGTTCCACGTTGAATAAGTGGACACTGTTCATTTGTTCAATCAGGGTACCCCACAAAACTGTCAAATCTTTGGTTACAGATACAGAAAATAAAACACTTAAAGAGGTGTTTCTTTTTGTAGTTACAGTATCTCTACTACTTCTTTGAGGACCCTATACCAGTGTGATATATTAATTATATCTCAAAATTTTAAGAAAGCAGGAATAGATTGAATAAAACATATAGAAAGCATCTGATAACAAACTTGAGTGACTCAGGTATTAGAAGGATAATTACATAGAAATAGAAAAGGAAGGAAAATCTTTTTCTTCAGGAAAGAAAATGCAAACTAATCCAAGTTGAAGCAAGTCTAAACGGCAGGATATAACTTGTCATGAGAAAGAAGGATGCCGAGTCTTTGATGTTACTTATGAGAATTTGGTATAGGGTCTCCTCAGAGTTGAAGAATTTACTTACTTATCTCTTTAATTTTTCTTAGCTATTTTTCAGTTAATTCCTACCAAGTCTGTTTGACATAGGAAGATCATTTCTCTAAATTACCTATTTGCTTAGTTAGCATTTAGAATGATTACATAATTAGAATAACAAGTAGTATTGAAATTTTAATTTACTATAAACTACAAATATGGAAAATGATATCTCAATCTAATGTCCAAACCATTTGAACTTTTCTTCACAATCAGCCTGAAATTTAACAGAAATCCAGAGAATGTGGGACTACTTGGGCCATATAGTGCTAAGGACTACCAGAAAATCCTGGAGGTGTTTAGGGGTCTTCAAAGTCATAACTGGTCATGCTCAGGGGACCATTTAATGCTGAGGATTGAAGCAGGGTCCAACATAAAGGAGACAAGCAAAACTCCTATACTTGCTTTACCAATGCTTTATTTTAATAAATTGTTAAAGGTCTGGTGGTAAGTATTATCTGTTCTAATGTGTAACCTCACTGATTAATAACAAAGAATACTATGAAGATAATGTCAGTCAGTGCCCAAAGTACTTGCTATCTCTTAATTCTACTACTTTATCTAGTATTATATTTCAGTTACTGAAATGAGTCCTTAGTACAACCTCATAAAATTTAACAACTAAGTTTTAAGATAAATAATGCTAGAGAAAATGAAAAACCAGAGAATAATAAACCTTTTTTCTCAAAAATACGTAATATTTGAAAAACTCATTAAGGTTATTTAAAAAGCATGCTACATCATTAATTTCATTCTTTTAACTGATATAATATTTCAGTTTACAAATATGTATATTAATTTGCATTATGACTAACAGAAGAGAAAAATGGTAATAGCAAACAGCAAATATTTTGTGATGACAATTAAAAATATTATAGCTATATTTTTCCATTACTGAAGATAAAGGAAAATAATTCTTATTGGATATATTAAGGGAGCATTTTATAATTTTTTAGTAATAAGGTTTTATTTTGTTTGTCTAATATTATTTTATTCAGGGTTATATGTTACAGAAACAAAGAGGCATATCTATTCTAATAGACTTAATCTCTTCAACTCTCAATCTCTTTCTACATTTCTAGAGAATGAAACTACTGCTAAGTCTTAATTCTTTTTGTTGAGGTCTCTTCATACAAAAACAAATCACGCAGAGTCAAGGTAAGGATGATTCCAACAATTCATAGATTATTTAATGTTTTGTTAATAACACAGTTTATGTATACAATAAGCATGCCGGAATATTATTATATCCTGCCTCTATATAGTAAATATAATATTCTCTAAGACATTAAATAATTAAAAATAGTTTGTAAGTGCTCAATTGTTTATTTCAGAATAAATTACAGATCTCACAATATATCTGTTTTGAATGAATACATAAATGGAAGCTTGAAATAAATTGTTTCATGTTATTCATATCATCTCATTACTAAATTGAACAAAATTTAAAACACAAATTTACTTTACATGAATGAAGGTCAGAGGTCTAGACAGAGTCACAGTGAGCTAAATCTATAATTTTGCCAGACTCTCTATAAGAAAATACATTTCTTGTCTTTTCTAGCAGTTTTAGATCACCTGGACTCTTATACACAAACCTTTCTGTCCATCTTTTCTGCTGGCATTGTCAGTCTTTACTGCCATTTCTTTGCTGTTTTTTTCCCCGTTCCCACTCTTCTTAAGGACTCCTATGATCACAGGAGTGATTAGTCCAGCGACAATAAGCCAGAATAATCTATTTAAGGATGTTTTATTCATAACCTTAATTTCATCTGAAAATTTACTTCCCCCCCTATGCCATGTAACAAAGTAATTTACAAGTTTAAGTAATTAGAACATAAATATGGGATCCCTGATCTCTCTGCTGTACCAAAACACTTGTCACTTGTATCACTTGTTGTCCCATTGATCTTCGATTTGCTCTAGTGGGTACCAGTAACGTCTCCATTTGTCCCTGTCACGTGCTAGTGCTGCCCAGTGATATCTGCTCACTCCAGGAATAGGAAGGAAGAGCCTCAAATCATTCATTCAGGGATTTGACGAAGAAATCTGACCATCTAGTTGGTGGGCGGCCACGAGGTCTTCTGACGACCCGTGGAATCCAGTCAGTAACAACTCTATCCCAGCAGTTATCTCTGAATCACTTTACATGACCAGCCCATCTGATTTTTGATGCCTTGGTAAACGAGGCAGCATCCCTGATTCTTGACCTTCGATGAAGGGCAGAACTCCGGATTCCTTCTCTCACTTCAGTGAGACCTGATACACCCAGCATAGCCCTTTCGATTCATTTTTGAGATACCCTAATAATGTTCTCATCCTGTTTGCGTAGGGCCCACGTCTCTGAGGCATATGTTAGTACAGGAAGAACAGTGGAATCAAAAAGATGTTTCTGGAGTCAGAGGTTCTTTGTTCTCTTAACCACTTCTTTGATGCACTTGAATGCATTCCACGCTGCTCTCTTTCTCCTGTGCAGTCTGGCACCAAGTCATTCCTCATGTTGATTTCTTGACCCAGGTTCACATAGCTGCTGCATTCGGAGATGTTCGTTCCATTGAGAGCAAATGGAGCTTCAGGGACCAGTTCGTTTTTCATGAATATCATCTTGTTGAGATTCAGCTGCAATCTGACCTTTCCACACTTGTGGTCGAAGTCTGTCAGCATTTGTGCCGCCTGGCTAACGTTTGGTGTTATGAGAAACGATGTCATCAGCAAAGCAGAGGTGGTGTAATTGCTGGCCGTCTATCTTCACTCCCATTGCTAACCATTCCAGTCGTCGCATGATGTTCTCGAGGGTGGCACTGAAGAGTTTCGGTGAAATGGCATCACCCTGCCACACCCCTATCTTTACATCAATGATCACTTGCTTGTAGAATGGTGAGATCCTGGTGGTGAATCCACAATACAGCTCGCATAGGATTTTCATATACTGTGTTTGAATGCCCTGTTTGGCCAGGGCATTGATGACCACCTCAGTCTCAACCGAATTGAAAGCCTTCTTTAAGTCCATGAACATTAGACAGAGCGGCCTCTTGAACTCTTTCAAAACTTCAATGAGTTTGGTCACTGTGTGGATATGATCTATCGTGCTGAATCTTCTTCGGAACCCGGCTTGCTCACATGGTTGTCTTTTGTCTAGTGTCCTGCCTATTCTATTCAGGATGACACGAGTGAACAACTTGTAGATGACAGCAGGCAGATTGGGAAATAGTTGCCGATGGCATGGATGTCTCCCTTCTTGTACAACAGAACGGCCCTACTGGTTTACCACTGAGATGGAACCTTGCATTCAGACAGGTAGGGTGTAAAGAGTCGAGCCAGTGTATTGATGAGTACTGGAAGAAGATTCTTCAGGTTTTTGGGTCTGACTTTGTCCAGACCAGGTGATGTTCTTGTCTGTACCAGTGAAATGGCGTGTTGGATTTCAGAAGAGAGAACGTTGGGAATGACTTATCCATCCTGCGGAATTTGGTATGTGGGCAGGTGGACATGGCTGTCAAAATAGATCAGAGTAGTAGTCATGAATAATCCTCTCCATTGCATTTCTGGAAGATGTGATAGATCCATTAGGATGTCGGAGGGCAGTCATCTTGGTCTTGTAGTTAGGGAAGGACAGGCGAGTGTTGCGAATACTTTTGTCGGCTTCTGCTGCACTGGTCAACACTGCTGCTCTTCTCTCTTTGAGGTCTTCCTTTATGGCATCTCTGCACAGCTTTGTGAGCTCAGAAGTTAGCTTGTGGTTGCCTAAGGCTCACGCCAAACTACGTTGACGAATGAGCTCAAGAGTTTCCAAAGACAGGCATCTGTTTGTGGCTTTCTCACTCTTGGCATTCTTCACACAGTCATGGAGGTGCTGAACCAGTTGATTGTATTCCTCGTTGATGTTGTCAAGAACGGCATCTTCCCACATTGCTGCAATAGTGCCAAAGAGCTCCCAGTTGGTGATCATTCTGGGAGTTGCCTTCTTAGACTTAAATTTTGCAGACCTTTCTCTCCGCTCTGTGAAGTAGAATTTTGCATGAAGGAGATGGTGGTCCAATCCTGTTTGGAATTTTGGGACAACATCAACATTGGTCAGGCAAAACCTTCGATTGAATATGATGTGGTCAATTTCATTGTAGAACTATCCACCGGGAGACTCCCATATCCAGTCTTTAGATTCAGTCTTTTGGAACTGTGAGTTACCATGGATGGTCTTGGTCGACATGATGAATTCAGACAGTCTCTCACCCTATCATTCCATTCTAGGCCATGTGTCCCAATGTGGAGTTCTTCAGGCGATCTTTGGACCTATCTTGGCATTAAAATCACCAACAATGATCTTGTAGAGCCACTGCCACTCTTCGGACACTTGGGCCGAAGCTCACGCATGAGTGAAACCCCGCAAAACCAGGTTCAACGAGACCTGGAAACCAAAACACTATGTAATTTATTTCAAATAGAGAAACCCCGTGAACACAAGTTTTATATATATCCTGATAAGAGTTTCTACCATGATAAATTGAAGAAAATTTAATATATCAAGGAAACATCAACAACTCAACATCCCCTTTAAAATTTTAATTGTGTGTCATGAAGAAAATTAGTCTAAATATGAAATATATTATTTTGGTTGTGTTTTGGGACAGGGACTGGGGTTTGAGATAGAAACATCCATAATTTGGTAGTGGGAAGGTGTAATGGTGATGAGATTGGTGTTTGAATATTGAACGTAATCAAACATTGTGAACTAACTTATAAAATTAAAAAAAAAATTAAAAAGTAATGTTACGTTCATGCCTAATTCAATCAGCTTACTCAATGGCTGAATAAGTAGCAGTCCTCCTACATTATATATATATATATATATATATATATATATAAATTAGTCTAAGTAAAATAGTTCAATATGGGTGAATCAAATTAACAGTGTATTTAAAAAATAGTGAAGTTCGGATCCTAAAATAACTAGAATAAAATTTTAAGCTCTTAAATTGCTGGACGGATTCAGCACCTCCATGACTGTGTGAGGAGACCTAGAGTAATAAAGCCACAAAAAGACGCCTGCCTTCAGAAACTCTCAAGCTCATTCGCCAATGTGGTTTGGCATGAGACTCAGGCAATCACAAGCTAATGTCCATATTTGCAAAGCTGTGTAGAGAAGTGATAAAGGAAGACCTCAAAGAGAGAAGAACAGCCCACATACCAAATTTCGGTGGATGGATATTTTGTTCCGAGCATTTTCCCTTCTAAAGTCCAACACGCATTTTGTCAGTAAAGACACATATAGCATCCAGTCCAGACAAGGTCAGACCTAAACACCTGAAGAATCTGCCGCCAGTACTCATCAATACACTGGCTCGGCTCTTCACACGCTACCTGTCTGAATGCAAGGTTTCGTCCCAATGGAAAACAAGCAAGATCATCCTGTTGTACAAGAAGGGAGACATACAAGATATCAGCACCTATTGCCCCTTCTGCCTGTTGTCTCTCCGTCATCTAAAAGTTATTCACTCATGTCATCCTGAATGGGATTGGCAGAATACTAGGCAAAGGACAATGATGAGAGCAATCCAGGTTACTGAAAGGATTCAGCATGATCGACTGTATCCACACGGTTACCAAGCTCATTGAGGTTTTTCGAGTGTTCAAGATGCTGCTTTGTCTAAAGTTCATTGATTTGAAGAAGGCCTTTGATTCCTTTGAGACTGAAGCGGTCATCGAAGTCCTAGCCAAACAGGGCATTCAAACTCAGTACATCAGGGTTCTTGTGAGCTGTATTACAGATTCACCACCAAGATCTCACCATTCTACAAGGAAATGTTCATTGACGTAAAGAGAGGGGTTCAGCAGGGTAGTACCGTTTCACCAAAACTCTTCAGTGCCACCCTTGATAATGTCATGCAATGACTGGAATGGGAAGGGATGGGAGTGAAGTTAGATGGCTGGCAATTAATCACCTCTGCTTTGCTGATGACATCATTCTGTAGCACTGTCTGTAGCACTGTCAGCCTGTTGTTCATTGATTTGCTCGAGTGGGCACCAGGAAAGTCTCTATTGTGAGACTTCTTGTTACTAATTTTGGCATATTGAATATGCCACAGGTAGCTTGCCAGGCTCTGTGCTATGGGCAGGATACTCTCGGTAGCCTGCGGGGCTCTTTGAGAGGGATGGAGAACTAGAACACAGGTCAGCCGTGTACAAGTTAAACATCCTACCTGCTGTGCTATACCACCAAATATTGTCCAAACGGCACGACTTCTGGTCAATTTTGACCATGAGTGTGGAAAGGTCGGACTGCAACTGACTATCACAAAGACAATATCCCTGACAAATGAACTGGTTCCTGATGTTCCATTTGCTCTCAACAGAGTGAAAATCTCTGAATGTAGCAGTTATGTGTACCTAGTTCGAAAACTCAACATTACGAATGACCTGGTGCCTGAAATTCACAGGAGGAAGAGAGCAGCATGGAACCCTTCAAGAGGGTCAAAGAAGTGGTTAAGAGGATGAAGAACCTCCGGCTCCAGGCACATCTTTTCTACTCCACCATTATTCCTGCACTAACATATGCCTCAGAGACCTGGGACCTACGAAAACAGGACGAGAATGCTATTCAGGTATCCCAAAGAGGAATCGAAAGAGCTATGCTTGGAGTATCACGTTAAAGAAGGAATCCGGAGTTCTGACCTCCATTGAAGATCAAGAATCAGGGACGCTGTCTCGTTTGCCAAGGCTTCGAAAATCAGATGGGCCAGACATGTAAAGCGATTTAGAAATGACTGCTGGACTAGAGCTGTTACAGACTGGATTCCAAGGGATGTCAAAAGAATGCCTGGCCGCCCACCTACAAGATGGTCAGACTTCTTCATTAAGACCCTGAAAGAATGGTTTGAGGTTCTTCTTGTTTCTGGAGCAAACAGATGCCATTGGACTACACTAATATGTAACAGGGACAAATAGAGACGTTACTGGTTCCTGCTCGAGCAAAGCAGTGAACAACGAGACGACAAGTGAAACAACTGATACAAGGAATTGCTGGAAAATTCTTTCTCAGTATTCTTATCAGTAAATTGAAGATAGTAATATCAAGCTCTTATATTTTGTATTGTCTTATTTTTTAAAATAAATTGATAAAATAATCTAAAGAATTGATAATGCATTACTTAGTAAACATAACTTGTTAACAATTATTTTGAGGTTGAATTTACTAATGACTAAGTTGGATTTAAGAAAAAATTATATTGAATTCTAAGGTTTAATAATCAAAATTTATTTTTAACAGTGTTAAGATCAGAATAATTGTTTAATGATAAGGTAGATAATGTATACAAAGGTCAAATGAAATCAGTTTTGCAGAATTCAGGAAAATTTTGGCATTTAATAATAATTTAATAGGATTGTATTATAACGATCCAAATATGTGCTGTATTGGTGATAGTGATCTGGAAGATTTTAGAAGCACAATATGGACGTATAGTCAGAGAAAAGCAAGCAAAAAAAGTGCATGCACATGTGCCTATATGAAGGGTGCTTATGTTCTTCATATACTGCACCTGTCTTCAGACATATACATTATATTCATCACCCATGTATATTATTCTTGACAAAATCTTTTCTCAATCCTCACTAGGAGTGTGGCATTTCAATCTTATCATGTACTTTTATTAACCACTATTTTTCATACTGATTGCACATCGCATGTCACCTTGTATCCAGAATTCTCATTCAAATACATAAAACATTTTTAATATACACATGTGATTTGATTTAATTTTCAAGAATTCCCAAACTTTATCTTTAATTATTCATGTCTCCCATTTAGATTTTAATGTATTAAATACTGCTAATCAAGTGTTTCATTGGGCAAAATTTATTTGTAAATTATCAGTAAGATGAAGCTCTTGGCCTTGCCCATTTGTGTGCTTTGCCCACTTGAAACAAGCTACAGTAAAAGAGAATGGGTTTATGTAATAACTCACATAGCTCCTGTAACAGGTTAGCATCATGTCTGACCAAATGTGAATCAGTATTTTCCTTTTAGAAGTACTGTGATTTGAATTCTCATAAGTCATGTATAGCATCACAATTCAACATACTATGTATTATAGAGATAAAGACGATTCAGTTTTCAGCAATCTTGGATAGCCTATAATTTATTTTGTAGATGATAACCCTTCAGAAATCTTTGAAACTGGCAGTTACATTTTTCACTGTTTTTTGTTTTTTGTAGCTTTATATGAGAGCATATAATGATTTCCAAACTGAGAATGCAACACCAATACCATGATCGAAGAAATGCATTTTCTTTTTTTAAATGTACATATTAGTGATGAGTGTATTGATTATGCCAAGGATATTGGAATAGTTATGCTAAGAAAATAATTACTTTATCCATAATATATAATGAAATTGTGAGAAAATCAACACATATTGACTCAATTGTTAGCTATTGACATTTATATTTGTCATTCTCCTATTACTTTTTTATATATGTAGCACGTAAGGACAATTAATACTGTTTCTTCTCCTCTCCTTCTAATATAATACCAGAGATCTATTCATGTTGTGGCAAATTTCATGACCTCTTAAAGCTGAATAGCATCCCATTGTATATAGTATGGTTGCTATATGGGCTACGTGAACTATACACTTGAGGATCTGATCTGGGCTCTCATTTTAGTTTTCTGAGAGTCAATGCTTATTTCAGTCCCACCTGTTTTGATTACCAGAACTTTTTAATGTAGTTTGAAGTTGGAAAAAAGAATCCTTTTGTTCTCTGTCTTTCCTTAAAACTGCTTTGGTTATTTTGGAAGATTTATTACTTGATATACATTTCAACAACATTTGATATATATTTCTTAATCTTATGGAAATTATTATAGGTACTGCATTGAATTTGATTTAAGCCTTGGGCAAGATCATCATTTTAACAATGTTTATCCTAATCCATGAGAACATAATGTTTCCTTTTCATCTTGTTCTCTTTTATTTTAGTGTTATTTAATAACTTTCTATAAGTCTTTCACAATTGTTGTTAAGATCTTACCAGGTACTTGCTTTTCTGCAACACAATTTTAAGTTAGTTTTGTAAAAATACCTCTCTTCAATTTATTATTTGCATATAGAAAAACAATTGAGGGGCCGGAGCGATAGCACAGCAGGTAGGGCGTTCGCCTTGCACGCGGCCGACCCAGGTTTGATCCCTGGCATTCCATATGGTCCCCTGAGCACCGCCAGGAGTAATTCCTCAGTGCAAAGCCAGGAGTAACCCCTGAGCATCGCTGGGTGTGACCCAAAAAGAAAAAAAAAAAAAGAAAAACAATTGATTTTGTAGCCTGCAATGTTACTGTATGAGTCTATTATTTCTGAACTTTTTTTTTGTGGAGTCCTTAGGGTTTTCTTAGTACATACAAATAGTGAGAGTCTGACTTCTTTTTTCTGACCTGGATATCTCTTTCTGGCCTAATTATTATAACAATAACATACAATACTAAATTAATTAAGAGAGGGGTATATGAACAAATTTGTCTTGTGCCTGATCTTGAAGTGAAGGTATTCAGTATTCAAACACCATTTACTGTGAAAGATGGTTGCTGTGGGCTTGTGGTAAATGCCTTTAACTATACTGTAGAGACTTTTTTGGGGGGGAGGGCAAGGACGTCACACCTGGCGATGCAGTGGTATTACTCCTGGCGCTGCACTCAGGAATCACTCCTGGCAGTGCTCGAGGGACTATATGGGATGCTAGGAATTGAACCCCATGTCTGCTGAGTGAAAGGTAAACACTGTATCCATTGTGCTATTGCTCCAACCCCCGGAAAAAAATTTAACCTCTATATTATTGAGTGTTTTTACCAGGAATGGGTATAGGAACTTGTCAAATATCTCTTCTGTATATATTAATATGATCACATAATTTTTACTTTTACTGGTGATATGGACTGGAGCGATAGCACAGCAGTTTGCCTTTTATGTGGCCCACCCAGGTTCAATTCCTCATCCCTCTCGGAGAGCCCGGCAAACTACCAAGAGTATCTGCCCGCACAGCAGAGCCTAGAAAGCTACCCGTGGCATATCTGATATGCTGAAAACAGTAACAGGAAGTCTCACAGTGGAGACGTTACTGGTGCCCACTTGAGCAAATCGAAGAATAGCGGGACGACAGTGCTACAGTGCTACAGATGTGATATATTACATTGATTTACATGCATATATTAAAACATCCTTGCATTCCCAGTTTGAATCCTGGTTGTGGTGTATCTTTTTCTTTGTATTCTTGAATACTGTTTGCTAATATTTGGCTGCAGATATTTCATTTATATTCACTGAAATATAAACTTCCTTTTGTTATTTTTTTGGTGGTGCCCTTGTCATTTTCTAGCTTTAAGGTAATGTTTGCCTCACAGAAACTTTTTGTTGGTACATAATTCTTTAATATTAATTGAATTTTATTATTTCAAATGAGTTTTAATGTTATGTCTATTTTTATATTTTGTGCAAATTATATTTATAGACATTTTGTTCTATTACAAAGAAATTATATTCACATAAACTATACTCAATATGAACATAAATACATATCTAAAAACATGTGTTTGTGGGCCGGAGTGATAGCACAGTGGGTAGGGCATTTGCCTTGCATGCAGCTGACCCGGGTTCAATCCCTGGCATCCCATATGGTCCCTCGAGCACTGCCAGGAGTAATTTCTGAGTAATTACCAGCAATGCTCAGGAGTTAAGGGGTAACCCCTGAGCATAGCCGGGTCTGACCAAAAAAGCAAAAAAAAAAAAAAAGAATTAAGAAATAGCTATTTTTTTAAAAAGACGTGTTTGTATAAGCATGTATAAACAAATATATATTTATATATAAAATATATAAATATATATTATACTCACCATAAACTATACTCAATATACAATGTTTTCATTGTCATATAATAAATTAAAATTGTTTCTATTTTCTCTAACTCAGACACACATACATAAGCACCCTTACTTTTAACCTTAAGAACAAAATTATATTTGCTATCATAATAAGTATCTTGGGCTGGAGGGATAGCATGGCGTGTAGGGTGTTTGCCTTGCACATGGCCAACCCAAGTTTAATTTTTCCATCCATCTCGGAGAGTCCAGCAAGCTAGCGAGAGTATCTCGCCCGCATGGCAGAGCCTGGCAAGCTACCATGGTGTATTCCATATGCCAAAAACAGTAACAATAAGTCTCACAATGAAGACATTACTGGTTCCCACTTGAGCTAATCAATGAGCAATGGGATGATAGGGATCAGTGATACAGAATAAGTATTTTATTTATATGTTAAATAAATGAGTAGATAGCATTAAACTTAAGAATAATAGCATGAAATTGGGGGTCTGAATAAATGGAATATGTGATATAGATTTATAATAGGGAACTCAGTAAACAAGTGTCAACAATTGTATCCTTATATTGCAGAAATAAACCAGGTAAAAATATAGAAACTCAAAGTTGGATTAAGTTAAAAGAATTAGACAAGGGGTAAATTACAAATAAATTAAAAATATTGTTGAAATTTAACCATTGCCATATTTACAGAACATATAGAAAGTTTAAGATGATCTAGCATTCAGGGTCACTCATGAGTCTCTTAAAATAACACTGCAGCAATTCTTAGACAACCAATTGTTAGCATATTTGACAATCAATAAAAATATGTGAAATGTATTTTGACAAAAGTTGTGACAGTAGTCAAAATTCAATATTGGCAATAGGAAGAAAAAAACAGGAAAAATTGACCTTTGATGAGAGTCCCAAAGTGTCAACCAAGGGTTAATATCAGATTAATGATATAGTGCAGGGAAACAGGAGTAGTTTTTAAAGCATAAATTTTGTCAAATGTACTATGTCCAAGAGTTAAAGTGAAGCATGAGCTTAGTCTTTCAGAATATGTGAATACTTTGCAGACACACAACTAATAAATGGTGTAAAGATTTTATCCATCCTTTTATTAAGTAAACCTACCGCGTTCAAATATATAGATCTCCCTCTTCATGATATATTTCAGATTATTATATGCCATATTATAGTTAATATAGCCAAAAATTTATGGTGACTTAGATTATGGCTATCACTAAGTATGAATATATCTACTTCTAACATAACATACAGTCAAAGAGTTGCAGAATAGGAACAGGTCAGATGCAGGAAGTTTGTCTTGATTTCTTAAGAGCATATTTGGACTGATATAAATGATCTAAATCAAATAAATTTTGCTTTGAATTTCACCTGAAAACCCTTTGAATAAACATACTATATTCCTGTTTACAAATATTTTAAAATGTATCTATCAGCAAAATCTTAGGAAATATGTTAGTTTCAGCAGAATCTGCATTTTAAAATAAGCTGAAACTTTGTTACTATCTTGCAAATTTATAGGCATAATAGAAGTAGTAACCTCATTTTCTAAAAAAAAGTAATAATTATAATTTTATAGATTCTGCTATGCATAAATATAGTAAACTGAGTGCCATATGGCTCATCAGTATAAAAGTTGGTATTTCCACTTGCTTTATAAATCTCTTCAATTTTATGGAGCATAGAAAAAAAACTAATTGCTAAGAGAGTTCACATTATTTTCTCTCTGAAGCTCTAAACATTTATAAACCTGTTATAAAAAATTTTAAGATAAAAGTAAACTATATTTGCAAATGAGGACAATTATGATGTAATTACTATTTATTTCTTCATATTTTATAAGATACATGATTACCAGGCAAGTATCAAAACATTCTTTTACTATTTATGCAAGTAAGATGAATTTATTTTTAAAAGTAAAATAATGAGCTTTTTAAATAATTCAATGAAAAATAGTTTGCGCAAAAATGAGGACTTACAGAGGGTGAACATGAATCTCTTTACAAATCTGATATAGAATGAATCATTTATGTAAGCATCATGTTTTTGTCTTATTTCCTTTATAAGCCATCCATTAATTTTAATCTTTCAAATTATATTTTACCAGTAAGGTTATTTTTCTATTTGAATTTTATTAATGTCCACAGATTAGAATTAGATACTTTTTGCTTTACTTTAAATAGTAGAAATTTCTTCCAACAGATAAAATTAAATCCCTCTCTGAGTTTGGTTGTAATAAACATTAAGTCAAAATATAAGTCAAAATGACATTGGAAAGATTCAATGTCATAATTACACGTCAGGTTAACAAACTTCTGATCTTTAGTATTGATGAAGTCATTTACTTATGTGTATATGTGTCTGTGTTGAATAAAATTGGTAGTATACTTTTGCTTCTTCTATAATTAAATGAGAGGTTCACTGTATGATAATGACTCAGAAATGTTGATTGTGTGTGTTTTAGCAAAGTTATCTTTGAAAATGTGGCATATCATTTCCATTTATAGAAAAATTAAGTTATTGTCCTTTCATTTATATGTATTATTTAAGAAAATAGCTATCATTGTCTTTATGTTATTAAAGATAAGTACATGCATTGTTACTATATCACTAATACAAACTAGCAATATAAAAGTTAGAAAATGCTAGGTTGATGCTGGATATTTAAAAAAAATCATCACACAAATTATGGTAGTAATATGTAGAAACTTTGTACATAAATTCTACAAAGTTAAACAGTAATGGAACCTTATTGACTAATCTATTAAAAATATATTTTTATATATTTTAATATGAAACTCGGATATACTAGATTTCTAAATTTTTAGTTTTTAAATTATATCATTTATGTTTTGTTTTTATGTGTGCCATTTACATAAAACATGAAACAATTATGTGCAGGTATAAATTATATAAAATTACATAAATTTAAAATTATACTTCTTCTATATATAAATAAAAGTATTCAGACTCTATAGAAAATACCCAATGTGGTAGCAACTAGCAAAAAATATGAATATAAAATATAAACTGAATTTTTTTCTTTTCTGTTATTTTCAATCTATCATTGCTTTTCAATGTTATGGAACACCAAGGTTTACCTTCAAAACTCAGTATCTGTACAACCTTTTCTACTATTAAAATTTCAGGGTTATCTTGCTACTAAAAATATCTCTTTACTTACCATCCTCAAAAACTTTCTACACTTTCTCTCTAGAAATCACCAGAATTCTCACCAAATTAAAGGGTTATTTTGTTTGCATTTTTGCCAGCTCATTTGCTTTAGTAATTATATGGTACATCTCCGTTAAACTGAGTTGATTTCCATTTCTAGGCATGTAATACAGTAGAAAATCGTGGTTTTTGTAGTCTAAATACTGTAATTAACATCGCAAATAATATTTTCTTCATATCAAATTTCATGATTTCTGGGCAATTATTATAAACAAAGAAGATCCTTCTTGTAGGAAGGCAAAAGCAAGTTGTGTGTTTTTTGAAGCTGGTCAGTAGAGACTGGACTCCTGACACTTACTGAGCTGACCCCTAAAATTCCTGAGCATTGTAAAAGTAGTGAATATTCATTTCTTTCATTCCCTCCATGTGTTCTTAACCAAAATAAAAACATTATGTATCTTTGAGACATTGGATGTAAAAATAAATTAATTGGGAGCATTTCCTTATTTCAAACAAAAGTGAATACATGCTTCCTTCATAAGAGTAAACAGTATATATAAATGTACATATTTATTTAGCTATGCATTTTGGACAGTACCTTTCTTTAATATTTTATTCACAATGTAAAATTTCAGACTTAAGCTTTTCTTTTCTTTTCCCATAAATTTTAATTATGTATGAAACCAGAAACTACATTTAAGAAGAAATCTTATATTTTTGCAAGTAAATCAACATGGTTCTTCAACAATCTCTGTATTTACAAATATGACCAGTGTTCATGCTTTGCAGAAAATAGCTATTTCTTGAATGTTCATGTGAAAATTTTAGGGACAACTAAAATAAATCAGTAAGTTTTATATATATACATATATAAAACTATATATACATATATATAAAACAATTAACAAATGTTAATCCTGCACACAACAAAATATACTCAAAAGCTGGAGTGTATTGTATAAAATACATTATCTATTTTATGTTATATATTTTATAGAATGTAATATATTGTATTTAGCAGTATTATTCTTATTATGTAATATAATACATTTTAGTGATTATTAACATAGTTATGTATTATATTAATTTATATATTACTGAATAATAATATACACTTATGAATATAATATATAAAATAGCTTTTTATGTAATGAGAATTTAGTAAATATCTATGCTTCTTAATTGGTTATAGTTACTACAGTAGAACAATCTTTTCTTTCTTGTCTTCCTTTTCTTCCTGTGTCACACCCTGCAGTGCTCAGGGCTTACTCCTGGCTTTGTGCTCAGGCATTTCACCTAGCTGGCTCAAGACAGCACAGGGTGTTAGGAATCAAGCCCAGGTCATCCATGCATGTGGCAAACATAATACCCTGCTATTTCTATGGCCCTGTACTAGAATGTTCTTATATAATAGAAAATTGGTCGGAGATGAACTCATCTCAAGCTAAGGAACCATTTCAGGTTTTATATCAGATTTCTGGAGGTATAAAAAAGAAATTTCCCAGCTCCAGTTAGTCTTATAAGACCATGTAACATTCCTCAACTAACAGAAAAGATGAAATCAAGCAGTTTGCTGTTATGTGGAAAGATCTGGAGAGAATCATGCTGAGTGAAATTAGTTAAGAGAGGGTCAGAAAGAGAACGATTCTATATATATGCAGAACACAATTGGGGTTGAGCAAAGGGCCTAGAGCAATAGGAACTGAGAACAGATGCTTAGTAGGAGACCTCCATGGGGGTGAGGGTGGACACTGGGACAGTGATAAAACTGAGTGGACATTTGGGGGAAGGGAGTGACACTGAATTGTGTTATGAATAAAAACCTACTTTTAACGATGCTGTAAACATAGTTCACTTAAACAAAAAAAAAAGAAAAAAAAAGAAAGAAAAGTAATGTGCTTGCTAAGGAGGCAGGAGGTGGGGTGTGGGGGTGGGAAGGAAGCAGGGACCCTGGCAGGGGGATGCTGGCCCTGCTGCTGCGATTGGTGCTGGGATACTATATGCCTAGAACTCAATTGATGAATAGTTTTGTAAATGAAGTTGCCTCAGTGAAAAAATGAATTTTAAAACAACAGTGTGGTGCTGCCTTTCTCGAGGATGCTAGAATCTACGGCCTGCAGAGTACCCGGACAGAGTGGAGGAGTCCTGACCTCTGCTAAAAACGAGAGAACAGAGGTCTGCCTGCAGAAGATGCTGGGGGCAGCTGCATCACGATGCGAGAGATCCCTGATGATGAGCCCAGAGAACCTGGGTAGAGCAAGGAGGTTGCTGCTGCTCCTGACCTCTAAGAGAGCACTTGGAGATGAGGTCCCGATGGCAACTGCAAGAGAAAGCAGCGAGAGCACAAAGAGTGCTAGAAAGCCAAAGGGGAGGCAAAGAGGCAGCTGAAATATTCCCTACTCAAATATTATCATATCCCCCTGCACGATGAGCTTCCTTTAGCTGCTCCAACTCCCAGAGCAGATACCTCGGACAGACCCATTCCTCAAAAAGTGTTAAAGAAGGTAAAATGCTCAACACACACGCGCGCGCACACACACACACACACACACGGACACGCACACACACACACACGGACACACACACGGACACACACAACTCACACTGGTCTATGTGAAGTCTTTAGAAAATTCATACTATCTGGCCCAGCAAAACAGGCTACAGGAGACTAAGGTTCTTGCCTTGCATGTGGCTGACCCAAGTTCAACCCAGCACCATATATTGTCCACAAGCAGGCCAGGGGGATTCCAGAGCACAGGAGTAAGCTCTGAGAACAACTGGGTGTGACTCTACTCCACAACTGGTCAGAAAGGGAAATAAACTTGATAGAAGGGCTGGCCAGAGCTACAGTATGCTCTCATGTGACCTTGTGACCAGAGTTTAAGACCCCAAGAAAAGCCATGCCATGCAAGATAGCATCAGCGCTCTTCATTTTTTAATATTTATATTTTTCACATTAGGGTTTGGTATGTTTTTTCTCCATCTTTAAGAAATCCAGTCAGCAGGAAATGATCAACAAGGCATTAGGCCTCTCTGGACTGAGTGCACAGAAATTAAACTATATTCTGAGTGCCCTGAAATTGAATAACACTAAGATTCTGGGAAGACTCAATGCAAGAGATGAAACCTGTTAGATTTGTAGTGGGGATAAAAAGTGGGAGGAAACAAGAGGATGGGGAGAGGAAATTCTAGGAAAAAGAAATGGCTTCAGTCAAGCAAACAGGGATATAGGCTGAAGCCAAAGAAAAGTAAATAGAAAGCACTAGAACAAGACAAAGGAAATCAATCCAAATAAGGAGGGCTATACCACACCTTGCAGGACCGGAAAACATACAGAGATATGGAATTTAATATGATCTTTCAAATCTGACATGTAAGCACCATGTAAGAGGATTTGTCACTGTGACAAGTTGGTGTGACTGTTTTGGCAAGGAATAGCTTTTGGCTTCTACAATGGCACTCGTTTATGAAAGGGTCTATGTCCAGTGATATGCTCTGTCCAGTGATACGCAGGATTGCGTAGTGCCAGGGCTTGAACTGAGACAGAACAGGTCCTTTCCATGGCACATCTGATGATACAACTCCCAGATGGAACTTCATCATCTCCCTATAACCAGCAGTCCCACAGGCCACCACCTTTGTCCCTGGATTCCTACAGTAGCCCCATGATCAATCTTGCTGTTTCCATGTTGGCCCTTTACAGTCTGCTACTCACAAGATCCCTTTTACTAATATAAATTCTATCCTATCATGTTTCCCAGTTCAGTGACTTATACTGATAGCATATCCATAATCTTTCCATAGTTCTTATTTAAGAACTACCCTATCATAGGACTAGAGTGATAGCACAGCGGGTAGAGCATTTGCCTTGTGTGCAGTCCACCCAGGTTCGATTCCTCCATCCCTCTCGGAGGGCCAGGCAAGCTAACAAGAGTATCTCACCACATAGCAGAGCCTGGCAAGCTACCCGTGAAGTATTCTATATGCCAAAAATAGTATCAACAAATCTCACAAAGGAGACGTTTGAGCAAATCGATGAACAACGGGATGACAGTGCTATAGTGTTACCCTACCATATCCTTCAATTTGCCAATTGTCCTTGCCTTTGAAATCATTCTCCAACTGGTTAGAGGTGTCTGAGTGACAAAGCCTTATCTATGTTGTTAATTTCCATGGGCCCTCCTCTTCTTCACTGCATTTTTTGGTCTGTGTGGGCTATGGAAAGAGTCAGGTTATGGCAGACTTGGGTGACAAATCTAGTTTATTGGTATTCAACACTTTCATACATAGACTGAGAATTGACTTTGCATTTTTTCCACACTCTGTTGAAACTTTTCAGTATATACATGTTCTGCACCCTTGTATTGACAGTTCCCTATGCCTCAACTTAGCCCCATTCCCGATTCCTCAACCTTAGGTAATCTAGAACAACAGAACCACCATTGTAAGTTCTTCATGAAGATTCTTCCACCAATAAATCCTGTGGTCACTTCTATGTTGTATTGCAGTTTGGATCCAATGAACTCTCACAGCACAACCTTCATGCCATTTTCAGCATCTCTCTCTTCTTTAAAAATTTATTTGATTTCTAGAAATTACATGACAGGATGAATGGAGACCTTACTGGCGACTGCTTGAGCAAATACTATGATTAAATTTAATTTTAGATATGTTGATCTTTATTATGTTCTGTGGCTCAATATATTTAAATGATTGGGGGGTATTTATGCCCAATAAAATATATATGACATACTTCCTATCAGAATATTTTAATGGGAGAATGAGTCCATTGTAAAATCAGATTAATTTCATGATTTTATTATTAAAAATTACATGTATAACTACATTAAGTTCACAACTGAAGCGGTCAATACTATCCTTCTATGCACATTTGTCTTTTTTGTTCCAATTTACCCACCCTCTTTTCCCTTCCCTTCTGGCTGACTTGGGTAGTATAAGTCTTATACTAGATCTTGTTCTAAATCATATTAAAAAGTCCTATTCTTGTTTGTATTTTTCTGTTTTTTCTTTCTTATATACCATATATTAGAGCAGAGTCAAGGGTGGGACCTCCTAACTTTGCACTCAGTCTTTCATCATTTGGCTTGTTTTACTAAGTACTGATGCCTTCTAGTTCTAGCTATGTCAGTGCAAAGGAAGTATTTCACCCCTAAAAAAAAATAGTATAGAATAGTATAGGGTACACATACATAATATTCCTTATCATGATATTCTGTTTTACCCAATCTTTCATTCAAATGTTTTGTTTTGTGAAAGCAGAACAATAATAGCATCTTGGAGTTATATTAGTCTTACAATTTCTGGATTTTAGTCATTCACATTTCTTCTTGTATCTGGCCAGTTATTTTCTAAATTTATGAGTTTCTTTAAGTATTTCATAAAGGGGAGCAATGGGCAGCAATTATAACAACTGGTAGCAATTCAAGAGTAGTGATCATGCTAATAAACTACTTTATGTTCCCTCTACAAAAAGCCACATGTGTATTGAGGCAGGCATATCATATTGAAAACAATGTTTCACTATACAGCAGCATTGTTTGCCATATTCAAGCCTCCAATAACAGTACTCTCAAAACTAATCCCCAGCTCTCAGGCTAATGACACATATCATAGGTTACCTCACAGTGGCAACAACCAGCATTTAATTACTAATTTATGTACTAGTCATCTTTGGGCAATTTATACAATAGCAAAACAAAAAGAAGGAAAGAAAAACATTTGTGATTAATCAAAAATTGTTACTTTCTTTTTTGATTTACATTTGTAATAAGAATTGGCTCTTCAATATATGACCTCTTCAAAGTATGTAATACTTAAAGTATAGCAGCCCTATTTCAAGAAAAAATACAAACTATGGAACACTCAAAGTTGGGAATTTTTTAATTTTCTGCCACAAATTGATGAAATGTCAATAACTTTTACTTGAGATTGTTAATTCAATTTTATTGTTAGGCCAACTCATATTTTAATAGAATAAATAAAATTAATAGCTTCCAAGTGATTATCAAACACATGTAACATTTTCTTTTTGTTTCATTGTTGTGCAATAACATAAAACCTTGAAGGATGTCTTATGTATCTTTATCTCTTATATAGACAAAGAAATGTAGAGCACAAAATGCTATATCAACTAACCTGTGTTGTGAAGTAATTTTGTTTAATGTTGCAGCTGTCTTATGAATAAATTTTCTCCTGAAAATTGAAGTATTTTATAAGAAGTTAGGCATAAAATAAAGATTAAATTTAGAACATCTATTATTTTAGGAAATTAAAATGGGAAACAATCTACATAAAGCTATCTATGATTATAAAACTGAAAAAAGAAGCGAGGAGGGAGAAATGTAACAGGATGGAGGAGAGTTTATATCATACAAAAAGAAAACAGCGGTCCATATTTATATCTATGTATTTTAAAGCATTATTTAAAGTCAAATAATATCAATTTAATATTATTTAACCTAGTTCTTTACCTTAAATTATCTTAGTATTTTCAGCCATATATAAGACATATTTAAATTAAGCTATAAATGACTAGTGATAAAGAAATATATTAGAAAGAAACCACTACATTTTTTGCAAGATTGCAATTTAAAGTATTTTCTCCTATAATTTTAACATAGTAGACAAGAAGGATTGAAGTGAGCTTGTGATTTAAATTACCTTAAGGTTATCTAGGACATCCTTTGAAGTCAATGTAATAGGATACCGAATGTTTTGTTAGATCTGTAATAAGCAGTTTTATTTTACATCAAACAGAGGTGAGTTTAAGAGTTTGACCTAATTTCTAATGAACAGAGCTCTTTGTGTAAAATACTTGAGAAGAATTTGTTCTAGTATACTCAAGGACATTAGGAAAATAGCTCTCTGCTATGGTTTTGCTTGCAGGTTCAGGAGCTAAACTAACCTAAATGACCTGTTCTTCATAAAATGCCCTTTTAATTTGCTGATTTTGCTCCCAAGACATACAAGTCTGCTGATGTACTGATCACTAAGTTCTGTTGGGATAATTATTTTAGAATAATTTCCTGGAGTTGCAAGGTAGGTCAAAAGGGAAAAAAAGTTTAATGCCTTAAAGGAAGGGCGCTGGTAAATGTTTTCAAATTAGTGGTGTAGGCAGAATGTAAAAGGCAAGCTAAACCCAAAATAATCATTGTTTTGAAATCAGTGCTTACATCCAAAGAAACAACTTATTCTAAAATTCTGAAGGTAATGTTATTAAAAGCTTTCAGGATAAAATATTTTATGAACTCACTTACATTAGCAGCAGCAAACATACTTCTTCTGTGTGATAAGTCAGAAGATGGCTTGAATGTGTTCAGATTTATCAACTTTTATTAACGTTCTCCCCTTACAAGTAAAACACACGTACTTCTTAGATATGATATTTAAAATAGTGAGTGTGATGTAAATTAAATCACTGTATCACTGTATCACTGTAATCCCATTGCTCAATATTTGCTCCAGCAGGCACCTGTAACATCTCTATTGTGAGACTTGTTACTGTTCTTGGCATATTGAATACACCACGGTTAGCTTGCCAGGTTTTGCTGTGTGGGCGGGATACTCTTGCTAGCGTGCCGGGCTCTTCCAGAGGAAATAAATTAAATAGTATATTGATATTGTATGCAGCAGAAGCTGGGAAAAGTATTCGCAGTGCTCGCCTGTCCTTCGCCAACTGCAAGATCAAGATGACTGACCTCCGACATCCCAATGGATCTATCCTATCCTCCAGAAAGGCAATGGAGAGGATTACTCACGACTTCTATTCGGATCTTTTTGACAGCCATGTCTACCTGCCCACATACCAAATTCCGCAGGATGGATATGTCATTCCCAACGTTCTCCCTTCTGAAATCCAACACGCCATTTCACTGATAAAGACTGGAACAGCACCTGGTCCAGGACAAGGTCAGATCCATACACCTGAAGAATCTGCTGCCAGTACTCATCAATATACTGGCCCTACTCTTCACATGTTACCTGTTTGAATGCAAGGTTCCATCCCAGTGGAAAACCAGTAGGACCATTCTGTTGTACAACAAGGGAGACATCCATGACATCGGCAACTATCGCCCAATCTGCCTGCTGTCTGTTGTGTACAAGTTGTTCACTAGTGTCATTCTAAGTAGAATAGGCAGAACACTAGACGAGGACAACCATGTGAGCAAGCAGGATTCCGAAGGGGATTCATTAAGATAGACCATATCCATACAGTGACCAAACTCATTGAAGTTTTGAAAGAGTTCAAGAGGCCGCTCTATCTAACGTTCATCGACTTAAAGAAGGCCTTCAATTCTGTTGCGACTGAGGCGGTCATCGAAGCCCTGGCCAAACAGGGAGTTCAAACACAGTATACCAAAATCCTCCACGAGCTGTATTGTGGATTCACCACCAGGATCTCACCATTCTACAAGGAAGTGATCATTGATGTAAAGAGATGGGTGTGGCAGGGTGATACCATTTCACCAAAACTCTTCAGTGCCGCCCTTGAGAACATCATGCGACGACTGGAATGGTTAGCAATGGGAGTGAAGATAGATGGCCAGCAATTACACCACCTCCGCTTTGTTGATGACATTGTTCTCATAACACCAAACGTTAGCCAGGCGGCACAAATGCTGACAGACTTCGACCACAAGTGTGGAAAGGTCAGAATGCAGCTGAATTTCAACAAGACGATATTCATGAAAAATGAACTGGTCCCTGAAGTTCCATTTGCTCTCAATGGAACGAAAATCTCCGAATGCAGCAGCTATGTGTACCTGGGTTGAGAAATCAACATGAGGAATGACTTGGTGCCAGAACTGCACAGGAGGAAGAGAGCAGCGTGGAATGCATTCAAGAGCGTCGAAGACGTGGTTAAGAGCATGAAGAACCTCTGACTCCGGGCACATCTTTTCGATTCCACCTTTCTTCTTGCACTAACATATGCCTCAGAGACCTGGGCTCTACGCAAGCAGGATGAGAATGCTATTAGGGTATCCCAAAGAGGAATCGAAAGAGCTATGCTGGGAATATCATGTCTCACTCAAGTGAGAGAAGGAATCCAGAGTTCTGACCTCCGTTGACGGTCAAAAATCAGGGATGCTGTCTCGTTTGCCAAGGCATCAAAAATCAGATGGGTCGGTCATGTCATGCGATTCATAGATGACCGCTCGACTAGAGCCGTAACCGACTGGATTCCATGGATTCTATGGGATGTCAGAAGACCTCGTGGCCGCCCACCAACTAGATGGTCAGATTTCTTCATCAAATCTCTGAATGAACAATTTGAGGCTCTTTCTGTTCCTGGAGCGAGCAGGTATCATTGGGCTACACTAGATCTCGACAGGGACAAATGGAGATGTTACTGGTGCCCGCTCGAGCAAATGGAAGACCAACAGGACTACAAGTGATACAAGTGATTGTAAGTAGTTTTGTCTGCTGACATATTAAAAGGTATTCTTATATAAACCCATAATATTCAGGAATTTTCTGTGTTCCCTCTCATCGAGGCATAGAATGAAAACTTTACATTGCTTCAGAAAATAATTAAAGCAGCTTTGCACACATGTATCAATCTTTTGCACACATTATCTAGCAGATTCCAAACCTATTCATTCTAACTTTAAAATGTCTGGGCCATTCTATTCTTTTTTGTTGTTAATATGGTCAACATATTAGATTCGGGGTTCTAGAGACAGAAAGGTCAATAAGCACACCGATGGATGATATTGCACAAAATGAAATGAACGATTTGAGGCTTTTTTATAGCCTCAAATAGAAAACATAATCAGTAAACTACTGGGTAATACTAGAAATTTTTCTTTAGCATTAATCTAAGTATAGGATCATTTTAACTGAGATTATGTCAAAAAACCTCTTTGCTCCTTTTAATTAATTTATTTATTCATATGGAGAATGAGTCACATCTAGCAATGTTAGGAGCTATTCCTATCTCTACCCTCTGAAGCAATCCCTGGCTCAGGAGACCATATGAGGACTCCAGGGATCAAACTGTGTGAATCACATGCAAGAAAGAGCCTTCCCATGTATATAACCTTCTTGGCCTTGTATCTGCTTAAAGAGAAAACATCCACTTTTATCATAAATATAAAATAAGCATAGCATTACAACCGAAACATACACACCACATTTAGATGAACTAAAGACAAAGAAATAAATATTTTTCAGGGTTATGGTGAGTGGGAGGGGTCTTTGGGATTGTGCAAGGAAATGGGCATCTGATATTGAGTGTGGTGTTGGAACAAGGCATGAATAAAAAAGATAATTATCTGTTATAAATCATGATAATTAAATTAAAAGTAAAGAGGCGATGATGATGTGAACTAATTTTATCAGGGATATCACATTATTATTATTATTACATCACACCCAGCAATGCACATAGGTTACTCCTGGCTCTGCACTCAGGAATTACTCCTGGTGGTGCTCAGGGGGCCATATGGGATGCTGGGAATCAAACTCGGGTCTCCTCGTGCAAGATAAATGCCCTACCCACTATGCTATCACTCCAGCCCCAGAGCTATCATTTTTATTTATTTTTATTTTTTCAGGGCTATCACTTTTAAAAATGACTTTTATTGGTAATTAAAAAGCCTTAATTTCATTGTTGTTTCCTTATTATTTATTTGTTGTGTTAATTTTTTTTAAAATTTAAAGTGTTTTCTAATGAATTTTTCAGTAAAAGGTGAAAGATTTATGCGATCTGAAGAGAAACCAGAGTATTCTAATGAATTTTTCAGATAAACACAAGCAAAGATCTCAAAGATCTTTAGTTAATGAGATGTAATATAGTGTAAATATAATATTTTTATATTACCACAAACTGTAATACAGTGGTAAAGTTAATAATATTATAGTGTAAATATAATATTTTTATATTACCACAAAATGTAATATAGTGGTAAAGTTATTAAGTGAGAGTTATTATGTCATCAAGAAATTGTGAATAAAGAACATGTGTTATTACAAAATAAATGTATAAACAGAAAATACTATTTTTAAACAACCTTCGGTGTAAAGTTTAGCTAAGCAATCAGTCCTTATTTTTGAGGTTTTTCATACTTTTAAAAATCCATAGCTTAGTCACAATAACATTCAACTTGCTGTTAGTTTTTAATAGACCAAAGTTAAATTCCTTGCGGAAAAATAATTAAAACCTATGATACAACTGGAAAAAAGAGACTTCTCAAAGTAAATTGATGTTATACATAATCATATAAACTAAATTAAATAACATGTAGCCCCTGGATTTGTAGCAGACACAAATTACTTCAAAAAGCAACTGATTTTTAATAAAGCTATCTTTCAGAATCTCTGAGGTAAAGTTTACAGGAGAAATAGCTAGCTAATGTGATTAAATAAGCCAGAATGTTCGGTAATGAGGCCAGAGATCAAAACTAATCATTTAAATTATGAACAGCAAAGAATCTGGAGAAATATGATGATATTAAATTCAAAGAATTAAAACTAAATCTTTGTAAACTGTCGTTTCAAGCACCAAGAAAAAAAATTGAGAAAAAGAAAAACATATGTACTCTATTCCCACCCCATGATACATTTAATACTTTTATTTCTATTTATTCAGCTACCTCTTGCTATTTTTTCTCATTGTGTGTAATTTAAAGTAATTAAAACACTTAATGAGCTAGACAATATAGATAGAAGCTTGAAACAGAACTTCAAGAAAATAAGTGAGCTTTTCAGTAACTCAATTCATTGTTACCTAGAGCAAATAAAATTATGTTAGCATTCTCTAGCTCATCTGCAAGCTAATAATTTTACAAAGTCCCTCAAGTTTATCTGAAGTAAATGCCATAAACTTTCTTTTAAATGAGGGAATTTGTTTTGTTTTATTCTAATTTCTTTTGTTCATACAGTTTTGGAGGATAAACTTTTATCAACAGTTTACACTACTTTTAATCGACTCCCTTTCTCGAGGCTTTTCTCTGTTTAAAACATGACTCTACCTATTTAGGTATTCGTATATTATTATAAAATATTTGTATGTTTTAGTAACATGATTTACTCTTGGCTAAATATTTATAATCTGATTGCATTATTTGCTTTGTATTTTCTTTTTGACAAATAAACACTAAGCTACTTTCTTCTGTACAAATAACCCTACAATATTATGTTATTTAAACACAAATTATTTATATATTTTCTTTGTTTCAAGGCCACACTCAGCAGTGCTCAGGGCTTACTCCCGACTCTAAGCTCAGGGATCATTCTTGGTGGTGCTCCGGGGACCAAACCTAAATTTCCATGTGCAAGGCAAGTGCCCTACCACTGTATTATTGCTTCAGCTCCTGTATATATTTTCTTATTAAAATTGTTATTTTAAATTGTTTTTAAATTGGTATTAAAATTGTTTTTAGTGTATTTTTAGGCAATTCTAATAGAACTACATAAAATTTTGGTTATGCCATAAAAATGTAATCCCTTAGTTTATCCAATTGAACTAATTATTATTATTATTTTTTATCTTCTACCTTCAAAGACTAAATAACCCAGACACACAAAAAGAATCTCTGAACCAAGTAGCTTGCTGCAGAGATGCCTCCGGACTCTAATTCAAGCCGACTTCCCTGGGGTACCTCAGACCGGAGCAGGCATTGTCCCCCCACCTGCCCTCTAAGAACGCCAGCGGCCGCCAATTTCCAGAACCAAATGAGAAGTGCAGGTACGTGTGTGAGTTTAGTGACCAAAAACTCCAGACCTCAAGGAATAGGGGATGGGCTGCTCCTGCTCATTCCCCAGACCCCTGGGACCCGGTGATCACACCCACAAACTGCCTCTGCTGCTACGTAAGCTCCTCAGTGCCACAATCCAGAGACACACAAAAGAATCTCCATACTGTGCAGTTCAAAGCAAAGATTTCTCCAGATCCTAATTATGTGAAATTTTAAAACTCCAGGAGCACACAGCCTCTCTTGATACCGGCATCTTATGCTATTCATAACAAGCAATACAAAAGAGAGTATGGGGAAGACTTTCTGCCATAGAGGGAGGGGGAAGGATGGAATAGGGGAAGGATATGGGGATATTGGTATGGAAGATGTGCACTGGTGAAGGGATGATTGTTCAATCATTGTATGACTGAGACTCAAATAGGAAAGGAGTTTTGTAACTGTATCTCTTGCTGATTCAAAAAAAATCATTTTTAAAGATTATATAACCCAATTTATCAACATATTCTCCAACATCTGATATTGTAAGACCTGAATTGCTGCCATTAAAGGGGTATTACTGTGCTATTCCAAAAAAAAAGTTTAGACTTGCTAATATTTTACCTGAACTTTGTTTTCCTTTAACTTTTTTTGAATTTGGTGATTCTTTTATGAATCAGCATTAAATTTCATTAACCTATTACTATCTTTTTTATCACTAATCTATGCGTTTTAAATTTTATGTCAATCACTTACCGTGTCAGTTTGAATATATAAAGTACAATATAGCAACCATAAAATAAAGTGTCTGAGAGCAATAATTAGTGTAGTATCTATGTGTATTACTGAAAGAGGAAGAGAGAGAAAAGGGGAAGAATGAGTGGGAAGGAGCCTGGACAAATGAGTTTGCATCACCATGGACAGTTCTTCTGTGGAACAAGTTTTGTCAATTATCAAGATTTGTTAATGTAAATAAACTTAAAACTTGGTTTCTTCTAAGCTATCTTAAATTTTGAATAACTAAGTGGTAGTAGTAATAAACAAAAATATTTTAACCTTTGCAATCCATAATTTTTTAGAATTACAGTTAATGTAAAATGACTTACTGCAAGCACTATTTTCCTGTTTTAGTCAACTTCCCTTTAACTGTCACCATCACTTCTATTAAACTTATTAAAGGTATGCACTATAATGTTATGGCATGTAATCATTGTTAATTTTCATGTCTTCCCCCCAAACATTTTAGAAAAAATAACTACATCATATTCTTATTTGACTGATATATTATGAATTGCTCACCTTTCAAAATGTTTTATGACTCTATAAGCCTTTGACCTTTTTATTACATTTTTATTATTACACCATCTAGCTCAATTATATTTCCATTGCCCTCCTGTCAATGAGCTTCCTTACTCCAGACATAAATCTTTCCTGTTGAATTTTTTCCTGTTACTATTAACCTAGCATTGAAACTGATTCATAGATATTCATTAACTTGTGAACACTTATCAATATCATTTTGATTATGAGTTCCTTAAAGATTTACTATTCCCTTAAAATTATATTTTTGATTTCAAGTGATAATTAATCATCTGGTTTATTTTTCTGAACTTAAGGATTTTAACATTGCTCTTTCTGGTAATTCAAAGACAAATAATTTTGAATATTTGAAAAGTGTGAGTTTTTAATATTCTATGAATAAGAATTATATATCTTGTTTGCTTAAAGAAAGAAATTTTTGAAATACTTAATATAGTGTTACTAGGTATATTTGTATTTCCTTTTAAAGAAACTGCAACTATTTGGGAATATTTATAAGCAAAATTTGAACAGAACATCTGGGGCAATGGAAATATTTTTTGCAGTAACAAAAATCAAAATTTTAATGTGTTTTCTTTACTCCACTATGACATAATAGTTCTAATTAAAATTTGCATCATCATCATCATCATCCCACTGATCGTCAAATTTCTCGAGCAGTCTCAGTAAAGTCTCCATTAGTACTAGCCCTGAGATTTTAGAAGCCTCTCTTTACTCGTCCTTTCCAAAGGTGCTGCATTGGAGGCTCTTTTAGGGACAGGGGAATGAGACACATCATTGTTACTGGTTTTGGCATATGAATATGCCATGGGGAGTTTGCGAGGCTCTCCCAGGTTTCAATTCCTCTGCCCCTCTAGGAGAGCCCGGCAAGCTCCTGAGAGCATCCCGCCTGCACGGCAGAGCCTGGCAGCTACCTGTGTCATTTTTGATATGCCAAAAACAGTAACAATAACTCTCACAATGGAGACATTACTGGTGCCTGCTCGAGCAAAACGATGAACAATGGGACAACAGCCCTACAGTGCTATTTTTAGCAGCATCTCCTCCATTGAAGCAATTTAATAATTGTCTTAACTAGAAATGTGATGTCAGGCCCTCTAAATTTTGGTAAAAGTAATTTTGTTAAAAATGTTTAAAAATGCTTAACTGTATATGTACTGTTTACGAAAATAAATTTGTTCCTAAGCACCCTTTGTGTCTACATTGTGTGATCTTTCATCAGGTTTTTCTTCAATATAATTGCATTATTTAATATGAACTATATATTTAGTTGACATTTTATTGTCTATGTTCCTAAATGATTTGAAGATATGCAAATATATGCTTTATTTTAATTCTTTTATTTTCTAAGAATATTTTTTCATTTGTACCTGTTACTATTAAATGTAATCAAATATAGTCAGCTATCTTATAAATTTTAAAAATTTAAAAAACAACTACCTTACTTTAAAAATAACCACTTTACACACAATATTCACCACCACCCAACATCCGGGGGTCACCCAGTCAGCTGATGAAGAGTTGAGAGATGCTTTTCAACATGACTTGAGGGATCAGAAATTCTTTATCAGGAAAGACTCCAAAGTGTGGCCAGAGAGACAGTTAAGAGAATATGGTGCTTTCCTGAGTGACAATGATCAATCCTCAGCATCCTATATGAAACCATGATCACTGAGGGAAACAATTTCTCTGGGTAGAGCCTGGAGTAACCCCTGGGGAACTAGAGGTGTTCCCACCCCCCAAGAATGAAAAACAACCAAAAATAGTCAGAGAAGTATATATTCGTATACAAACCTCAGTGACATGTTAGGATTCCTCCTGGTGGCTGCCAATGAAAAAGATGGGCTTTAACAGGGTCTCTCATCATTGGGGGCTGAGGAGCTGCCCTTCAAAGTGATCTGGCAGCTATACATATGCATGTCTACATCAAAAGCTGCAGGACAGGGCCCGGCACAACCGCCTGTTGGAGGGTTGGGACAGTCAAGACCTCTGCCATTTGCAGGTCCGGCATCCCCAAGACACACAGTCCTCCCTTCTCAGCTCCACACCCAGGCGACATTGCCCCATCCGAACTGGAGGTGAAGATGCCCCTCAAAATCACACACTCACACCCAAGACCCCTGTGCCACGCTAAATCCCCCTACTGCAACCACCAGAGCTCCACATCCTCCTAAATCCTCCATGGCAAATCAGACCTCAGGAAAAGACTGGATATTGGTGGAGGGTGTGAAAAACAAACATGAAAGTGCCCCAGTGCCCCAGGAAGTTGGGTTTTTGGGGGAGGAGGAGATATTTGTTTAGGGATGACTCCTGCTGTATTGGAGAGAAATTTATTTCGAAAGGGAAGGGGAGGGCTCTTACCTTGCACAAGGCCAGTCTCAGGTTCAATTCTCGGAATTCCAAGCAGTCCCCCAAGCCACAACAGGAGTGATCCTTGAGTGTCAAGTTTGAGTAAGCCATGAGCACCGCCTGTTCTGACCCCAAATTGAAATACACACACACAGATACACACTCATGCATGGTAATTTTTTGAGCAGAACAAGACTAAAGGTTTGTTCATGCTGAGTCCCTGTGGCTGCCCCCATGGCAGAACCACTTTGGGGGCTGTGGGTGCTGTGGGCAGCCTTGAAGCTCAGGGGTGCTTAATCAATGGAGCCCCTGGCCTAGGAGCCAGCCCCTGGCTGGGCCCATAAAGACCTTCCTTTGGGCCCAGGGAGGAGTCCCAGGTCTCAGGGCTGCAATATCCTCCCATGTCCACTGAGCCCATCACTCCTGTCCTGGCAGACAGGCAGAATCCCAGCCTGCTGTGCATCCCCAGGAGAGCATGGAGCATCTGGCAGTGTCTGCCCCAAGTGGGGCTGTGACCTGATGTGGGAAGGTGCCCGCCATCAGGACATTTCCGGGTCCAAGGCCGGAACTTCCCAGGTCAGGGCTGTAGGCTTGTCCTCTCCGCTCACAGCTCCTCCAGGTCTTTGTTTGAAGTCTAAAGCTGATCCTTGGGATGAACAGGTGAGATAAGATGATGCTGAGGCATGTTTATGGAGGTTGTTTGCATGGAATCTTTGTGAATTTTGTTCCTTGCATGAAAATTTAAAGATTTCTGCTGCATATGCCATCTGTTCAGTCCCTCACTCTCCATTTATCCTCGATCTAGTGATCCCCAGATGTCCTGGTTATCTGATTGAAGGCAAGAAACGGGGGAAAAATATTTACATTCTTACCAGAAAATTAGCCTAGTTCTCTCTCTTGGAGAATCTGGCAAGCTACAGAGAGTTTCCAGCCTGCATGGGAAAGCCTGGCAAGTTCCCTGTGGTGTATTCATATGCCAAATACACTAACAATGATGGGTCTTATTCTCCTGACCCTGAAAGAGCCTCTAATGTGGCACCATTGGGAAGGAAGAGTAAAGAGAGGTTGCTAATATCTCAAGCAAGGATGAATAGAGACGTTACTGGGTCCGCTTGAGCAAATCACTGATCAACGGGATGACAGTGACAGTGATACAGTGATCTGTTACTATGTATTTGATAGAGTCTGAATCAAATAGACATAAACCTTATATTTGCATATGTACATGAATATTATCTTACTGCTTTAATGTCTACTTTTTATTGTCTGTAAATTTTGTGCATACATTTTTTATTAACTAGCAATAAATCTAGTAGTCTAAATTATTAAACTTCTATATGATGCTTAAATATAAAATTATTCAAACTTAAATGTAATATTTTGGTATATTTATTTGTGCATTTCGAGAAATACCTGAACTGAATGATAGGAATTTATCAAGCAAATATTGTTCAATGGAGGAGAATTTATTCATTTTATAATCATATTATATTGACTTGTCATTGTTTTAATTGCTTTATTAATTTTGGAAGATAGATTACTCCACTTCATATGTATATAAACTAACATTGCAAAATATACTAGAGTTCAATTGCCACTCACCAATGACAAAGGTATCAGACAACTTAATGAGTATAATATAGTGGGTCTGTTGAAACTTTTCTGTTTTAAGTTACCACTCGATGTGATGATGACTTTAAAATCCAAGGGTTAAAAACATGTGTGTGCACTACATTTATCCTAATCTAGTTGTCTTTCTACTTGATGGCAAAGAAGCGAACCCAGTTTTTGAAGTACCATTTGGTATTATTTCTACTGATAATTCTTCTCTTAATATGCCCAGAAATATATGAGTTGGCTGTGAAGTAGAAATGAGTTCACTCATTATTCAATATAAATGTAAATGTAAAATTCAGTTCTTTTCATGTTTTCTCATGGTATACAAGAGAGGTTGAAAATAAACTTTACTTAAGAACATTTTCAAAGAAATATGAGGAAGATCTAGTGAGATAAAACTTGATCTGGGGCTGGAGTGACAGCACAGCGGGTAGGGCGTTTGCCTTGCACGCAGCTGACCCGGGTTCGATTCCCAGCATCCCATATGGTCCCCTGAGCACTGCCAGGGGTAATTCCTGAGTGCAGAGCCAGGAATAACCCCTGTGTCGCCAGGTGTGAACCAAAAAGAAAAAGAAAAAGATGAAGGTCACCATCTACACAAAAATCTATACATACAGCCAAATTTGTTTTGATGAATTGCACTTGACAATTAATTAGGAACTTATGAATAAACATTGAAAGGTAAATTTCATTAAACAATATGTGATGCATCCCTTAAAGTTGTATTCCTTTAGAATAATAACACTAATCACAGGGATCTTCTGTAACATAAATCACCATAGTATTTTAATGTAAACACATTCAATGTAACTACTTTTCAAATAGTTTTAATAGTGTACTCTTATATCTGCTACCTTATTTGTTATGTAAAGAGATCTCTGTTCCTTTTCTAGGATGCTCACTGAAAGAGTGGTCCCAAATCTATTTGGTTATCCTATCTTTTCATCTTCCCTCCTATCAAAAGTAATTAAACTGGTGACCATCCCTGTCCACATTAATCAATGAAATCTTTGCTACCAGCTATCCCAGCTACCCTCTGAAATTAGCATGTTTTAACATTTAATATCATCTCATAGATACTATCTTTCATAGCTCTCTTAAAAACATGTTTCCTTTAGTTTTTTGACAGTACAATCTATTTTTGGCTATTGTAGACTGACACCTTTCTATTTCTTTTGCTGAATATTCTTTCCTTCTTAATCGTAAAACCTGGTGCACCCTAAAGTTATGCCTATGCCATATTTCTCCACATATACTTCCCTCTCCAGACACATTCATTCAGGATAGTCAACAAAATTAAATTATTGCAAACATAGATGACTTTGCCCTATGTTTCATGTTTTCACTTTAATCGCTGTTTAACTTTCAAATAGTAACAATTAAGAATTCATAGCTGCACTGTAGCACGGTCTTCCCGTTGTTCATCCATTTGCTTGAGAGGGCACCAGTAATGTCTCCACTGTGAGACTTCTAAGCACTTTCTACTTGTTAACACATACAGTTTTCTGTTTGAAGAAATTGGGGCACAAAGAGGTGAAACTCTTGTAGAGGTTTTTAGCTTTCCACTTAAGAACTTTTCCACTTAAAGAAGCATGGATCTCCCAGCAGTGTACACTGGTGGAAGTATGGGGGGATGTAACCCTATATGGTTGAAAGGGGTCCATGAACAGCTTTGCAACTTTGTAGCTCATGGTGATTCAATTAAAAACAAAGGAAAAAGGGGAAGAAAAAAAAGAACTGTGGCTCTACAGAAGAGTTGTTGCTTGGCACTTTGATTTACTTACTGAATGCTTTGTTTATCTACAATTGCTCATATATCACTATAAAATTTACCTTTGTAACAAAATAAAAAATAAATAAATAAAATTTACCTTTGTCTAGGAAACAGAAACAGAAAGAGTTCATGAATCTGTAGGCTCAGTGTTTGCATACATTTGAGTATGTATCTATGTTTATATGTATGATTAACTGTATTTGTGTAGAAGCATAAAAAAAGTAATAGGAGATTAAGGAGATGAATGTATAAGATTCAATCATTAAAATTGTAATTCAAACAATAAATTTTAAATGGTTGTTAGGTTTCTCTTTTCTTTAAATTTTTAACAAAATGTGTCATTGTTCTATTACCTTATTTTTAATTTTATTTCTGCAAAGGAAGAAAATAGTGGTATAAATAAAGTAATAAATAAGTAATAAAGTTTTAACCATTGTGAATAAAGAGGCACCTGACCAATTTAACCTAACTGATGTTGTGATTAAAATGTGCATGATTTTTATTAAAGCATAACTATTACCGAAGTACATGTCTTTTCTTTTTTTGCATGAGATAAAGTTACCTGCTACCAACACTTAGTCTCAACATCTAATTAGGTGGAGAACTCTTTCTTTAATATTTTATTAAACTCTTTTAGACTGTGCTTTTTTGGTGTACACTAAAAGCTTTTTTAAAACACCAAATTACGGTTTTTCTTATTGAAACAAAATAATGCCCAAATTGCCTAAGCAACGCTATAACCATAACTAAATGTGCAAAAGGCTTCCTGGAGTTGTAGCTGTGTGATTCCCGTTACAGTCAGCAGGAATCATTGACTAACAGGAACCATGCCGTGGGAGCCTCACGCAACACTTCACGTAATTTGAATTAGGGCCTTCTGATTAAAAAAAAAAAAAAGGAATCATACTGTATTTTCAGAATTTATACTGGAATTCTTTGTACTATTTTGCATTCATCTCCTGACTTTGTATTCTGTTTTAGACAATTTTTGGATGGAAGTGCAGAACAATTGATTCTGGCCTTTTTTTCATTAGTATATGTCTTTCTAAGTAATGAGGATTACAGTGGTAAAATCAATTCCTATTGAAACTGATTAAATAGCTTGTCAAAAAATGCATAACCTGTCTTCCTCTGTAAAATTCATCCAACAAAATAGAATAAACCCCAAGTCTTTCAGAATTATTTAATAAAGTTGGGAACGAGTTACAAAATATAAATCAGTTTTTACTACCTATTTATAAATCGAACCATCTGTGTTAGTGTCCCAGGCTATTGACTTGATGCTGAATAGTCCACATGATGAGAAATAAGGACACATGTTACATGTCAGCCCATCCCATTCATTTTTCTTTATTCTGACGGGCTCTTCTGTGATTTTTTTTTAAATTGTGCAATGAAAGTAGATGTAAAGGTTGAATAAATAGTTTAATGTTCCACAGCATCTTAGAACTTGTCCCTCAGAAGATTATCAGGTGAAGATTTCTGTGTGTGTTATTTACTGAGAATGTAGGCTGGCATAGGGAATATCAGATATTATACAGAAGCAGCAAATTAGGAATGGAAAAATGCCTAAGAGGTGTGAGGAAAAGTTTCACACAGAGGAAAATGTCAACTTGATTCTTTTATTTTCTGTAGTCCTTCATTTGGGACTATGTGGAGATGAAAACTCCCAGAAACATGTGGTTCTCTCTAGAAATGAGCAAAGAGGCCTATATTTCTTAAGAGCAGTAATTTGTTTGTTGGAACCAGAACATACACTTAACTGTTTACAGGAGGTGGGTTTGTGGAGAGTGGTAAAGGGTAAAAAATGATTATAAGTGATCTAGAAATAATCTTTAGGCAGTTTTCTCAGGTTTCTGCACAATTTGAAAGATTGAAGAGGTCTATGTAATATAAAAAAATAACTGCCAGTGTTGCATTTTTTGCAAGAAATTCACATTATTTTATGTAAATATATCTCTGAATAACTAGTCATAGTGCATAATTGTAAGTTGTGAGATAAATTCTGAGAGACTATGTTTGAATTGAAATTAACAATATTATATTATTTAAATTTGATAAAAGAATAAATCACCATAAGAAGGGAATTTTGTAAAATGATGAATATATTATTAACATAGTCATTGATCCTGATAATCATTTATTTTATGTATTTATATGACATTATCAGTTGTGCACCTTAAATAAATATCAAGTTGCTCAATTATAAATACTCAATTTTCCTTAATACAAATTCACATTTATATTTTTTACTTACACTGTAATAAAGCTTAGAAAAATAAATGTAGTGAACAAAGTAAATATAAATCTGGAACTTTAAGGAACTTTTTTCATATGACAATTCTTGTGCCAATTACATATTTCTTAAATGACTGATCTATTGCAAGTTTTTTATTAAATTGCTACTTCCACTGATTCATTATTTTATTTATTTTTTAATGATTATCATTTTTTTTAAATTATAAAATTGAGAATTGACCATTTTACTTCATACATAGAAGGAGCTGGAGCAATAGCACAGTGGGTAGCGCTTTTGCCTTGCACGTGGCTGACCTGGGTTCAATTCCTCCGCCCCTCTTCGAGAGCCCAGCAAGCTACCCAGAGTATCTAGCCCGCATGGCCGAGCCTAGCAAGCTACCCATGGCGTATTCGATATGCCAAAAACAGTAACAGCAAGTCTCACCATGGAGATGTTATTGGTGTCCGCTTAAGCAAATTGATGAAAAACGGGATGACAGTGCTACAGTGCTACTTCATACATATATGTACATACTTTAGTTGGGATAGTCTTGAGTCTAAGAATCTTTTAGAAAAATATTTAATGTCCAAATTTTATTTAATCTCCCAAATCATAGGCATATTTTAATCATTAATTGATTTGGTAATTCTGTGTATTATTACCTGGTATCCACTATTATTAATATATTTTTGATTTTTGTTTTGTTTTGTATTGTTGGATAAGTATCTACTCTCAGAAGGGATTATTTGTGTGCTTATGTGTCCTGACTCCTAGGTTTAAACCCTGCCTAGTAGGGCCAAGCAACAATGTCACAGAACTCCCAGGCAGACTGTTGGAAAAGAGAATACAGTATTTAAAACTGTTCAGGGGCTGGAGCAAAAGCACAGTGGGTAGGGCGTTTGCCTTGCACGCGACCGACCAGGGTTTGATCCCCAGCATGCCATATGAGTAATTCCTGAGTAATTACTCGTATGGCATGCCAGGAGTAATTCCTAAGTACAGAGCCAAGAGCAACCTCTGAGCATCACTGAGTGTAACCCAAAAAGGAAAAATAAATAGATAATAAATAAATAAATAAATAAATAAATAACTGTTCAACCAACTAGTTAATAACAAAAGAGTAATAAGAATAATATACTCTCCCATTACCTTTGTCAACAAATATTTTAAATGAAAAGTAGATTTAAATTCAATTTGTAAAATAAACCTAAGATGTTTTAAACAAGATTGATTGCACTGTAGCACTGTTGTCCCGTTGTTCATCAACTTGCACAAGCGGGCACCAGTAACGTCTCCATGGTGAGACCTGTTGTTACTGTTTTTGACATATCTATTGAAGAAAAGATTTGCTTTCTTGAAAAATACAAAAAAATGAGAATATCCAAGCCTTTATAGGAAAATCAAACAATTACAGAAGCAGATTTGGAATGCTATTTTTGTTGCTACTTGTCATTTGGGGGGCCCCCACCACAGTGTCCATATGGCTTACTCCTTCTGGGGATTACTCCTGGCTTGCTTGGGGAACCACACAGGGTTCCAGGGACCAAAACCACATCAGCTTTGTGAAAGGCACACTACTTTCCTGCTGTACCAAATCTCCTACCCCAGGAGCATTGATTTTAATTATAGATATAATAGACGAAGGATAATAAGATATATATTAAAAGTATTATTCCATTCACTACTGAACATCTAGTGCGAAGAACCAGTGTGTTTAGAATGCAAAAGGAACTTCATCAATATTTGTTGAATGACTGAACAACTAAATTACTTAGACAACAGAATGATACCCTTTCAATTTGCGATGTGCATTTGTCTTCTATACTTTGAAAAGCTTAACCTCTTGGTATGGATCATGAAAGTCGAAAATTTATCTATCCCAGTTCCTACTTTTCATTTCATTCTTGTTCATGAGTATATATGTTGAATCAGCACGGATGCCTTTATTTATTTATTTTTTGGGGGAGTCACGACTGGCCGATGCTCAGGGGTTACTCCTAGTTCATGCAGTCAGGAATTACTCATGGAGGTACTCAAATTGGTCTTGTGAAAGGCAAACACGCTACCGGCTGTGCTATTGCTCCAGCCCCTTACCGAGGCCTTTAAAGAATCATTTTGACTTCTAATACTATAAACTACACACAAGCCTTTCTATTACATGCTTCCCTTGCTTCCACCAATGAAGTCTTCCACTACTCTCATGTTTTGACTTGTTTCCTTAACCGAAGAAGGAAATAAATGAAACAACTATAAACAAAATAGGCAGGATTTGTTCTTAGACTTTATACACCCATGTAGATTAAATAGTAATGAAAGAAAACTATACCTATTATTAATGTAAGATAGTATGTGAAGCTATTTTCTCCATTTGTCTTATTTCTACTGTTCTATTAAGGAAAATACCTTTTATGCTTCTCTCTCTGGACAAATAGCAAATATCTTAGGGTTACATAATGCCATAGTCTTAACTAAAAATTCATCATCTCTTTCACAAACTGATTTCCACTGGTGAAAATTAGACAGTAAAATCCTATTATTTATAAATTTTGCCATTGTTCTTATGAGTGCAAATGAATATATCTGAGCTGGATTTTGAAAGTCAAGATAGCTATGTGTAGGCTACAAAAAGACTGGCTGTGAGAGCACTGACCAATAGTAGCCAAATTGAAAAATGGCCAACTTTCACTATCTCATTTTGTAAAGTTTGGAAGTGACCAAAGGTAGTTTTTCTCAGAAGAAAGCTGATATAGAGGGAGTATTTGCTATTTGTTGATTCAGGTGCACAGTCTTTTCAAACCTTTTTGTTTTCATGAAAGTTTTACCGAGCTTTTAAATCTGGACTGTAGCTATAAATGATTCCACTTCAATTGGATTATCATCTGATATATATTTCTATGATACAGTTAGTAAAGTGAAAGCAGGACGCAGGCAGCGTGGTGAGGGTGCCTTCCATTGGGCCGGGTGCTAGTAGGGACATTCACTAGGATCCTACTGAAATAATCAGTAGGAAAAAGGGTCAGGAAGAGGAATAAAGGGAATGTCCTGATGAGGTAGAAGTTCCAAGATGATGGCAGCAGGCATGATATGACAGTACTTAAGAAATTAATTGCAACCCCCCTGACCTTGATAAATGCTAAATAAATAATGTTATAGGAGATCTCTAGAGACAAGTGATTACAATTTTAAGCAGACAGTAGGAAAAAATTTTAAAAGAATCTATCTACCTATAATTCAAAGGAGCACCCAGTACTGGATGAAACCAAGAACAGGGAAAAGTGAAGGCAGGGCAGCTGAGTTATGAAAATACAAAGTTGCTATTAAATTGAAAAGAAAAATTTAGGAAAACAGTGTGCAGTCAAAGAGAAATCTTAGAATCATGCAAATGGGGTATTGAAACTAAGGATGTAATAAATAAAAATGATCTAAAGGACAGTGGCCTGTCTTTAGAAGAAAAAGGAAAGAGAAAAATAAATTTTCAAGGAGAAAATAATGATTATAATAACCGATGAAGTAGAAAATCTGAGAATAAATTAGAGGTTATACAAAAAATTATATCAGATAAACAAGATAGGAAGAGAAAATGACTGAAGATTTAATACAAACAACATTACGTGCAGTTCTGAATAAAATCAAGACTTGTGACAACTAGACATAATAGTTAAAAGAAAAAAAATAATGCACACTCTAAAGGGCATAGAATATTTTTTTTTTGCTAGGGGAAAAGGCAGTTCAGATAGAAAAGGGAACATAAAGTAAACTCTGGTTGGAGGACCCGCTCTGGAGGGGAGATGCGTGCTGAAAGCAGACTATAGATTGAACACGATGGCCACTCAATACCACTATTGCGGTCTACAACACCCAAAAGGAGAGAGAGAGAGAGAACAAAAGGGAATACCCTGCCACAGAGGTGGGGGTGTGGGGGAGAGGGCAAGGGAGTGAGGTGGGATTGGGAGGTGGGAGGGATACTGGGTTCATGGTGGTGGAGAATAGACACTGGTGGAGGAAGGGGTGCTTGAACATTGTATGAGGGAAACTCAAGTATGAAAATGTGTAAATCTGTTACTGTACCCTCAGGGTGACTCACTAATTAATAAAAATTAAATAAATTTAAAAAATAAATAAAGGGCATAGAGTATTTAAAGAAGAGGTGGGGTACATTTTTAATAAGAAAATATGAAAGTTGTCATATAAATAATTACATATTGTGAAATAAGCTTTAAGAAGAATGAATTTAAAATTGGGAGAATTTGAAGGACAAGGATTCCAGTCCTTGTTAGGGTACGTGCAAGACGACTGTTCAGATTCCTGGCAGTACTTGGTCCCTTGCACCTCTTGTGTGTTGCTGTTTGTAGCCCTAGAAGCCTCTAGCGTTCAACTGTATAGCCTCCTTGGCAGTGAATCACTGGGAGTGATTTTCCAGCCTGTTGAGCACTGTGTAAGAAGTTTTTCCTCCAATAAAATAAATTGCAATGTCAGTAGTTTTAAAAATAAATAATAACCATGATAAAATGGCACTGAAGTTGATTGCAAATGAAAAACTGATTTATGTGCAGGGTAATATTTTAGATTGTTTTCAAGTGGAATGTTCATCATAATGGGCATAATTTTAGAGTGTCACAGTAAGATTCTACAAATTTTCAAAAGATACAGCAGCCTTAGAAATATATAGATAATCTGCTTGATTCTTGCAATGATATGACCATTAGGATAATTCAAATGGTAAATTACGGTATCACTGTCATCCCATTGCTCATGGATTTGGCTCGAGCGGGCGCCAGTAACGTCTCATTTGTCCCTGCTGTGTTCAGGACCAGGGGAACGAGGCCCATTACTGTTACTGTTTTTGACATATCAAATATGTCATGGGTAGCTTGCCAGGCTCTGCCATGCAAGATTCTTCATTGCTCTCTTCCGGGAGCTTTGTTTTATAGTCTCTAGATCTTGGCCATTGGTGAGATTACATGGCGCCAGGGGCGGTTTGTGGGTGTGGCTGCCAAGCTACTAGAAAACAGGGGATCTGGGTGGAGGATATCCAGTTTCCATCAGAGCAGGCTTGGAGATCTCAGGCACGGGTCCAGCATACCTGGGTTCTTCTGTCAAAACTCTGTTGGAACTCAACATGCCCGGCTCTGAGGTGCCCTGGTGAAGACAGCCTGGTGCAGGGCAGAAGATGGTAAATATTATTAGTTTTTCCATAACAAACGCCACAAATTTTGTTGCATGAACAAATTTTATTTTCTCACAGTTATAGAGGATACTTTTGAAAGCTCCAGGTTTGGTAATTTTATTTTCCACTCAGTTTTATCTGGCTTATAGATAATTTCTACTTTGCTATTTTCTCCTGTGATTGTTCCTCTGTGTTGTCTATCTTCAGAGTCTCTATTTTTCGGTTTTTTTATTGTACCTTCTAAACAAATGGAAACTATGTCTTTTATATGTACTATATTTTATCAATGAATTATAATAAATTATATTTTCACATAATTTACCTAATTTTTCATTTCTGTGAATTGGATATTTACTGATATAGTTTACATATCATATTTATCACCTAATAATCATCTGATTACTTTTACTTCAAATTTTATTTAGAATATCACTGTTAAACTTATAATTAATATACCAATTAAATTTACATTATAAGGGGCTGGAGCGATAGCATAGCGGGTAGGGCGTTTGCCTTGCACAAGGCCGACCCGGGTTCAATTCCCAGCATTCCATATGGTCCCCTGAACACTGCCAGGAGTTAATTCCTGAGTGCATGAACCAGGAGTAACCCCTGTGCATCGCCGGGTGTGACCCAAAACAGCAAAATAAAAATAAATTAATTAAAAATAAAATAAATTTACATTATAAAAAGGAAATATTTATGTTCTCTTCTAGACTGATGATGAATTAATCCATATCTATATATAGGTATTAATCTATATCTGTATCTATATCTATGTATACCTGGATTTAGTTGTTTCTTTTGTTTGCTTGGCTATAGTCTGTGTAAGCTAAATTAACCAGGCAGATTATTTTGATTATATACTCCTCCCACCTTTTCCTTTATTTCTCCCATAATGCAAAGGCCTCATCAGAGTGTATATCAGAGTTTAGATCAGTATAAACTTATTTATATAGGACAAGGATTCTAGTGCTGGGGTTAGGGTACGTGCAAGATGACTCTGTTCAGATATTGTTTGCTAGTAATATAAAGTTTTTAATAAGTGAATGAGAAAAAGAATCAGCTAGTTATGTCTTGGGAGTGAGACCTCGGAGTAAATTCACTAAGTTATACAAATCAATGTTTAGAAATGTTTAGAAATGTTCAAAGTCAACATTTAACCAGGGGTTTAGCTTTATATGATAATAGATATGTATTAGTCCAGATTGTGGTTTTGCTGCCTCATTAAAATAGTTATACAAATTTGGCAGTACATTTCAAATGTAAAGGAAGACATTATTTAAAATTGTAGAAACCAATTTTATTCTTTGAAAAATACATTATAAATATAACATTTTATGGTCAGATGAATTATTCCACAAATAGGATCCTAACCAAAACTTTCATCAAAACATCAGCAATATTATAACCAAATTATACAAAGGCACACAGGAATCATTGGTCCATGCAGCATTTGCAATAGTAAATTTATCCATTTTATATCTTTCTGATATACTCTCAGTTTTTATTTTCTCCTTAGCTCACCAATTAGCAAAAATCCTACCAATAAAATCTTTCTCATCTATTCTAAGAAGCAATGTTTGCTACTACTACCTACAATTCATTTTTCATTTAGCACAAATAATTTTTTGAAGGGAGGATCACCATCATATATGCATAAATTCTAGGCATTTTCCTCCTCCATTTATCAAGAAATCCTTAAAGCCCAAAGCAGCTGTTATAAGATCTCTGTAATCTTATTCCTGTTGAGCTGTCTAATTTCATTTGAACCCACTTTTTCATTTTAATTTACTCACATTGGTCTCAAGTCCAATTTCTCATTTATCTCTTGTCTTTATCACCTCAGTGACTTTGCAAGACTGCACCTCATTCATAGACAATATTCTACTGAGTTATTATTAGATGCTTCTTGTTTTTCAGATCTCTGAAATTCCCTCCTCTCAAGGAAGCCTTCCCTGAACATGACCTGATGGAAGGACCTAACTTCCTGTATATTTCCTTTGGCATAGTATTTCCATAATAAGCATCATGCATTTATATTTATTTCATTGTTTCTCAACTGGAGTATTGTTTGTTAGTAATATAAAATTTCTAATAAGTGAATGAGAAAAAGAATCAGCTAATTATGTCTTGGGAGCGAGACCTAGGAGTAAACTCACTAAGTCATACAAATCAAGAAATGTTTCCAGAGAGAAAATCACTGTCACTGTCTCTATCATCCTGTTACTCATTGATTTGCTCAAGCAGGCACCAGTAACGTGTCCATTGTGAGACTTGTTGTTACTGTTTTTGGCATATCAATTACACCACGGGTAGCTTACCAGGCTCTGCCATGAGGGCAAGATACACTCTGTAGCTTGCCGGGCTCTCCAAGAGAGGTGGAGGAATCGAACCCAGGTCGGCCCCATGCAAGGCAAACGCCCTACCCGCTGTGCTATCGCTCCAGCCCCTTATAATGTAAATTTAATTGGTATATTAAGAGAGGATATAATTTGAAAAGATGTCCTCCTGCCACCAGCTCAAAACTGAAGGCTACCCCCACTGAACTACCCCAACCATTCCAATAATTTACATCCAGGCATAAAGACCCTTATAAATCAGAGACAGAGAGTCCATCAGAATTTTAAAACCCTTTTTCTTGAAACTCTATCCAGCAGGGATATTTTACTGCATGGAGTAAATACTGAAGCCTACTGAAGTCACACTGAAGAAGACTTCTATCCAGTTTCTTTTCCAAAGCATCTTTGGGGACTCCACCACACAAGTACCTGTAAGCTGCACTCCTAAATTGGGGGCAAAAGCTATTCCTTTTACAGGGAGAACTTTCTTGTCACTGGAAAAGCATGCATCCTCCTATCACTAATACTCTCTTAAAAATATTAAAACTAATACTCCCTTAACAAATATTGTTTCTGATTTTTCTTCTCTTCAATCTATTTTTCGCTATGAAAGACAAAGTACCTGGATCCCAGTTGGAGCAGGTTGGAAATGTTATGGTTGTCATAGAGCAAATATTTCACTGAATGGTGACAAGAATGGCTTCTAATATAACAAACAGAGAGGGATATTTTTAAGATGTGTCATAAATGCCTTTCTGGGTTTGTCCCTTGAGACACTGTCTTATCTACAAATTTAAACAAAGTAAGTAATACACTTTTGAGAAAGGATTAACTGTTACTTTCAAGATTTGGTGCAAAGATAGCTGTTGTTGTCTAATATTGATCATTAGGTCAGATTGTCAAACTGTGAGTAATGGTTGCCCCAAAATCCAGATGACTGGGACAAGTTCCTAGGCAGTGCAGATCCAACAGGTTTTATTTACAGTTTGATATTTTTTGTGTCATGTAGACCTTGATTTGCTTTTACTAGCCTTGACCTTCCTGGTATATATATATATATACCTCTCACACTGCCTTTATATTATAATTCATCATCATCATCATCATCATCATCATCATCATCATCATCATCCCATTGATCATCGAATTTCTCAAGTGGTCTCAGTAAAGTCCCCATTCGCCCTAGCCCTGAAATTTTAGAAGCCTCTCTTTACTTATCCTTCCCAACATATTGCATTGGAGGCATTTTCAGGGTCAGGGGAATGAGACCCAGCATTGTTACTGGTTTTGGCATATGAATACACCATGGGGAGTTTGCGAGGCTCTCCCTGTGGGCAGGAAACTCTCTGTAGCTAGTCAGGTTATCCCAGAGAAAGAAGTAGTTTATAAGATGTTGAATGGCCGTGAAGTGGCTGCACGCTTCCGGGAGCTTGGTTTTAAGTCTTTGGATGTTGGCCATTGGTGGTATTATAGGGCGCCAGGGGCAGTCCCTGCGTGTGACTGCCTAGCTACTAGAAAATGGAAATCTGGGCCGAAGAAGCCCAGTCCCGATCCCAGCAGGCTTGGAGGTCTCAACCCAGGGTCCCACACACCTGGGTTCCTCTGCCGGTACCTTCATGTGTGAGGCTCGTCCGAATGTGTGGAGAGGGGCCTTGAGTATGACTGTGGCTAAGGCTCCAGAGGGAATTTGGAGCCCATTCCCTCCGAGGGGCCCCAGGAAAGACAGCCAGGCAAGCGTGCTGGCCAGAGACTCTCTGCCCATGTGACTGGCTGTAATTATAATTATATTATAATCAGTATACTTAATTTAAAAGTAAACTAACTATATATTTATTAATCAATAATGTACCTGCAAACAGAACATTATATTACCATGAAATTAAGTAAGAATTTTAAGTTACTAAACAATTTGTGTTTATCTACATACAAGTAAAGGAAGAAAGACTGTATAAGAATTGTTAAATATAGTATACTGAAACATTTATATTCTGATCTACATGCTTCATTGTGAGTTGAAAACAGTCAATAATTTAAAATTTTTTCAGAGAACTTGTCTTGGATTAACTATAACTTTGATGACTATTATAAATCCTGCAACAAATATTAGCAAAACCATATTTTGATGGAATTGGAGTGATTGAAATCACACTGATCTGGGAGAGAGTTAAGATATTTAAAGAACTGACTTTTGAAAAGTGATGTTCATACTCATTAAACTTTGTTCATAACTTTACTCTGTAGTAGATTATTAAGAGATTGTAAGAACTCATGGACAGCTTCTTTGTCATTGACTTAAGTTGTAAGAGATGTTCTAAACAGTCACCGTTAAGAGGAACTTGCAGAGGAGGGCACTATATAATGTGAAAGGAAAAGCTCTAAATATAGTCCTCTTAAATCTTCTGCTGATCGGTGAGTTGTCTGTGGAATAGACTCCATAATGCTAAGGTTAAATGTCCAATGTCCTGTTTCCTACACTTTGGTCTTGAACTCTTCAATATAACAAACAGAGGGATCACCTCCTCCAGTTGCCCTCTCTCACTGACCACCTGAGTGTATTGCAATTTTAGTTATTTCTGACAAGAATCCTTCACCATGGCTGGTATTTTCAGAGTGCCTTGAAACTTTACAGTCACATTAAAAAAAAAAGTGTAGGAAGTTTCTCAGTGAATTTCATAACATTTTTCACCTCTTTTATATATTTCAAACTATATTCAATACCATATGACAGGGAGTTTTCTAGTGTTACAAGACAGAAAAAATGTGTTGTTATTTTTTTATTTAATTTTGAAATGTTTACAATATAAAATTTTCACTGTTGTAGAAAAAGTAATTAAAATAGATAGCACAGTGGTAAGGCATTCACCTTTCATTCAGCCAACCCGTGTTCGATTACTCCACCCCTCTCGGAGAGCCTGGCAAGCTACTGAAAGTATCGCGCCCGCAAGGCAGAGCCTGGCAAGCTACCCATGGTGTATTGGATATGCCAAAAACAGCAACAATAAGTCTCACAATGAGAGACATTACTGGTGCCTGCTCGAGCAAATCGATGAGCAATGGGGTGACAGTGACAGTGACAGTGTTTCTGATCTGTGTCATACCAAGCAATATTCAAGATTACACCTGGCTCTATGCTCGAGGGTCACACCTAGTGGGACTCAGGAGACCATATGAAGTGTTGATGACTGAACTTGGGTGGGCTGCCTGCAAGATAAATGTACAACCCCCTATACTGTATCTCCAGTACCAAAATTTACTTTTACTGTGTACTTTTATAATGATGCTTCAAATTTAATAAAATGTAACATTTTGCAGCTTTCAGCATAGCTAATATGCACATCCATAAAAAGCATTCTGTGAAAACAATTCAAACATAATGTAAGATCAGCAGGTTTTATAGAATCTGATAGAAGATAGATTAAATATAAAAGTTATTTCTTATCATTTCTTTCATAGCAATTTTTAGTTAATATTTAGTGCATTGATTAGGAAAATACAGGGACTAAGGGCCAGAGAGATAGTCCAGAGGTAAAATGCATACCTTGTACATGGCTGACCTGGTTTAGTCCTCCAGCCGCAGGAGAATGAACTCCAAACACACATTCAGTGGTCATCCCTGAGCACCTTTGGTGTGGCCACTCTCAACCACCAAGAAAGAAGAAGATAAGAAAATGCAAACATATTACTTAAAAAGAAATTGATAAGGATATCTGTATTTTCCAAATATATAGAGCAAAATGTATTTAAAACGTTACATTGTACTTTTACTATTATTTTTCTAGATAACCATTACAAAGAGCAAAAAGATACTCATTGTCTTTCCATGAGACACATTTTTTTGGAAAGAATTGCTTAATTTTATGCTCTGTATTTATTAGACACAGGCACCATATTGTAACTCTACAAGAGAGAACTAATTTATTATTAATAGAGTTTTATGCAAACGTGTATTCATGACATCAGTTTGTCCTCTTTAACTGTACCTCTGGGCACTATGTGAATCATTTATGAGTCAACTAGCTACCTCTCAATTGAAAAGATTGCCAATTCACAAGGCAGACTATAGCATATGGAGATGCACAAAAACACTCTATAAACAAATTTATTTTCTAAGAAACAATTTCTCATTTAGTAGAATAATAAATAGTGAAAACACCAGCTCTATTAGTTAGAAAAGCTTTTCCCAGATCAGTAGATTTTAACCTTAAAACTTGGAGAGAGTAGTCTTGGATAATTATGCTTGGTTATAGAGTTTATCAGTGATAAAATACTAGAGAGACAATAGATAAAACATTGGAGAAGTTTATAAAATTGAAGTTAAAAGACTCAACTATGATAGGTCATAACAGAAATGGAAATAATCTAAAAATATGTAAGCAGGTAAGCAGTCTATTCTCACAAAATGAGAATGCAATGTTGACCAAATTAGCACAATATACCTCTTTGACTATTTTCACAAATCACAAAATATAGGAGACATGAAAATATACCCTGTGAAGTGAGAGTCATAGTTTAATTGCCATAAATTTGATTAGAGTTAAGAAAATATGTTTACAAACTATTTAATTTTGTTTATGAAAATCATTTTATATGAAATTAAGGACATATAGCAGATGTTTTCTACATATATATACTTCTACATATATAAGCATCAGGTCAAACCCTCTGCTCATTTAACTCATTAATGTCATATTTTTCAGGTGTGGACTTACACAATCCTAGGATTAGGATAAAAATAATTTGATATGTGTATCTGCCTGTTCCAAATATGAGATAGTGATGTATTATAGAAATACATCATTATTTAAATTGTCGATTAAACATGTGATTACACCAATAGAAGTAATCTATCCCCTCTGCAAACAGGTAATTTTTATAGGTAATTTATTATTCCTAGTAAGACAGATTTGCTACCTAAAAGTTTGTTGTGTTTTAAGAAAATTCCAATTATATATTTCCAGTTGGATTTTTTCTGAAAGAAAATTTTAGTGAGTCCCATAAAGAAATGTTTCAGGAAAATTAGAAAGCATTGAAAAGTTTTGAAGAACCTTATTAATTCACAAAATGGAATGCAAAAATTTCAAATTCATTCAATTAGAGTAACATGTAATTCTGTTGTAGCACTGTTGCCCAGTGTTCATCGATTTGCTCAAGCAGGCACAAGTAACATCTCCATTATGAGACTTGTTATTACAGTTTTTGGCATATCGAATACGCCACGGGTAGCTTGCCAGGCTCTGCCGTGCGGGCAAGATATCTTCGGTAGCTTGCTGGGCTCTCTGAGAGGGGTGGAGGATCGAACCCAGGACGGCCACGTGCAAGGTAAATGCCCTACCTTTGGTGATATCGCTCCAGTCTGAGTAACATGTATTAAGACTAAATATTTTCATGTAATCATGTGACACCCTTAATGATCTTGTATTTATTGAGAATGGATATAATTTAAAAATAAAATATGACTGCATGCTAAAAATAATCACAGATCTCTTTATATATGGAATATATTAGAATAAAATTTGTGAGGTAACTTAGGTGGGAAAAATATTTAAGTACACCATATTAATAAAGGTAATAAAAATTTCAGTTATACAGATTTAAAATACTTTAAATAATTTATGGTCCCCTCAGCATCTAGTACTCACAAGAGATATCACGTTATTTCCCAATAAAATCATTTAAATTATCTTGAGAGAAACTTGACAGCTAAAGTTCATATGAATTTAAAAATGTAGTATATAGACACCTGCATACTATAGGTAAATAGTATATATATATTTGTTTGCTCAGCAACAAAACTTTCCCTCTTGAGCATGTGAGACTATAAGCTTGATCCCCTGGCTTCACCTCACATGCATCATGTGTAGGCCCTGCAACAATGCTGTCTTGTATACCCAGAAGCACCTAAAAGTGTGTGATCAGTGGCATGCTACATTCAGGAGGGTATAGTATCATTCCTAAAGATGGTGTTCCCCGTCAACCACCCTAAAGAGTTGTGTAAGTACCATGATCAGACATGTGACCCTTAGTGAGCACGTGAAGAGAACTCCTTGTCAGTCTCCACTCGTGCTACACACAGAATGAGCACCACAGCCGAGAGTACCACTACCCCTAGCAACCTGTGTGAGCACTGCAATTATGGTGCATCACCTCTGAGAAACACCACAAAAAACTGTGTGAGCACCACAATCAAACTTGTTTGCTCTCCCTGGTCATCACAAAAGTAACAAAGAAAAGGGAAAAGTAAATTTACAAAATAGGGTGGATGTGTGCTTAGTAATACTATAATGCACAGCGAGATAGCCACACATTATTACTAGGTCAATTACTCACTGTATCACTTGTCTTTCCGTTGGTCTTCGATTTGCTCAAGCGGGCACCAATAATGCCTCCATTTGTCCCTGTCAAGCGCTAGTGTAGCCCAATGATATCTGTTCACTCCAGAAACAGGAAGAGCCTGTTTCAGACCATTCATTCAGGGTTTTGACGAAGAACACTGACCATCTCCTTGGTGGGCAGCCACGTGGTCTTTTGATGTCCCGTGGAATCCAGTCAGTAACAGCTGTAGTCCAGTGGTCGTCTCTGAATCGCATTACATGTCATGCCCATCTGATTTTTGATGTCTTGGCAAACGAGACAGCGTCCCTGATTCTTGACTGTTGACGGAGGTCAGAACTCCTTCTCTCATTTGAGTGAGACATGATACTCCTAGCATAGCTCTTTCAATTCCTCTTTGAGATACCTGAATAGCTTTCTAATCCTGTTTGTGTAGGGCCCAGGTCTCTGAGGCATACGTTAGTGCAGGAAGAATGGTGGAATTGAAAAGATGTGCTTGGAGTCGGAGGTCCTTAGTCCTCTTAACCACTTCTTTGATGCTCATGAAGGTGGTCCACGCTGTTCTCTTCCTCCTTTGCAGTTTGATACCAAGTCTTTGCTCATGTTGATTTCTCCACCCAGGTACACATAGCTGCTGCATTCGGAGATGTTCGTTCCATTGAGAGCAAATGGAACGTCAGGGACTAGTTCATTTTTCATGAGCATCGTCTTGTTGAGGTTCAGCTGCTGTCAAGGTGATAATTATGATTCCATAAAAGAAATATAAATCTATAAAATAAAAGTTCATAAAAATAAACTATCTACATGCATTAATATGGAATAAAATATTAGAGTATTTTCAATAGAAGATTATTCCTCCTTGTTTATTTCTAAATTGTATGTCTGTTCATTTTTAAAATGTACATACTTTAAGCATCTAAAATATGTGTTAGGACTTTATTGTTAAGAGAGATTAAAAACATGAACAATTTGTGATTTATAAATGACATTAAAGTTATGTAATTTAACTGCAATTCCTTAAGTTCTTAGAATATCTGAGTGATCTATAAAAAGAACCCATCATTGTGTTGTCAAAATGAGTGATTATGATTTTTTATTATCAAGAAAAGATGATTGCAATTGTTTTAAACATGACTTTAGGGGCTGGAGCAATAGCACAGCGGGTAGGGCGTTTGCCTTGCACGCGGCCAACCCGGGTTCGATTCCCAGCATCCCATATGGTCCCCTGAGCACTGCCAGGGGTGATTCTTGAGTGCAGAGCCAGGAGTAACCCCTGTGCATCGCCGGGTGTGATCCAAAAAAAAAAAAAAGACCTATTAAACATGACTTTAACATTTTATAATTATTCATGTACATGACAGTTTTGCAAGTTTATCAAGTTTCTATTTGCTTCAAAATAAAATTAGTAATAAAAATTTTTATTTAAACGTTCTTACCCATTTACGTATTAAAATATAGATGCCATGCTGTATGTATTTTGATATTAAGGGCTTGTGGATTTCTACATATAATATTTCACTCAAATCTTAGTGAAGAGGTTGTTGAATGACATTACTAAGAAGTGAAAGGACAATGTATTTGATATTAGGAATATATTTATCCACTAGACCTGTCAAACCCGATTTCTGTCACATTCTTACTTACATAGCTCCTCTCATACACTGTCATCTGTAAGAGTAAAATTTCCTCTGGTGGTTTCCAAGCAGATACTTCACAGTCAAAAAAAAATTTCTAGATCCACATAAAACTTGAAAAAAATTACATTTTGATGTTGAGTCCTAGAAGTCACAATAGACCTTTTCCATGTACTGTTTTAGTTTTCAAGTTTAACACTATACTCAAGTCAAAATATATGTAATTTAGAAAAAAAAAGATGTATGAATTAATAAGGAAGTGAGAAGTTCTCAATACTAATTTTCAGTTTCAAGAATAGTATCAATCACTCTCTACTTATGAAGATCAAGAAACATGGAGAGAGCAGTTGGGATATAGAAGACACCACTATGCTGCTGGTTGGAAGTGATCGATCTGGAAGGGAGCTGCTTATTGAGAGTGGATAGAGAACCAAATATGATGCCTCTCAGTATCTGTATCCAAATCATCAGGCCCTAAAGGAGAGAGAGATAGAGAGAGAGGCAGAGAGAGAGAAAGAGAGAGAGAAGAAAAGTGCCCACTGCAGAGACAGACCGTGTTTAGGGTACGGAGGAAGGGATACTGGGGACACTGGTGGTGGGAAATATACACTGGTAGAGAGATAGGTGTTGGAAACGTTTATGACTGAGGCCCAATCATAAGCAGTTTTGTCATTGTATAGCTCATGTTAATGCAATAAAAAATAAAGAAAATAACTGAATCCAGATTCTTATTCACAAATAACTAAAGATTGCAATTCAAAGGGAAAAAAAACTAGGAACTAAGTGTAACTGAGCAACATAGTTCCCAAATGCAAATGTTAGTTTTGCTTACTTATATTATATTCTTGATGGGTAGCAGGAATAGGCTATTCTAAGTCAATTAATAAATGCAAAGATTCTCACAAAAGTAAAATCAAAGTTTTTCAGCTTCAAAGCTTCAAACTTAAAAAAAAATAGTTGCAATTCAAATAGGTTATATTAATTTTTTTAAAAATACATGGTATTAGGAAACATTTCCAAACATCAAAAAAGAAAGCTTGGGATTTCCTTATTTTTCTATAGAGAATATGTTTCCTTATACATATACTTTGATGGTGCATTTTAATGTAAATACAATTTTTGAAATATAATTTATATGCACAACTGTATATATTGCAAAGGTATGATTACATATCTATTCAACAAATGTTACTATCCCAACTTCAGGGGAGTAGACTCTCTCACCTGTTATCATGCCACACAAATATGGATATCTTTATTGTTGGCACAAGTTGTGCATAACACTCATAATTGATATTTTTCATTTGCATTTCCAAATAGTCATTTCACCAAAAAGAATTTGTGCATCATTATAAATCATAGTTCTAAAAATATGCATATCCATAGACAGAATTCAGTTATTTATGAAAAAATTCACAATTTATTTTTTGTCATCCTGTATTTTCTTCTAATATTTTTTAAGAAGTCAAAAAGGCAGTCCAACAGATAAAACATATTTGTCTACTATACAGCAGGCCTGGGTTCTAACTCTGTCACCGAATGTGGTCCACTGAAGGACGAAAGAAGAAACGAGGGCCATGCTAGTTGATCACTGATCAGTTGTCATTTTTTCCATTCTCCCCACATGCCTGTTCCAGTCTCACTAAGATTCCCATTCTAGTCTCACACACCATCATACCGGTCTCCTTCTGCCTCTCCTGTTCATTTCTCCGCGCTTCCTCTTGCAGTAACGTCTCTCGTCTCCCCACATGCCTGCTCCTGCACACTTCCCCTACATTCTCCTCTCTCTGTCCCCTTGCTGGTCTCTCCACGCTCCATCTTGCTGCCCTGATCTCTCTCTAGTCTCTCACCAACTCCCCACATTGGGAGTAGACACCACACCCTGTCAGCAACAAAATTAACATACCAAAAGCCCTTCTTCCTTCCAAAGGCAAAATACCACTTAGGGGTGTTTCTGCTTTCCCTATACCTATAACTTAATTAACATCTTAATTAACATCTTAATTCTACTTCTTAATATTAGTTATTTTGTATGGATGCAGTAAAAGATGCATGGAGGCTTGTAGGGTAATTCTCCTGGGGACATATCTCCACAGACTCAAACTAAAGGGCTCAGGTCGGATTAATCTTCCCTAATCCTAGCAGGGTCTGAATCTAGTTATTACTTTTTGTATCATACCAGAATTTGTCTTAACTTATAATTAAACATTATGGTGCTTTGGCCAGACCCATTTCGATGCCAGGGTAGCTGACTGCTTGCCCTGGATCCATCCAGTCCCTTGTTGGGACTCTGCTTTTGGGGTGCTAAAAAGTAAGGTCAACTAAGGCTTAAGTTGAGAGAACAGATGTCCAGGAAGTAAATATCACTCAGAGTCAATTAATTCCCAAGTTAGAAAAACATAGTATTAGCAGTCTTCTTGTGTCTATACAAAAAGGACTTTGCTCTGAATTAACTATGCAAAGGGCTTAAGGAGAAGAGAAAAGCAACATTTACAAGTCAACAAAGAACAAAGGAAGAGATTACAAATAAACACAGAGGAATGGGATCACTGAGATGGGAGTAACCCAATAAACCTAACCTCCCTGTGGCAAGGCAAAGAGGACAAACAAATGTTATCCTGCAGTTCCCCATGTGTTTCCAAGAGTGATCACTAAGTGGTAACCTGGATTAAACTCTGAGCAAGCAGGCTGTGGCCTCTAAACCCAAATAAAGAAATAAACAAACAAACCAAAAAAAAGTGTAGATAAAGACAATTTAGCACCATTGTATCTGTTATGTAATTATGAGGGATTTTAGTTTTGATCATCAGTTGCTTCGGTCATCTTTTTTTTCAAATTGCTAATAATTTTACACTGGTTACATTTGTGTCCCACTTAGTACTCATCCTCATATCTGATGTGAATTTTAAGTTTGCTTTTGTTCTAGGAAATATATAATTGTAACATGTTACAATATATAATTTCTCTTTTTAGTTCATTATATTTGCTTTCTACTAAGACATTTGGGTTAACTTTTCTTTGTTTTTTTCTAATAGCTTAATTTTGCTTATTGAATTTGAGATAATTGCATCAACATGTTCCATATACATATTAGTTCAATTTTTCAAACTTCTAAAATTTTTAAATTCTGTTAAGTACTCTTTATGTTCTTTTATCACCTTTCCTTATGAGCTGGTTATAGAATATATATATATATATATATATATATATATATATATTTCACACCTTACTGGAGCAATAGCACAGCGGGTAGGGTGTTTCCCTTGCATGAGGCCGACCTAGGTTTGATTCCTCCATCCTTCTCGGAGAGCCCGGCAAGCTGCCAAAGTATCCCACCTGCATGACAGAGCCTGACAAGCTACCCGTGGTGTATTCGATATGCCCAAAACAGTAACAATAAATCTCACAATGAGAGACATTACTGGTGCCCACTTGAGCAAATTGATGAACAGCGTGACTACAGTGCTACAGAGCAGTGCTATTCCTTCCATTGTTTTATTTTGTGCATAATTAATAAAACTTTCAGATTAATTTAGTGTATTTTCACAATGTATCTTGATTTGTAGTGATAATTGTTGTTTAATTTCTTTTTCAAAAAGTCAAATTTGGTTTTATACCATTTGTTATAACGGTTTGCTGATTTCAAATGATTTTTCTGCTATCATGTTTTATAAATTTATTTTAATCATTTTATGTGGTTATTTCTAGATCATTACTAAATATTTCAGAATTCTGTTGGTGTGTGATTTTTGTTTTCTCCTATGTCACCACTGCTTTTCAGTTATCCTTTCCCCTTTTTCTCTGATTCTTAATGAAGATTCAATACCAATAGTGAGGGTGCTTATTTAATTTTTGTGGGGTAAATGTTCTCATGATTAAAAAAAATTATCCTCAATCTGCATCAGTTAATTTCAGAAAGAAAGAAAATTCCTTTTAAGGGAACAAAAAAAAGTGTAGTCTATTATATTCATTGTAAAAAATCATGATATCCCTATTTTAAAGTTCTTATCCAAATCACATCAGCAAAACATCATGTGCCATGTAGCATAACCTTCATACTTTCCAATATTTAGAACATTAACTGCTCTAAGACCATTCCACTCACTCTATTCTAAATTATAATCATAGACTTCGACTCACAATCTAAGGCACCATTTATATTGAATATCCTGAAACAAATTAGCAAGGGTATAATAAAATAACACTGCACACAACTTTACGATGATGACTGACTGACACAGTTGTAATAATATTTAAATTAAACTTGATAAATGTTTGAAATATAATTTTCCAGATTTTTATGTGAGGAACATGTTAACATAGATATTTCAATAGAGTAAGATATTTTTTATTTTATTAAGAGATTAGAAAAATACATTGTTCCTTAACCACAATGATTACCTTTATAGTAAATATACTATTTTATAGTAGATGTCTATTTGATACTATTCTCAAATATACATCATTTCTCCAGCAGGTTTACATTAATCATTACCTTCAACATTATCTATTTTATCTACACTGTGTTGCAGAGAATTCCCTTTACCAAAGATTATTAGCAATAAATCAAACAGATATGGGAGAAAATGCTACATTAAACTGGAAGAATCTCTTATAAATGATTATCTTTGATATGTGCAAATTCTCTGAAGACCATACAAGAATATTCTGAGTGAGAAGAGCTATCCTCTCACAAAACATCACAATGCCTTGATAAAGAAGAAGAAACTTTATGCTACAGCAATTTATTGCACTTAAATTATGTGCTTACTGCACCAGAAGGCAAAAGATGATAGTACTATATCATCATTATATTGATATTTGTCCAGTGATAACACTTTTAAAGGTAAATTAATTATAGAATGATGGGGATTTTCTAAAGCAATGTAATTTTGGAATGAAAAGATCTTTATTCTTAATTCTTCTATCTAAAATCTCTATGAGTTATTCATAGGTAATTTTATTCCTCCATTGTCTTACAAAGTAATAAATGTTAAAATGAAAATATCTTACACCTTTATATAAAGTATTCTTTGGGATCAAAAATAATTTAAATGTTCTTTTGTTATTCAGAATGCCTTTATTTTTTATTCACTTTATTGTGATCTCATGTTTGAATAACTTGTATCACTGTTTTCCCATCAAAATAGTAAATTCTTGGAAAAAAAAAGTGCCGTGTAATCATCTGTGTAATGCTAACACAGAAAGACATTTAATATGTGTTTTCAAACTATTTAATATTTTAATGGGATACCTTTTTCTTTTGCCTCCTCCATCATAAAAAGAAAGTTGAGACAGGGTGAGCAGTTGATGTGAACAATGTTTGGTAAAGAAAGACATATGTCCAAAAGGAAGTTGTCAACATTGCCATATGTCACAAAATGATGAAGAGTGAAGACAAAGGATGCAGAAGACAGTTTGCACTGAGGAGTTAAAACAAGTTAAAAAAGAGAAAGAATAGGTGTAAAAAACAAAATATTATATCTTAAAGAAATAAATATCATAAAATTTTATAAAAACATTACATGAAAAGAAAATACATCTATTTCCTTTTTTTTTCTTTTGTGCTTTTTGGGTAACATCCAGCGATGCTCAGAAGTTACCCTTGTCAGTGCTTGGGGAACCATATGGGACATCTGGGATCCAACCCAGGTCTGCTGAGTTCAAGACAAATGCCCTACCCGCTGTCCTATGGCTCTGGCCCCACACATCTTTTCAATCAAAGTGCTTAGATTGACACAAAAGAAAAAAATATTGCAACATAAAGTAGGAAAAAAATTTTAAAACGTATTTTTCTATTATGAAAATTCACTGAAGTATTTTTTATAATTAATACTCATTTGTGGGCTCGAGCTAGAGCACAGCAGGTAGAGCATTTGCCTTGCATGCAGTTGACCCGAGTTTGATTCCCCCGCCCCTCTCAGAGAGCCCAGCAAGCTACCGAGAGTATCTCGCCCCCATGGCAGAGCCTGGCAAGCTACCTGTGGCTTATTTGATATTCCAAAAACAGTAACAACAAGTCTCACGATGGAGATGTTAATGGTACCCACTCGAGCAAATCAATGAGCAACAGAAGGACCGTGATACTCATTTTCAAATAAAGTTAAATAAAAATTTTGTTTATGAATTTTTATATTACTCTTCATGAAAACTGGTATGGTTGACCAGTTAGTACTTGTATGTACCATGTTTTCAAAATGCTTTACGTAGATGATAATTTCTGTTGTTGTTTTGGGCTACACCCAGCAGTACTCAGAGATCACTTCTGGATCTGCACTCAGAAATCACGCCTGCCTTGGGGGACCGTATAGAACACTGGGATTGAACTCAGGTCTGCTATGTGCAAAGTAAACATCCAACTCACTGGATTGTGGGAGCAATTGTGTTGTATTGCTCAAATCCCCACAAGTGATATCTTGATCAAACAATTCTACCCTAACTTAATATAAAGTTAAAAAAAAACTATTTTCTAAGCATACTAAAAGTAGCTCACAGTATGCAAAATTTTAGAATGTAGAATTTTATATTTATAGCTTAATTAGCATACAATTTATTGAGACAAATAGGTAAATGAACCAGTCTAATATATTTTATGTAAAGACATAAAAATCATTCTATTAGAGTCAAGGAAGGAAGGTATTTTAGAGAAGTTTTTCTAGAAGTACTGGAAATTTACTGGAAATGAGAAGAAGTGATAAATTATATGATTGACTCTAGATAAATATTTGTGTACCTAAAATGATTTTGCCATTAACAAAGCTTATGTATATGTGTATAATTATGAATTATGGCAATAGATGTCAAATTATACTATAAAATTTTATGTAGGATAAAATATAAAAACTAACAGAATATAAATATATAACTTGAATCATTTGTATCATTTGTCATCCTGTTGCTCATTGATTTGCTCAAGCAGGCACCAATAACATCTCCATTCCTCCCAGTTGTGTGCTAGTGCATAAATGTATACATGTGTCAAAGTATATTATGGCCATTTGACTTAGGATATCACTGAGACATACATATCTGACTTAGAGAAAGATGAGCAGCTAGAGTAGAACTGCAAATTAAAATAAGGGATGAAAAGAGTCTATGTCTCTTATTATTATATTGACAGGATTTTCAATTAGAATATTGAATTAAATTAAACAAATAGAAAGTTCAAAAAAGAGTACAATCTATGAGTTTTTAATTTCTATGGGGATCCAAAATTTGAAGATCCCAAAGCTTCTGGAAGTACAGGGAAGTGGGGGAAGTAACCCATTACAACCCCAAGAAAGCCTGGATATTTCAATCAAAAAACACATATTTGAATTTCCAACAGGTTAATATCTTGGTGAGGTCCATGCTGAGATGGTGGAATCCCTCTGGAGGCATGGCAGTGAGTTTTGGATTGTGGGAACAAGTGGTTGCTCGGGACTCTGCTCGGGTAGGCAGCCGGCTGACCTGCCCCCTTCCCCCTCCACCAGATTTACCCTGGTCTGTTCATCCTTGCACGGTGTGAGATTAACTATGGCTTTTTTGATATTTGTTGAGGTGTATTAATGGGTCTCTGAAACAAGGCCAACGCTTGAGCTCGTAGAGCTGAGCTGGAAGTTGTTTGCAGGTGTGGCTCCCACACACTATAACTTGGCTCTTCAACATCTTTGTAAACTTGGTCCCAAGCAGTTGCAGTCCAGCCCGAGGCACAGTGGCAGCTTGGGGGTATCAGGGAGCCTGAAGGCACCATCAGGCTGCTGTTGCACTTGCCCCAGGAAGAGCTTGACCTGCTGGTGACCACACTCCCTGGAGCAAAAGATTTTAAAACTGAGTCTTGAACAGCATTAGAGTTTCTCAATAAGAAAAACACTGAAGAACATTTTAGAAAAAAATTCTTTTACTGGAGTGCAAGAAGTTGAAGCTGTGTACTTAAAGGATGGGAGAGGAATATTAAAGCTATTAATGCCAGGATAATTTTATTATACTTGACTGAGAAAAAAAATTTAAAAAGAATGAAATCTGAAAGAAAAATATTAAAAGATTATAAATATACAGTTTAATTGAAAAATCTAAATGATTCATATCCATAAAAATCATGGAATGATCTTAATGGGGAATAAATAAAAAATTACTTACTTTTGGTTCAACTCCTGTATTAAGTTAGGCTTTGCCAATTTCCTTGCAACTAATCTTTGATGATCCCCAAAATACTGTGTTGTCTCTTTATTTTTACATGTGACTAATATCATTGTGTGATTTGTCTTTACATTCAAATTAGAAATTTAATTATAATCCTATGTCAAAATTTAATCAGATATCAAATAAAATTGTTTTATTCCAAGATCATGCCAGAACTATTGTTTAACATCCTTCCCAGAGGAAGGTGTTGAAGACCCATGATCTAGTCTTGGGTTCTTTCCTTACCCTGCAACTCTTACTCGCTTTGTAGCTAAAGAATAGTGGGAAGAAAATGGGCAAAAACATTTGCTTATACAAGAGCTGCAGACGTTATTCCTCTGTATTAGTGGGGGATTTTCTGTGAAGACAAAAAAATTTTCCAATAAATATATTTTGAGCACTCATTCGTAGAAAACTATATACATATAGTTCTGCATGTATTCCACAAAATCTTTCTTAAGAGCTTGTCAGACTTCACCAAGTTCACTCTTTTACAAAGTCTTCACATGAATGTTTGATAAGAGAGTTTATTGCGTGTGGAGTAATTTGAAATAAACCTTTATAAAAATTTACTGTTATTCTCAAAGGTCTGCCTTTCTGTGCATTAAGTACTTTTATAAAATTTAAATAGAATATGGAGATCTGATTTGCTAGTAATAAATGGTGATAACCATATTTTCATGTACATGTTGGTAAACTATGTTCTTTCTTTGGAGGATACCTATGTTGTTCTGCTGGAATAGTTTAATTGAGTCATTTTTTTGTTGTACTCAAGAATATATTTTATGCATACACTCCTTATAGCTTACATGATTTGTGAATGAATTATCCTGTTCAATGGGTTAGTTTTTCGTTTTGACAACAGTTTGTATTGCAAATATTGCAAAAAAAAATGCAAAAAATTATTGCAGAGTTGTCTAGTTTAAAATTGTGTCAATTTTTAGCTTTTGTTTTCTTTCTCTTGCCATTTGTGTTGAAATCACAATCATGGTACTAAGAGATAGGTTAAAGAAATTACTGTGTTTTCTTCTGTTCATTTTATGATTTCAGACTTTAGTTTCAGGACTTTAATCCACAGCAGGTATCACTGCTCAACTATGAGAATGGATATCATCGAAACAACACAATTCAGAAAGTATTAGAAACACTGTAAAAAAGAGTATTCCCATGTAAAATATATAATAATGCCCATATCTATTATACCACCAATAAGGAAAAAACTATACAGTCCTCAAATTTAAGAAAAAGAAAAGGCATATGATACTCTTATTCTTATCCTGGGTATATTTTCAAAGAATGTGAAACATTAATTGAATTTATAGGGTATATATTTTACGTATGTTATATTATTATTTTAAGTAAAGTCAAGAAACAAACTATTTCCAGATGAATGTGTCATATAAAAACAATGGACTATATCTCAGCTACAAAATATAAAAATCTTGTGTTTTGCAACAAAGTGGAAGGATCTAAGGGGTTTTATGTAAAGTAAAATATGACAGAAGGATAAATATGAATGTATTATTTCATACATATATGAAAGAGAAAGAAGGACACAAATGACCATCAAAACAACAACAAAAATGCTCTCTTAATTTTCAGATCAAATGTTGGTTATGATTGAGGCAAGAAGAATCGGTTTTGAAACTCTAAGAACAATAGTGAGTTATGTGTTGAAATATGGAATGTAATCAAGGTAAAGAGAAAAGGAAGTGAAATTATCACTCACCTATGGGGTGGGTTGGGGGGTGAGGGGTGGTCTGTATACTGTTGGTGGAATATGGGCACTAGTTAAGGGATGGGTGTTTGAGCATTGTGTAACTGAGATATAAGCCTGAGAAGTTTGTAACTTTCCACTTGGTGATTCAATAAAATAAAAAAAAGAAAAAAAAAAAAGAATGCAGAGAGGGTAAAAGAAGCAAATGATCCAATTGTATTATGCCGAATAAAACTAGGCTTTTTATCATAATGGAGAATCACTTGTATCACTTGTCATCTTGTTGCTCATTGATTTGATCGAGCGGGTGCCAGTAACATCTACATTTGTCCCTGTCACATGCTAGTGTAGCCCAATGGCATCTGTTCACTTCAGGAAAATGAAGAGCCTCAAACCGTTCATTAAGGGTCTTGACAGAGAAGTCTGACCATATCGTAGGTGGGCGGCCATGCAGTCTTTTGATGTCCCATAGAATCCAGTCGGTAACAGCTCTAGTCTAGTGGTTGTCTCTAAATTGCATTATGTGTCCGACCCATCTGATTTTTGACACCTTGGCAAACGAGACAGTGTCCCTGAATTTCAGTCGTCGATGGAGGTCATAACTCCAGATTCCTTCTCTCACTTAAGTGAAATGTGATATTCCAAGCATAGCTGTTTCGATTCCTCTTTGGGAGACACGAATAGCATTACTAATCTGTTTTTGTAGGACCCAGGTCTCTGAGGCATATGTTAGTGCAGGAAGAACTGTGGAGTCAAAAATATTTGTCCAGAGCTGGAGGTTCTTTGTCCTCTTAAAGACTTCTTTGAGGGTCTTGAAGGCATTCCATGCACAACTATTCCTCCTGCGCAACTCTGGTTGTTCATCATGTTGGGTTCTCGACTTAGGTACATATAACTGCTGCATTTGGAGATGTTCATTCCATGGAGAGCATATGGAACATCAGGAACCAGTCCATATCTCATGAACATTGTCTTTGTGAGATTCAGCCTCAATCCGACCTTTCCACACTTGCGTTCTAAGTCGGCCAACATTTGTGCTGCTTTGCTAATGTTTGGTGTTATTAGAATGATGTCATCAGCGAAGTAGAGGTGGTGTAGTTGCCTGCCTTCTAGCTTCACTCCCGTTCCTTCGCATTCCAGTCATTGCATGACATTCTCGTGGGTGGCACTGAAGAGTTTCGGTGAAATGGTTTCACCCTGCTGAACCCCTCTCTTTAAGTCAATGATCACTTCCTTATAGAATGGTGAGATCCTGGTGGTGAGTCAGTAATACAGCTCATGGAGGATCCTGATGTATTGGGTTTGAATGTCCTGTTAGACTAGGGCTTCGATGATCACTTCAGTCTCAACAGAATCAAAGGCCTTCTTTAAATCGATGAACATTAGATAGAGCAACATGTTGAACTCTCCCAAGCCCTCAATGAGCTTGGTCACTGTGTGGATATGGTCGATCGTGCTGAATCCTTTTCAGAACCATTTGCTCACATTGTTGTCCTTCGTCTAGTGTTCTGCCAATACTATTCAGGACGACTCAAGTGAATAACTTGTAGACGATGGATAACATACAGATTGGGTGATAGTTGCTGATATTGTGAATGTCTCCCTTCTTGTACAACAGGACATTCCTGCTGGTTTTCCATTGGGACAAAACCCTTGCACTCAGATAGGTAGTGTGTGAAGAGCTGAGCCAGTGTATTGACACGTACTGGTGACAGATTCTTCAGGTGTTGGGTCTGACCTTGTCTGGACTGAGTGCTGTACACTTCTTTAACGACGATATGGCTTGTCAGATTTCACTGTGAAATTCTTTTTTTTTTCTTTTTGGGTCACACCCAGCGATGCACAAGGGTCACTCCTGGCTCTGCACTCAGGAATTACCCCTGGCGCTGCTCAGGGGACCATATGGGATGCTGGGAATCAAACCCGGGTCGGCCGCGTCCAAGGCAAATGCCCTACCAACTGTGCTATTGCTACAACCCCGGCTTGTCAGATTTCAGAAAGGAGAATGCTGGGAATGACATATCCATCCAGCGGAATTTGGTATATGAGCAGGTGAATGTAGCTATCAAAAAGATCCAAGTAGAAGTTGTGGATAACCTTTCCCATTACCCTTCTGGAAGATGTTATAGATCCATCATGACGTCAGAGGGCATTCATCTTGGTCTTATAGTTGGTGAAGGACAGGAGGGCTGTGAGTACATTTTTCCTGGCTTCTGCCACACTAACCAACACTGCTGCTCTTCTCTCTTTGATGTTTTCATTTATTGCTTCTCTGCACAGCTTTGCGAGCTCGGACGTTAGCTGATGATTGCCTGAGGCTTATGCAAAAACATGTTGGCAAATGAGCTGGAGAGTTTTGAAGACAGGTGTTTTGTGGCTTTCTCTCTCTCGGTATTCCTTGCATAATCATGGTGGTGCTGAACCAGTATATTGTATTCCTTGTCGATGTTGTCAATGATAGCATCTTCCCATATGGCTGCAATAGTACCAAAGACCTCCCAGTTGGTGTTCATTCTGGGAGTTCTCTTCTTAAACGTTGCACCCCTCTCTCCCCACTCTGTGAAGTAGAATTTTGCATAAAGGAGATGGTTTTCTGATCCCATTTGGAATTTTGGGACTACAGAAACATAGGTCAGGCAAACCATCAATTGTATATGATATAGTCAATTTTGTTGTGGAACTGTCCACCTTGAGACTCCCATGTCCAACATTTAGATTTGGCCTTCTGGAACTGCGAGTTGCCATGGATGGTCTTGGTCGACATGTGAACTCAGACAGTCTCTCACCCTGTTCCTTCCATTCTAGGCTGTGGGTACCAATGTGGAGTTCTTTGGGCGACCTTCTCAGTTCTATCTTGGCATTAAAATCACCAACAATGACCTTGTAGAAGGTGTGGTCTTTATAGAACTTCTCCAGCTCCATGTAGAACTTCCCAATTTCTTCTTCATCATAGTTAGATGTTGGTGCATAGATGACTGAGAAAGAAACTGCTGGCAATGAGCTAGATCTATTTAAACGTAAGTGTCTGATTCAAATCGTTAGGCATTCGAACGAATCAATGCTCATGGCCAAGTTTCTGTTGACAAGGACACTGACACCATTGACACCTCTACTGTCGCATGTTCCAAGGAAGAGTTCTTCTCCAGTGTCGAAAACACCGTGATGTGATCAATGCCTTCTCTTCTCAGTTAGTCCAATGATGTCATACTTGATTTTCTCTGCTTTCATCCTCAGGTCCTCAATGGATGCTTCCCATGCCAGCATATGTATGTTAAAAGTACAGACAGTCATTTTAGTCTTTCTTTGTTTTGGCAGCCTAGTTCGGCCCTGAGATTTTAGTAGCCTCTCCTTGCTCATCTTTCTAAAGTTGCTGTATTTGGGGCTTTTCCAGAGTCAAGGGAATGAGGCCCATTTTTGTTACTATTTCTGGCATATTGAATATGCCACAGCTAGCTTGCCAGGCTCTGCTATGCAGGTGGCATGTAGGGAGGTGGCCCCCTTCCTACTTCCTAATGTAGAATATACATCAAAATATAAAGTTTCATACATTAAGATTATTCAGATATATGAGATATTTTCTTCAATATTAAAAAATAATAATAGACAGATTTTTATTTTTTCTTATGCTGGTCCCTAAAACAACCATGTTAAGGAACCACTAGTGTCAAATGGATGGAAGTAGTTGGAGAAATTTAATATGCAAAATCAGTGATAATTCTTTCCTTGCTGCAGGTATTAGAGCCTAAGATCAAGTCTAATATCTGGCTTTTGAGGCTTAAAATCATATGTGAGATTAATGGCTTAAATCAAATGAGACTGAAAATTATAAGGCTTGAAAATACACATAAGTTATCAAATGAGACTGATCTGATTACAGACTGAAGAACTAAATGCAGATCATATCATCCAATCAACTAAAATCAGTGATCTCACTAAATGTCAAACTTGCTAAATAATTTCAAGTACGTCAAAAATCAAGAGGCTCAGTGGAGCAAAAACAGTTCCAGGGAACTGAAATAGTTCTCCCCCAGGCCCCCTCTTTACAACTGAGACATACTTTTATAGCAGAGTAAAGATGAAATCCCTAATGAGATTTGTAGATGATTCACACAGTGGAAAATACTCCAGTTCTGACACATCTTAATTTTATGTTAAAGATTGCATATCTTCAATATGATTTTCTAGCATATTCTGTCTCAGAGAACCAAGGTTCTATTTGGTATAGAAATTTTTGATGCTATGTCATTCCATTAAGTGTAAATGATGTTTTCTTTATGGTAGTAGGGTTTTTCTCTATTTTCTTGAGAATATGGAAAGCAATTTGGTTGGTCTATTTTATGTATTTTTCCCCCTTTGAAGATGCTCTGCTTATTTAACAAAGTGGATACTATTTTTTTTTTGTTAGCAATTTACTTGTATTCAAGTTTTAAATACTATTCTTCTGGGAGAGAAAATGCATTTTGTAGACAGAAACGCTCATACCTGAGCTCAAAAATATATAGTTAGAAAATTAAATTATGTGGTTTTTAAAGAGTGATATCTGAATGCAGAACCAGGAGGAAGGAAGCACTGAACACCCACTGGTATGACCACCCACTAAAATAAAAATTGTATTGAGCAGCAAAATATGTTCCTGAACAGTGTATCTTTCTAAGAATGCATACATTCATATGTCAAATAAATACTTTTGGTAATTGAAATTTTAGCTGTCTTAATTGTATGTGCTTATTTTATGAAGCTAAGAATGTAAATAAATGGCATCTAATGTTCTTTCAGCTATAGATTATTATAATGTGTCAACCATGACTTATTCCTCCAATAGATTTAGAGGTTCAATTTAAATATCAACTAGAACTCTTGCAACATATTACTTAAACTCCAGAGAGAGGTGAGATATAAAGGAAACGTAGACAGGAGCACTAATTCAAATCAAATTGAAATCAAGAAAAATGATAAAGCAGATAAAATTTTCTGAATAACCACACAGTTGTTAATTTCTTTTAAATTTATTTCTGTAGTATTTTTATAAATGAATGTCAGTTAGTGAAGTGCAAAGGCCTATATATTGCATGCTTCTCTTTCTTTCTGTCCCCAAACCCTTGTCTCTCTTACCTCCTCTTTCTATTTTTCTTTTTATATTGCTCTCATGTGGGTGTTATTTATTTGTTTTTATTGCTGCTGTTTGGGGTCACAGATATACTTAGGGCTTATTCTTGGCTCTGTACTCAGGGATTATTGCAGATGTTGTTCAAGGGGCCTTAAGAGGGGTCGGGAATCAACCAGGGTTGGCCACTACAAAGCTGAACATAGTTGCTGAAGTATCTCTCTTACACTACTTTCTTTCTACTTTTTTACCTATTACAGTAAGATCAAGCAAAATATACTAACCTAAGAAAAAGCTAAGATACTACATAAGATTTTCAAAGCTTCGGAACTATTGAACATTTTAAGAAAGATTAAATGGATTGTCAATGTAGTCAACATGCTCCATTCATTTGTTCTATGCTTAATCCCTTTATAGGCATTCAGGTTCTTGGCTAGATGAAAGATTTCTTTATTCCTCAAGAATGCATGAAAGTACCTAAATCTATTTTTTGTTCTAGTGCAAAAATATTTTATGAGAAAACTTTACACTTTATTTCTACTTATTTTCCTAACATTTATATACCTATTGTACACTTGGTTCCTTTAGTATATAGTTGAAAAATACATAAATCGGATAAATGGCAATAAATAATTTCCATTGCATTTTTATATCAATCTGAATTCAGGCAGTAATTTGAAATATAATGCCAGTGATTTGAACAAGGTAACATTGTTATTAAGAATTTTAAACTTGTAATGCTTTCGTGTTTGGACCACAACCAGCAGTGGTCACGGGTTACTGCTGGCTTTGTGCTCAGGGATGTATCTTGCTGTGCTCAGGCATTGTCAAGTACTGAATCTGGCTCTCTGCATGCAGAGCATGTGTACAGCACATTGACCTCTCTCATCCCACTACTGAAAATATTTAACGACCAAAAGAAATAAATGTAATTCTAAGGAGCTCGGAATTAGCAAGTGGAAATAAACATATTAATTTACATGTAGTTTGAAATTACTGAATAGAAAGAAACTGAGGGGGAAGAAGTGAATTGTGCAGGGAAATGAATACAGCATTTGCCTTGCATTCAGCCAACCCGGGTTCTATCACCAGCATCCTATACAGTCTCCTGAGCACGGCCAGGAGGCCAGGAATAATTCCTGAATGCAGAGCCAGGAGTGACCTCTAACCTTCGCCGATCCCCAGGTGTGACCCTCCCCTCCCCCACACACAAAAGAAAAGAAAAGAAAAGAAAAGAAAAGAAAAGAAAAGAAAAGAAAAGAAAAGAAAAGAAAAGAAAAGAAAAGAAAAGAAAAGAAAAGAAAAGAAAAGAAAAGAAACTGAGGACTCAGCCAGGTTGAGATTTCAAATTCTTTGTAGAAGGTATGGTTAGGTAAAGAAAAGTTGTTTACCAGAGGAAAATAAGTTATTCAGAGGATGCAAGTCACAACTGATGCACAGGAAATGTTTCGGAATGCCGAAACGAGTAGGAAGATATGAGACTATCATATCTTCAACTGGTGCTTGGTGAGAGTATCACCAGCTAGATCTTCTCCAGAAGCAGCTAGGTAACGGGTAGTCGGTCCCTGATGATGGAGGAAGTCACTTTCCAGCCAGCCAGACAGGAAGAATGCTACTTTGAAAGAGCACAGAAAATGAAAGCCAACACAGCTAGGATCGGTTTTCCAATAATTCAATTGGTAGAATCTCCTGTTCATACTTCCAAATTAAAATATAGGGGCTGCATTCAGAAAACATGTGCCATTGATCCCACTCTAGCAGTTGTTACAAGAAGCAAATTTACAGTAATCTCTGTGTGTAGAGTCACGAGTAAAACCTGAGTACTGGGTTGGCCACCAAAATAAAATAATTGAATTAATTAATCACAATTCATTGTCTTGCTCAATCTTTTATCACTGAGTATGTTTCCTTTAAATGATCTAGTATATTCTTTTCAAACTGGGACTCTGTATGATTACGTTTTCCACCATTTAGTCTATCACCTGGGCTGGAGCAATAGCACAGCTTATAGGGCATTTTATTAACATTAATACTTGAGCAGGCTGGAATGATAGCACAGTGGTTGGGCATTTGCCTTTCAAGTGGCAGACCCTTGTTCGATTCCTCTGCCCCTCTCGGAGAGCCACGCAACATACTGAGAGTATGGAGCCCTCGAGGCAGAGCCTGGAAAGCTACTAGTGTTGGATATGCCAAAAATAGTTACAATAAGTCTCTCAATGAGAGACGTTACTGGTGCCCACTGGAACAAATCTATGAGCAATGGGGTGACAGTGACAGTTATAAAAAATTAAAGATGCAAATATTATTAACAGCAATAATTCAGATATTGATCATTTTAACACGTTATGTCAGATATCCAGAGGCACTAATAAACTCAGTTATGATTGCATAACTGAATAGTTTCAGATTTATCTGTTATTGGTTTCATGTTTTACTCTAATTATTTTATATATTTCATACATTAAAAAAAACTAATGTAAACATTTTGTGTGCCACACATCAATGCCTCACTTAGACACTTTAGATTTTCCCAGAAATTTGGGGTTTCTTGTAACCATGAGATAATGTTGCTTAAAGTATTACTTGAGATATAATTCTATAGTTTATATATGGTTCATTAGAGCTATAGTAGCACAGATGTGGTGACATAAACAAAATATAAATCAAATCTTGTACATGCATTTTGTTCATGTGAAATATTATAATAGAAATAAATATGAAAGCTCTAAGAACTCTTTTATAATTAGCAGAAACCATAATCTGATGAGGAAAAATTAAACATATCAGAAAGCTATTTACATTACTTATAATATGCCAGACCCATAATACAAAATTTAAAATCATCCTACTATGAAAAAATTCTAAGTATAGGCTATTTTTACCTTATTTTTATATAACTAGATAGACCGTAGGAGAATAGCTTTTCCCCTTCTTTATCCAATGCAGAGATGGCAGGAGAAAATTAAGACTGATAGCATAATACATCAGAGACCGAAGAAATTACCAGAGATGTCTCTGAATGACCATGTGACAAATGCCAGTAACCTCCCTTGCCTCCATTGAAATGTTTCTTTGTTTGATATAAATGACATAATAGTCACTATCTAAGGACAGACTATGACCAGAGGTCAAGCACATTAATGTAGCAGACACTTTATTCCTAGGATATATAATTTGATGCTTCTTTAAAAAATTGCCATATTCTTTGCTAGACTTTCATCTGTCAGATTTCAGGGTCAAGAAACTTTCATAAAGTAAATGGGAACAATTTATTATGTCATTGTACTGGAGTTTTATGTACAGTTTCTGTTCCATATATACCAAATTTTAAAGTTATAATTAGAAAATAGAGGTTCAGTGTAGAGTACAGGGAACTCATTTAAGCTACTTACTGAATGATGGAGAAAAAAAAAGTCATCCGGAGTACCCTAGATTTCTTTAATAATAAGTATATATAATTGCAACTCAGATAGGATAAATTAACTTCAGAAAAACATTTCCATCATTCATCAGCACAACACTTCCAGGTACTTCCAAATATCCTAGGATCACTCTCTTGAATTAATATAAACTGGAAGACATAGACGCTAGAGACTTAAATAAGGTATATTGATTAGATCTACTTATGCCTAATATGAACAGAATTTGGGAGAAGAATAGAGTCCACAATTCTTATCTGGTGCTATTTTTTGATTATTATTTCCTTATGCTCCATCCATTACATATAGAGAGAGTATAACCACAACGCACCAGATATTATGCCAATAACACAGACTGTATCCTTGCATTTATATAATTGCATATGGGATTGTTCTATATAAATACAACCCATATCTTCTTTCTAATCCAACTGGTTATTAGAAGAGTCATAGTTGAAACATAGAAATATACCTAAGTGAAGACTAGTAAGAGAAATCATTCTTAGATATGTCAAAGGAATCACTCAGGAGTGAATTTTTGATCCATCATAATGTCACCTTAAGCATTTCAACAGACACTTCATAGTGAAAATCAGTACATTTTAATCATCAATGAAAAATTCATTTAAGCAAATATTATTAATATAAATTAATTCTATCCAATATCTGCTATTCCAAGTGAAAAATAAATGAAAAATAAAACTGCTTTTATCCAACATCTGCCAAACAAAAGTTGCAATAAACATGGTGTTGAGTTACACGAGCTTTTTGGCAACTGTATTAGTCACATCTTACATACTGACCTTTCAATGGCAGGGACATTTAATAAACTGTTATAAGAAGCTGGCATTTTTAGAAGTAATAAACCAATTTAATGTCAGTCATCTACTTAGCTGAACTACATTCTTTTGACTGATGAGCTCCAGTATAAAAACTTTCCCAAGTACTTTATTAATTTTACCATTTTTTCAGAAAACATAAAAAACCACTGTCTTTTTAGAATTTTTTTTAATTTTTTCAGTTAACACTATAGATAATGTAGTAGTCTATAAACATTAATTATCTGTAAGAGGTCAATGAACAAAAAAAGTTAGGATTGACAAAGTTATAGTCATATAATTTGTGCTAATGGAATAAGTGTATTACCCAGAGAAAAGAAATTCATAATCATAAAACTCTATTATCAAAGCCTCCCAAAAGGTTAAAGACTAGTATCCTTAAATAAGGCTTTCTCAAGATGTCAGTTTACAATTCTGTTTTTGATTGAAAGATAAATATCTTTTGGCTTTTGTCTTCATTCTGATTTATCTAAAAATGAGCAAATTATTTTATATAGCCACATATATTTGCAACTGACAAATGCTCATTTGTGTTGCTCCTCAGAGTTATGTGAGTTCTATGAGACCTTAAGAATTAGAGACTAACATCCATATTCATTTTACTAAAGGACCATTATTTGCAGTTATTATTGAATTTTGCACCAAGAGTGTTCTAGGACTAATCCCACTACTAGTGTCAACCTCCTTATTCCAGTGTCCCCAATTTTTCTCTTCCCACCTACCCCCAACTCCAGCCTCCCATTTTGACAAGCACATTTTGTTTTCAAAGGAGGCATATAAAAAATTTTCCTCATCCAACTTGAATATACATTTGGTAATGACTTAATTAGATTCAGTTGTCTGATGCTCTGTTTAAACTGTTCCTTCAAATCTTTTTGCTATATTCCACACTAATCACACACTGAGTTAAAAGCTCTATCATAAACAGCTTTATATCTAGCTTTAAAAGTTCTGTAAAATAACTTTGCTTTCCTTTCAATAAGATTGTTAAGTCAGGGTCAGACTAAATGCTTTTTTAGCCCCAGGAAACACTCAAATATACTATATTTAAAACTGTACAAACTTCCTCATGGAATTTTTAAATTGATATGAAAAGCATCCAATCTCTAATATATTTCAAATTCATATATTTGTATGTTTAAAGTGTGATGTGATATGTATATGCATATAAATCACAATATCATTAGTTACTTGTTAATATGGTATGTGCAATTCACCGTACAATTTTATAAGCATCATATAACATGCAGATTGATATTTTTGTAAAGAAAACTTTTAGGGATTTAGAGATAGTATAGGAGTTAAGGCATTCACCTTGTATGAAGCCAACACCAATTTTATCCCTGTTGGAGCGATGGCACAGTGGGTAGGGCGTTTGCCTTGCACGCAGCCTACTCGGGTTCGATTCCTCCGCCCCTCTTGGAGAGCCCAGCAAGCTACCGAAAGTATCTCGCCCACTATGGCAGAGCCTAGCAAGTTACCTTTGGCATATTCGATATGCCAAAAACAGTGACAAGAAGTCTCACAACAGAGACGTTACTGGTGCCCGCACAAGCAAATCGATGAACAACAGGACGACTGTGCATCCCTTGAATCATCACTGAAAAAGAAAGATAGATTACAGTCTTCCTTTTTAAAAATAACTGCTACTTCATGAAAAATTTTACATCAAAAATATGTGTGAACCATGATACATTGCATGGTTAATTCCTTACATTGAATTATACCTGAAAGCTAATAAAATGAAACTATGGACATAATAAAATGCTTTCATTGGAAGTAGAGATGTTCATCCATTTTCCCCATGTCGCTACCTTGTCAAAACTGCAAAGAACAGGAACTCAGTTAGTAGCAAGAGAATCCCATAGTTATTTATGCACAATATGCCCTTTTAAGGGCAATAAGGGAAAAATATAGCCTTTGCTAGACAGACACTCCATATTTATTCCCATGGCCACCATGAACATGACATTTGAGAAAGTCACTCCTGATTTTTGCTTTTTGTTTTATTTTGGTTTTGTTGGGGAGCCACATCTGGGGGACTATAAGGGACGCTCGAGATCAAAACCAAGTTATTCATGTGCAAGGCAAGTGCCCTCTCTGCTTTACTGTCTCTCCGACCTGAGAGATTTTTACATTTTACATTTCTCTCTCTCAGCCCTGCCTATCCATTTCTGGAACTTACTTTTTACCTAAGGGCTACAGCGCACCAAGTAAACAGCCACTCTCGAGGGCCTTTTTTCCTTACCTTTTTTATTAAGACCTGTGAAAAAAGATCATTTTTTGACAACTATATTTTTAGGAATTCAAGTTACATACTTTATATTTAAAGTCTTTCGATAAAAGTGTTTGTAAATTGTTAGTCTTCTTTAGTTTCTTAAGTACAAATTTAGGGAACTAATTTGATCTCTCTTAACCACTCCACTTTATGTTACAATGATGCTGCAGACTTTTTTCCTTAGAAATAGAGCTCTGAAAAGCAATGTGGCAAGCAGTACTATACTATGGATGTTGAGTACTTGAGAATTGCCTGATAACAGCTTCTTTGTGTCTCTTGCTTCCTCTTTGCACAGGTGAATCTGACTTCCAGGTCATCAGGGATAGAACTCTTGGCCAGATCAATTTTAATTCAAATGTCATTTCAAGTTCCTCACCATGTATAGAGATTTTTTTCCTGGTCTCATTTTCTTTGTTGTTGTTATTATTATTGTTAATATTATTATTGCTGGTCTGGAGCGAGAGCACAGCAGACAGGGCATTTGTCTTGCACACAGCCGATCCAGGATCAATTCCTCCATTCCTCTTGGAAAGCCCAGAAAGCTACCAAGATTATCATGCCCACAAGGCAGAGCCTGGCAAGCTCCCTGTGACATATTCAATATGCCAAAAACAGTAACAACAAGTTTCACCATGGAGGTGTTACTGGCGTCTGCTAGAGCAAATTGATGAGCAACGGGATGACAGTGACAGTGACAGATTATTGCTATTTTTGGTTTGGAGGCCACACCCAGTGGTGCTCAGTGCTTATTCCTGGCTCTGTGCTAGGTAGTCTCCTTGGGAGGACTTGGGGGATCATATATGGTACCAGGAACTGAACCTGGGTCAGCCACACTTAAGGTCGTGTTTACCCACTGTGTTATCTCTAAGGGCCCTCTTTTTCCTGATATTATTACTGTTAAAACACCGGGCCTACATTTAAATAAAATATGAGGTTAAAAGCTTCAGATTAATGGTATTGAAGGCTCAATCTGGTAGTTAATATTGAATATAGTATGTGGCACATGCAAGGCATATATGTAGTCTACACTTGAACTCTCTCCTTGATTGCTATAATCATTTTTAAAAATCATTTTAATTATTTATTTTATTTCTTCAATCCATCTATTCATTTACTTGGGGGAGAGGGTTGGGTCAACACCTGGCAATGCCCAGAGGGCCATTCTGACTAGTGCCCAAGACCACGGCTTATGATGCCAGGGACCATTCAGTGCTAGGGAGTGACCCTGGCTCCAGCTGGCAAAGCATAAAGTCAATCCCACTGAGTCCTCTCCAGCTCCTCAAGTTAATTTTAATGATTGCTTCATCTGAATATTGAGATGGAAAGTGACATTTAGTTATCTTATGGTTACTGTTGATACCTGTCAGTTATTTGGGGTTCTGGGGAACATTTACTATAGAACACCCATGAGATTTTAAAGCCTTACTGGTGGTTCTCTGTCAAGCAAGCCATCAATCAGGTCATAACTAGGATGGAGTTTTTCCTGGCCTAGCAGTACCCTGTCAGTGCTGGGAATCTCCAGTCTCCACTTAGCAATGCTGCATGCATGGGTCATATTGGTCCAGGTCCAGGTGCATTAAGAATGTGTCCTAAAAACCATACTATTTTCCTGTCTGTATCTCAGTTTTTTTTAAGTAGTATTATATTTAAATACTGGATAGTATTATTTTACTAACAAAACAAAATGCTGTTCATCAACTTTTTGCAATACCATGAGGACAGTGAAGTGTCTATTTTATTTTGCAATATAAAGTTAGCTACTATGACTTGTTGGGTAATTGGTTAATGGGAAGATATCTGATATGTTCAAAACTGTATAGTTCTTAAAAATATGTTTCTTGGGCAAGAGAGATAAATCAGGTGTTAAGGAACTTACCTTTCATCTGGTAGACCTTGGTTCGATTTCCAGAATCTCATCTGTTAACCTAAACCCTGCCAGGAGTGATACTTGAGGCAGAGCTGGGAGGGAACCCTGAGCACTTCAATGTGGCTCTATCACTCTACTTTCTCAAGAACATTTTCAGTACTTTCTAATTTTCACCAAGTACTTAGAGGTGGATGACCCATTATTTACTATGAAATGTCTTCCAACAGGAACATGTGGCATTTTACTACCTTCATGTAATGTACAGTACACTTTACAAAAAATTGTATTATTGGTTATCAAACATATGCATGGCATGAGTTTTGCCATTGAACCACATACCTGCCCCCATTTTCCTATCCCCCATGGCAGTACACACAAATACATTCTAAATTCTTTGACTTTCTGACCACCTAGAGTGATATTTTATACCAAGTACTAGATGTACCAACTCAGTCCTTCTGTGTGTACAGTGAGTATAATTGTCACCAAGAATCATTTATTCATTTTTATTTTTTCAGGACACACTAGTGAGCTTAGGGCTTAGTCCTGGCTCTTTGATCAGGGACAACTCTTGCCAGATTCGAAGAACCATATGAGGTTGACCCAGGTTAACTACATGCAAACCAAACACCCTTCCTATTGTACTAACTTTCTAGACCTTCAAGAATTTTAAAAATAATGTTATGCAATAATATATGCACTGTAAGATGTAAATTGATAAAAGAGGAAATAACAATGTTTTTAATGTCATTGTTAAGTGTTATGGGTGTGGAAAGGGGAGGTTTCCCTTAATCCTTGGGGTCTTTGTTAGGCTGGTGAAATAATAAAATTAATTGATCTAATTCCATCTAATTATCATGACCATAGTTACCAGAAATAGCTATTTCCGGCTAAGATTTATAGTTACACTTGTATAGATAGTTTAGAGAGTAGAAAAGTTTCTCCTGAGACTGTGGGACATGTACTGAACTAAATTTGAAGCAATTCCCCTGCCAAATCTTGGAAAGACCTATTGAAAAAAAAGTATTGCAAATATATTTAAAAATAAATATAAAAATAAATAAAAATATAAAGTATTGCAATATATTATTCAATATCAGGTATAGCAGATAGATATATTGAGAGATAAACACATACTCAATAATAGACTAACACACTATAATTAAGACTTCTTTTCCCTAAAAGTTTGATTATAAAGAAATTTACATGAATGTTCAAAGAATTTATGATTTTTGTTGCTTTAATTAATTATTTTTAGCTTGGTAGGCCACAACCAACATTGGTTTATAGGAAGGAAGGAAGGAAGGAAGGAAGGAAGGAAGGAAGGAAGGAAGGAAGGAAGGAAGGAAGGAAGGAAGGAAGGGAGGGAGGGAGGGAGGAAGGAAGGAAAGAAGGAAGGAAGGAAGGAAGGAAGGAAGGAAGGAAGGAAGGAAGGAAGGAAGGAAGGAAGGAAGGAAGGAAGGAAGGAAGGAAGGAAGGAAAGAAGGAAGGAAGGAAGGGAGGGAGGGAAGGAGGGAGGGAGGAGGGAGGGAAGGAGAGAGGAAGGAAGGAAGGAGGGAAGAAAGGAGGGAAGGAAGGAGGGAAGGACAGACAGAGGGAGGGAAGGATGGAGGGAAAAAAGGTGGGAGGGAAGGAAGGAGGGAGTGAGGGAAGGTGGTAAGAAAGGTGGGAGAGAAGGAGGGAGGGGAGGAGGGAGGAAAGGAAGGAAGGAGGGGAGGAGAGAGGGAAGGAAGGAGGGAAAGGAGGAGGGAGGGAAGGAAGGACGGAAGGAAGGAGGTAGGGGAGGAGGGAGGGAAGGAAGGAGGGAAGGAAGGAAGGAAGGATTGAAGGAAGGAAGGAGGGAAGGAGGGAGGGAAGGTGGGAGGGAAAGAGGGAGGGAAGGAGGGAGGGAGAAAAGGTGGGAGGGAAGGAAGGAAGGTGGAAAGTAAGGAAGGGTTATCTCAGGTTAGAGAGATCCTGCAGCTGGTAGAATATTTGTCTTGCAGGAGGTCAGTCAGGGTTCAACAATCCACTGCACCCCATATGGTCCCTATAGCACTACCGGAGGATATCCTTGAACACAGAGGAACCAGGACTAAGGAGAGAGAGAGAGACAGACAGAGAGAGAGAGAGACAGACAGACAGACAGACAGACAGACAGATCAATGCAACCAGTGTCTCATTGTGTTCACTTTCTTTTAGAAGGTTTGTTGAAACACTTTTGAAAGTTTGTTTTTGTTTGTTTATTTGTTTTGACAAAAGTTCTGTATTGCAAGTTAGAAAATGAATGATGTGGAATGAAATCCTTTCTATCGCAAAGTTGAGCCAAAACCAAATATTCGTATCAAACTAAGGGTCAGAGAGATAGCACATCAAGCACAGCAGGAGGGCACGTGCTTTGAACAGGGCCACTAGTGCACATCCCTAGAACCACATGTGGTTTTCAGAGAACTTCCAGGAGCAAATGCTGAGCACAGAACCAAGAGTCATCCCTGAACACTGCTAAGTGTGATGCCCCAAATCAAAATTAAGTTAATTAATTAAATCAGCAAAATTTTAAACCATTAATTATTTAAGCATTCTATGTAGCTTCCTTTATAATGAAGGTTTTGGTGGAAAGAAACCTAAAGCAAGTTTCTATAGGACACAATTTGTTAGAGACACTATCAATAAAAAAATGAAGCAATTAGAAGCAGTTTCAAAAAGCAGATCCAGACTCAAGTCAGCAAATTCCAAACTATTCTAGTTATAATTTTACAGTAAAAGCATCTGTTTAAATTTTAATTTCAGCAATCCAATATATTTATGCAGGAACACCCTGCTCCAATATCATGATAGAAAATCAGTACAAATACTTTATGCCTTATAAATGGATGTTTCAGTAATTAGTTTATTCTGGAGTACCAATCTGTGTAGGGTATAAGAAATTCTTTAGTAGAAAAATTCAATTAGAAGGTCAGTAAATCTCATTATTTCCAGTTAGTTATTGTCATTAGCAACCCTCATTTTCCTGAATTTGAAATCTGAATTGTAATCACAGCTTTGTGAAAATCAGTAATAGTAGCATATTATTGATGATTTAATTTCCAAATTATTAGAAATTCAGAAGACAGCTAATGGATGATATCACCTGAATTTTTAGGGAAAATTAAATATAATGTTTAATGAAGCATAGATTCTATTAGTGCCGTTACCATAAATACAGAAAACAAAAATGGAAAATATTAGTATATGTTGCTTCAATTTTTCAAGTGACATGTCGCAAGGTTAACTGTAAAAATAAGAAGATATGAGTATATGAACAAATGGCAATAGCCTTGAATTATCAACAGAAAAATTCCTATCAAAAAAGGAAAATATATTCCTACTTTAGAACACTAGTTTTAAATGAGTTATATTTAAAGATTATTTTAAATGCTTCCACAATTCCACCATATGGAAATATTAACATGAATACTTTAGTGCTTACTTTAAGTAACATACATTACTTTAAACTTTATAATAATTATGAGAGAAAATAGTATATCATTCAGTGCTCTCCAAATAACCAGTAGTCTATACTGTCATATACAACAAAAAATTTGCAGATGTATATGGTTGAAATTATATAAAAATTAAATTATTTATACATGTTTATAATTCTAATCCACTCTGTAGAATAGAATTAAATATCATATAACTTATATTTTTAAAATTCTATAAAATTCACTAAATAATTATAAATAAAATTATGTTATAGGAAAGAAATCACATTATTAATGAGATTAAGAAGCCATGCCACATGTATGCTGCAAAATGCATTTTAATAATATAATAGAGTCAAAGTAAAAGCCCTGAGAAGCAGAAAATTTATTGTCTAAAGTCAGGAAACCATAATTGTATCAGTTAAGTATTGCAAATTAACCCTTCTTTAGCTCTGCTGTTCTCCCAAAACTCTCAGAGCATTGTATAGTAACCATCCACAGTGTCGAGGGCAATCTTATATATTTATACTGTGGATTCAGATATTAATATCTTCTAGAAATAGCTTCACTGACATACCCATAAATTGCTTCCCCAGCTGCTTATGCATTCCGTATCCAGGAATTTAGATAAAACATTAACAGCATGTATAGCTGGAACCTGAACTTCTTATTTGTACCATCCCAAACTAAACTATGTTATGTTACTTATAGCCTCTGTGATGGAAAGCAACTAATTACAGTGCAATAGTGTACTTTAGTGTAATTTAAAAAGAAAACATAACTTTTATGAATTAAAGATAGGAGAGCTGGGCAGACAGTATGTTAAGTTAGGTGCTTGCCTTGCTTATGACAAACGATATTTGATCCTCAGCACTCGGAATGGTCCTTTTGAGAAATCCTGATCATGGAGCAAGGAATGAGCCCTGAGCATACATGCCGAAGACCAAAATCTTCCCCATTTTTTTCTAACATAGCACTGTAGTACTGTCATCGATTTGCTCAAGCGGGCACCGATAATGTCTCCATTGTGAGACTTGTTGTTACTGTTTTTGGCATATCAAATATGCCAGGAGTAGCTTGCCAGGCTCTGCTGTGCAGATGGGATACTCTTGGTAGCTTGCTTGGGTTCTCCGAGAGGGACGGAGGAATTAAACTCTGATCAGCCTCGAGCAAGGCAAATAAATGCCCTACCCACTGTGCTATCACTCCAGTCCATCTTTAAGTAATAAAATATATTATTTTTTGCATATATTCTTTCAAAATCACATAATTGTAGATGTGATCAATTTAAACTGAAATAAGAGGTCTTAGTTCTGTTATATGAAGGTAAAAAGGGAAAAAATGGGGCCACAGTGATAGATAGTAGTGGTCAGAAGACTTGTTCTGCACACAGGCAAACCGGGTTTAATCCTGGCACCCCATATGAACTCTCAGGACCAAACTGGAGTAATACTCAGCCATGCTCAGCTGAGTGTGGCCCCATAATGAAATGCAAAAGAGGAAGAGATAGATAAATAAATCAGGGCATGAATGTCTCTGTTTAATATTCATACTGAATAATAATTACAGTGAGACACTAGCTTTATAAATAAAGTTTTAAAAGGAAAATTGAAGTAACTCATAATCCAAAGACTTGAACTTATGTCATTACATTTTTTAAGTGTCTTTGATAGTTATCCTAATAAGTTTGCAAGAAATAATTTCAAGTGGTTCAAAGCCACATTATTTAAACATGTGACAAATTCTTTGTCTTGTTTCTATTCAAAAAATTTATAATTTATATGAAGTTCTAGAAATTTTACTGTATCTTTGTCATCACTGTCATCCCATTGCTTACGGATTTACTCGAACGGGCACCAGTAATGTCTCTATTTCTCCCAGCCTTGAGATTTTAGCAGCCTTCTCTTACTCATCTTTCCCAACAATTGGAAGCTCTTTCAGGGTCAGGGGAATGAGACCTATCATTACTGTTTTTGGCATATTGAATATGTCACAGGTAGCTTGCCAGGCTCTGCCAGTGCAGGTGGGATACTTTCGGGAGCTTGCCGGGTTCTCCCAGAGATAACTCTCTGGGAGAATATATATAGAATATATATATATATATATATATATATAAAACTCTTGGGAGAATATATACAGAATATATATACATATGCATATATATTACTGTCTATGATTTGTTGCCTACTGTCTGAACTCTATCAAATATGGTGTGGTAATTATGGAAAATGGGTAGGAAGTGTCTTATAATGTGTCCGGAATGCGGCCTGAAGAGTGGCAGCTGCTGGGTGTGGAGGTCGGCTGTCGGGGCTGGGTTCCTTGGGACAGGGAGGGTTCTCACCACCACCCTCTGGGCTCTGCAAGTGAAAACAGTTTGACGCAGAGTCCCAGTTACTACAGTAAAGTTAAGTTTTTTAATTTATTTCTTTCTTTGCATTTTGGTTCTGCACCCAGAAGTGAATAGGGCCTATTTCTGGATGTGTTCAGGGGTCACTCCTGGTGGTTCTTGGGGAAAGGCCACATATGGAGTTCCAGGGATCAAACCAGGGTCAGCCAATGCAAGGCAAACCTTATTTTTTTTTAATTAAGACAAGCATTTTAACCCCAGTGGTATCTCTCCAGCCCTACATGCAAAGTTGAAATGAAGGATTGGAGATGGGCGTCCCATACAGATAGAAAACGTGGCAGCCATTTCCAACCATCAAATCTGCAAAGCTGCTAACTTTTTATTTATTTTTTAAGCTTTTTGGGTCACACCCGGCAATGCTCAGGGGTTACTCCTGGCTCTGCACTCGGGAATTACTCCTGGTGGTGCTCAGGGGACCGTATGGGATGCTGGGGATCAAACCTGGGTCAGCTGCGTGCAAGGCAAACACCATACCCGCTGTGCTATCGCTCCAGCCCCAAAAGCTGCTAACTTTTTTTGGCAGAGAAGCATACCTAGCAGTTCTCTGGGCTTAGTACACAGGAATTTGAGAGAAAGAATTAAAAACCCTTTATGAAGATTTTCCTAGCATCAATATTACTATCAATGAAAGCTGCAAGAGTTCTTTGGTGGAGAATGTGAGGCCCCACATTCATGCCTGGGTTCTGAATTGGCATAAACTTGGGGCAGGTCACTTATTCTCAGAACTTATTCTCAGATGCCTGAAAATAAGTATCATCCCTATCAAATTTAATTTTTAAAAATATTGTTACGCGGGTTAGGAGAAACATCCAGGTTTCAAAACTTTTATGTATTATTTCATTGGTTTATAACATAAAAGATCCCCTATTATTGTAAATATTCCAATATTTTTATATATTAAATATGATGTGAACAAAAGTGTCAAAGATATAAGGCAATTTGTCCTGAAGTGACAAGAATATGTTTGCACTCAATTCTGGACTTAATAAGGGAGTCATGAGCTGATTTGTAATAAATGTGCAATAATTTATTACTTAGATAATTAGCTGCAAGAATAGGGATGTGGATGTGGGTCATCTCGGCTTTATTTACAAGCATATGAATTTCTCATCTAATTAAGACTGTTTTCCTTTTCAGACCGCATTCTGAGGACATAAATGCAATCATACTGATTCTAAGATCAACTAATGGAAACATTCTCTCAAATTTTGTTTTCCTTTGTTTCTACTGAGATGAAGAAAAACTTGTACAAATATTTACAAGTTTGGTCAGAGAGATAGTACAGTGGGCATTGTGCTTTCCTTGAACACAGCCAGGCAGAATTCAATCCCTGGTACCTCATATGGAATCCCTGATCACTGCAAGAAAGATTCCTTTGCAAAGAATCAGGAATAAACCCTGAGCAGCCCCAGGTACACCCATCACAACTAAATTGCAAGTATCTGCACCATCTATGTTAAAACATTTATCACTTCTACTTGGGTTAACTTTGTGATCTGAACAAAACAAAACAAAAAGAACAAAATGCCAATAATATCTTCACATTTAAAATGCATTTGACAATGTGTCCTATTTGCACTTCCATTATCCAGTTCCTAATAAGATTCTGACTGGAGTTTATTTTTGTTATGGGATTTAAATAACTGGTAAAGAATTTGCGACTACTAATAGATTTGAATTAAAACAATAACTTCAGGACCAGAGAGATAGTACAGATGTCAAGGAGCTTGCCTTAAAACAGCTGATCTCTGGTTTGAAATTTGACACACTAATTATGCATAGGGTCCCCTGAACAGGAACAGGAGTGATCCCTGTGCTCAGATAAGATCTGAACACTGTTAAGCAAGGCCCAACTATCAAAATAATAATAGCAATAACTTTACAATTCCAAATTTTACAAATATATCTCTGTGGATATCCAAAGACTTATGAGACTGAATATAGAGATGGGAAATACGGTAAAAGTTTACAGGGCCCAAAGGGATTCTACACACAAAAGCACTCAATTTAGAATTTCTGTGGCTATTCATTTGCTCTCATAGATGTGTTTGAAGCTTTAAGAGATTATGATTAAATAGGATTTTACCAAGAGAAATCTCATCTTTTTGCTTCAAAAGTCAGCATGAAAAATTCTCTTAGCTGCCAAACTCAGTTGACACTGCTGAACAATGCTTTAACTTTCAAAATTCTAATTTCACTGATTTGAAAAACACATGATATTAGCGGAGAATAAAGAAGTATTTAAAAGATTTTACCAAACTCTGTGCCAAGGAACATCTTGAAGAGGATTTAAATACGAGAAAGTAAGTTCTTTGAGCAAATACATTTAGGGAATTCTAGGTAAACAAATTAAATGAACTGCTCTTCTGCAAAAATCATGTGAGCAATATTTGTAAAATAAGTAGATAAAACAGGCTGTCCTTTCTAAACTAATTCTCTGAATCAGAAAAGAGTGATATAGTTGGTCATCTAAATTTTGGCTTTTTTTGATCATAGAGAAGGTATGGCCAGTTTATCCATGTCTGTGGGTGTTTTGTGTTGAGAGACTAAATCTAGGGAAAGGTGTTAGCGAGATAATAAGACATTTTGCATTTATGGCAATTTCCACTGCAAAGTTGATAATTCAGAGCCCTCAGTGGGGCTTGGAAAATCATATGTGTGCCATAATAATTCCTACCTGACAGAATATTGTGGTACTTTTAGTTGAGTAGTCTCTGCAGTTGCATTTATTTGGACACATTTTTATTTATCCATAAAACAGAAGAAAATGTTATCAGTGTTAAGCAGCAAACAATTAAGAATTTAATTATTATAATTAGGCATTTTAAATTTAAGTTTTATTACAACATTCTCCAAAATTTCATGCAGATATTCATTACAAAATTAATTACAGTGAATTTGCCTAGGAAGGTAGAGAAGTTTTTAATTTAGTTTTGATGACCTTTTTAAAATTTGTTTCATTTCACAGCACCCAGTATGGGACCCAGGTTTCATGTGCCACATGTGTGCTTTTCTTACCATCAAGCCACATCACCAGCTAATGTTCCATTTTTCTTAAAACTTCCAAAGAATGGAAAAGTGAATTTTCCTTAGTAGTTCCCCCTTACAGAAACAGTTCATGTTTCAGAAATCTAACTAATTGCACTTATTGAACATTTACCATGAGAATGAGAAATCTAAAAAAGGCTAATAGTCAAAGCATCAAGAATAAACTGCATTATTTTATTTGGTGAGGTTGATGAGCACCTAGAAAACATAGTAAACCCATAATTCTATAAAATAAGTAATTAAGTACAATTTACTATGTAAACTTTTCACAATGGAAGTATTAACTCAGTGGAGTTGAAATAGAGTTCTCTAGCCCTTTGATAGAGGTCTTATAAAAAGGGTATAGCCCAGAGAAATTTTACAGTGGCTTAGGCACTTTTCTAGCATGTAGCAGACATCAAGTTGAATCCCTGACTCCACAGATGGTCACCTAAACACTGATAGGAGGGATTCCAAAGCACAGAGCCAGGAGTAAACCCTGAGAATGACTGAATATAGCCCAGCCCATGCCTCTCCGATTAAAAAAATTGAATAAGTAGAGCGACTATCTATAGAGCTCAATTATTTTAACACCACATTCCATTCCATACTACTATAGTTTCTGCCACAGCATAGCTCATTAGAAAATGTCCTAATTAAACAATTGATGTAATTTTATATCTTCATTATAATTTATTCAGAATAACAGTATGTACTTTTATTTATGCATAAAGTAAGGAAAAGTTCCTTCGATGGTTACCAGTGGTACGAGGCTAAAGAGATAGTATAGCGTGTAGGGCGTTTGCCTTGCATGAGGCTGATCCAGGTTCAATTCCCAGCATCCTATATGGTTCCCTGAGCACCGCCAGGAATGATTCCTGAGTGCAGAGTCAGGAAGAACCCCTGTGCAACTCCAGGTGTGACCCAAAAAGCAAAAAAAAAAAAAAAAAAAACACCAAAAAAAAGTTGCATTACATGTGTAGTCATTAATCTTAAGATTAACTTGTAACATTGTTTTTGAGACATTTTGATATGTTGTTCCCAGTGATCTCCCTCATGGTGATGCTCAGGGAATCTTTCCTGGTACCAAAGGTTGAGTCCCAATAGGCTATGTACGAGGCAAGCACCTTACTTGCAGTTCTCTCTCCAGTCCAAGACTGACTTTTTAAATGTCATCCATGTTCTCAAGTTAAACGTCAAGTATTAGTTCATTGTATGAATTGTAGAGGGAATCAAAACAAAATTTTATTATTGTCAGTATTATTTTGATTTGGGAGTCACACTCGATAGTGCTAAGGAATTCCTCCTGGCCTTTTCACTCAGAGATCACTGCTGCTGGGCTTGGGGGGGCCATATTCTAAGTTTTTTCTCTAAGTAAGATCCCAGGTATATTCAAGACTTCATAAACTACTGTGTCATTTTGATTAAAACCAGCCTGGGTTAGTATCACTAATATAAACATTTTCTGTGTTCAATTTAAATAAAGTGCCTATTAGCCAGGGGTTGTGAATAATTGTAATTATGAACTTCACATAGATTTACCTTTATTAAAAGTTTTGAACAGCACAGCTAATTAAACTTTTACTAGCAAAGGCTAAACTTGACTTTGGTTAGATGCCAAATGTGCACTTACTAACTATAGGAACAGAGAAATAGATTATAATTAGGCATTCCATAAAACATAATAACTATATTATACACATAGTTGGAGATTGAATCCACCCAGGTCAGCCTCACTGAAGGCAAATGTCCTTCCACTTGGACCGTTGCACTGGTCCCCGAATAGATCATTACTTTTATAACTTAGGCAAAATATTAAAACATCTTTGTATTGTTTTAGCCCCTGAAATTGGTCAAAAGAAAATTTGGTGTAGAAGTAAAACTGGCAAACTACACTTTGGCTTAGGTTGTCTAGAATATTAAAAAAAATCCTTTCTTTGTCTTACTCTTCTTCCAAAAGCCTAAACAAAGAAGACAATATGTGGTTGTACCATTAACAGAAAGGGCTGGAAGGACCAGCAGGCACAGGATTGTACTGATCACACTACTGCTACCCTCTAGCCTACATGTTCCTCTCACTTATTGTCTCACATAACTGGCTTCTTCTGAGCATATCGGCAATTTGGATCTTTCAGAGATAAATCTGCTATTTTCCAACATGCTGACTTATCATGAGCAGGGAATTTTGCTGTCTTAGTATCTTCTCTCTAGATTGAACAGCCTTCTTCAATGGAACTATACCTTCTGATTAGATTCTCAAAACCAGCAGTTTCAGAAAGGTAATAGAGAACACATACCTATGTCTACCCTGTGCCTGTTTCTATCAAGGTGATGATAGAAGATAGCGCAGTAAGCAAAGTGCTTGCCTTTTGTCTCTCTGACTTGGATATAATTTGTCAGAAATGATACCTGAGCACAGAGCCATGAGTAAGTCCTGAGCCTTGTTAGGTATGGCCCAAACAACTTCTAATGTAAATAGATCAAATGTGAGCATTGTAACAAATTTGGAAGCATCAAAGATTTTGTATTTGGAGGCATGACTGGCTTTTCCTTAAACACGAGTAACCCAAGACAGACTACTCAATAATCTATAGTTAACTTTTTTAGATGGAAAAATACCACAAATCAAAGAACCCCAACTATAAATTATTGTTCAATTGTAATTCACAATTTATGCAGGAACACAGATTGACAAGTAAATCATATCACATAAACCAGCTCCAAATTTGAGAATTTCCAAAAGGAGGATACATGAAAATAATTTTTACCCTGAACAAATACAGTTGTCCCAGGATACATAAAAAATTTTAGCATTGTAATGAATGATGAAAATTGAATTTTTAGATAAACAGCAGGAACTAATGCCATCCTGTGGACATACATGTGTATGATTTATGGAATGCCCAATAGTAACCCATTTCTCTTTTCTATAGTTAGTAAGTGCACATTTGGTATATTAGCCTTTGCTAGTAAAAGTTTAATTAGTTGTGTTGTTCAGAATTTTTAGTAAATGTAAATCTATGTAAAGTTCATAATTACAATTATTCACAACCCCTGGCTAATAGGCACTTTATTTAAATTGAACACAGAAAGCGTTTATACTAGTGATATTAACTTAGACTAGTTTTAGATCAAAATGACACAGTAGTTCATTATGGTTTGAATATACCTGCAACTTTACTTAGACAAAAAAAAAGAGAATCATTAGTATATTTAAGTGTCAATGTAAAGAATTTAAGATTTGGAGGCAGAAATATAGAGACTATTTCATTTTTTGAATTAAGGCAGATTCTGTCCCTCCTGATCTACAAACCTTACTGCCACTTTCAGTTCATAAGTTCTATTTTTACAGAGTCCTGTGAGTATTGAACTGCTTTTTCTGCAAATCTGGTTGCTTCTTTTAAAACGTTTTCCTTTTGGTTCACTGACAGCTCATCAACCAATAAATCTCAGTAGTGACAAACTTTAATGATTGAAGCACATATCTTGATTTCTCTCAAAATCTCAATATATTTATGATTCAATACTGACTTTCCTGTTTTTAGCTCATCCCCTCTCTTACTGTCTCCTTTCATCCATCAAGGATAAACTACATGTCAAGACTATAATCATTTGAACCAAAGGAGAAAAAGTAATAAAATAACATCAATTCACCATAACCTTGATACCATTTTAGCTTGCCCTGGATTTACTTTTTAATGAATTTACACAATAATACATTATATTTCTAGTTTTCTAATAAAGTCCCCCAAATTAGAATAATTTCTCATAACCAAAAAGCCTTTTTATGGCTTTTTTCTATTTGTTTCAAAACCCCAATTTTATAAATAATGCATATAATAAAATATTTTTATAAAATTCTGTTGATATTGATTTGTCAAATAAAACTAGACTTATGTTTGATGAATCATGGAACTTCAATTCGAGAGGTGTGCATACTGTGTGTATGTATCATGGCCCATATCTATTAAGGAAATTTTGATTAATTACAAAATCATTTCCTTTATTTATCACCTAACAATGCATGCCTAACCTTTCAGAAAATGTTGTAAAATCTAAATAAATTCAGGACTGAATTTAGGCTTCAGGAATATATAATATTCACATCAAAAAAATAGAAAAGGTTATAATATGCTATGAACCATCAAAATTATTTTACAAGCAAATATCACTTCGACACATACAACTTATATATTTATATGTATATTAATATGTATGTAAATGCCTTTGCATTTACTTAGATCTGTATGTACACTATATAAATGCAAATTATGCTTATATACATGTAGATATACATAGAAAAAATTATATTTATACATATATAATCTTTTTGCATAAATATATAAACTTAATATTAAAGGATCAAATTTTAAATCAAACAGCATATTGCAACAAAATACAAGAGCTGTGGCAAAAATCACAGATGGGATTTTATATGGCTGTAAAATTAACCTAGCAAGAAAAGTCATTGTAGAGGAAATATTTCCCATTTTATACTTGATCAACTGAGTGTATATGCACTAGACAGAATAATGACACTCCCTCATGAGACATCTACATCCTTATCTCCCCAATACAAATAGATAACTTTGGGTGGAAAAAGACACCTTAGATCAAGGATAGAACAGGGTTCTAATTAGATGACCTTAAAATAAAATGATTAACCCAGATTTTCCCAAGGGTGTCCATTGTAATTACAAGAATCCTTAACAGTGAAATAAGACTAAAGAATTATCTTGAGAATGAATTTAACCCACTCTCCTTTGCTTTTAAAATGAAAGAGGATCCAAGACCTTTAAGTGCCTCTAGAATCTCAGGGAGGCAAGGACACAGATTAAACCCAAGAGACTCCTGAAGCATACACCCTTTCATTACCTCCATTGTAGCTTAGTATTATTTAGGTTGGACTTATAACCTAAACAAATGTATGCTCTTTCAAACCACTAAATCTGGAATAAATGCAATAAAACATAATAAAATGTGGAACAAAAGCAATAAAAACTTGTACATAGTTTTGTAATAAAATAAGTATATATTTTAAACATTGTGTTTTAATTATATCAAAGACAGTTTATGTAATTAAGGAAAATTTAGAATATATAGGTCAAATAATGTCAGAAACATAGCATAAGATAGTCCCCTTTTTCATTTTCCTTCTTAATAAATAAACTAGATATACTTAAACTAAATAGAGAGCTTTGGTAACAATTTCTACTACTAGAAAATTAAGGTAACTTGCCCACTGTACTGTCAGTACATACAGACAAATCCCCTTAATAGTTTTGAAACCACAAAATCCTTCCTGAATGCCTCCAGTAACTAATGAAGAATAATTTGGTGAATGACATTTTGCAGAGCCATTCCGTTAGTAAACACAATTTGGATAGGCTTAACAATACTCATGGGAGAATCCAATACAGTATTGAATAAAAAAATTAAAATCAAAGAAAAATCTATGCTTGGTAATATGGGATCTATTAAAACCTAAAACTGACTTGGCACTGCCTTACCCACAAAAAGACCCTCACAGAGTTGACCTGTTTCACAGAGGCAACCTGTCAAATTCCAAGGGGAAAGATGAGGTCTGTGAGAGATTCCCCAGATTTTCAGCAGAGTGGAAGGTGGCTGGAATCACTTATTTATATTTCTGCTCATCAATACCAAGAGAATTGCAGTAGGAATTCCTGCATCTGAAAGAGTGAGTTTACTAAAAGAGGCAACGCATAAGATCCATATGCATAATCAATTACATTTGAGAATTCTAATAATGAAACAACTAAAAAAGAATTAGTTTATCTTATTCATGGTAGTATCAAAACAAACAGAAAGCTTAGAAGCAAATTCTACCTAGGAAGTAAAAGAGCTAGACAATAAAATCAGCATGACTTTGTTTAAAATAAATTGAATAAGACAATGAAAGGGTATTCACTGAAATGAATAAATGAACATTTTGTGTTTAAAGATTTGGGTTAATATAGTAAACGTGCCTGTGGTATAAAACTCCATTTATGATTCAATGTAACCCTATCATGATCCCAATGGCATTCTCGTAATTAGAAAAATTCTGAAAATGTTGATGGAGTCAAAAAAAAATTCAAACAATTATATAAATCAATAGAAAAAGGTAAAACCAGATGTAATAACTTATTTCAAGCAATGCAGAAAATAGTCATTAAAATAATATGGTATAGGGGCTGGAGTGATAGCATAGCGGGTAGGGCGTTTGCCTTGCACGCGGCCGACCCAGGTCCAAATCCCAGCATCCCATATGGTCCCCTGAGCTCCACCAGGAGTAATTCCTGAGTGCAGAGCCAGGAGTAACCCCTGTACATCGCCGGGTGTGACCCCCCCCAAAAAATATATGGTATAAAAATAGACTCATAGGCCAGATATAACCTAACAGTAGGGCATACGCATAGCATGTGTATGTGCCTGAATACTATCTCTAGAAATTCTTGGCTTCCGAAGTATCGTGTAGTTGTCCCTGTTGGCCAACTCTAATGGCCAACATTAGGTTTGGGAGACCTAAGTACTACTAAGCCAAAACAGCATGGCTATGGTCTGCATCACTAGGTCGAGAATTGATGGAGCAGTTCCTAGTCTGAAGCTCACTGGGTGTATCTCCTGTGGTAAAAGACATGGAGCTTAAACTTGACCCTTGCATAATTGGTGAACTAGTGTTAGAACAAAAGTGCAGCCATTTTAGTTCAGGGAGTCTTTTTATAATCTTATATAACTGGCGCTTGAACTGGGCAAGAACCCCAGACTACATCCTGGAGCGCATCCTGGAAAAAGGAACAAGAATAGACTGGGAGACAAAGGCTTGTAGTACTTGCAGGTGGCACCAGCCAATCAACGTAGGGAAGGAAAGAACATGGTAGTTGGCCAGGAAGTGTTTTTAGCCTACTTTCAGGTCGCGCTCCCCGACTCTTTTCTGTGGGGTGTGGCCCTGACTGGTCAGTCTGTAATAACTCTCTTTAATAAAATCTGAAAACTCCTCATGAGTGTCTTGTGTTTGAATTGTGAGCCCTAGCACTAGTAGTTGATAATCAAACTAAAAACATATAATGGAGAAGGAACAGCCTCCTTCTCCATTATAGATGATCCATGAATGATGATGAGAGGCTGGGAGAGAGGGTACATCATTCAGGGAACGTGCTTTGCACTGGCCCACCCAGATCAGTCCCCATGATCTCCTATGCTCACAGAAACACCGTCATTGTGTATACGAAGTCCCCAGTAAGGAATAACACCTGAGCACTCCTAGGTGTGGCCCCCATAAAAATTATGATGAGAAATCTTGGTTAAAGTATGCAGAAAAACAAAAGTCAGGCTTATATGACAGTAATCACAAAACATTAAGCCGATAGTGAATCCAAACTTAAGTACAAGACTAAAACCATAAACCTCCCAGAAGAAAACATAGAAATAAAACACTTTAACAATGATCTTGGTCATAATATTTTGATATGGTACTAAAGCACAAGCAAGAGATACAAATGGTCAAAGGGCTTGTAAAAGAAATATTCTATATCAGTAATCATCAGGTAGATGCAAATTAAAATAATGATGACATATCTTCTCATGCCACAGAGACTGGCACATTGAAAAGAACAAGCACGACCAGGGCTGGCATGGATGCAGGGAGAATGGCCTCTCCTTCATTGCTGGTGGGAATACTGACTGGTTCAGCCCTTCTGGAAAACAGTATGATCTCAAAAACTAAAAATTGAGCTTCCATATGACCCATCAATATGACTTCTGGGAATATGCGCTGGGAACCCAAAACACTTCAAAGAGCCACCTGCACTTCTATGTTCATTTCAGCATTATTCACAATAGCCAGAATCTGGAAACAACCTAAGTACACAAGAACAGATGACTGGTTAAAGAAACAATGGTACATCTTTTGATATAATACTACACACCACCAGGAAAAATGAAGTCATGAATTTTGTTTATAAGTAGATGGACATATCATGCTGAGTGAAGTGAGTCAGAAGGAAAGGGACAGACATACAGTGATTGCACTCATTTATGGGGTCACTGTCAATGTCACTGTCATCCCATTGCTCATCGATTTACTCGAGCAGGCACCAGTAACGCCTCCATTGTGAAACTTGTCGTTACTGTTTTTGGCATATCGACTATGCCACAGGGAGCTTTCCAGGCTTTGCCTTGAGGGCGGGATACTCTCAGTAGCTTGCCAGGCTCTCCGAGAGGGGCAGAGGAATTGGACCCAGGTCAGCCACATACAAGGCAAATGCACTACTGCTGTGCTATCACTCCAGCTTTTTTTTTTTTTTATGGGGTATTAAAAAAACATAGTAGCAGACTAATTAACAAGGAGGAGAGAAACAAGGGCTATGAGGGACTGGCCCACAATTGGAAGCTTGCTACAAATGGTGGAAACTGGGTGAATGAAGTTAAGATAGAAAAGTGAACTATGACAGGGATACCTGAAGATGATCGATCTGGACAAGAACTGAGTATTGAAAGTAGGTAAAGGGATAAACACAATAACCTTTCAGGAACTGTATTGCAAATCATAATTCCCAAAAAGAAAAGACAGACAGAGAGAAAAAGAGAGTGAGAGTCGGAGAGAGAGAGAGACAGAGAGAGGGAGCGAGAGAGAAAGAGAGAGAGAAGTTCCTGCCATAGAGGTAGACTGGTGGAATTGGCAGGAAGGAAACTGGGGACACTGGTGGTGGGAAATGTACACTGGTGAAGGGATGGGTGTTGGAACACGGTATGATTAAAATATTGTATGACAGAAACCGAAATAACCTTGTAATTGTTTATCTCGTGATGATTCATAAAATTGGTTGTAAGCACAAACAGAAGAAAAATCGCAAGTGGTACTATATTAAATGTAAAGCTTCTATATGCAAAAAAAATAGACAATAAAGAAGCAAGCTACAGAATGTGAAGAAATTTTCTAGCTATGTAGCAGAAAAGGAATTACTATCTAAAATTTGTCAGAACATAGACTGGAGCCATAGTACAGCAGGTTGGGAGCTTGCCTTGCACCCAGGAGACTGGGGTTTAATCCACATCGCCATATGGTCCCATGAGCTATGCCAGGAGGAATCTCTGAGCAAGGATTCCCTGAATCTATGAATGTGGCTCAGAATAAAAAAGAGTTTACACAAATCAAACCCAAAATCTGATTCAAATATCTTTAAAAATCTTTTCTTTGGGGAAGTAGTGGGCGTGCAGGGCTTATTTCTAGTTCTGCTCGTGGATCATTTCTGGCCGGCTGGGGGATTCTGGAGACTGAACCCAAGTTGACCTTTTGCAAAGCAAACATCTTATCTTCTGTACTATCTCTCAGGCTTCTGAAAAAATATTTTTTAAAAGATACTACAGATACAGGGGAAAAAGATTCTTAAAATTACAAATTGTTACGATTCATGTAGATCCCATGTGTATAAGTACATCTGTAGCACTGTAGCACAATCTTCCTTTTGTTTATCGATTTGCTCAAGCGGGCACCAGTAACGTCTCCATTGTGAGACTTCTTGTTACTGTTTTTGGCATATTGAATATGCCACAGGGAGCTTGCTAGGCTTTTCCTTGAGGTCAGGATGCTCTCAGTAGCTTGCCGGGTTCTCCAAGAGGGACAGAGGAATCAAACACCGGTCGGCCGCATGCAAGGCAAACGCCCTACCCACTGTGCTAACAAACACTATTGGCATATGCCCTGCAGGGTGTGCCCACTCACCCACATCACACTGCACCACCTGCCACCTGCCCTAACTGTGGCCTTTGATCTCTTTCCAGATTTTTGGGTCTCTGAAATAAGGCTAATAAATGGACTTGTATAGTTGAGCCAGAGGTTTCTTCAAGTTATTTTATATTTTTTGTATGGATATTTGGCATATTTTGTTTGATTTTATTTTTATTTATTTATTTATTTTAATTTTTGGGTCTCATCCGTCAAGGCACAGGGGTTACTCCTGGTTCATGCACTCAGGAATTACTCCTGTCCGTGCTTGGGGGACCATATGGGATGCTGGGAATCGAATCCAGGTCGCCCTACCCACTGTGCTATTGCTCCAGCCCCTTGTATTTGATTTTAACCTACATATCTTATTTGTTTTTGATGAGATTTCAATTGAAATTGCTTCATTAATTTTTTGTTCAACAGTTTCTTGTTATTATATAAAAGTATAAGTGGCTTTTACATTTCCCATGAAACTTGAAATTATTAAATTAAAAATGTTGTCTTTTATATTTTTATAGATGTCTTAGGATACAAAATTATGTTTACTATGCTTTACAGACCATTCAAATTTTCCCCTGTTCAAAATTTATCATACTTCATTTTCTTTTCTAGTCTTGATAAACACATAAGATCTTCAGCTATGAAAAACTTATTGGAATCATATTTTCTTACTTATTTCTTGATATCACAAAAAAATTAATATTTAATATTTGATTTTTAATTTTTCACTGCAGTTGGCAACACATTTTATAAAGATTTTCTTTGTTAAATAAATTCTCTTAGTACTAGTCAGTTATGATTTTCGGTCATGGATGAGATTAATTGACCCAATGCTTTCCTGGAGCCATAAAATATTAATCAAATATTTTGTGGAACTATTGCTGTCAAATTCAAATGACTATTCTTAAAAAACATTAAACTAACCACTTGTTTCTGGAATAAAATCCTATTTTTCATCTAGCAAAGATCTGAAGGGAATACTCTGATCTATCAAATAAAATAACTGTGGAGCAAGGTAACAGGCTCCAGAGCTGATAAGATCAGATAAGATCTGTCCCTGCATAACAGATAAGATCTGTCACTGCATAGAGACCCAGCAGGAAGTGTCTGGGCACATTTTACAAGCATCAGGTATCTGGCCTTGAGTCTCACCAAACCTGCAAAAATTGTCCCCTACACTTAGGGAGTCATTCCTAACTGCAGCATCTAGACCTAATTGGGATTGGGTTGGAGCAAAGCAGAGTTGGAAAGGCGATAGGTCAGTAGTGCTAAACTTTCTGTGATTGGACCATCCTCCTAAGCCAGACTCTCTATGAAATATGTGTGTATTCGGCAATAAAGTCAGTGGTCATCTGTCTCTCAGAGTTGCTTTTCTCTGTGCACCGATCATCCTTTGCCCCATGTCTGCCTGGACCCAGTGTGCAATGTGGGCACGTTGGGGAAAAACGGTTCCCCAACAAGTATCCATACTTTGTATCTTTTATTTTTTTAAAGTATCTTTGTGGTATGTTCAAGGATACCTATGATCCTTGAGTAAGGTGATCTAAGAAAACAAATGTGTTCATATTTCATTTCTAGATATTCTCCAGAATATTTATGGTCAAAGTATTTTGTCTCCCAAATGACCAAAACTAGGTTGGTGATGTCTATGTGATATTCAGATTTATGTTATGGTTTGTTACTACGTATCAAATGGCAACAATAAAATTTTATCATAATATGGTTAGTTTGGGCAGGACACACAAGGTAAGAAATGTTAGCTTCAGACAACTGAATCACAGAAATTGGTACATTCAGAATTGAATCCTGGGAAAAGCAAGAATAAAAGGCAAGTATTATAAATAGCTCATCTCTGCTTCCATATCACTTTCCCGACTATAGCAGATAGTTCCCTCAGCTTATAGCTACAAATTAACAGGTGCTTCCCTAGGGATATTTAGAAGAGGAGAAAAAAGTTCTAGGACTTGGTTTAGAGATGCAACAAAACAATAGGTTGTATGTATATCAAAAACAGAATTCTAATACACTAAAAAAAAGTTCAAGTATACCCCTGAAAAGAGCTGGAGCGATAGCACAGCGGTAAGGCTTTTGCCTTTCATGTAGCCGATCCGTGTTCGATTCCTCCGCCCCTCTCAGAGAGCCTGGCAAGCTACCAAGAGTATCACACCCACACAGCAGAGCCTTGCAAGCTGCCCATGGAGTATTGGATATGCCAAAAACAGTAACAATAAGTCTCACATTAAGAGACGTTACTGGTGCCCGCTCAAACAAACCGGTGAACAACAGGATGACAGTGACAGTGACCCCTGAAAAACAAAGAAGTAATAGAAAATTGACTATAGACAGAAATTGAAGCAGTAGATTGGGTCAGTTTTGGGGTTTAATTTTGTTTTTTTGTTTGATTATTTGTTTTTAATGGACAGAGAAGCATAGTCTCAAATAAGGAAATATCTTGAATGAATAGGATTTTGGCAAAGATTGCTAAAAACATGGTCCTAGTTAAAAAGAACATTTATGAACTGTGGAAGTGGACACAACATGCCAGAATAACACATAGTAAAGTTGGCCAGGGAGGGCCTTCTGTCATCAAGTGTATGATTTGTTTATGTACTAATAAAAACAGGTCCTATGATCATTTCAAGTACTTTCATTTGGTTGTATTTTAAACATTAATTTTAAATTAAATCAAAGCCCATAGGTAGAAGACCATGGCTGAACTCAAGCAGGAAACCAGAAATACAAATTCTTTCTTCTTCATTTGTTTTTATGTAGAATATCAAAAAGGTAATGATGCTCAGTTTGGAACAGAGATGTACCACATTGGAGACTAGGCTACATATGTTGTAAGGAAACTCCAATCTTTATATGTATATACAGTATTAAAAGATACATATATCATGGGGCTGGAGTGATAGCACAGCAGATAGGGCGTTTGCCTTGCACACAGACAACCAGGTTTGATTCCCAACATCCCATATGGTCTCCCAGCACCGCCATGAGTAATTCCTGAGTGCAGAGCCAGGAGTAACCCCTGTGCACTGCTGGCTGTGACCCAAAAAGAAAAAATAAAAAACAACCAAAAAAAACCACATATCAAACAGACCACTGATATTCCAGAAAAGGAATCAGAGCATCAGAGGCAGAAATAGAATGAACAGTTGCAATATAATAATGCCTCCGATTGTTGTTACTGTTGTTGGCATATCGAATACAGGATGGGTAGCTTGCTAGGCTCTGCCGTGCGATTGAGATACTCTTGGTAGCTTGCCAGGCTTTCCGACAACAGTAACAACATTTGGCCTCATTCACCTGTCACCGAAAGAGCCCCCAGTACAGCAGCGTTAAGAAAGATGAGCAAAGAGATGCTGAAAAAATCCTTGGGGACGAACTAGACTGCCAAAACGGAGAAAGACTGAAATGATTGTCTGTACTTTCAATGCACGGACACTGGCATCAGAAGCATCCATCGAGGACCTGATGATGCAAGCTCAGAACATCAAGTACAACATCATTGGTCTGACCGAAACCAGGAAATATCAATCACATCACACCATTTTCGAAACTGGAGAAGAATTGTTCCTCAGAACATGCGACAACAGAGGCATTGGTAGCATTGGTGTCCTTGTCAGCACGAACTTGGCCATGAGCATTGATTCATTCGAATGCCTAATAATCTGAATTGGACAATTATGCTTGAATAGGTGTGGCTCACTGCCTGCAGTTTCTATCTTCGTCATCTATGCACCAACTTCCAATTACGATGAAGAAGAAATTGAGAGGTTCTACATGGAACTAGAGAAGTTCTATAAAGAAGACCACACCTTCTACAAGATAATTGTTGGTGATTTTAATGCCAAGATAGGTCCGAGAAGGTCGCCCAAAGAACTCCACATTGGAACACATGACCTAGAATGGAACAATCAGGGTGAGAGACTATATGAATTCATCATGTCAACCAAGACCATCCATGGTAACTCACAGTTCCATAAAGCCAAATCTAAACGCTGGACATGGGAGTCTCCTGGTGGATAGTTCCACAATGAAATTGACCACATCATATTCAATCGACGGTTGTGCCTGACCAATGTCGCTGTTGTCACAAAATTCCAAACAGAATCGGACCACCATCTCCTTCATGCAAAATTATACTTCACAGAGTGGAGAGAAAGGTCTGCAAAATTTAAGTCTAAGAAGGCAACTCCCAGAATGACCACCAACTGAGTGCCAAATAGAGCTCTTTGGCACTATTGCAGCAAGATGGAAAGATGCCGTCCTTGACAACATCGATGAGGAACACGATCGACTGGTTCATTACCTCCATGTCTGTGCAAAGAATGCCGAGAGTGAGAAAGCCACAAACAGAGGTCTGTCTTTGGAAACTCTCGAGATTATTTGTCAACGTAGTTTGGTGCGAGCCTCAGGCAACCACAAGCTAATGTCTGAGCTCACAAAGTGCAGAGATGCCATTAAGGAAGACCTCAAAGAGAGAAGAGCAGCAGTGTTGGCCAGTGCAGCAGAAGCTGGGAATAGTATTCGCAATGCTTGCCTGTCCTTCACCAACTACAAGACCAAGCTGACTGCCCTCCGACATTCTGATGGATCTACCACATCCTCCAGAAAGGCAATAGAGAAAATTATTCATGACTTGTATTCGGATCTCTTTGACAGCCATGTCCCCCTGCCCACATACCAAATTCCGCAGGATGGATATGTCATTCCCAACATTCTCCCTTCTGAAATCCAACACGCCATTTCACTGGTAAAGATGAGAACAGCACCTGGTCCGGACAAGGTCAGGCCCGAACACCTGAAGAATCTGCCACCAGTACTCATCAATACACTGGCCACTGGTCTGACTCTTCACACGTTACCTGTCTGAATGCAAGTTTCTGTCCCACTGGAAAACCAGTAGGACCGGTCTGTTGTATAAGAAGGGAGACATCCATGACATGGGCAACTATCGCCCAATCTGCCTGCTGTCTGCCGTCTACAGGTTGTTCACTCGTGTCATCCTGAGTAGAATAGGCAGAACACTAGATGAAGGACAACCAACCGAAGGGGATTCATTACAATAGACCATATCCACACAGTGAACAAACTCATTGAAGTTTCGCGAGAGTTCAAGATGCCGCTCTGCCTAATGTTCATCGACTTAAAGAAGGCCTGCGATTATGTTGAGACTGAGGCAGTCATCAAAGCCCTGGCCAAACAGGGCGTTCAAACTCAGTATATCAAAATCCTCTGAGAGCTGTATTGTGGATTCACCACCAGGATCTCACCATTCTACAAGGAAGTGATCATTGATGTAAAGAGAGGGGTGTGGCAGGGTGATAACATTTCACCAAAACTCTTCAGTGCCGCCCTTGAGAACATCATGCGACTACTGGAACTGTTAGGAATGGGAGTGAAGATAGATGGTAAGTAATTACACCATCTCTGCTTCGCTGATGACATTGTTCTCCTAACAGCAAACATTAACCAAGCGGCACAAATGCTGACCATCTTTGACCTCAAGTGTGGAAAGGTCGGATTGGAGCTGAATCTCAAAAAGAGGATGTTCATGAAAAATGAACTGGTCCCTGAAGGTCCATTTGCTCTGAATGGAATGAACATCTTCGAATACAGCAGCTATGTGTACCTGGGTTGAGAAATCAATATGAGGAATGACTTGGTTCCAGAACTGTGCAGGAGGAAGAGAGCAGCGTGGAATGCATTTGAGAGCATTGAAGAGGTGGTTAAGAGAATGAAGAACCTTCTACTCCGGGCACATCTTTTCGATTCCACCATCCTTCCTGCACTAACATATGCCTCAGAGACCTGGGCCCTAAGCAAACAGGATGAGAATGCTATTAGGGTATCCCAAAGAGGAATCAAACGAGCTATGCTGGGAATATCTTGTCTCACTCAAGTGAGAGAAGGAATCCTGAGTTCTGACCTCCATCAATGGTCAAAAATCAGGGATGCTGTCTCATTTGCCAAGGCATCAAAAATCAGATGGGCTGGTCATGTAATGTGATTCAGAGACGACCACTGGACTAGAGCTGTTACCGACTGGATTCCATGGGACATCAGAAGATCTCATGGCCGCCCACCAACTAGATGGTTAGATTTCTTCGTCAAATCTCTGAATGAACGATTTGAGGCTCTTCCTGTTCCTGGAGCGAGCAGGTATCATTGGGCTACACTAACTCGCGAAAGGGACAAATGGAGACATTACTGGCACCCGCTCAAGCAAATCGAAGATCAACGGGACTACCAGTGATACAAGTGAAGTGCCTCCGATATCCTTCTTAATCCCTTTATCTCACTGGCTGCTTAGAATTTTAGAAGGAAATACAGATGTTTTGTAGATCAGCATGTCCCATTACTAATTTCTACCAGTATTGTCCACCTTATAACATCATGAACTTAAGAGTTTCACTCAAGATCAAGCTTCAGATAAAACAAAATAAAACGGTAAAGGAAACAATAAACATTGACTGATAACCATGAATTGATTGGTATGTGTTAGTTTCAGCTCTAATCATAGTCCTTACCTGCTAGAAAGTAGACACAGAAGCTTTACGTGAACTCAATGGCATTTCATGCTCATTACAATACTGCTCTTTTGCTGATTATTCTGAATAGCTAATTTAGAGGTAAAGAAAACTCTAAATGTGAGTACAGCATTAAGCCTTTCAAGGAAATAATTCTTAGACTGGATAGATGGTGCAGTGGGTAGGGCACCTGCCTTGCACACAGTCTCTCCAGCCCCTCTAGGAATCATTCTTGAGCACAGAGACAGGAGTAAATCCTCAGCTTAGCTGGGTGTACCCTAGCCCCCCCAAATAAAAAGGATAAAAATGCATTTTGTTGAAAAATAACAATTTTGTTGAAAATGATAATCACTGTCACTGTCATCCCGTTGCTCATCGATTTGTTCGAGCGGGCACCAGTAAAGTCTCTCATTAAGAGACTTATTGTTCCTGTTTTTGGCATATCAAATATGCACGGGTAGCTTGCCAGGCTCTGCCAGGTGGGCTCGGTACTCTCGGTAGCTTAATAATAATAATTACCAAAACTTAGTGGCTTAAAACTAATTGCTTGTAGCAGCACAGTGTTCTATAGAGCAAATGGACTCAGCTAACTTCTTTGATGTAGATTCTCACAAAGCTGAAAGCAAGGTAACTTGACTGATTCAGATTTTATCTGAAGGTTCTGGGGGGAAATAAATGTTCAAATTTAAGCAAATGTGAGAGAAACCCAGCCCCCTCTTGTGGAAATCAAGTCACGGGGAGGATCTTGACACTTCTGTGCTGTTCTCAGAACTTTGATTATTCCCTCCCCTCATTTCTTTTTCCATAAAGGGTAGAACTTTTAGTGAAATGAATTTAGTCATACTTTTTTGGAAAAAAAAAAGAAACAGCATGACAGATGAAGAAAGCATTTAGAATCACAAGCACCCGGCACCTCTTCTTACTGGTCTATGTATCATATGCTACAATCTTTTCAATGTGGAAGCAAACGATTTCTGATATAGTTCCAGCATATTTTTCTTCTTTTGATAAAATATTTTGTTTTAATTGTAAATTAGGTACCATGGATTCAAGTCTTTCTGATAACCCTTCTATAGCTTTTGTGTGAAAACTTGCTTTCAATAGTCTCACATAACTCAATGATATCTGTGATACTACAACTGATTAACTTAAAGTCAATAAATGAATATAAGATCATTTTGATCTGCACTGTAGCACTGTCGTCCCATTGTTCATCAATTTGCTCAAGCAGTCGCCAGTAATGTCTCCATTGTGAGATTTGTTGCTACTGTTTTTGGCATATCGAATATGCCACAGGTAGCATGCCAGGATCTGCCATGAGGGCAGGATACTCTCAGTAGCTTGCCGGGCTCTCAAAGAGGGACAGAGGAATTGAACCCGGGTCGGCTATGTGCAAGGCAAATGCCCTACCCTCTGTGCTATCACTCCAGTCCATTTCTATCTATGCAGACTAATTATATACAGTTAGTTAAGTTATAGCAACTTGACTATTCCTATGTAATTTCCTTTTCTATGACATGTAATGTAATCATAGTCTTGATATAGCATTCTGTAACTGTCCTGTTCTGTCCTCCCATTGTTCATTGATTGCTTAAGTGGGCACCAGTAACATCTCCACTTCTTAATTACCATGAATATAGCTAGTGTCATGGTAATTAGGAAGATGTTTTGGGTAGTAATTTAAGAATTTCTATTTCACAGAGAATAACTATTCACTCATGAATAATAGTGTGCATCAACCTTTCCATCCTGAAAAATGAGTAAATTCTTATGAACATGATGGCTAAGTCTCCTGGGTGTGGTTTGTTTTTGCTCCCTATAGCATTTTGATAGCAATGAAGTATGTGATTTAGTAACATAGAATCAATATGGAAAAAAAAGAAAAAATGTTATAAAGTAAGAAATCAATGTTATGGTCAAGTAAAACATGATAATAGGCATATAATTATGTCTGTTGTTCTTACAAAATGCTACATTTCTGTGAAATGTTGGCAGCCTAATGAAGCATCAAGAGAACTAAAGAGCTAGTAGTGATTACATACAATATGATGCTTAGACGCTGATATATGTTTGGAAGAACTGGCTTGCCTTCTGTAACTGTCACCAATAATTAGCCTACATGGATCTTGTTTGAAAGTGTCTTTACTGCACCTTACTTTTAAGAATTTTTAACTTCAGACTTCAAAATTATTAACTTGTAAATCCAGATATTCTGCTTTCTATGTTTCGCTTGTTTGTTTTTTAAAGGACCAAACCCATTTGGTCAGATGGGTCAAATTAAAACCAGTTTTAATCAGATGGGCCGGGCACGTAATGTGATTTAGAGACGACTGCTGGACAAGAGCTGTTACCGACTGGATTCCACGGGACATCAAAAGACCTCGTAGTCAGATTTCTTCGTCAAAACCCTGAATGAACGGCTTGAGGCTCTTCATGTTACTGAACAAGCAGACACCACTGGGCTACACTAGCATGCAATAGGGACAAAAGGAGACATTACTGGCATTCACTCGAGCAAATGAAAGATCAATGAGATGAAAAGTAATAGAAGTGAAGAAACCCATTTGTAATCAAGGGTTTCCTGGCTCTTCACTAAGGAATTTCTGGTCACTACTAGTGGGCTCTGGGTACCAAATGAAGTATCCAAAGTTGAACCCAAATTAGCCAAATGTAAGATAGGCATCCTACCTACTAGTCTATCACTCTGCTCGCCACGAATATTTTGTATCACTGTACATATTCTATAGGATAATATATTTGAAATATAAGTCTACTCTAGTTTTAGTCCTAAGATAAAAAAATAAAAACCCTTATACAAGGAGAGTTTTAATAAATTAGGTAGCATTAATTTGTAATAAAATCTACATTGCAATAATATTTATCTTAGATTACTTTGTAGGCTGGAACAATAGCACAGCGGTAGGGCATTCGCCTTTCATGCAGCCTCCCGTGTTCGATTCCTCCGCCCCTCTCAGAGAGCCCGGGGAGCTACCGAGCGTATCTCACCCTCACGGCAGAGCCTGGCAAGCTACCCATTGTGTATTCGATATGCCAAAAACAGTAATAGTAAGTCTCAAAATGAGAGATGTTACTGGTGCCCGCTCAAACAAATCAATGAGCAATGGGATGAGAGTGACAGTGACAGATTACTTTGTGATTTATATTTTTGATTACTATATCTTATTCTGATATAGTATGCGGCAGAATCTCTCATGGCAGAGCCTGGCAAGCTATGCATTGCATATTCGATATGCCAAAAACAGTAACAATAATGGGCCTCATTCCCTTGACCCTAAACTCGACAGGGACAAATGGAGATGTTACTCCATTTGCTCGAGCAAATCGATGAGCAATGGGATGACAATAATATCTTCTTCACGATATCAGTTAGAATATTTATAAGGAAGCATATTAATATAGAAAAAATTAAAAATATAATTGTCCATGCAATATACATATTTTAATCTGTGAGGGTGTCTTAATTTTATTATGAAGGCTTATGTGAATTATTATGGATGTATTAATTAAACCCAATATCTCAAAGTCTATTTTATGAGCATATTAAATCTATAAAAATAATCAAAAGTTAAAATTTGAGAAATATAAGACTAACAAATATGCTAGCCATTGTGCTACTGCTAACCGCAGATACTTTATTATGTTAGCATGTGTACTAAATCAATAAATAAAAATGAATAAAGCATTTTCTAAATAATTTTACCACATAGAGGACATTATATTGAACAAGAATTGAGAATAATAATTTAGAATTTCTGAGTGTTGCCCATTTTGAAGTATGAATATCTCCCAAATTTATTTTTGAAAATCTTTCCTATTTCATTTTGCCTTTGGAGCAACCATCAATATTTTGTCTAAAGTTTTATAGTTAAGTTTCGTTATTCTAAAGTTCACATCCATAAATATGCTAGATTCTGAACAATGAGGCAAACTACAAGGCATCTGTTTTATTCAGAGATACATTTGTTCCTGGATAATGCCTCACAAAGGACATTTTATCAAACATTTTTTTGTCATATAGACAGCAATATCTGAATTTGAGGAAACAATTTCATCATAAAGTCAGGTAAACATTGCCTTCCAGGTCTGTGATACCATAGCTCTGCAGAACTGACCTGAAAAGACGACTCTGCTTGATTCTTTCCAGAAATGCTATCAGAGATGGCTAGATGAATGCTTTAGCAAGAGAAGAGCTATTTTTCTCAAAATGGCAAAACTCTTATGCTCTCTCGTAGCATCATTAGTAGAAGCCCTATGAAATCACTGTATCCAACATAAGATCCATTTAAGGGTAGCTTCCTGAGCTCCATGGCTTACAGTGTCAGCACAATGGAGAAGTTGAAACTTAGTGTAAGGACTGGAGAGAAGGAATGGATTGTATGTGAACAATCCTGGTTCAAACACATAGCACAGAGTTACTTGAGTATCACTAGAAGCAGCTGAGGAATCCCCAAACACTGTCAGGGATGCTTGGGTCGTCTCCTTTCCTTTGCCTATTGAACCCCAAGCCCAGTTGACTGAGAATGTATGGGAAGCTCCCAAGACTTTCTAATAATTTCTTGAGAGTACTTATATTATATACTTCTAGATTATAGTATAATACAGATTATTCCATAAAAATACAATTTTAAACATGAAACTTTCAATTTTGGGAAAGGGCAGTTACATTTTCTTAGTTTAACATTTGGTGGGAAAAAATGAAGTTAATTTTAATGACACACAACTCTTCTATGCATGAGCAAAATATTTATCTAATTTTAATATATTTCTGACTGTGTTTTGGTGGAGAATTTTAACTGAATGTTTCCTTGGCTACTTTAATGAAGATTGTTATAAATATGCACCATAAATATTCATAGGAAGGAGTAATATACATATTTATATGGAATTGTTTAATTCTAAAATTAAGGGCATTTATTTCTTGGAATTAACAATATCAGTTAGTATATTTTCTCTCATCACATTCTATCTGGTAAATACTTTCTATAAAGATCTCTAGAACCTCTAGCTAAAATATACAGAATTTTCTTTAAGTTAAATATTTGAAAAGCATTTTCTTGTATAAAGTATAATACAATAAAGTTAATGAATATACATAAATGAATTTCTGTTCCAAACGTACATATGTTGAAGAGCTAAAAATAAACCTGGATTTATTGCTACAATTCTAGCAGTGAACTATCAATATAAATGAATTGTTTAATACCTATAAATGTTTAGTTCATTTGGATTCTTAGGGGATGCATAATTTAATTTTTATATTTAAAATCAGTTTTATTCTCTAAGCGCTAATACTAGTTATAAGTAGAACATTTTCTGGAAGCAAAAAATCTTTGCCTGTAATGTCACATGGATCATATATGTACCTACAAAAAAATTTATCTAAAACATTTTAAGCAAATCTAGATATCAGAATGTATACTGTAGTTAGAAAGATACAAGTTTTTATTGGGGTTGAGTATGGCTAATTTAATCTTTATTTTCAAAACCAATGGTCCAAAAAATTGGCACTTAGCAGACATCATCTTTTGATGTTCCTTCAATTGATCTTACTTTTAGTTCATTAATTTTTAGTTTAATAACAATAATAAGGACAATGATTAGTAACATCTGTGGAATACTTCCTATGTCTCAGGAACTTCTTTGAGCACCTTTACAAAGAACAACTCTTAATTTTTACATTTACAGAGGAGAAAATTGCGACTGAAAATTCTTGAACAGCTTGACAAAAATGTCTCAGAAAATTGGTATTTTGTGGAGAGATTCAAACCCCTGCTTTGGAATTGGCTTCACGCCAAAGGTCTGTTTCCTTCTTTTCTTCCCCATAATATGCACAGATGGCACCTCTGGGGGACAGTGCATAATACAGAGAACAAACAAAAGAAAATAAGAAAGACATATCTCTAAGTGAAAACTAGAGAAGATGAAGGAAAATATTTGAACAAAGCACAAATGTTCACACAATATATATTTATAAATTCATTTCCCAACAGAACCTGCAAGCTACCCATGGCGTATTCGATATGCCAAAAACAGTAACAACAAGTCTCACAATGGAGATGTTACTGATGCCTGCTCCAGCAAATCGATGAACAACGGGACTTTTCCCACAGTTTAAAAAAAAAAAAAATCCACTGTCAATTGTGAAGGCCTATGCCCCTCCTACAATGCTTAGCCTTGCTTAGCATCAGCACAGCTTTTGCAAGTAACTGTCCATTGAGCCTGACAATACCCATTTCTAGGATTCAGCCAAAAGGGCAGAACTACTCCCATCTATTTATGGTGGTCAGCCGAAAAAGCAGAATTATCTCTGCATGAAGTCAGTTGAGATAACCACCAAACCAATCAAGGAAAAGGTCATGAGTGTAAAAGGACTCTGGAAACAAGGGGAGGGGTCAGTCTCCTACTGGAGGGGACGGCTCTAAACTCCATATTTGTTTGAATTTTGCCAAATAAAATCTTATACTGTAGAGCTCATTGCTTTGTGTGGTCTTTCAGACACTGGACCCTGTCATCAATCTTATATACAGGGCATAGAATAAAAAAGCTTTGGAGACTGCAACCAAACCTTTTTTGATGCAATAATGTGAGTATAGCAAAGCACTAAATTAAAATTAAAATTAAAAATTAAAAACTCTTGGCCACTTTTCAGATATATACATATGTATGCATATATACACATATGTTTTGCTTTTAATAAATATATATATTTAAGTATCTAACCAGGATTTTCACTCTAAAATTGCTCATATACCCTTTTATATAATATTCAAAGTAACTTCAGTGGAAATGTCCCCTATTTTTGGCCAATTCTATGAACCTATAAATGTGCATTGGAGGGAGGCAAATGTTCATGGCTATTTATTTAACATTTTATGTTTACTAGTGATAATAAAATTTTATTTTCAAAGTTTCACAACGTGAAACAAAATTTCTTAATTTTTCAGATATATGCTGTGAAATTGCGGTTTTCATTGAAAACTATCAAATTTGACTTTTCATAGATTACGGGAGGTTTTAATAGTAAAAATAACCCACACCATCAATTTGGATTATTTTTCACCATTTTATCCCAGCAGTAATTTTAATAAGTATAAGAATGGCTATATATATTAGAGAATAAATAATTCTAATTGAGTTTAATGCTTTCTAATGACTATACTTTACTTTAGCGGAAATATTATTTCATATCAGTTTATGAGGGTCTTTCACAGTGAGGCTAATTCATACCAAAACCTTGGATTAATATTAACTCTGTTTCAAGCACAAGACAATGTAAACACTCCAACCCATTTTTGTGGTTGCAGGGTATTACTTATTTTATTTATTGTTTTAGGGGGGGCTATTAAGGCCATATTCTGCAGTGTTCAGATGCTCTGAGTTTTGGGATTCTCATTACAGTGCTCAGGGGATCAGATCAAGCAGAGATTTGAAGACAGTTTTCCCCTATGCAAAATATGCACTCAGTCCATTGAGCTATCTTTTGTTCCTATATTAATAAGATTTTTAAGAGAAAGCAAAGCAGGGAAAGGAAACTGGAGAACATGCAATTTCTATTGTCATACTATTAGTAAAATATATCAGAAAATGTGAAAAAGAAACTGAGAAAACTTCTTTAACCCAAGTAAAGTCGCTTAATGTTGTTCCAAAGAACAAAAACATGAAATGCTTTCTCTTTTTTACTTGAAACAAAATGCAATAGTACTATCTGCTGGCTATTCAGTCAGTTTTATAAAAGAGAAATATGTTGAGAAGTGACATAAGAGCATTGCAGTAAGGAAAATTTGTTAAGTAATTCACATTATACTTTAATTTGCTTAGATTGAGAAATAATAATTTGCTTTAAATATATATAAATGCTAAGGGAAATATTGAAAATAAGCAGAGTAGTCTTACTCCTCTTTTCCTTTCCTACTGAAGTAAAAAAATTGAAAAATGAAAAGATTTCCCACTAAAGCATAAAACAGAAAACATAAACATGTGCTACACATATATCAGATGAAACTTAAATGGCTATAACTTAAAAAGATGTGTAGAATCTTATCCTTCTCTTCCTTCATTTATGCCTTTCTATCCCAATCAAAAATTGTTTTATTTTTCTTCAGAAAATAAAGGTTGAGAAGGAGTTCTCTTTGATCATTATCCACTTAAAGGCTGATGGATGGGGATAAGAAAATGTTACCCTCATTTCTTCCAATGGTTAAAGAAGACTATCCCGGATCAAAGATTCCTTTATATTGTAGAAATTTTAGATAGTTGAGTTCAACCATGGCATCATGCCTCAGGTTTACTCTTGGTATCATTGGTTAGAAAGAGCAAATAAAAAATGAGACTGAGGGAAAAACCTTACAACTTATGGTAGAAGTATCACATACTTGGAAGTTTCACGAGTAGGATTTTAGTTTAAAAAATGGTAAAAGCAAAAACAAAATCGTTAAGTCATTTCAGTCTATCTACTTAGAACTTAAAACAAAATTGTTAAGTCAATTCAGTCTATCAACTTAGAACTTAGAATCTTCTTGTGTTGTTTCATTTTTTGTTTTCTGTTTTAGGGCCACACGTGATGGCAGGCTGAGGGGATCCTAAGGGAAGTCAGAGTTTGAACCTGGTCAAGTCTCATGCAAGGCAAGTTCCCTACCCACTGCACTATATCTCTGCCCTCTGCCCTACACTTCTTTTTCTTTTTTACCCTTTTTGTTTGTTTGGTTCAGACCTGGAGGTGCTCTGGACTGTCTCTGGATTGGAGTGATAGCACAGAATGCAGGGCGTTTGCCTTGCACACGGCTGATCAGAGTTTGATTCCTCTATCCTTCTTGGAGAGCCCAGCAAGCTACCAGAGTATCCCACCCGTACAGCAGAGCCTGGCAAGCTACCTGTGGCGTATTCAATATACCAAAAACAGTAACAACAAGTCTCAGAATGGAGAAGTTATTGCTACCCGCTTGAACAAATCAATGAACAATGGGACAACAGAGCTGCAGTGCTATAATTTTTTGAAAATTTATTAATTGGGCTGGAGCGATTGCACAATGGTAGGGCATTTGCCTTGCACTTGGCCGACCTGAGTTCAATTCCTCCATCCCTCTTGGAGAGCCTGGCAAGCTAGCGAGAATATTTCACCCCCACGGCAGAGCCTGGCAAGCTCCCCGTGGTATATTTGGTATGCCAAAAACAGTAACAACAAGTCTCAAAATGGAGATGTTACTGGTGCCCGCTTGAGCAAATCTATGAGCAACAGGTGATAGTGACAGAATTTATTAACTGTCTGCCTTCTTTCTAGGGGTCTTCTGAGTAAAATTTTTTCAAGCGTTGGTAAACTTTTGTCACCTTCGCAATAAGAAAGCATTTAAATAGATTTCAAGCATTGCCCACCTAGGTATGAAAACAAGCAGATACCTTCAAAGTATATATATGCTTACACTTATCAACCAATCTTATGGAAAGCATCTAAAGTATGGGCGCTATCATGATCTGGAATGTATTCACTGCTGGGAAATATGATGTAATACACATGAGACATATAACTGGTCTAGAAAATAATTGACAGAAAATCCTATGAATAAAATTTAAGAAATAAAAGGGAAATTTTAAGACTAAAAAATAATAGGGGGATCATATTATTTGTATTAAAATTGTAATTATATTGGTATCTGTGAACAGCAGATCAGTTGGCAATTATTATAAACTTGATTTTGAAATGGAAATATTAATAAAACATTAAGAAAATTTGAAAGAGCTGGAGAGATGGGACAGTGGGTATAGGCGCTTACTTGCTGCATCCACTCCAGTTCCATCTCCAGCACCAAATATGGTGGCCTGTGAGTTGACGTGAGACATGTCTAAACACAGAAGCAGCACAAAGTCCTGAGCATAGCTGAATGCCCACTCCCTCCAAAAAAGGAAAAAAGAAAAGAAAGTTAGAAAAATGTTAAAACAAGTTTAAACAAAACTGAATAAAACTTATCTTTTCAGTGAGAGAAAAAAGGTAAAAATATTTTAAACTAAATTTATATTTATATGACAAGAGAAGGTGATTTTACTAAAAGTTACACTTTTATTAGAGAAATTTACTTAACATATTTACTTATTTTTTAGATTTTTACAAAGGTTCATTAAAATCACAGAATAGAATGTCTAAGGCACTTAAATTAATATAATTATAGCTCAGTTTAAAAATGAAAAGATCTCCCAAAAATATATTATGAAAGTTAACAATGTTATGCATTTAGATAAAAATAATTTTAAAAGTACTATAATTTTATATACATCTATATTATCTTTGTCATTGGAAAAGAAATGCAATTACCACTTGTCAGACTTTAAAATGTTTTCTTTAGCCTATTATTTATATTCCTAGAATACTATGTAAAAAGTGTCAGAAGGATAAAAATGAATGACTTAGATTTATCTTTATTTAAGTTGAACTAACTGCAATTTCAAACAATTATTGCATAGTTGCAAACATATTATATTGCTATACAATAGTATTTAATATAATGCAGTTGCATTGAACCATATTCAAAGTGTCATTATAAGTGGGAAAAAGATCATATATGAACTTGAAAATAGTACTAATGGGGCCAGAGGGATAGCATGGCAGGAAAGCTATTGCCTTGCATCCAGCTTCCCAGATCTAGCTTTTCAGCACCACAGAATGTCACCTGAGCACCATCAGTACTGATCCCAGAGTCATGCGTGAACAGAGTGAGCCCTGAGCCAGGTGCAGCCCAGAAACCAAAACAAATCAGAAAGAAAAAAAAGTATACCTATTTTATTCCACATTTTATTAATTCATCATAAATTTTTGACATATTGAAGGATTTTTTCCATTGTTTTTGAATTATATATTTTGTTTTTATATTTTATGCAAAAGTTTTATAAATAACCAAAACTAAATTATTTACATCAGTAAATGTATTGTTTTGAAGTTTTCAAGTATAATTTTCAGAGGAATTTAAAAATTCATAAAATAAAAGTTTAAATTACTGAAAAATGAACAAATATCCATGCAATAGCAATTTTTGACAATACTAAACTATAAGAGAAAATATTAGTATAGCTAGAAAACTTTGGAGAAAACCTGTGATGTTTTTCAATAAATCAAGGACATATGTACAGTTTAAATATAACAGAAAAGAAATCATTTGGTATGTATCTGAAATTAGATTCTATATTTGTATATCTAAAAATCAAGCATAGTTAGTAAAAGAAAAGTAAGTTTCAATGTTCATAAAAAACAATAAAGTCATTATCACTAATAATCAGGGAGATGCAGATCAAAACAACTATGAGATAATACAACAACTCACACCACAGAGACTGGCTCACATCCAAAAGAACAAAAGCATGGATGTGGGGAGAAAGGAACCCTCCTACACTGCTGGTGGGAATGCCGACTGGTTCAGCTTTTTTGGAAAACGATATGGATGATTCTCAAAAAATTAGAAATAGAGCTCCCATTTGACCCAGCAATGAATATATCCCACAGAGGCAAAAAAAAAAGTACAGTCGAAGTGACATCTGCACCTGTATGTTCATTGCAGCACTGTTTACAATTAACCAGAATCTGAAAAAACCCGAATGCCCGAGAACAGATGACTTGTTAAAGAAACTTTGGTACATCTACACAATGGAATACTATGCAGCTGTCAGAAAGGATGGAGTCATGAACTTTGCACATAAGTGGATCAACATGGAAAGTATCGTGCTAAGTGAAATGAGTCAGAAAGAAAGAGACAGACAGAAAAATTTCACTAATTTGCGGAATATAAAACAACAGAATGGGAGACTAACACCCAAGAATAGTAGCAATAAGTATCAGGAGGCCTGCTCCACGGCTTGGAAGCTTACCTCACATGCTTATGAAAGTTAACAATGCTATGCATTTAGATAAAAATAATTTTATTTTTATCTAAAGAGGGAGAGGGAAGCTCAGATAGAGAAGGGAACACCAGCTAAAATGTAGTGGAGGATCCTCTCAGGATGGGAGAGGCAGATTGAAAGCAGACTATAGATTGAACTCGATAACCACCCAGTATCTCCATTAAAAACCATAACACCCAATAGGAGAGAGAGAACAATAAGGAATTCCCTGTCACAGGGTAGGGGGAGGGAGACAGTAGGGAGGGGGAGGGACCCTGGGGCCATTGGTGGAGGAGAATGGGCACTGGTGGAGGAATGGGTACTCCAGTATTGTATAAATGTAACACAGACCCGAAACTCTGTAACTGCACCCTCACGTTGACTCATTAATAAAAAAATAAAAAAATAAATAAAAAATAAAAAAATAAAATTCAGTTTATAAAACTTTAAAAAATAAATAAAAATAAAAAATATAAACTAAAAAAAACTTGGGAAAGAAATATAGTATAGGGTTAAGCCCCTTAACAATTTTGGGTGTGGTACCCACCCTTTACAAAACAAAATTTAGGGAAAAAAACACCTGTAAGTTCATTTGCCTGTTATATAGTTTTCCAGTCCTTGACTTTGAGCCTGTGCTTATCTGATTACTCAGATGTTTTTTTATAGACAACATCAAACTGTTTTCAACTTCCTTTGACCCATCCTGCCATTTTATGTCTCTTGATTGGTGAGTTCAAGCCTTTGGCATTGATTGTTAATTAGCAATCTGAAGTTTACTAACATAACTTTGTAGAATTTGTGTATGCTTATGAAGTTTGTCTTGTTATCTGAAGCCACACCTTTAATGATTCTTGCAAAACTGGTTTCGAGGACATTCCTTCAATTCAAAGGCTATTCTATCCGGATAGATTATCTTGGTGGGTGTGCATTTCATTCATCACTACATCCCACTGATATTCTGTACATTCCATTATTGTGCTCTGACCTGTTGAATCGCTTTTGATAGATCTGATGTGAATCATATGGGACTTCTTCTCTAAGTTCCTTCTTTTATTTTGGCTCAAAATGTTGCCTCTGCCTGTGAATTTTGTCATTATTATTATCGTGTATTTTGGAGTTTTTCTAATTTTAATCTATTTTAGGTGAAAAACTTTGGGTTTCTTGAATATGCATGTTTGCACTCCTTAATTCTGGTATATGTTTTCCTAGTGGATGTCGGACCCGTGTATAGCACAGGGCATGTATGGAGAATGTCAGGATGTAGGTCTGTCTGAAAGTTTGTTAGGGTTTCTAAATTATATTTTCCATCTCTTCTCCAGTTACTAAAACATATTCCGATTTATCTTTTCCCTACATTGTATGGTTTTACAAGACACACACACTTTTTATTCTTGCTCAGGTCTTAAATCATCATCCCGTTGCTCGTCAATTTGTTCAAGCAGGTACCAGTAACGTTTCTCATTGAGAGACTTATTGTTACTGTTTTTTGCATATCCAATATGCAGGGGTAGCTTGCTAGGCTCTGCTGCGCAGGCTCGATACTCTCAGTAGCTTGCCGGGCTATCCGAGACGGGTGGAGGAATCGAACAGGGGTCGGCCGCGTGAAAGGTGAACGCCTAACCGCTATGCTGTCGCTCCTTTTTATCCTTTTTATCGCTTTTCGGCCTTTTGGCTAAGATAAAGTGTAGTATCTAAGATCAAGTGTAGTATCTGTTCTTATCTTACATCATCACTCAATAAATATTTTATGAAGTTTTGCCTCATTTTTATTGAGGCATTATGATTTATAATGCTGTTAATAATAGTTTTATGCATAGATTAGTCTATTTTCTTTTATCAATATCCCAAGGATCCATCCCATACAATTCTCTTTTTCCCAAATAAGTTCAGTTCTGCAGACCAGCTCTCAAGTTATAATGTGTTTGGCTGTTTGTTCTTCCCCTACTGTGTTTCTTTATATCTTACATATCAGACAGATTATTCTGTATCTAACCCACTTCTTCTGAATGAACTTTCTCAGCATGATATCTAGTTCTATACACTTATCAGCTAACTGAATGATTTTGCCATATACTTGAGTAGCATTGCATTGTGTATATAACTTTTTTGAGCACCTGAGTTATTTCCAGGTCTTAGCTATTGTGAACCCTCTCGGAGAGCCCGGCAAGCTACCGAGAGTATCTCGCCTGCACAGCAGAGCCTGGCAAGCTACCTGTGGCGTATTTGATATGCAAAAAAACAGTAATAATGAGTCTTACACTGAGAAATGTTACTGGTGCCCGCTCGAACAAATCGATGAGCAACGGGATGTTTACTAGCTATTGTGAACAGTGATGCAGTGCATAGTATTACAAATGTATTTTCTGGATGGAATTTTTGGATCCTTGAGTGAAATGTCCTGAAATGAACTTGTTACGTCATATGAAAGCTCAGTTCTTAATTTTTTTCAGAATCATCTATCTTAAAGATTCTACACAAAACACCTAGAAACAATATATGTTTTGAATGACAGCTACAAAGTCACTAACCATAAAACAATGACATTTACTCTAGATACATATTTGTAAACATGTGAAACATTGATAAATGCAAATTTTTATACTCATAAGCTTTAAAAAAATATTGAGAGGTTAGAGTGATAGCACAGTGAGTAGGGCGTTTGCCTTGCATGTGGCCAACCCAGGTTTGATTCCCATTATCTCATATGGTCCCTCGAGCAGTGCCAGGAGCAATTCATGAGTGCAGAGCCAGGAGTAATCCCTGTGCATCGCTGGGTGTCACCCCAAAAAAACAAACAAAAAATATTGACTCACCAAGAGATACAGTTACAAAGCTTTCATGATTGAGTTTCCTTCATACAATGTTCCCTCCACCAGTGTATATTTCCCATCACCATTGTTCCAAGTATCCCTCCCGCCACCCCACTTCACCTCACACCTTCCTTCTTACTTTATCTCCACTTCAGGATATTATGGCTTGCAGATACTGAGAAGATACTATTTTTGGTCCATTGTCTACTTTCATCAGACATCTCCCATCTCAAGTGATCCCTCTAATCATCATTGATTTCAAAATCATGACATTTCTATATGCAAACAATGAAGCAGATGAGAGAAAATTTTTAAAAATCCCTTTCACATTGCACTTCAAAAAACAAATACCTGGAGGTCAGATTTACATAAGATGAAAGACTTTTATAAAGAAAACTATAAGTTACTACTAAAGAAATGAGCATACAGAAGGAAATGGAAACAAATTCCCTGTTGATGGATCGGAAGGATTAATATTGTCAAAATGACAGTTCTATCCAACACACTGTACAGATTTAATGCAAGCCCTAAAATCTACATGATTTTTTAAAGGACATAGACCGAATGTTGTTGAAATTTATATGGAGTTATAAAGCCTCTGAGTAGCCAAATTAATACTGGGAGTAAAGAAGATGGGAGGATTCTCATTCCCAAACCTTAAATTATACTATAAAGTCATAGCAACCCAAACTGTAATACCATAATAAAGAAAAACTCTCTCTTCAGAAGAAGCTATAACTAGAATAAAAAGACACCCCATAGACTGGGAAAAAAATATTTGCTTACTATTCATTCAGAAAGTGGTCAATATCTAAAATACATCAAAGAGCTTATAAAATTTAACAACATAGCAAAAAAATTCATAAAAATTTGGTGGAAGAGGTGAGTAGATACTTCTTAAATAATACATACAGATGGATCAAAAGTATATGAAAAAAGTGATATTTATCAATAAAGACACTAATGATAATGAATAATATAAGTAGATAATTCTAATCTGCACTATACCTGTTTGTGGGTGTACTTTATGAAGCTACTCTATTTTTTCAGACATTCTTTTTTCCTGTATACACTGCATAAGGCAAATAAACATTTTCAATGTTGCTGTCATTTGTTTTAAATGATGGTAAAAACCTATCAAAGTCTCAAGCAATGAACTAATAAAATTCACAGGGTATTTTAACTGCAGCAACATGCCATTCTCTTACCATCACAAGAACAGAATAACCATATTAAGAGAACATCTTTGGTAGAACAAGGCAATGGTCTATGCATACCTTAGCCATTACTAAGTATGTACTACTTTTTATTGAGGCATATGGACATGCGTTATTTTGAACTCAGGTTTGTTTCATGAGAAGTGGTTATGTCTCTTTTCAAAACAGAAACATTAACATTTCCTCATAGATGTTAGGTGAAAATTTGGCAAAAGTTACAGCAAAAGGAGAAGTATTGGAACACAAACCTAGACCTGCTGCTTCTCAATCATCTGTAAGCTTTCATGCATACAATATAAATTAAGAGCATAGCTGTGATCAATACAGACTGATGAGAGGCACTTAACCAAGAGTTCCAGGAAACATGATTTAACATCTGAGTAAGTCAAATGGAGAAATGAGAGATGCTTAAATAATGAGGCTCTCAGAATTGAACCAGTGCAGTTAAGCAAACGATAACCCTAGTGCACGCATTCCTGAGACTCTCACACCAAGAAAGATAGTTGAATACTCTTCCCCCCCCACCCCTCTTCCCTTAACTGAACCTTAAACTATGTCAATGTGGAATTCTGCAAGAAATTTATTACTTATATCATTTGTATCACATGTTGTGCATCAATTTGCTTGAGCGGCGCCAGTAGGGTCTCCATTGGTCACTGTCACTATTATCAGCACATTCTAAATCACATATTGTTCTGTTCCTAGCATATGTCCTACTTTTTTTCTTCTGTCATCAGACTAGGATCATATTGTCTCTACAGAAAAGAGCCCCTGGTCTCCTGCTGGCCCTTATTTCTTTTTGAAGACTGCACACCTGGGCCACAGTGATGTCAAAGTATGGATTTCATCTCCCGCATTCTGACTGGTGCTGACAGCTTTTAAAAGTGCAAGATATCAATTTTATGAGCTTTCAGTGTCTCATAGGATTATTGTAAGAATTGGAGAAGATGGGATGAAGTAAACAAATAGTTCATGATGAAAATTGAGTAATTACCGGTCAGTTTTCATGTATAGCTCAGTATTTTTTCAATTCAGCCTCAATACTTCACCAAAACCCTCGTTTGACCTTTTACTTAGGATAATGTCAAAATCATAATTTTTCTCTTAAAAAGACTTCTGAGCTTAGTGACAATTTTTATCTTTTCTGTTCTCATATTATTTGTATTCTGTAACTTTGATTTACCCGCAAGCATTTTAATGTCACTGAACTTTTATTGTTAGACAATGACTTGTACTGTCTTACAGTCTTCCTTAGTGTTGCAATAAATGATGTTATATATTTATAGCTCTCTAACTCCTTATTGTGGACACGTCAAATTTGTGACACTCAAAAATTGCTTATGAGTACGGCTATATTTTTCTTTCTTTCTTTTCTCTCTTAGGGTCATATTTGACAATGTTCAGGGGTTACTCCTGACTCTGCACTCAAGAATATATCCTGGCAGGGTGCTCAAGGGACAATGTAGGGTGCCAGGTCAGCAAGACCAGCACTCTACCGCTATAATACCTCTCTACGCTCGGTGTATGGCTATTTTTAAATACTTTTTCCTAAAGTCATTGATTATATGTAAATTATTTCATCACTTATTAGAAAGAAAATGACAAGTTTTATTCTTCCTTTTACTTGAGCTTCCATTCTATTAAGAGTCTTCACTTGTCTGGCACTTTCATGGTTAAAGTTGATGGATTTAGTACAGATTGTCCAAGTCATTTTATCTTTACTTACAAAAGAAACCCACGGGGTGATGGAACGATGCTCTACAACACTAACAGTGCACTTCATCTGTAGTTATTAAACACTCAGCAGGCTTCTCGCCACCCTGACATTTGTTCCCCAGTCAAGGCTCCTGTTTGACAAGGCTCCTGTTTACCCCACTGTGTAAGGTGCCATTTACTGAAAATGAGAATTCAGCTTGGATAATTAATAAATGCCATGATGGTTTCAAACAAATGCATAACTTGATATATTAGAAATAAAATGTGCAATCCAAGGGTAATATGAGCTCTCTTGCTTGACAATTTAAGGTTTTAAAGGCTTAAGTGAACATCTGGTTCTGTCTTTTTCCCAATACAACTAGTTACTCTGGGCAAGCCCTAATGGCAAGATGACACAGGTTTGGATTAGTTTTCAAGGGACATAAACTCAAATTCATCCAAGGATGAAAAACCTCTACCTGAAATGACTCTGAAAATGCTGCATGATTTCTGTAAATCTATATCTTACATCACAAGATAAACAACTCAGTATAAGAAAAGACAGTATCTGGCAGTTTGCTGCCATATGGATGGAACCAGAAACTATCCTGCCCAGTGATTTAGCCATGAGAAGGACAGGTACAGAAGGATTTCTCACATGTGTGGGATATAAGTAGATATAATAAGGAAACAACAAATAACCAAAGGCAATAGAAACTAAGAGCCAGACTATAGAACTGCATTTATGAGGTTGAGGAGAGGAAACTGAGACCATGATGGGGAAGTTCACAGGATCTCTAGTGGAGGGTGCAGTGTAAGAATGATGTACTCAAAAACCCCTATCCTCAGCAGGTTATAGATCAGAATGCTTAAAATAAAACATTGTTTTAAAATGTTAAACTCATCTGATACTGTAATAAGAAAGTTCATGGTGGGTCAAGGATTTTCTTTAGAACATATATTGATAAACTTTCTAGAAATCCCATGGCTTTTATTCTGTATGTTTGTGCATGTGTGAGAGAGAGAGAGAATGTGTGTGTGTGTGTGTGTGTGTGCGTGTTTGCTAAGACTACAACAAAAATAAAAATAGACCATATTACACTCATTCTTCCAGGGAATACTATTCCAAAAGGATTTATAAAATAATGCATATAAATTAATCATATAATGCATATGAATTAAATAATGATTTACCAAATATATGGCAAGGTAACTAATTTTTATTTAAATTATTTTAATAAACATTAATAAATATTCCTGAAATTAAGTAATCTAAGTTTCTGAGAAGCAAATGTTTCTGTCTTCAAGCCAGGGCATAAGAAGTTTCTCCATATCTTTATATACTTCCAGAGAACATTGTTCTTTAATAACCTTGGTCTTGTTTTTCAATGTCATCTATGTTGGGATGGAGCATGCCTGACTAGTGAGCAATGACCATCCGTGATTTCTCATTTTTGTAACCCTTAATCACTTTAAATTTAATTTCCAGCCCCATCACTCAAAGTGACCTCTTGCTGGCAATATTAGCAGTGAAATTTGTGTGCTTAGGGGCTTTGACAAATGAGACACAGCAAGATTAAATAAAGGATAAGTGAAAATGATGCTCTCTAGACGTGCAGTAAATACAACATATAAGTATCTAAGTATATCAGTATCAAAGGCCTAGACCACTAAGATTTTCTGAAAGCTACCAATGGCATCATCAAGTGACAGAAATTAGATAAACCAACAGTTCCATGGTCCTTCACTGACCATGTGTTTTTATGTGGTGCATGTAGTTGGAATGAGAGTAGTAGGAAAATAGTATTAGAGTATCAACTCTGTTTCAAGTTATTAACCACTTTGTTGATGGAGGTGGGGGTTTCTTTGTTTAAATATTTATATTCACTTTTTTTCTTGAAAGAAAAAAACTTCTATAGCAACAAAAAATTAAAGAGATTTTAATCGTGGCGTATTTGATATGCCAAAACCCGTAACAACAAGTCTCACAATGGAGACCGTACTGGTGCCCGCTCAAGCAAATTGATAAGCAACGGGATGACAGTGATGACAGTGATACAGTGATACAGTGATTTTAAACATTTTAGTCCTTTTCATATTTGATTATTATCATAGCTACCATATTTGCAACTCCAACTTATTTGCCCTACATAACACCAAGTTATACTATACAGAAATTTAAGCTGACATTTAACTAGCAGAGCTAGTGCAACTCAATAGCAGCATTTAAATACTAATTAATATTTTCACGTGTATAAATTCTTTACTCTGAAAGTATATATTTTGTCCTCTGTCATTTCATTTGGTATTTACGAAGACAATACAGAAAGAAAAGTGATAATAACTCTATTTAACAGATAAGAAAGAGCAGGTGAAGTGACATTATTGCCTCGACAAAACTACACAAGTAATAGTGGAAAAATAATTATCACATTTTAAAAAGAAGCAACACTAGACTTTTTCAATAAAATAGGTTGAAATTTTGAAAATTAATATAGAAAAATTGTACTCATTAAAGTAATTTTTAACTTGAATTTTTTTGCCAACCAATAAAGTTTTTGTTTTTGAGAACAAATGTGTTTATAATCATAGAAAGTCTATGCTATGGAGTTAAATTTGATTTAGAATTTTTTTCTTTAAAGGATAAATAAAACAATTATATCTCTGAATCTTACAATTTACAGAAGTACTTAAGTGCATATAAACCAATATATCATTTTTACACTAATTTTTCCCCCAATTCAGTATATAGATGTTTTGGTTGTTTTCTTTGGTAGGCAAATAAATTAAATTATCTAAAACATACTGTTGTGCTTCTGTAGAATAATATATTATATAAAAATATTAGAAGTCTCTCACTGTGTTTTGTGGTTCTACTATGAGTGAGAGTCAATTATTAATCTAATCAATTTTTCCTGTGCCATCCTTATATGCATCATTTAAATCTATAAAGAATTCTGTAATTCTAGAAAGAATCCTAAAACTTACAACTTTTGATGACTTTGAAATTTCATCTATCTGATATAAACTTTATATACTACATAAACACTGTATGTATTACTATACATTCAATAAAAATAAAGTGTATAAATATTATAAATATATTGCAGAATCTCCTGTCCCCACTCCAGGCTGTGTTCACCAAGGCCCCCTTGAAGCGGGGAGAGGTTGAAGTCCCAAACTGAGCAGCTTGGAAATCTCAGCCATGCATCCCGCATACCTGGGTTCCTCTGTTGGTTCTTTCATGGTTTGAGGCTCATCCGAGCATGTGGAGAGTGACCTTGAGCATGGCTGTAGTGAGGCTCTGGAGGTCTTTGGCCACAGGAGCTATGCTCAGGGCGGGGAGGGAAACTGGAGCCCACCCCCTCCGAAGGGCCCTGGGAAAGACAGCCAGGCACAGGGGCAAGAGACTCTCTGCCAGCCAAGACCCAGAGACTATAAAACAAAACTTCCACAAGAGAGCGATGCAGAATCTCGCATGGCAGAGCCTGGCAAGCTACCCGTGGAATATTTGATATGCCAGAACCAGTAACAATGATGGGCCTCATTCCCCTGATCCTGAATGCTACAGAGACAAATGGAAATATTACTGGCACCCACTCAAGCAACTCGATGAGCAACGGGATGACAGTGATACAGTAATAAATATTATTGCTTATTATTTATAATGATATTATTGCAGTTTTTCTATTTTGTTTGTTATGAAAACATTTGGTATTAAAACCATCAAGTGTTTCCTTCTAAAGATTGACTCTTGAAACTCTATTCACCTTTTCAACTATCAAAAACTGAAAGTCATTAAGTTTTCAAAGAACATTAAACAAATGCCATCAATCTATCTTCATTAAAACAAGAGTGATATTCAGTTACTATCTTGAAAGAAACATACTTAAAATAGTAACTATATCTTCTCAATGCTACATTTTTACTAGATACAACCACAAGAATATTAGCACTATAGCACTGTCATCCCACTGTTCATCGATTTGCTCGAGCAGGCACCAGTAATGTCTCTATTGTGAGACTTGTTGTTACTGTTTTTGGCATATTGAATATGCCACAGGTAATTTGCCTGGCTCTGCCATGTGGGCAGGATAATCTCGATAGCTTGCCAGGATCTCCGAGAGGGACAGAGGAATCGAAACCGGATCGGCCACGTGCAAGACAAACACCCTACCCACTGTGCTATTGCTCCTCCTCTCATGAATATTACATTTTGGGTATTAGGAAAGGTCGCAAATGGCTCCGTCACCCCTGAATATCCATTATCCCAGAGGCACAGAAACCAATCTCAGAAACACAGCGGCTGCTGGCAGATATACTCCTGGTCTCTGAACTAGGCTCCAGCCCCGTGCAGCTCCTGGAGGGGAAGGGTCTCTGTCCCTTGGCCTTTTCCCCCCTGGACAGCATGACGACCGCCACCATTCAGAACCAATTGGACAGAGAGGTAGGAGTTTGCAGTGTTGGATGGGATGCATGGGGAATATTGTGATGGGGGAGGCAGAACCGGCCCTGCCTCCTGCACAAATGAGACCCCGAGCGGTCGCCCACGAACAGCTCCTCCGCTCCTGAACAGCCATGATCCCAGCGCCACAGAAACCAATATCGGAATGCAGCGGCTGCTGGCAGAAATACCTCTGGACTTAATACCAGAATTCCAAATCTGGGTGACCGCATTCGCGACCGTGCAACATCATATGATCTTTGTTACCAACAATAGAAAACATACAACCTAATGACGCCACTCCGACAGGTCTGACTGTTGGGGCAAAAACTCCAAATAATGATAGTGAGTTTCCTGTCCAAAATTGAATGTAATCAAAGTAAGGAAAGAGTAAAGTGAAAATCATCTGCCACACAGGCAGAGGGGAAGTGGGAGGGGGGTATGCTGTGGTTATTGGTGGTGGAACATGTGCACTGGGATGGGTGTTTAAACATAGTATGACTGAGACTCGATCCTAAAAGCCCTGTAACTGTTCTCACGGTGAATCAATTGAAAAATAAAAAAAGAATTAAAAATATATATATTAAAAAAATAATATTACATATTGGGGCTGGAGCAATAGCACAGCGGGTAGGACGTTTGCTTTGCACACAGCTGACCCAGGTTTGATTCCAAGCATCCCATGAGCACTGTCAGGGGTGATTCCTGAGTGCAGAGCCAGGAGTAACCCCTGTGCATCCATCACAAGGTGTGATTCAAAAATAAAAAAAAAGAATATTATACTTAATAATTCAATATAAATATTTTAAGAATAAATATTCTCAAGACATTTATATAAATTAAACATAGTACAATGAAGTTAAAACTGACTTAGTATTGTGTAATTTTGTAGCACAAAATTGTTGGGTAATTACTGTAAGAAATTGCCCATGCCCTAATTTCTGGAACTCATATATATGTGTATATATATATGTATATATATATGTGTGTGTGTACATATACACACATATGTAGATACATATATCTGCATATATGGCAAGAGGATATGAAGATAACATGGAATTGAAGGGTAGTCTGTTGATTTTTTTTTTTTTTATTTGATAGCTTTTATTCCTTTACATTTCTCAGTTATTTTAATTTTAACCCATGCAGCACTATTGCTTCTCCCTCACACTCTTCTTTTTTTTTTTTTTTTTTTTTAATAATTTATTTATTTTTTAATTACTGAGTCACAGTGAGGGTACAGTTACAGATTCACATATTTTCGTGCTTGTTTTTCCCTCATGCAATATTCGAGAGTCCATCCCTCCACCAGTGTCCATTCTCTATCACTTTTGAACCCAGTATCTCTCCCACCCCCCTATCCCATCCCCCCATCCTACTCTGCCTCTGTGGCAGAGTATTCCAATTTGTTCTCTCTCTCTACTTTTGTTTTTTTTTTAAATTTTTTTTTTTACCTCAAATGATATTTTATTTTTTTTTTCACCAGTGCCCATTCTCCACCACCCGTAAACCCAGTGTCCCTCCCACCCTCCCCAATCCCATCTCCCCCCCACCCCACCCTGCCACTGTGGCAAGGCATTCCCTTCTGTTTTCTCTCTCTAATTAGCTGTTGTGGTTTGCAATAAAGGTGTTGAGTGGCCGCTGTGCTCAGTCTCTAGCCCTCATTCAGCCCGCAACTCCCTTCCCCCACATGGCCTTCGACTACAATGTAGTTGGTGATCGCTTCTCTGAGTTGACCTTTCCCCGGAACGTGAGGCCAGCCTCGAAGCCATGGAGTCAACCTCCTGGTACTTATTTCTACAGTTCTTGGGTGTTAGTCTCCCACTCTGTTATTCTATATACCATAGATGAGTGCAATCTTTCTATGTCTGTCTCTCTCTTTCTGACTCATTTCACTCAGCATGAAACTTTTCATGCCCATCCACTTGACTACAAAATTCTTGACCTCCTTTTTTCTAACAGCTGCATAGTATTCCATTGTATAGATGTACCAAAGTTTCCTCAACCAGTCATCCGTTCTGGGGCATTCGGGTTTTTTCCAGATTCTGGCTATTGTAAACAGTGCTGCGATGAACATACATGTGCAGATGTTGTTTCGATTGTACTTTTTTGCCTCTCTGGGATATATTCCCAGCAGTGGTATTGCTGGGTCAAATGGGAATTCAATATCTAATTTTTTGAGAGTCGTCCAAATTGTTTTCCAGAAGGGCTGAACCAGTCGGCATTCCCACCAGCAGTGAAGAAGGGTCCCTTTCTCCCCACATCCTCTCCAACAGCGGTTGCTTTTGTTCTTTTGGATGTGTGCTAGTCTCTGTGGTGTGAGGTGGTATCTCAAAGTTGTTTTGATCTGCATCTCTCTGATGATTAGTGATGCAGAGCACTTTTTCATGTGCCTTTTGGCCATTCGTATTTCTTCCTTGGTAAAGTTTCTGTTCATTTCTTCGCCCCATTTTTTGATGGGGTTGGATGTTTTCTTCTTGTAGAGTTCAACCAGTGCTTTATATACCATTGATATCAACCCCTTATCTGATGGGTATTGTGTAAATATCCTTTCCCATTCTGTGGATAGTCTTTGTATTCTGGACACTGTATCTCTTGCGGTGCAGAAGCTTTTTAGTTTAATGTAGTCCCATTTGTTGATCTCTGTTTTTACTAGATTGCTTAGTTCCGTGTCACCTTTGAAGATACCTTTATCTTCAATATCGTGGAGGGTTTCGCCGACCTTGTCTTCAATGTACCTTATGGTTTGTGGTCTAATGTTGAGGTCTTTAATCCATTTTGATCTGACTTTTGTGCATGGTGTCAGGTCAAGGTCTAAACCCATTTTTTTGCATGTGGTTGTCCAGTTGTGCCAGCACCATTTGTTAAAGAGGCTTTCCTTGCTCCACTTCACATCTCTTGCTCCCTTATCAAAGATTAGATGGTCATACATTTGGGGCTGTGTGTAGGGATATTCCACCCTGTTCCATTGGTCTACGGCTCTGCCTTTGTTCCAGTACCATGCTGTTTTAATTGTTACTGCTTTGTAGTAAAGTTTGAGGTTGGGGATGGTGATGCCTCCCATCATCTTTTTCCCAAGAATTGTTTTAGCTATCCTTGGACGTTTGTTATTCCATATGAATTTTAGGATTGCTTGATCCATTTCTTTGAAGAATGTCATGGGTATACTTATAGGGATCGCATTGAATCTGTATAATGCTTTAGGGAGTATTGCCATTTTGACAACATTGATTCTCCCTATCCACGAGCAGGGTATATGTTTCCATTTCCTCATGTCCTCTTTGATTTCATGGAGTAGCGTTATGTAGTTTTCTTTGTAAAGGTCTTTTACTTCCTTGGTTAAGCTGATTCCGAGGTACCTGATTTTCTGGGGCACGATTGTGAATGGGATTGCATTTTTCATGTCCCTTTCCTCTGCCTCATTGTTTGCATATATGAAGGCCATGGATTTTTGGGTATTGATTTTGTAGCCTGCAACTTTACTGTATAAGTCTATTGTTTCTAAGAGTTTCTTAGTAGAGGTTTTAGGCTTCTCTAGATATAGTATCATGTCGTCTGCAAATAGTGAGAGTTTGATTTCTTCCCTTCCTATCTGGATGCCCTTAATCTCTTTTTCTTGTCTAATAGCTATCGCAAGTACTTCCAGTACTATATTGAAGAGGAGTGGTGAGAGTGGGCATCCTTGTCTTGTGCCTGATCTCAGAGGAAAGGCCCTTAGTTTTTCCCCGTTGAGGATAATGCTTGCCGTAGGCTTGTGATAGATGGCTTCGACTATCTTGAGGAATGTTCCTCCAAACCCCATTTTGGCGAGGGTTTTCATCATGAAAGGATGTTGGATCTTGTCAAATGCTTTCTCTGCATCTATTGATATGATCATATGGTTTTTATCTTTCCTTTTGTTGATATGCTGGATTATGTTGATTGATTTCCGAATGTTAAACCATCCTTGCATCCCTGGGATGAATCCCACTTGGTCGTGATGTATGATCTTTTTGATGAGTTGTTGGATCCTATTTGCTAGTATTTTGTTGAGGATCTTCGCATCGGTGTTCATCAGGGAAATTGGTCTGTAATTTTCTTTCTTAGTGGTGTCTTTGTTTGCTTTTGGTATTAGGGAGATATGTGCTTCATAGAAACTGTTTGGGAGAGTTCCTGTTTTTTCAATTTCCTGGAAAAGTTTGAGGAAAACAGGCAATAGGTCTTCTTTAAATGTTTGGAAGAATTCGCCAGTGAAACCATCTGGGCCTGGGCTTTTGTTTTTGGGGAGGTTTTTGATTACCGTTTCAATTTCCTTAACATTGATGGGTCTATTCAGGTATTCCAGGTCTTCTTTCTTCAGTGTTGGGAGATTATAGGAATCAAGGAATCCATCCATTTCTTTTAGGTTCTCCTTTTTTGTGGCGTAAAGACTTTCAAAGTAGTCTCTAATGATCTTTTGAATCTCACTGGTTTCTGTTATGATGTCCCCCTTTTCATTTCTGATTCGATTTATTAGAGTTTTCTCTCTTTCTTTCTTTGTGAGACTTGCTAGAGGTTTATCAATCTTATTTATTTTCTCAAAGAACCAACTCTTTGTTTCATTGATCTTTCGGATTGTTTTTTTGGTTTCGATGTCATTAATTTCTGCTCTAATTTTTATTATTTCTTTCCTTCGGTCTGGTTTGGGGTCCTTTCTCTGGTCCTTTTCTAGGGTCTTGAGTCGTGAAGTCAAGCTATCTATGTGGGTCCTTTCTTCCTTCCTGAGGAATGCTTGGAGAGCTATAAATTTTCCCCTTAACACGGCTTTAGCTGCGTCCCATAGGTTTTGGTAGCTCGTGTCTTCATTCTCATTTGTTTCTAAGTATCTTTTGATTTCTTCCTTGATTTCCTTCTTGACCCACTCATTGTTCAACATGGAATTGTTTAATTTCCAGGTGTTTGATTTGATTTTCCGTATTTGTGGGTGGTTAGCTTCTATCTTCAGCGCATCGTGGTCTGAAAAGATGGTTGATACAATTTCTATTTTTCCGATTCTATTGAGGTATGTTCTGGGGCCCAGTACATGGTCTATTTTTGAAAATGTTCCATGTGCACTGGAAAAGAATGTGTATTCTTTCTTTTTGGGGTGTAAGGCCCTGTATAGGTCTATTAGGCCTCTCTCTTCAATTTCTTCATTCAGAGTCAGTGTTTCCTTGTTGAGTTTTGTTCTTGTGGATCTATCTAGAGGTGATAAGGCCGTATTGAAGTCTCCGACTACAATTGTGCTGTTAGTGATGTCCTCTTTGAAGTCTGTTAGGAGTTGTTTTAAATATTTAGCCGGTCGTTCGTTAGGAGCATATACGTTTAAGAGTGTGATTTCTTCCTGTTGTACATATCCCTTGATAAAGAGAAAATGACCTTCGCTGTCCCTTTTGATCTTTTTCATCCTGAAATCTATGTTGTCGGATACCAGGATGGCCACTCCAGCTTTTTTAAGGGGGTTGTTTGCTTGGAGGATTGTTTTCCATCCTTTGACTTTGAGTCTATGTTTACTCTGTTTGTTCAGGTGTGTTTCTTGCAGGCAACAGAATGTTGGGTTTAATTTCCGGATCCATTTAGCCACTCTGTGTCTCTTGATAGGTGCATTTAGACCATTGACATTGAGAGAGATTATTGTGATGTGGTTTTGTGTCATCTTTCTGTGGGATTTGTTGTTCTTATGGGGCTCCTCCTTGTCTTACAGTAGCCCCTTTAGACCTTCTTTCAAGATTGGTTTTGAGTCTATGAAGTTCCTGAGCTGTTGTTTATCCGAGAAATAGTGTATGGTTCCTTCGAGTTTGAGCGAGAGTTTAGCTGGATAAAGTATTCTTGGTGAGGCATTCATTTCGTTGAGTTTTTTCACTATGTCCCACCATTGTCTTCGGGCTCGGAGGGTTTCTTCTGACAGATCGGCTGTAAATCTGAGGGGTGCTCCTTTGTATGTGATTTCCCTCTTTGACCTTGCTACTTGTAGAATTGTGTCTCTATCTACAGCATCCGCCATTCTGACTATGATATGCCTTGGAGTCTTTTTATTTGGGTCTCTTTTTGCTGGCACTCTTCGGACTTCTTGTATCTGGACGCCTGCCTTCTCCAGCTCTGGGAATTTCTTAGTGATGATGTCTTTGACTATGTTTTTTTCATTGGGGTTACTTCCCTGTGGTTCTGGTACTCCAATGATTCTTATGTTGTTCCTCTTGAAGTCATCCCCCAGGGCTCTGATTCGCTCTATAGCCATTTTGAGGTCTTTGGCCATGATTTGTTGCTGTCTGTAAGCTTTCTGCAGCTCGTCCTCAAGCTCGCTGATTCTGTCTTCGGCTGTAGTCATTCTGCTGTTGAGGGCATCTAGTGAGATTTTTATTTCATCTACCGATTGCTTTATTTGTGAGACTTCGGTTCGAAGGTTTGAAATTTCTGCTCTCATTTCTGCTCTCATTTCTTCCTGTATTTTCTTGGTAGACCGTTCCAGCGCTTGATTCATCTCCTCCCTTAATTTATTGGATGTCTGTTCCATAGTTGCTTGGAGTAGGTCGACTCTCCTCCATATTTCCTCTCTGAATTGTTTATCTGAGAGGTCGTAGATGTTGGGAGACTGTTTTGAGGTTTCTAGTATCTTTTGTTCTCCCTCTCTTGGTGGAGGGGATTTTCGCTGTTTCTTCATATTGTCAGGGAAGTGCAGAGTTGGAACCTTGTAGTTATTTATTCCTCTTTCTTTTTGTGGGAAGAAGGGGCTCCGATTGTGCTAAACTTCCCTTATTCACTGATAGCTTTTATAGTGTCAGCCTAAGCTAATGGCTATTTTGCGTAAACGTTTGAGCTCGCAAAAGTGAGTTTTCAAAGGAATACACAGTACTGATTGATCTGAGGTAGCAAAGAATAACTGCGGCTGCGTTAGCGTTGGCCGCTCCGGAAAGAGGCCACGCCCACTTTTTAGGCCACACCCCCTGAGATGAGGACACGCCCCTAAGCAGCAGAGTGGGGATTGGTCAGGATCCGACGGCGGCGGCGGAAAGGTGCCAGGCAGGGGCTTCAGGAGAAGCCCCGAGCCGCGGCGGGCAGGGGGCGGGGAGGGGGCTTCTCCGCGCTGAGGCAGGCTCTCCAAGGGATTGCCTGTTTACCTGCAGGATGGAGATTGGTCAGGATCGGACGGCGGCGGCGGAAAGGTGCCAGGCAGGGGCTTCAGGAGAAGCCCCGAGCCGCGGCGGGCAGGGGGCGGGGAGGGGGCTTCTCCCTAGTCTGTTGATTTATTGGATATTGGATTATTCAATTAATACACAGGATTCCTCAAAAGAAAAAACAGGAGGAAAAAGGAAAGTGAATGTCATAGAATGTGATGAAAAGATAATTTAAATAGCCCAGCTATTATTGGTTTGGAGATAAAAGACAGTTATGAGTCAAGGCAATTAGGCAAATCTATAAGCTAAAATGAGACACAGAAACATATTTTCCCCTATAGCCTCCAGAAAGAACTCAGTTTGTCATTTTTGTTTTTTGGTTTTAAACAAATGAGAATTATCTCAAATATTTTCCTTCCTGAATTGTATGAAAATAAAGGTGTTCAGTAATTAATTAAGATTATGCTGACTGGATACAGTAGCAATAGAAAAGTAATTTTCTATTTCTAGCAGTTAATATTTATTCACTATAATTTTTAAAATCTTTATTAATTTCTTTTTTTATTGAATCACCGTGAGATACAATTACAAGATTTCATGTTTGAGTTTCAATTATACAATGATCAAACACGCACCCATCCACCAGTGCACGTTCTCTACCACCAATGTCCCTAGTAACATCTTAAGTGAGGAACTATTATGCTCCTGCTCCTGGGAATTCGTACTTGAACAAGACTGGTAAACATTTTCTTATGGACTTACAGTTTACTGAGTCTGAGGCAAAGGAATCTGAAGCTAGACAGACTTCAGAAGCAACATGCTATATTACTGTTCCTCTGCATTAATAGTCAAACGTAATGCTACCCAACCTAAAACGTAGAAATTGTAACTAAAAATAAAAGTATTTTTGCAGTAGAAAAGTTTGTATATGTTACTCAAATACTTGGAATCCCCGTGAGTGCATATTCACAAACATGTATCAAACTTTTCCATCTAGAGGTTAGACATAGTATAAGGAAAGGCTCTTGCCTTGTTTGTAGCTGAACTAGTTGTAACCTGTGCCCTGCATGTGATTGCCTGAGCATTTCCAGGAGCGACCATTAACTGCAGATGCAGGTGAAAGCCCTGAGCAGAGCCCAGGGCAGGAAAACAAACAAACAAACAAACAAACAAACAAAGAGCTTTACTTCAGATACACTAGCTTTGATTTTATTTCTGCTAAAATAAATATACCAGAGGGTATAGAAAAAGTAACTCATTTTTAAAAAATTATTTTATTGAATCACCATGTGGAAAGTTACAAAGTTCTCAGGCTTTTGTCTCAGTTATACAATGCTCAAACACCCGACCCTTCACCAGTGTCCATATTCCACCATCAAAACCCCCAGTATACCTCCCATCCCCCACCCCCCACCCCTGCCTGCGTAACTGATAAACTTAACTTCATTTTCTCTTTACCTTGATTACATTCCATATTTCAACACAAAACTCACTATTGTTGTTGGAGTTTCCCCCCAAAAAAACAGCCCTACTGAGAAGGAAGCATTTGATAAATATTTTTATATTGCTGAGAATGGAGAGATATGAAGTCTACAGCCACGTGGTTTAGGATTTCTATATTTTAGTATTTTAGTAATTAAGTCCAGGGAGATTTATGTTAGAAATTGTATAATTTCCCTTCCTGGGGCAGTATGGGGCAATGGCTTAGTTCACAGTCTAGAGACATGGCTGCAAGCAGTTTTGGAAAAATAACTCTTAAAATTCTGTTCATATTGTAATGATTTTAATTAGTTAGGGATCAATATATTGATGTTATTAAATTAACTTATTTGAATATTTTATTACCATCAAATATTGATGGCAGTGCATCTAAACCATGGATTTTATGAAATCCCAACACCTGTATACTAAAAATAGGAAACATGTGCAGCTATATTGTAATGAAAAGATAAAGAATGCTGAGCTTGTTTCTCTAAATACTATGAAAGCATTGAAACAGATCGTGATATATTTGATTAGATTATTCTAAGTATTAAAAAGTGATGAAACTTCACCCTGAGACATTATCTTGTAGGTCTTACTCCTAGACATTCCACAGACCTCATAAATCATGGAAATTCAATTTAACTACACCTAATTTTCTTCAGATTTGCCATTTTATTTTCATGTGTCATGAAAATTGCTTGTGTTTAAGAAATTATACCATTCAATGTGTGGAAATGGATTTTAGAGGAGAAGGTCTGATAGGAGATATTTATGAACATTGGAGTAACACATCATAAAGAGTTAACTGTGTTTGATATGCATCTCTGCATTCACACAAATTTACACTCATTTGAAAATAACCTGCTCATTATATATAGTCTTTCATATTCAATTTAAAGTCTCTAAATGAAATTGAAAATCAAAAATGAAACAAAAAATAGGTTCCTTTTTGGGCATTTTCCATTTTAGAGGTCAGGGGTTTTTTTAATGAAAAAAATGATACATATATTTATACAAGGTGAATGAGCAAACTAATAGATAAAGTGGAAACCTTTTTTACTGTGACTCTTTAAATATATGTCTGATTTCATAATTTTGCTCTTAAGTAAAATAGTTTTATTTAGACACGTGGGAGAGAAAAAAGAGTTGGGTGGGGGTGCGTGGGGAGACATAGAGAGATGTCTACTTGAGAAAACATGCTTTTTTTCCAGAGAAAGAAAAGCCTGATTTTGTTTTGCTTTGATTTATTTTGTGGTCATACCCTGCTATATTCAGGGGAAACTCCTGGCTTCGTGCTCAGCAATCACTTCCAGCGTACGTGGGAAACCATGTAGGATGCTGTGCCACAATGTGCAAGGCCAGCTCCCTCTGCTGTACTGTCTCTCCAGCCACTAAAGCCTGATTTTTTTTGTTATTGTTGTTAAGGGACACGTCTTTTAACAGATGTCTGAAAGTTAAATAAGCTTTTGCAGTGCTCACATTCTTGCAGTTTAGTATATTAGTTTCAGACAGTTATAGATGTTGGGATAGACTTGGGATTTTACATCTCATCTCTACTGCGAATTTTTCAGTACTTAGAAATATATCTAATCCTCAAAATCTGGCAGGAGAGAAGGTCTTCCATCTTGTTGTGAGTAGAGGCCAGCGATACCACTCAGCAGCCTATAATTCATTAAAATGACTTCTACAACACTTTGAGATGATACTACTATACAGGTTGAGAAGCTCTGCCAGAAGAAAAACGCCCGACTAAAAGTTAAATTTAAATCTAAGACTAGAGCAATAGCACAGCAGGTAGGACATTTGCCTTACATGCAGCCAACCCGAGTTTGATTCCTCCATGTCTCTCGGAGAACCCGGCAAACTACAGAGAGTATCCCGCCCGCATGGCAGAGCCTGGCAAGCTACCTGTGGCATATTCAATACGCCAAAAACAGTAACAACATGTCTCACAATTGAGATGTTACTGGTACTCGCTCGATCAAATCGATGAACAACGGCATGACAGTGCTAGAGGGCAATATATATATATACTATACCACGGGAAGTATGAAAAGAAAAGTGGTAACACTTTCAAAGATTTGTGTCTGATTTTTATTAATCTATTTAAGCAGGCAGCCAGGTTGGTAGGGAAGGACCCTCATGGCAATGTGGTTTGGGGAAGTAATAAAACCAAGTAGCCCTAAAGCTATAGGACACAGAAACTTTATTTACCTTTGGGATAGACCCAGACAAGGCTGGACAAAAGCACAAAGGAAGCTTGTGCTTGTGCTTCCAGAGTACCTGTATTGCTCTTGCCCGTGTGTTTCTGCCAAGCCATGTGGTTCCAGAGCACATACAGTGCCCATACCTTTCTTCATGAGATGTGTGTGACTTACAACTTTTCATATCTAGTGCTGGGATGTACTGGGGCCCCTCTCCACCTAGGAGAAGTCTATATTCTCTCCTGACCACTCCCTCTCTTTCTTTCTCTCTCTCTCTCCCTCTCACTCTTTTTCTTACTCTCTCTCTCTCTTCCTCTTTCTCTCTCCTTCACACCTTCCCTCACCTTTCTCTTAATTTCCAAATAAAACCTAATCGTTTCTTAACTGCTTGTCTTCTCCTGCAATTATTTAATTATTTTCTGAGAGAAAGTCGAAGGACCCTGAAGGCCTGATTAAGGTCTAGGACTAAATTTCTTTTCCTGCCAGGATCAAGGCCTACAATCAGACTCAATAGTTCTCTATTTTCCCAGTGGATGTGGGGGGCAGAGGTGGAAAGAGAGAAAGCAGCATATTCCCTGCTCAAGGCTACTGCCTCCCTCCTTCCCACTTTCTCCAACATCAGGATCATATGTTGTCCCAGTGATCAAAATCTGGTCAGATACTTGAAGGCAATCACTCAACATGCTCAATCTGCTGTACGTTGTACTCTGGTGTAATATTATACACACACACATGTGACACATATATACATATGCATGTATACACACATACATAAATACATATACATATACATTATATGTAAGATTATATATGTATATATGTATGTATGTACGTATACATATATTGGTTTATAGGGGCTACGCCTGGAGGTGCTCACGGGTTAATCCTAGCTCTGCATTCAGGTATCACTCCTGATGGTTCTCAAGGGATTATATGAGTAACTATATAAGGATATAGTGCAGAGAAGTATAGCAGACACATGACTTTGAAATTATGATGAAATATTTTAAAAGGCTAAATTACCTTAATGAATTCAGCCTGAATTCAGAATGAGTATCAAATGAACTTTTATCTAAAGTTCTATTATACAACATCCTTTACACACATTTTATATCATTAAAAATATCTATAGATGATATGGTTTTCCTTGATCACGGTAAATATAAAGATCAGAGAAAATAATTGCTGAGAATTATACTCAGCACTTTTATTAGCACCTGAGAACATACACTTTCTTGGGCTTTTAAAAAGACTTTGGTTAATAATACTTGTAAAAATATCTCAGTTATCGGAAAATGATTTATTTCTTTCTTTTTTTAAATTTAAATCCTCAATTATAATTATTTGCTGCATTCCAATACACTTAAATCTTATTTGAATCATATCATCTCCATACTGTTGGTTACACAGATATATGCCAACTTTCTGTTTTACTAAGAAAGAAGTATTTAACTAAGAAAGAAATTATTTTCCACAGAGGAATGACACACTGACACATTTTGAAAAAAAATGGGATTTTTCTGTGCTAAGGTACAAATGCACAATTTCTACTGACAGAAATGGGAAGAAAAGCAGCTGGGATTGAATTTTTCCCCCTGGAATTTTTTTTAAAAAAATGACTCCAGGGGCTGGAGTGATAGCACAGCAGGTAGGGCGTTTGCCTTGCACACAGCCAACCTGAATTGGATTCCCAGCATCCCATATGGTCCCCTGAGCACCGCCAGGAGTAATTTCTGAGTTACTCCAGGAGTAACCCCTGTGCATCACTGGGTGTGACCCAAAAAAAGCAAAAAAAAAAAAACCTCCATAATGAATGGAATTCCAATAACATTACTTCCAGTTACTGTACTAGAAATATAAATATATAAACTTTACATAACCAGCATTATTTCAATATGCTTGAGCTGTTCTATTATGTTAATTTTACTGTCAGTATTTCTAAGCTATTTATACAGTGTTACCTTATAGGAAATACTTTTTTTTCTTTTTTTTCTCCTGTTTTTTTTTTTTCTTTTTCTGGATGGGGCATATATTAGCGAGAATTTGGGATGTCTTCCAGACTCTGAAGGGACTGAGTAACTATCTGATCTCAGAAAGTCCATGGAGATAGTTGGTAACTTTTTGACACACAACCAGAATAAGCTGCTTACTTGGCCATCTTGAGTGTAGTGTATCCTTTAATGCTGACACAATCATCTTATTGAGAAAAGATTATACATAGTCCTTTACTTCATTCTAAGTAGTCATTTTGAATTTGACATGCCAGATCAAAAGTTTAAGAGCCTAATCTAATCATAAAACAAAACCAGGCCTTATTTTGAAAAGGAAAGTAAAGTGAAAAATGTATAAATGCATTTGTATTTCTCTAGGGTTTATTGGCTGTATTAATTAGATTTGATAATGACTATTTTGTCAGCCTATCTACTAAAGTGTATAACCCAGTACCTTCATTTTGATTAATAAGTTTTTCTCCTAATACTACTCAAGAATGTGTAAGAGAAGTCATAATTGGTAAATTTTTCTTTGACTTTTTTTTAATACATCTCTAGATTCAGTATGTCTTGAACTGCATATTTAAGAGTGAATTTATCCTCATTACCACACAGAGGTTTAACCAATTCGGATGATCCTGGCACTTACCTATTCAAAATACTTTAAAAAGATTTTACTTCCAAAAGATGATTTGTTTTTCTTAGGGAACTGTCAGAATGAAATATTTTATTTGCTTTCAAGTATTCCAGACTTGATGATTGAAAGGCTCTAGTATACTTTTGTAGTCTTTATTCTAAGATGGGTAATTTCAAATATCTTTCTCTAAGTCACAAAATGTAGTAAACTCTGTTTCACCTATATTAATCTTAAGAAAAATAGATAAAACTTGCTTTTAAGATCTATATCTCAATGTAATATTTTTCAAAATATATATTTAATATTTTTTGTATATGTTATAGATGCAAAACATATTTTGTGAAAATTATAACTAGAATAAAAACTTGATAGAAACAACAGATTATTTAAATAAAAATAACTGAATACATTTTTGGTAAAAAATTGCATTTTAAACACCAGTACTTGGAAGTTAGATCTAATGTCAACTTATCAGGTTTTTCCTAAAATTGCCACTAGGACTCTGAATCACCAGTGATTATTTTCCTACTTATAATGTAATTTTCCCTTCAACATTGAACAAAAATATTCAATCTTTCTGTATATTAAAGGAAATTTGTATGGGGTATAAATAATGCTGGGACAGTGGTGGAGAGTTCTCTATTCTGTTAGTGGAGGTGGTAAACTTACTTTGCAAGTAGAAAACAATTATGTGGAAATTGTTGAAAACCATGTTATATCAGTAAAAATGGGGGTTATTTTTCATTTTTTATTCCAACTCCAGCTGGAATTCATATTTTAAAACAAGAAATTGGTGTATATATTTTTGGTAAGCATATGCAGATATTAGTTTATAATGATGCATAGCATAAAACATATATAATTTTATGTTATTCCAATAAAATAATTAAAATTAAAATGTCTCTCTGGTATATATATTGAACTTTTATATAATTTCAAAATTCAAATTATCCAGCCAAAAGATTAAGTTAAAAATTCATTTTAAGTTTTTTTCTAGGAATTAAAAAATATCCTTTTTTATCTTTCTTCTTTAATATTTTTATTGAATCAGTGTGAGATTGCCCCTTACAAAACTGCTCATTATTGTATTTCAGTCCATACAGTATTCCAACACCCATCCCTCCACCAGTATATATTTCCCAGTACCAGTGTCCCCTTATTCCCTTCCATCATCCTTCAATCCCCCACCTCCTGTCTGCCTCTATAGTAGGAGTTTTAGTGCTCGCTCTCTCTCACTTTGTGCATTGTAGTTTGCAATATTGATAATGAGAAGTTATCAAGAATATCCCTTTAACTACTTTTAAGACTCAGTTCTTATCCTGCATGATCATTCCCAGCTATTATGGTCATACTGATCTCTTCTCTCTCTTATGTATCCTCAGCTCCACACACATTTGAGGTCAGATCCAAACATTGACCAGTTCTCCTAACCCTGTTTTCCCTGTCCATAGATATTAGTCATATATATATATGCATATATACATATACATATATATCATAAGCAATTGCTGTCAAAAGGAGAAGGACAGATAAAGACTCATTTCACTCAACATGATACTCATGTCCATGCATTTATAGGCAAATTTCATGACTTCATTTTCCCTAACAGTTATATAGTATTTCATTGTGTAGATATGCCATAGTGGAAGCAAAGATAAAGAAAGGAGATCATCTTAAACTAAGAAGTTTCTGCAACTCAAAAGATAACAGTGACCAGGATACAAAGCCTGTGGAAAGGGAAAGGATATTCACCCAATACCCTTCTGATAAAAGCTTAATATCAAAGATATGCAAGGCACAGGTTGACTCTAGAAAAAAAAAAAGTCATCTTATCCCATCAGAAAATGGGGTAATGAGATGAACAGAAACCTTCTCAAACAAGAATTTTGAGCGGCCAAAAGGCACATAAAAAAGTGCTCTTCATCACTAACATCAGGGAGATGTAGATCAAAACAAGAATGGGATCTCACCTCACACCACAGAGACTGGCACACATCCAAAAGAACAAAAGCAACCAGTGTTGGCACGGATATGGGGAAAAAGGGACTCTCTTTCACTGTTGGTGGAAATGCCAACTGGTCCAACCCTTTTGGAAAACAATATGGACATTTGTCAAAAACTGGAAATTGAGCTTCCATTTGACACAGCAATACCACTTCTGGGAAGATACCTTGGGGGCTAAATACACACAGCAGAAACACCATCTGCACTAATGTTCATTACAGCACTAGTCACCATAGCCAGACTCTGAAAACAACTAGAGTGCCCAAGAACAGATGAATGGATAAAGCATTAATCTTAATCAATGATACACAGAATTTTAAATAATTTTCTGCCAAAAATGGTGTAACTGAACTCTCATTAGTTTATAAAACTAATTTTAATAGGACTACGTAGTAATTTTAATGCAATTATTTTCTCATTAGTTTTGTGTGAAGCATTTTATATCATTTTAAGGTTTAAGCAAGTCACAATTCTTTAACATTTAAACATCTATACTGGTAATTTTAATATAGTTATAAAATGATAATGTATTGAAAAACTAACTATTGTAAATTACTTGAATTCTTTTTGACATGATTCTTCTTGTATTATATTTTTCAACGGTAGCTGCATATCTAACCCCATAGGTAGCACTGTAGCACTGTTGTCCCATTGTTCATCGAATTGCTAGAGTGGGCACCAATAACGTCTCCATTGTGAGACTTGTTATTACTGTTTTTGGCATATAGAGTACACCACGGGTACCTTGCCAGGCTCTGCCTTGTGGACAGGATACTCTCAGTAGCTTGCTGGGTAGTCTCTTTTAAATACAAAAAGTTTAGACTGTAAACTATAGTTATTTAATAAGAATAATGAATGCTTTGTGAGTGAGTATAGCAAGATCTGAAAAATCACTTTTTTTATTCAGATATTCTTGTACTTCATCGGGGGAAACTTCAATTAAAGGGTATCATCATGAATGAAGTCAGTTAGAAAAGGCACAAATACAAAATGATCTCTCTCATATGTAGAAGATAAGCAAGCATAATAAAGGAATAGCAAATGAACAATGGCCAACAGAAATTCTGGGTTTTTCCATAAAACTTAGTTTACCAGAGGGGCCAAAGGGAAGAGTATTGGAAGAAGAATTTAGGACATTGGTTGAGGACTGAGACTGGTGATGGTTGTTATGTAGGAATATGCATGCACACACCCATCATTAATATATTGTAAATCACAGGGTCTCAACAAAATTTCAAGAAAAATAATTGACTAGAATATATCTGACCAAGACAAAGGACACCTTGAAATTTTACCCAAATTTCATACAACACATGAAACTATTCACAGAATTCTTTGCACGCTGCCTAGCCCAGGTTTATTCACAGGCTATGTATCATCCCTAGATCCCCACCAGAAATAACTCCTGAACATGGAAGCAGGAGTAGAATCTCAGTTTTGTCAAGTGTGGCCCTGCCATTCCCCATCCCTACCAAGAAAAAATTAAAATTCAGTAAATGAGCATTTTTTCAGCAGGAAAAGAGAAAGTCCTTTGTTGAGATTATCTTCTGCTTGGTCTTTGCTGAGGCCTTTACAACCCACTTTTTCTTGTTTATACAAGAAAAAGTGGGTTATTTCTTATAAATGGATTTTGTTGTGAACTATTTATAATATCACAAATTAAAGTATTTTTTTTCAAAGTTTCAGGGCCTTGATAAGTGTGTGCAATAGAAAATGGCATCCTTTTCCACTAGAGGGTTAGTGGGTAGAAAGGGAGCATTCAAAGCAGGAAGGTTACTAATCTTTCCCTGTTTCAAAAACACTTATATTTTGCTTTTATTTTACTAATTATTTGATTCCACATTATATTATGGAACACTGTCCCTGTAAAAACAAGAAAACATTTAGTTATAAATATCTGAAAAATAAAAAATATTATGCAAGTGTGTTTAACATAATGTTTAAATTAATTGCCTTAGAGTGGGAAAAACAGGAGCAGAAAACTAACCTTTCTGTCTTCTCTTTCTTATCTCTATTTGATTTTAATTTTTCCTCTTATTACTTTTCCTTAAAAAATAAAATTATTTATTTTATAGATTAAATAATAACTAAAAATAGATAAAATTATAAGATTCATACCTATTAAAGGAAAGTATGTTTGGTTTATAGCTCAGTATTTTAAAGTGCTGGTAGGCAACATAGATTGTAAATCCTTCATTCATAAGACATAACTATTACAACCATATTATTTCAACATTATAAACCACAAGTCACATTACAAATAATTTCCAAGTAGGTGCTTCAAAATAAAAAAAAAATGGGCACATATTAGAAATAAAATGGACTTAGTCTCTACCCAATGAGAGTCATCATTTCCTCTGACATTTAATTCTCCAGAAAATGCTTGTCAATTTTACAGCCTGAAAGATCAATTTCAGATCATTCTTTCCTGATGAAAAATTCAATTATGCAAGGTCTTTTGGGTCCATAAAAATTCTTCCTTGAATCTTGCTTCTCTCTGCCTCCATTTCCATCCCTTTATCCTAGCAGATGACAGGTAATTGCTTAAATAGATAACTTCTATAAAGATCCAAATATGCTCTTCAATTTACAATTTAGTTACAAAGTTTTCCTTCCATCTTGTTGTCCTAGAAGAATTTTAAAGCTTTTATTTAGGTATTTATATACTAGGAAGTTAGAATTATTTATTACTTAGCATATTTATTCACAATATACATTAAAATGAGAATATACATACGTGAACATTCTGCATTAAACATACACTGCATGATGTACTGAATTCTCAATTCAACAGCAGTAATTATCATTCAATCTATACTATAAGAAAGAACTTAAAATGTCCCATGCTAGTTACAGACTACTACTTAAAGATTTTATGTATAAATCTTATTCATTGCATAATAACATAATTCTGCTTAATATAAGCTAAGGAGTGTATCCATTATCTTGACTTCTTAATTCAGATGCTGTAGAAATAGCTTCAGTCTCCTGCAGTCAATTTCTTTATTCATAGATTTGGAAATATGTGAGATAGTCCTTTATATACTTGATTCCAAAATATATTTTTCATAGAATAAACTTACTAAATTCAATATATCTTACAATAGATGCAATAAAATATAACAAACCAACTAAATATAACATACCCTCATTATATGCAAGTTCTTAAATTGAAGTCACTATAATAGGAAGAAAATATGTTTTCTTCAATCAATTACAGTAACAGAATCTGAGTCTAGTTATCAGCATCAATGCTTCATGTGTCCTCTTTCATAATTCACTGGGGTTAATCCTAGGATATTTACTAGGTGTAATGTTTCTAATATAGTTCTTGAGAATATATCTCATGACAACATAGCATCGTATCTTATTTTCATGTTTGGCCTAGAAAGCTTGGTTGTTATCAAGAGTTCTTTCTGTTTCAAATAGGGTGGAGTCATATATTAAATGCTACATGCCTCATTAGCTCATTATCCCACTTATATATTTTTACATAATGCTACTAATCACTTAAATAACATTTGTATCACAAGTAAACATATATATGTATATAACTCCTCTCTGTTTTAAAAATAATTACAGTGTAATTTAAAAATAATTGTTGGAATATAAAAAACTGCATTTCATGGTACATAATATTGCAGCAAAAACATAAAAAGTTCAGAGAACTCAAAAAATGTCCTACATATAGAATTTTTTTATTGTGCATGAACAATTTAAGAGTTAATGACTGTCACTTAAATGATGGTTAATTCTGGGTTAGAACCATCTATTTGCAGAGAAATTTGATAGTCAAAGCATTTGGTGAAAAAAATAGAATATGTCTGATTAAATAGAAATTTCAAATAATGCTTTCATATTCATTATTTCTTGAAATTTCTTGAATTTTCCCTGTCTAAACCACATAATACAAGATTAAAAAAATTATTAAGATGTTCCATAGAATTAGGATATACAAGTTGAGAGGTATTGGTTGCAACTATGTAGTTCATAAAAATAAAAAAAAAATGGGGGCTGGAGCAATAGCACAGCGGGTAGCGCCTTGCATGCGGCCGACCTGGGTTTGAATCCCAGCATCCCATATGGTCCCCTGAGCACCGCCAGTAGTAATTCCTGAGTGAAGAGCCAGGAGTAACCCCTGTGCACTGCCAGATGTGACCCAAAAAGCAAAATAATAATAATAATAATAATAATAATAATAATAAAATAAAAAATTTAAAAAATTCAAGTAACCAGTTTTCACCAAAGATAAAAACAAATGGAAGACCAAAGTTGAGAATGCAAAAACATGATCACAATTGTAATTAATATTTCTTTATCCTGCAAAAAAATCAAACACTACAAGTAGTCTAACCTCTGGTCATAATAACAGATGACTTTATGCTAAAAATTCATTTACCTCAGTTTCTAGGTATTACCTCATACAGCATGATTAGGTCTCTATAACTATTATAAATTTTTCTAAACCATGGAGATAAATAGTAGTCTCAGAACAAGATTTATCAGTAACACAGAAGTAGCAATTTATAGATATAGATTAGCTTATTTATTTCTTAGGGGTAATGGGGTTGGGCCGTGCTAGGAGCTATCCCTGCCTTTGTTCTCAAAGATCACTCCTTACAGGGCTGAGGGGACCATATAGAGACTTGGGAATGGAACCTAGGTCACATATTTGCAAAGTAAACACCCTCTCTGCACTATCTGTACTAAACTGCGTTATCACCTCTGTCACTAGACAGAAATATAAAATTCCCAATTCAAGGTTTCTAATAAAAAATAAAAATAAGATGCAATTAACATATGGATAATCTCATCTGAGAGATAGATATCCTAAAAAAGAATTTTTTAATGTAAGAAATATGAGACTGGAGCGATAGCACAGCAGGTAGGACATTTGCCTTACACACGGCCAACCCAGGTTCGATTTCTGCGTCCCTCTCGGAGAGCCTGGCAAGCTACTTAGAGTATCTTGCTCGAATGGCAGAGCCTGGCAAGCTACCCATGGCATATTAGATATGCCAAAAACAGTAACAACAAGCCTCACAATGGAGATGTTACTGGTGCCCGCTCGAGCAAATCGATGAGCAATGGGATGACAGTGATACAGTGAGAGTGGTGAGTGACTACTTCCACGAATTTGGTAACTTACATGAAGAGACCCATTTCTTGTAAACCACAAGCAAGCAAAACTTATGTGGGGATAAATAATCCTATGGGTATATCTGTAAGCAATAAAAACATCAAACTAATATTCAGTAATGTGATTTACAATTTATTTAATTTGAAAATTTTAGAAGGAATACATCAGGCAGTTCTCTAGGCTACTCTTATCTTAGTGCTAAGGTGGTGCTCGCACAGTTCTTGGGGTAGAAACAATGTGGTAGTGGAGAATGAATCCATATCACCCCTAAGCACTAAACTGATTGAGCTCTCTTTCTGGTCCTCATTTATATTTAATCATAATACCCAGGACTGGAGCAATAGCACATCAGGTAGGGCATTTGCCTTGCACACGGCCAACACAGGTCCCATCCCTCTCAGAAGGCCCAGCAATCTACCAAGAGTATCCCTTCCACATAGCAGAGCCTGGCCAGCTCCCCATGGCGTATTCGATATGCCCAAAACAGTAACAATAAGTCTCACAATGGAGACATTACTGGTGCCCGCTCGAGCAAATCGATCAACAAGGGGAGGACAGTGCTGCAGTGCTACAGTGCTACAGTGATCCAGGTACTATCCAAACATTTGTCTATCAGATCCTAGACAGTTTTAAGATTAAGACTCCATGAGAAAATAAAGGAAACAAGTCATTTCTATCACAGCTATGGTAGCATATTTTTTCTGAAAATATGTGTCCTGCATTATAAGTACATAAATTCATTGAGTTTTTAAGTCAATGCATTGCTATTTATTATGAATAGTGGGGTGTATCACTATAAGTTTAGCAAAATAAAAATAAAACAACAAAAGTTCACAAAAGATTTTCAGATACTTGAATTCTGAGGGTCTTAATTTTCCATTACAAAAACAATAAAAATTTGTTATAAAATATGTCATGCTTTAAAAGAAAAAGTGTGCTATATCAATCTTCAGAAAATCAGAAGACAAGTATCTTCTCACCGGGTTAAAATCAAAGCATCAACACAATGTCATCCTGTTTAAAGCCACTAGGGAAATATTCATGTCCATATTCACTCAATGGCTGGCAGAAGTCTATTATTAGGTCTAAGTGACTACCTTGAATTCTTCCTTTACTGTCTATTTACCCTTAAACGCAAGAAGCTTTTCTCAGCTTCTTGCTTGCTCCATCTGAAAACTAGCAGCAACAGGATAGACTATTTTCCTCTTGCCTCGCCTTCTATTGTGGAATCTTTCTGACCTTGTGCTGGCTTCCTCTTAAGCATTCAGGGACCTGCATGGCAACAGTGGATTTGCTTGAGTAATCCAGATACTGTTCATATTTAAAGATCTACTGATTAGCAATGCTATTTTAAGTCCCATTTTCTGTCTAATGATAACATTCATAGCCTTAACAACAAGAATTAAAACTTGAACATCTTTGGGTTGTCATTATCATGATTTTCAGTGATACTGTTTGTTACCTTTGATAGAGACTCTGTTTGATAAGGAAAATTTAAAGAATGAATATAAGCTACAATAAGCTAATAATAAAAAGTAGTCTCAGACTTAGTGGCCCTTGAAATTTGATGGTGTGTACTGTCCTGTCCTGTTTTATGACCCCTGTTTGTGGTAGAGTTTGTCTTGGTAAAATGGAAAATAATAAAAAATCTTGTTCCTAGCCCAACATTCAGATGATTTATATCAGAACTCCCTTTTCCCCCTGTGTGTATAAAACAAAACTAAACCCTTTAAAATTAAATGCAAGCATTAACAATTTTAACTGCAGATGTTATAATGCCTACTTCAAGGATTTTAATTCTTGTAACCTGATTTTTGGTAAATTAATTTACTTGAGACAGGTAGGATCATGGACAGTGAGCTTCAAAAGCTCTTCCTAGTTCTGTTCTCAGGAGTCATTCCTAGCAGTTCATGGTAACTCTATTTGGTCAACTATAAGGCAAGGACTGTACCTCTGGCCCTATCTCTCCAGTACTCTAAGTTCATTCTTATCAAAGTTTTATTTATATTCAGTATCAAAACATATGGTTCACCTATAGTGATGAACTTTTGAAGTTTACTATGTAAATTGTAATATGCAATTACTCATAATTGGCAACAAATTATATAACTTGGATGAGATCTATATGATACGCAAAACAGGCTGCACGTAATATTTGAAGTTGGTATTTATTGCATTTGTAGCATTAAATGTAATAGAATATATTATATAGTCTCATGTATCACAAATCACGAAATCCCACTGATGGTCAAATTACTCGAGCGGTCTCAATAACCTCTTCATTTGTCCTATTCCTGAGATTTTAAAAGCCTCTCTCTACTCAGCCTTCCCAAGGATGCCACATTGGAGGCTCTTTCAGGGTCAGGGGAATTAGACCCAGCTTGTTACTGGCTTTGGCATATGAATACACCATGGGAAGCTTGCAAGGATCTCCCATGTGGGCAGGAAACTCTCAGTAGCTTGCTAGCTTCTCCCAGAGGGAGAAGTAGGTTATCAGATATCCTTCCGGGAGCTTGCTTTTAAGTCCCTGGGTGTTGGCTGGAGATGGGATTACACACACCTGGGTTCGCTTCCGGTACCTTCATGCGTGAAGCTGTAGGCCATCCCCTCTGAGGGGCCCCCGGGAATGACAGTCAGGATTGCAAGCAAAAGACTCTCTGTATCACTCTCTTCTGAGAGCTTGCTTTTAAGTCTCTGGATGTTGGCCGTTGATGGGATTACACACCCATCTTATATATAAAATGCATATAATATAATATTTTAAATGCTAGATTATATGTACTTTTTTTATCATGGTTATCAAGTGTAATCATGTTTAGTTTGTATAATACCAGTGATCAAATCCAGGGCTTGGAACATGCAAGGAATGAGATCTACCACTAATCCAAAGCCTGGCTTTAAGGGCTTGAGTGTAAAAGTCATGGAGTCCCAAAGTCCTGTCACTTTCTTCCTAAATTCCATGTTCTAATGCAACCTTTTGAATACTTCTCTGCATTATTTTTCTCCACTCTAAAATAGATGGAGGGCTCCAGCTTCCCTCCCCGCCCCAAGCAGAGCTCCCGGCAGCCGAAGACCACCAGAACCTAGCCACAGCCATGCTCAAGGCCCCTTTCCCCACATTCAGAAAAGCCTCACCCATGAAGGTACCAGCAAAGGAACCCAGGTATGTGTAATCCCATCAACAGCCAACACCCAGAGACTTAAAAGCAAGCTCCTGGAAGGATATCTTATAACTTTCTCCCTCTGGGAGAAACTGGCAATCTACTGAGAGTTTCCTGCCCACATGGGAGAGCCTTGCAAACTCCCCATGGTGTATTCATATGCTAAATCCAGTAATAAGCTGGGTCTCATTCCCCTGACCCTGAAAGAGCCTCCAATGCCGCATCATTGGGAAGGTTGAGAGAAGAGAGAGGCTTCTAAAATCTCAGGGATAGGACGAATGGAGAGATTACTGAGACCGCTCGAGTAATTTGACGATCAACGGGACTTCATGATTTGTGATTATGATCGTAAAATAGATTGGTATATCCCAAGATATAGGATTATTGGGTGTTATTATGGTAATAATATAAATGTAAATTTTTTTCTGCATAAATAATACACTAATGAGATTTATACTTTTATACATTCACCTAGGTTTTTATTATGCTCAAGCAGAATAAAGAAAGTTAGAATATAAACCATGTGACAGCTGAGGAGGACTAATGGCCCAAAACGTGTCTTGACTAATGGCACAGAACATGCTCGTTTCATTTCCACCCTAAAAAAATAATTTTAAAACATTTTAAAAGGTAGGCTTTAAATGTAAACATTTAGTGAACAGCAATTTCCTATGCTTTCCTTATAAGTTAACTTTAAAGAAAAAATTTTCCAAATAAATAGGTTATACTGAAATCACTGAGCTCAAAGGAGAAAACAATAATTAAGATATTTATCATTTGCAAGTCAGTTTAGTGCTTTTATTTTTAAAATATTCTGAAAATTGCCTTAAAATATTGACACTCTAGGGAACAAAGAAAGTAAGAATATACACATTTTATAAACCTATTTCTTAAGTTAAATTTAAAATAAATTTGTTTTTGTTGTTTTCTTGTTGAATGTTCAGATTTACTATTAGGAATATTACAAACGTACTGGGCAGGGATCTTGGGACAGGACAGTAAGTGCAGGCTAAGCAATTTAATTTCATTTTTCAAGTTAAGGGGCATAAAATCCCAGGATATAATAAATCAAAAATAAATGAGGGAATTAATATGGACTTAAGGAAGCAGACCTTAACTAAATCTCCCTAGGATTCTGAGTTTCATTTATTAAATCAGTAAATCTAGGGAAATAAATCTTGACTTTTCACAGATAATATAGAAACTATTTTTTAAAGCATTCAAAAAGACCAATTGTAAGTCAGATATTGAAATCACTCATATATCTAAGCATACCTGAAACTTCATATTCATTATCAAGCAAATAAATTGACTAAAAAGAATTTTTCAAGTGAATATAAATCAAATAATTGCAATGGTGTCAATAAAAATAAGAAATAGCATATTGCATATTCTACTGCATATCCCATTATACATTTCATATATTCATATTTAATATATAATACACATAAATATTTCACTTGTATCACTTGTCATCCCATTGATCTTCAATTTGCTCAAGCAGGCGCCAGTAACGTCTCCATTTGACCCTGTCACGTGCTAGTGTAGCCCAAAGTATTGGGGGCTGTTTCAGTGTCAGGCAAATGAGGCCCATTGTTACTGTCTTGGGCATATCTAATACACTGAGGGAAGCTTGCCAGGCTCTGCCGTGTGGGCAGGGTACTCTGGGTAGCTTGCCGGGCTGTCCGAGAGGGATGGAGGCTTTTAGGGCAACCTCCAATAGCCCTTAGAGGTGTTCCCATGGTTCATACCATATTTGAAGCCCAGTAAATATGGTGCAAAAATTATGGAAAATGGGTATTAAGTGTCCTATGCTGTGTCTGGAAAGCGGCCTGGAGTGTGGCGGTGTCTGGGTAGTGGAGGTCATTGCAGAACCAAGAAATGTTTAAGAAAGGGAAAATTAAAAAAAAAAAAAAGCCAACACTATTTTATTGCCTTTGTGTCTCAACCAAATTCCAGTTGACTCTATCTATGTTTATTTCAGAGATCTCTGTTGTTTTTCAGTGATGTGCTGTTTGTTAATACTATATTGTCTTGATCTTGATTACAATAGCTCTATAGTAATGTATACTAATCATTTTCTTTTTTTTTTTCAGTTTTGGGGCCATAACCATCTATGGTCAGGGCTTAATCCTGGGTCTATTCTCAGGGATCAATATGGATGGTAGTTGAGGGATCATATGCAGAGCTGGAAGTCAAACCCAGGCCAGCTGCGAGAGAGGCAAGCACATTACCTACTGCATTATTTTCTAGATTTACAGGAATTCATAAAGTAGGGTAGTATGCACTGTCACTGTCATCCCATTGTTCATCATTTGCTCAAGCGGGCACCAGTAACATCTCCATTGTGAGACTTGTTACTGTTCTTGGCATATTGAATACGCCACAGGTAGCTTGTCAGGCTCTGACGTGGGGGTGGGATACTCTCGGTAGCTTGCCAGGCTCTCACAGAGAGGCGGAGGAATCGAACCTGGCTTGGCTGTGTGCAAGGCAAATACCCTACCCTCTGTGCTATATTCTTCTATAATATACGTTCAATGTGTTCATTACTGTAACATATATTATATGTGTGCATATATATAGACATGTATATATATATACACGTATATTTTTTTCCATATCAACTTTTTGATGGGAGGGAAGGAGGATTCACACCTAACTTTGATCAGGACTTATTTCTGGTTATATGCTCAGGGATCACTTGAAATTTAAATCCAACATTATTTGATTATTGTATGTGATTTTTTGATCTTCTTTGACCTTGCTCCTTGCAGTATTGTGTCTCTATTTGTGGTATTCATTGTTCTGATTGTGATATGTCTTAGAGGTTTTTTTTATTAGGGTCTCTTTTAATTGGTACCCGTCAGGCTTCTTGGATCTGTGTACCTGCATTCTCCAGTTCTGGGAACTTCTCAGCAATGATATCTTTAACTGTTAATGCTTCACTGGGGTTGCCTCCCTGTGCTTCTGGTACTCTGATGATTCTTATGTTGTTCCTCTTGTTGTTCCTCTTGAATTCATACCCTAGGTTTCTTATTAGTCATTGAGCTATTTTGAGGCATTTTTCCATCATATGTTGATGTCTGTATGCTTTCTTTAACTCATCTTCAAGTTCACTGATTCTGTCTTCGACTGTTGTCATTCTACTGTTCAGGGCACCCACTGAGTTTTTAATTTCATATACAGAATTTATTATTAGTGACACTTCTTTTTTAGCTTTCTTATTTCTGCTCTCAATTTTCCTGCATTTTATTGGCTGTTTGTTCCACTGCTTCTTTCATATCCTCCTTTAGTTTACTGGATGCCTGTTTCACCGTTTCTTTGAGTCCATTGAACATCCTCAACATCCTCAACATATCATCTCCAAATTCTTTTTTTTTCCCTTTTTGGGTCACACCCAGTGATGCACAGGGGTCACTCCTGGCTCTGCACTCAGGCATTACCCCTGGAGGTGCTCAGGGGACCATATGGGATGCTGAGAATCGAACCCGGGTCAGTCACATGCAAGGCAAATGTCCTACCCACTGTGCTATCACTCCAGCTCCAATCGCAAAGATTGTATTAGTGGATCTTTCCTGTTGAGGCTTCTAGGCTCTTTTCTTCATCGACTTCTCATGGTGGGGATCTGTGCTGTTTCTTCATGTTGTTGTAGCAGTATGGAGGTGGATCCCTCCAGTTCATTATCAGTGACCCCTTCTAGCTGCAAGGGAAGATTCTGGATGAGCTCAGTCGACGGTGGTCTCCTTTTTTCCCTTCGAGAATACTAACTTCTTCTTTGGTGCTCCTGCGTAACTGATGTGAAGCCTCTAGTGCAGCTCCAGGGATGTGTTCTTTTTCATTTGTCTTGTTCAGAATTTTTTTGTCCGCTGTTATTTTGGTGAGTTTGGGCAATATTTTGATTGGAGTAAGACTAATGGGCTCTTGTCCTAATGTGTTTGGGATAGCAGGGCTATCCTCTTAAGAATTAGGTAATGGAGGTTGAGACAGGAGTCCAAAGTGCTGTGAAAGGGAAAAATACCTACAGCTGCCCTGGAGAAAAGGTTCCCCCTCACAGCTGTTCCTGTGGGGGAGGGGCCCACATTGGTGCCAGTCCTGGGTGAGTGTTCTACTAAATTGTGCTACTTGATCAGACTTCTGTGCCTTACTTTTAAGAGGAATAGGAATGGCATTTTAGGTTCATTTTCCTATGCAAAAAATTTTTGTAATGCTCAGCAATTTGGTGCCTCAAGCAGGATTAAACAATGATTGAACAATGTATCTCCTGTATATAACCTAGGAACAGGGATGTGACTTCTTTGGAAGCCTTGTATGTGTAAGACCCTAGGTTTAGTTCCTTAAGACCATGTATTCCAACAAACAACCAGATGTCATGCACACCATAGAATATATTCCCATAACAATAAAAGCAGCAACACCACCAATAAGGATACCTTCAAATTTTTTTGGAATAAAATATCTCACCAGAGAGATTATTTATTTGAATTAATTACTTGTGGGATAATTTTAAAATTTTTTGGAACAAATAAAGCATGTTTTTGTTTGGCAGAATGATAGTTTAAATTTTGTAGAGTTGAAAACAGAATTCTCTGGTTAATTTAATTATTTTTCAAAAAAATTCTATACACATGACTGTAGCATAGAAATTTTATACATATATAAATTTGATTTTTAAAATAGAATTTAAAAATTCACAGTGTAGCATTATATAAAAATTCTCACTGTAATTTTTTGCCTAAATAATATACCATTTCTTATAGTTGCTGGGATACAACAATGTTGATCATTTTTATATAATTAAAATTGAAGAACTGAGAGGGTATAATTTTGCCTGCAGATGGTCTATGGAAGTAAAGACCATAGTAGGACTCCAACATGGATACTGAATATGCAAACATAAAAGTTAGAAATAACTGCCAGGGAATGTAGGATAAAATGGTAGCGTGAAATCTCATGAAATTAATAACTTATAAAAGTTTCATTGCAAGAAAAATGAGAGATAGGAGTCAGAAGAATAACTCAATGGCTAAGTGCATTTTTTTCATACAAGAAATGCTCAATTTGGGCAACAAACTTCCTGCAAACACTCTTAGGAATATCCCCTGGGCACCATGAAGAACACCTTCAGAGCACAGAAGGTAGAAGGAGCTCCAAGCACTTCTGAATGTGCAGTTCACAAACAAAATTTACAAAACATTGATCTCTAAAATGTCACCCATATTCCATCTGGATCCTGGATATCCTGCAAATGTTCTAAGTTCCCTTACTTTGGCATTTTTTAAAAACTTTTTAAAAGAAGATATAAGCAACCATATTTAATGATGCAAAATGAAACGTCAAGTTATTGTGCAATAATATTTTTATTAACAATTATGAGCCCGCAGGTAGAGAAAGAGCACAGGAGTTAAAGCTTATGCCAGGTATAAGATCAACCCTAGATTTTATCCTCAGAATTGCAAATAGCCTCCTGAGTACTCCTGGGAGTCACTCGGAGCATAGAACCAAGAATAACCCCTGAGGACCCTACTGGTGTGTCCCAAATAAAAACAAATTTAAAAAAGAAATATTGGAACAATAAAGTTATTTTACTTTTCAAGTAAAAATAGCTTATGGATATAGAAAAATAAAGGTGAATATTGAATAACTGAAGATTATTTCAGTCAAGAATAGAAAGTATCCAGATCTGGATAAACTGAGTAGTGACAAATCTAGGAAAGGTGATTTGAAGGATAGAAAGGATATATCTACTGCCTGGATTTAGTTATAAACTTTAAAATGCTATTATGTTTATGTATTTTAAGCAAAAGGAAATAAACCATATGAAATACTGATTAGAAGAAAATTCTTGTAGAGGTGTTGTTGAAGGATTATAAAAAATTACTATAAAATTCCAGAAATGTTTGCAGAGCATGGGGCAAATTTAAAATTTGGGAAAATATTCTTAAATGAAAGTGGACAATTTCCTTTATTGAAAAATAAATCTGTTGAAGGAGAAAAAGAACTGTCCCTGAGTATGTTCGCACATTTTGGCCATGGAGTGTCTATCCTTTGGGCGAGGCTAGGAAGGGATAACAGCCATAATCATCAAAAGAAAAATTTGAAAGCAAGGAAGAATCAGAAATAGTAAGATATAGAAAGATGTAACAGTCATTTTATGTAATGATTTATATTAGTGTTTCTGTTCTTAAAGGAATATGTGAATAATTTAATAACAATTCAAAATATTCTGAAACAAATTTGAATTTATTACATGTAAACACCTATCTTAATAAAATTAAATACATACAAATAATGAAACATTATATATGCAACATCCAAAGAATTAGTTTGTTTCTACAATAATCTATCGTCTAATTAATTCACTGATGCATGGGACTCTTGAGTAGCATATTATGTCTGAATTTTGAAAAGGACTATATAACTTTATGAGCAATTTAGCTGTTTGTAGCCATTTAGATATACTAAACGTAATTAGTCTTCATGCTTCAGGGTATAAACTAAGAGCTAGCATGCCTCTATTGCAATTGAATTCATTAGGTAAGTGCTCTGATATTTGAGTGTCACCTAAAACTGGCAGTAAGTCCATATAAAGGAAGTCCCAGTGACAAAAACAAAATGTCTATTGTGACATTTTTGGAGATTTTTCAATATGTTATCTATACAGGCAAAGCATTTTCATTAGGATTTTCTATTTATGTTGATTTTTTTCCTCTCCAGCCAAGAAAAATAAATGTTCCATAACTCAATAGAGTAGGAAACCAATGGTATCATTTCTTAAGACTATTGAAATTAACAGAAAGGTAGCTCTTAAAGCCTAATGATAGCAGCTGAAGAGCTGTGATCAATGTCTCTACATCTATTTTTTTTATTTGGATTTAATTACTCAGCTCATAATTCTTCAAAAGCACATACTTCAAAATTCACAATTACCATTTTATTTAAAGCAATCAGAGAAGTATTTTATTATAAAAGAGGTTTTAAACAACTGTACATACTCATGTAAATAATGGAAATATGAGGATTTTTAAATAAAGGATAATTTTAAATAAGGATGAGAAATAAACTAATACAGATTTTAGATATAAAGTTTTATAGGTAATTTATATACGCTTTGATTTTTTATTTTTATTTTTTATTTTTTATTTTTTTTATTAGTTCACCATGTGGAAAGTTACAAAGTTTTCAGGATTAAGTCTCAGTTATACAATGCTCAAACACCCGTCCCTTCACCAGTGCACATATTCCACCACCAAGAATCATAATATACCTCTCCCCTTCCCCCCACCTCCCCAGCCTCAAACCCCGCATGTGTAACTGGTAAATTTCACTTTACTTTCACTTTACTTTGATTACATTCAATATTTCAATAAAAAATTCACTATTATTGATTTGGAGTTTCTCCCTCCTAAAGTCCATCTGCTGAAAAGAAAGCATTTGGTAATTTGTTTTCCATTGCTGAGAATGAAGAGATATGAGGTCCGGAGGCCGCACTAGCAGCAGCATAGTTTTGGATTTCTGTATTTTAGTAACTAAGTCTAGTGAAATGTCTGCCAGGAATCACAACATTGTAAGCTTGTACCTTTCAGCTACTTTATATTCCACATATGAGTGCGATCTTTCTATGTCTGTCTCTTTCTTTCTGATTCATTTCACTCAGCATGATACTTTCCATGTTGATCCACTTATATGCAAATTTCATGACTTCATGTTTTCTGACAGCTACATAGTATTCCATTGTGTAAATATACCAGAGTTTCTTTATCCAATCATCTGTTTTCGGGCACTCTGGCTTTTTCCATATTGTTGCTATTGTGAACAGAGCGGCAATGAACATGGAAATGCAGATGTCATCTCTACTATACCTTTTTGCCTCTCCAGGATATATTCCCAGGAGTGGTATTGCTGGGTCAAATGGGAGCTCAATTTCTAACTTTTTGAGAATCGTCCATATTGTTTTCCAAAAGGGCTGAACCAGTGGGCATTCCCATCAGCAGTGAAGGAGAGTCCCTTTCTCCCCACATCCACGCCAACACCGGTTGCTTTTGTTTTGGGGGATGTGGGCCAGTCTCTGTGGTGTGAGATGATATCTCATTGTTGTTTTGATCATATCAATAGATGCAGAGAAAGCATTTGACAAGATCCAGCATCCGTTTATGATGAAAACACTTGCCAAAATGGGTATAGAAGGGACCTTCCTCAATATTGTCAAAGCCATTTATCACAAGCCTATGGCAAGCATTGTCCTCAATGGGGAAAAACTTAGAGCCTTCCCTCTGAGAACAGGGACGAGACAAGGATGCCCACTCTCTCCACTTCTGTTCAATATAGTACTGGAAGTACTTGCAATAGCGATTAGGCAAGAAAAAGACAGTAAGGGCATTCAGGTAGGAAAGGAAGAAATCAAGCTTTCACTATTCGCAGATGATATGATACTATACTTAGAGAAACCTAAAACCTCTACCAAGAAACTCCTAGAAACAATAGATTCGTATAGTAAAGTTGCAGGCTATAGAATCAATACCCAAAAGTCCATGGCTTTCCTATATGCAAATAATGAGAGAGAAGAAAGTGACCTGAGAAAAGCAATCCCATTCACAATTGCGCCTCAAAAAATCAAATACCTCGGAATCAGCTTAACAAAGGAGGTAAAGGACTTGTATAATGAAAACTATAAAACACTACTTCAGGAAATAAAAGAGGACATGAGGAAATGGAAAGACATCCCCTGCTCATGGATTGGAAGAATTAATATTGTCAAAATGGCAATTCTCCCCAAAGCATTGTACAAATTCAATGCGATCCCTATAGGGATACCCTTGACATTCTTCAAAGAAATGGAGCAAGGGCTCCTGAAATTCATATGGAACAATAAGCCCCCACGAATAGCTAAAGCAATCCTTAGGAAATAGAAAATGGGAGGAATCAACCTCCCCAACTTCCAACTCTACTACAAAGCAGTAGTCATTAAAACAGCATGTTACTGGAACAAAGGCAGAGCGGCAGACCAATGGAACAGGGTTGAATACTCTGACATACACCCCCAAATATATGATCATCTAATCTTTGATAAGGGAGCAAGAAATGTGAAGTGGAGCAAGGAAAGCATGTTTAACAAATTGTGCTGGCAAAACTGGACGGCTACATGCAAAAAAATGGGCTTAGACCTCCATCTATCACCATGTACAAAAATCAGATCAAAATGGATTAAAGACCTCAACATCAGACCAGAATCCCTAAGGTACATTGAAGATAAGGTCGGCAAAACCCTCCACAACATTGAAGCCAAAGGTATCTTCAAAGCTGACATGCCACTGGCCAAGCTAGTGAAAACAAAGATAAATAAATGGGACTATCTCAAACTAAGAAGCTTCTACAACTCAAAAGAAACAGTGACCAAAATACAAAGACAATCTACAGAATGGGAAAGGATATTTATGCAGTACCCATCCGATAAAGGGTTGATAACAAGGATATACAATGCACTGGTTGAACTCCACAAGAAGAAAACTGCCAACCCAATCAGAAAATGGGCTGATGAATTGAACAGAAACTTTTCCAAAGAAGAAATCCGAATGGCTAAGAGGCACATGAGAAAATGTTCAACATCGCTTTGATTTTTTAAATAAATAAATACAGTGAAATAAAGAACTGTTTTGATTCATTGATTGAGAATGTCTACTAGTAAACTTTGAGAATGTCTACTAGTAACGTGTCTCCCCATTTTATTATGATCCAACCATCTGCATATAACCTAGTTAAATTTTTGTGTATTTTAATCATTTTGGATGTTTTGTAAACTATTTATGCAAAGGATAATATTAGTATGCAACTTTGTAAACTACAAGGTACAAGCCTTCTCTGGTAAAATGTTTATGTCAATATATTTATAGTTATTACATACTAATTTATGCAACTTTAATGGCATATACATAGTCTTATATAACCTTACTGTGCTAATTAAAATTTCCCTCTGTGATTTTTTTACATTATTGTGTATCAATACTTATGACATGCAAAGTATGAATTTTAATTTTTGGCCCCCATTCAAATATTTTTTGGTCAAGTTTACAAAATGTGTAACTGGACAAATAGCCAAATTTAAAATAAATACTAAAAATTATTTAAGATTAAAATTCTTCTTTTATGAACACATTTTATTTTGAAATGAATTTGAAATTTTGTATGTCTTTATACAACTATTGATATTTGTCTCCACTTTCTTCTTTTTTACATTCCAATGAAATTACACCTAAACATTGAGTTATTTTTCTCTCTATAAAATACACTTATAGGTGTAATACATAATTATGAAATATATTTCCATGTAAAATATTTATAACATATATTTATATTTGATTTGCAGAAATCTTTACAAAATGCATGATGTATATGTGTTACAATTCCTTCTTGCACTCACTGGGTGGGCAATTGAATTGTTTCCAGATATTGGCTATTGTAAAAAATGCTCCAACGACACAAGTGTGCCTTTCAGCTTATTTTTTGTGTTCATGGGATAGATGTGTAGGATTAAAATTGCAGGGTCACAGGGAACTTTCATTATTAATTTTTTGAAACATCTCCAAGATATTTTCCAAAGAGACTGAACGAAGAAACAGTTCACCAGTAACAAACAAGACTTTCATTTTTGCCATATCCCTACTAGTACTTGTTTCATTCATTTTGGCAAAAACAATTTTCACCACACTGATGTGCTATCTCACTGTAATTTTAATTTGCTTTTTTTCCCTGATAATGAGTAAAAAGGAAAAAAATTTCATATGCTTGTCAGCCATGTTAGTAGCATAGTGAGGAAGTATCTATTTCTTCTAAACATTTTGGGGGATGTTTTACTTTTATTGTTTTATTTTGGAAGTTCTTTATATGTCTGAATATGTAAAATCTTGCTATTTTGCCAACATTTTTGCTAATGTCCAAAGTGCTCACATTCCCAAAGCCATAGCCATTCTGGGCCGCTGTCTTCACTCAATACACTCTGAACTGTAGTCTTGTAATTCTGATACGGAACTAAGCTATATCCTTAATTTCCAAAACTGCTCTGGAAAAAATGAGTATAGCAAATGATGCTGAAGATTGGAAAGAATGGAAGCGTACACTCATCTATTCATCTATTTGCATTTCAAGGTGAGCATTCGGTTGCTGGTTCAGATGTTTAACTTGAGAAACACGGCATATATTTTCTCTCCAAATTTTCCATTGAAATTACTAACAATTTATTACATGATAAAGGCAGATACTTCTCTTCAAGTTATTTAAGATACTTCTCCAAGTTATTTATACCTATCTTCGTAAATTAGTTATTTTTAATTATATTTATAAACCAAAGATGTTTTTATTTCCTTGATGTTTTGAAAACATCATTAAGGAGACTTAAAAATTTGCTCAATTAATACATTCTCTTTCTAATTAATTTTTGGTTGATGTTTTTGGATCACATATCCAGGTTACCCAAGACTGTATGTTACTAACAGAGGACTCCATGCTCTGCTCCTTGGAGTTGCTCTCTGTGGTGCTTGAGTCACCCATAATCAAAGCACGTACTTTGCTCTTAAGGTGGTCTCTCTAGTCCCTTGGAAGACTATATTATTTTCCTTTGTTTGTTTGTTTGTTTGTTTGTTTGTTTGGAGAATATACCTGGCAATGCTCAGGCTCTACATTCAGGAATCACTCATGTCAGTGTACTGGATACCATTTTATAAGCAAATTGTTTAATTTGACATAAATGTAAAGCTAATATTTTTGGCACTCCATCATATATAGCACCTAATATATTTAAAGTAAATATCCACTTAAACAAGTCACTGTATCACTATCATTCCTGTTGCTCATCGATTTGCTCAAGCAGGTACCAGTAATGTCTCCAATGTGAAACTTCATTTTACTGTTTTTGGCATATCGAATATGCCACGGGTAACATGCCAGGCTCTGCTGTGCGGGCGAGATACTCTCGGTAGCTTGCCGGACTCTCCGAGAGGGATGGAGGAATCGAACCTAGGTCGGCTTCGTGCAAGGCAAACACCCTATCCGCTGTGCTATCGCTCTAGCTCACTTAAATAAATACACAGAAATAAAATATATATTATTAATAATCTTAAGTATTCAAGACTGGGGGGTGACCAACAGTACAGAACATAGGTTGTTTTTTCCTTGCATGAGGCTGAGCCCGTTTCAACCCCCAGCATATTTATGGTACCCTCAATACAAGAAGAAGAATACAAGAATTCAAGATCAATACAAGAAGGAAAATAAGAGGAGGGGGAAGATGAGGAGGAGGAGAAGGAGGAGGAAGAGAAGGTTAATAAGGAGGAGAAGAATGAGGAGAAGGAGGTGGAGAAGGAGGAGGAGGAGGAGGAAAAAAGAATGCAATGTCTGTGAGTGTTGGGTAGCACTGTAGCACTGTCATCCCATTGTTCATCGATTTGCTCGAGCGAGCACCAATAACATTTCCATTGTGAGACTCCTTACTGTTTTTGGCATATTGAATATGCCACGGGTAGCTTGCCAGGCTCTGCCATGCAGGCGGGATACTCTCAGAAGCTTGCTGGGCTGTCTGAGAGGGACGGAGGAATCGAACCTGGGTCGGCCATGTGCAAGGCAAATGCCCTACCAGTTGTGCTATCGCTCCCGTTGAGTGTTGGGTAGAACAGTTTCAAAGGTGACTAATTTTCCCTGAGCCTTGCCTGTGGTAGTAATTTCCCTCCAGGGCGCAGAAGCACACTGAATCCTTTCCATATCACAGACAAATTCAAGACACTCCAATGCCGTAGTTAAATAACCCATTTTGAAAATATAGAGAAAGAGGAAAAATCTGATTTTAAGTCCCTGGGTATTCTTTAATTAATAAAGAATACTGAATACTGTGCCAATCCTCAATATATTTTAGGGCAAATGTCTTACAGCAGAGTGTTCTGAATAGCCTGCTTTACTTGCCAAAGGGAATAAAAGTGGAAGGTATATCTGTCTCCTTGGAAAGGGTATGAAACTGTTTTGTAAAAACTTCCCCTTGGGGGCTTTCTAAAAACAACTGGGCCAATTCTATGTGAAAATACAATGAACAAAACATATAAGAAAGCCAGACTTTTTGAACCAGCTGCTGGACTACCTGCGGCTCTCCTTAACAAGTGGGCCAATTCCACCTGGAAACAGAATGAGCAGAAGATATAAAAAGATCAAAATTGTTTGAACCAGCAGCTGTTCTATCTGCAGCAGTTAATCTCTCCTGGCAATCTATTAGGGGCACAGATTTCTCAGGCTAACAGGACTAAGAATCTTTTGGCTGAGTGCTGAACTACTGGGGCAGTCAGTTCTTTCCTCAAGTGTTTGGAATGCGTCCGCTCTCCATTTTACCCATGTAGGAAAACAGTAAGTTATCTCAATTTTGATGTAAATAATATGAATATTAATATCAGGCACATTAAACATATTCAAACACATTTGTTGATTAAATTTCTACTTTCAAACAAATAAGCTAGTTGAGTTTTTTTTTTCCTGTATTAGAGCTGTGTCTAAATTTATTTTTAGTAAGATACCATGATTTGGTCATAACATAGCTATTTCAGGGATATGATTTTCCTGCACCAATCACACCACCGGAGTCTTGTTCCCTCCACCAAGGTTCTTAGGTTCTCTCAAAGCCCCCAGCCTGCCTTCTTGGCAGGCATTTAACAAATTAATTTTATATTGCTTGCTCAAATAAAACAAAGGAATGGTGAATGCAATCATCAGAAAATAAATTAATAAAAATCAATGTATAATGACTGATTGCTATATGTTTTTAGCATCTCTTATTAGAGGACTATTTAGGCCATTTACTGTGTTTGCACCATTCAAAGGATCTCTTTTAATGCTACTTCCTAAACTAGTTTCAAGGCTATGCATTCACAAAGATGCTGCTTGTCCATGAATTTCTGTGTTGTTCCTTGAAATCTGAATGCTTAGTTGAATTTTATTGAGTGTGCTAGCAATAATGCAAACTAACACAAGCCGTTCATGTAGTGCTACAGTGCTTATATAGCACTGTAGAATTGTAGCACTGTCCTCCTGTTGTTCATTGATTTGCTTGACTGGGACCAGTAACATCTCCATTGTGAGACTTGTTACTGTATCTGGCATATTGAATACCTCACAGGTAGCTTGCCGGGCTCTCCGAGAAGAACAGAGGAACTGAACCCAGGTTGGCTGTGTGCAAGTCAAATGCCCTACCCGCTGTGCTATCGCTCAATGGATATATAATGACCAGAATACAGAAACAGTAAATAGCCTGTCATCCCATTGCTCATCAATTTGTTCGAGTGGGCACCAGTAACGTCTCTCATTGCGAGACTTATTGTTACTGTTTTTGGCATATCCAATACATCACGGGTAGCTTGCCTGGCTCTGCCGTGCAGGCGCAATACTCTTGGTAGCTTGCCAGGCTCTTCAAGAGGGGTGGAGGAATCAAACACGGGTCTGCCGCATGAAAGGCGAATGCCCTACCGCTGTGCTATCGATCCAGTATTTGTTTGTATACTACAGAAACAGTATACAAACAAATACAGAATACAGTAGTCTTATACAGACATTAAAAATCAAGGACTATATGTACACATATAATGACACATGTGTGTGCTTATTTTGTCAGTCACACTTCAAAGTGATATACACACATTATTTCATGTTAGCAACAATTTAAGGTAAACGGACAATAAAGATTTATGAAGAACATAAAGAATAGGAAGAGAGGCTCAGAGAAATAAATGAACTGAATTCACAACGGGCAGAGCTGGGATTCCAGCACAGGCCTTCAGGATAGAGCATCTTGATCTTGATTATAGTGCAATGCCACAAGGGAATGAGCATCCACTTGAAAGATGTTCTTGAAAATAATTTAGAGTGATTCCATATGCATAAGTTCATTGAATTGTATATATTGTATAAAATATATATAATATACATCTCTATATAGTAAATTTTATCACTGTATCACTGTAATCCCATTGGTCATCAATTTGCTCAAGTGGGCACCAGTAACATCTCCATTGTGAGACTTGTTGTTACTGTTTTTGGCATATCGAGTACACCACGGGTAGCTTGCTAGGCTCTGCCCGGCAGGCGAGATACTCTTGATTGCTTGCTGGGCTCTCTGAGAGGGGTGAAGGAACCTGGGTTGGCTGCATGCAAGGTAAAAGCCCTACCTACTGTGCTATCGCTCCAGCCCAAATTTTACCATTGAATTTATATTATCATTCAATTTATATGTATTTTCTGGTTCCAAAAATGCATTTTGAATATTTTTAAATATTAATGATATGAAATAATTCTCTAATTTTATTCAGTGCCTAAGAAGTTTTTGACCATTTACGTATAATATGAAATAAGCAGCTTGTTTATTATTAATTTTCATTTTCAAGCAGAGAGTCTCTTGCCCACATGCCTGGCTGTCTTCCCTGGGGCTCCTCGAAGGGGATGGGATCCAGCTTCCCTCCCCACCCCAAGCAGAGCTCCCAGCAGCCGAAGACCACCGGAACCTAGCTACAGCCATGCTCAAGGCACCTCTCCACACGTTCAGACAGGCCTCACACATGAAGGTACCGGCAGAGGAACCCAGGTGTGTATAATCCCATCAGTGGCCAACATCCAGAGAAGTACTTAAAAGGAAGCTCTCAGAAGCGCGGCCTCGAAGCCCTCTGGGAAAACTGGCAATCTTCTGAGAGTTTCCTGGCCACATGGGACAGCTTTGCAAGCTTCCCATGGTGTATTTATATGCTAAAGCCAGTAACAAGCTGGATCTCATTCCCCTGATTCTGAAAGAGTCTCCAGTACGACATCGTTGGGAGTGCCGAGTCAAGATAGACTTCTAAGATCTCAGGGAAAGGACAAAATGAGAGGTTACTGAGCCCGCCCAAGAAATCGGTGATTAACGGGATTTTCGTGATCATGATCGTGATTTTCAAGTGGTAGTGTGTTTTGTTAGTAATATGGTGGAAGCCTAAATTTTTCAATTAGTGAAACATAGCTTATTTAACTTATCTTACCAAGTCACATTTTACAGCATTTCATAGATGCAAATATCTTAGGATAACATCTAACTTTTTAAAGACACTCAGTTTAATGAAATCCACCTATGCACTCTTGATTAGTTCATACTTATAATCAAGACCGTTTAATAAAAATTAACAATGTTTGGCAGTTTAGAAAAATACATACATATATCATATAAAGAACAATTCTGACAAAATACACTCACTTCATATTTCATTTTCTAGTTTTGTATAAACATATAGTTATAATTAAACAGCACTATCATCACTGATCATGTAATGTTCAGGCCACAGTAAAAGTTTAAGTCACCTAAACTGTTTTATTAGTACACCTCTTCTTATTTATTTATCTATTTGATTTTGGCTTTAGGACCTCTCTGAGCAGCACTCAGGGCGTACTCCTGGATGTGTGCTCAGGGAGTACTCCTGCCAGCACTCCTGGACCATAAAGGGTGTGAGGGTTGAAGTCCTGTGGGCCAGCTAACTAACAGTACTATTGCTTGGGCCACCTCATGGTAGTTTTGGTTTGTATTCCCTGATCATCAGTGATAATGAACATTTTTTCACATATCTATTGGTCATGTTTCCCTTGAGGAAGTGCCTGTTTATCTCCCTATTCTTATGGCATTTCTTATATTTTGTTGAGTTTTGAGAATGCTTTCCATATCTCAATAGAGATGAAAGTGTGAGGGTCAGGAGACCCTGACAAGAATCATCAGTACCAGGGGGGTTTTATGTATAGGAGGAAAATCTGATTTGCATGTGTATTGGTTTTCTAGAGCTACTGTTACTACAAACTTAACCCCCCCCCCAAAAAAAAAGCAGAAAATTTTTCATACAGTGATAGTGGGTGGGAGTGTGAAATCAAGATGCCAGTCAGACACTTGTCTCTACAGAGCCTCAACAGAGGAGTCTTCTGTTTTTCTGTCCATTTCTCGATATACTCGGGCATTTCACTTGTATAAACAAAACTCCAATCTGCCTGTTTTTCACTGACATTCTTATTATATGTCTTCATAATGTCATCTACTTAAAAGGACACCTTTCATATCAAATGAGGAACCTACCCCACTCTGGTGTAAGGTCTTTATCAATAATTATATGTGATGATCTTCTTTTCAAATAAAGTCACATTCTGAAGTTCTGTATAATAGGACTTTGGCATGCCACTGTGTGGGAGGGGACATGAACTAATGAAGTGGATAAAAGGTCACTTTGTCACACATTGGCAGAAGGAGTTTATAGGAAATGATTTTTGTTTTTATTTGTTTTGTCTTATTTCAGGGCCACACCCCAAAATTATCATGATTTACTCCTGGTTCAGGACTCAGGAATCACTTATGACTGTGTTCGGGGGAAGAAACAGGATACCAGGGTTAGAATCTGATTGTCTGCACTATCTGGCCAAAGAAGGCAGGATTTAAAGATGTGTAAGAAATCATTTCTGTGGTGGAAACTAAGATAAATTAATGTCTCTTTGTATATTAGCAGTGAAGTTTGAGAAAAGGTATTATACAAGGGGGATGTGCCAGATTTAATAATGAAAGAGAATGATGAACAAAGAAAGACTCAATTATAATTCAGGTGTTCTTTAATGTTTACAATGGGGGAAGGATGGGGTGGATGTTGCCTTAATTAAAGTGGGAAAAATAACAAACTATTTTCGGGTGGAGAATGTGTTTATATGTGTATCCATGTGTAAAAATTATATAAAGTACGTATGTATACCCAGTTTTCAAGGGAAGGTATGTGATGTTCAGTCTAAAGCTCAAGGGGCGTGGGGGTGTTTGGGGTGTGAGGGGGCGGGGTGGAGCTATACTGGGATTCTTGGTGGTGGAATATGAGCACTGGTGAAGGGATGGGTATTCGAGCATTGTATAACTGAGATTTAAACCTGAAAACTTTGTAACTTTGTAACTTTCCACAATAAAAAATTAAAAAAAAAATAAAGATAGTAGTTTGATGCCTCAAAAAAAAAATAAATAAAGCTCAAGGAAGAGGAGGCATATAAAGGGTGCATCAGTGATGTGTCGATATTTGTAACCAAGGACTAGATGAAAAACCACAAGGAAGGAAATCAAATCTTAGGCATTTCAACAATCTGAAAAGAGGACATATGAAGAATTTTTTCTGAAGGATTTCAGGAAAAACCCTGTTGCAATAATTATTAAAAATAAAGAGAATCTGAAATGATTGAAGATGTTTACAATTTATGAAATAATATTATATGGTGGTGTTAGTGTTGGGGTGTATATGTATGTTTGTTTTGGTGGGGTATCTTGAAAATTCTAGTTGAAAGGAATCTCATGAAGAGATGACATAAATTTCTTGGAATTAACTGGTGGGTATAAATAATTGTCATTATTAATCAGGTGACTCTTTATGTCTGTTGATAATTAGGGTGGCAGAATTGGAATTGGTTAATTTTATTGGTTTGTGGGTTTTCTTGGGAAAGCCATGTGACTATTTTTATCGAGGTTTGAATATTTATAATATTTATAATTATGCATTCCATACACGTACAGTTCCAATGCCATGCCCGTCATCAGAGTGCATTCTTTTCTCCATCAATCATATGGCAGCATAATCTCTTTGAAAATGCACTAATAACTGTCTTTCCTGGTAGTCAACTAATAAATTTTTCTGGAGGAAGATTATTGTCCATACATTTTTATTTCTAGTAAGCGAAGATGTCTTGGATTTGTAGAAAATGTGGTATGATCTAATGTCTCTTTTTCCTATATTTCTTAAGACAGTTCATCATTTGAATGTTTGAAACTATTAATAAAGTGATAAGATTTATGTTTAGTACAAATCTGATCTGACAAATTTTATTTTTATTTAGTAAGTATACACAGTCCAGTCTTTTATTGTCTCCTTTAGTATGTTTCCCATAATATTTCTTCAAAGGTTTCTTAAAAATTGGGTGGAATTGGTCCAAATTGTCACAAGGATCCCCTAACTTTCAGAGACGATTACTATTGCTTAAGACCAGAAAAACAAGTTGTGTATTAGCCAGATAGTTGAGATCATAGTCTTGAATGAATTTTCAACTTTATGTCTACTCTATTTTATAGTACTTATTATTCTAAAAATTCAAGCTCATATTAAAAGGAGTCCCAGTTAGAATGTGTTTAAGAAGCAAAATTTAAGCTGTTAGGAAAAAATCAATGCTTTCCCATATTCAGTTTCTTCATGTATCCCAGATAAGTTCAAATTGCATTGTTTGTACATTGAAAACAAATTCTCAAATATAACACCTTATAAAAACTATTTAGGCACTATTACCTGAAATACACAATATTTTTAAAAATGGTATTTTTCTGTCACAAGCACTGAATTTAAATACTGTATTCATTTAAAAAGTTATCCTCTTTTTTCCTGTCTAATCTGTCCAGTAAATTATCTGGTATTTCAAATATTTTTAACCATTTAGTAAATATGACCTTGGTAAACCTTCGGATAGTGAAGAGGTAAATATTGCTTTTCATATTTTCTTTAATAATACCAATTTCTCTCTCTCTCACTGTGTGTGTGTGTGAGCTCACAGGAATCAAAACCAGGACATTAAAGCATAACTTCCAATGTAATATTAAATGTTTTTATGTTCACATCTGTTTTCAAAATCACTAGCAATTAATAGAAAACTCATACAATAGAAAAAACTACAATGAATGACTTTTCTCCTCTGCCATGTTCAACTAACAATAGAATTTCATCTTAATTCTGCAAGCCCAGAAAAAAAAACTGACTATTACTTTCTTGACCTTTTATCACTTCTGCAAGATTTCTGGATGCTTGCTCTGTCTTAACAAATTGATGTGTGCTCTCCAACACCACTAGGCAAGCTTCTGCTCCAGTTCATCCCATAGAAAATGTCATAAGGCTCTCTCTATTGCTTCACTCAAGAAAACCAGCTCTTTCATACTTTCACTGCAATATGTTGACAAAGAATCCCTCTGCTGAGCTACTCTCAACAAGTCATCACCACACATCTAAAATATACACTCGATCAAAGTTCCTTTCCAGAGATTTCCAGTAAAATTAGATTTTATTATTTTTTTCTAGTTCTATTTCTAGGTGTGCCACTAAATGCTCCCAAGTCTAGAGTAGAAAATAGAACCTTCAAATCAGCAAACATTCTTCCAAAATCTTCCATTAGTTATTAAGTAATTTTAACATGAAATGTTTGTAACTATACACTAATAAAGATTGTTTTCCAAATAAGAAAACTTGAAACATTATTTGGGGATTAAAAATACATTCCTTTGTACTTTAGTTATCTGCTAATTGCACATTCCCCAGATAGTTTTGGATAATTAAAATAGCACACGAGAAAATTGGAAAAAGTAAAGAACATGTTATTTTTTTTTTTGGAGGAGGAGGAGGGGGGTCACACTCGGAAATGCACAGGGGTTACTCCTGGCTCTTACTCAGGATTTACTCCTGGCAGTGGTCAGGGGGCAATATGGGATGCTGGGAATTGATCCCGGGTTGGCTGCGTGCAAGGTAAACGTCCTACCCGCTGTGCTATTGCTACAGCCCCCAGTAAAGAACATTTTAAAAGGGGAAATTATTTTAAGAATAAATAATTATTACCTCAAAGAAGGTAATGGATTTACTACTGGTTAAATACTGCAAAGAAATATTGAAGAGATAAATTTTGCATATTCTAATCCCTATTTAATATAAACAGAAGATAAAAAAATTAAGAAGTTCATGGTCTTGCCTTAAAACTCTTCCAGGTGAAAGAAACTTGTAATGCAAGTCACAGCTGGAACTACCTACGTGGTATCAGCTTTCAAGGCAAGTGAAAGCAGAATGATTAGTCTTTAATGGCTTAGAAAGAAGAGCTCCAAAATAATTACTGGTTATTAGAAATCATGGTAAACCAACTTCAGAACAACAGCTGAAGTGAAGAAATGCTGTGTTTAATCTGGAAGGGTGAGATCCTGCTGTGCAGAGGCGTGTGGGGGACTAGAGTAGTCATCTATAAACCCTCAAAACTGAACATTCAAAACACTGGGCTGGAGAGATGGGCATTTCCCTTGCACGAGGCCGAACAAGGTTCGATTCCCAGCATCCCATATGGTCCCCTGAGCTCCGCCAGGAGTAATTCCTGAGTGCAAAGCCAGGAGTAACACCTGTGCATCACCAGGTGTGAACCAAAAAGAAAAAAAACAAAAAAAAAACATGTTACCAGGAAATGAGGAAAATTTCAAAGAATAGAATTGAATTCTATTGAGAGAGTTCAAAAAATAGAACTGAGTCTTAGAAGTAAGTTAATACTAGAAACTAAATTTCCAGTAAGTGAGTATGTAGGGTGATAAACCAGTAATGGTTTTCTGATTGTTTATGAAGACTGGTAAAAATGGAAAAACATATTTTCCCCCTTTGGTTATAAACTATTAAAACATTCAGAACTAAAACAATTAATATGTTACATATCACTAGATGCAAACTAGTTTAATAGGTGGGAATAGACATGTGGATCTTACAGATATGTATCACAAATCACGAAATCATGAAATTCCCGTTAATCGTCGATTTCTCGAGCGGGCTCAGTAACCTCTCCATTCATCCTTTCCCTGAGATCTTAGAATTCTCTCTCGACTAGGCCCTCCGAATTATGTCGCACTGGAGACTCTTTCAGGGTCAGAGGAATGAGATCCAGCTTGTTACTGGCTTCAGTATATGGTGTCATGGGAAGCCTGCAAGGCTGTCCCATGTGGGCAGGAAACTCTCAGAAGCTTGCCAGTTTCTCCCAAAGGGAGAAGTAGACTACAAGATATCGCTTCTGGGAGCTTGCTTTTAAGTCTCTGGATACTGGCCGTTGATGGAATTACACACGCCTGGGTTCTTCTGCTGGTACCTTCATGATGCCTCTGTGCCATGAAAAACTCTTATTAATATATCTTAATAAGCTTCCCCAAATTGGATGATATCTGCTCATTTTCTGTCTTAGTAAGGTAAGTAAATGAGTCCATCTCTCTACAGTTTATTAGGGTATTGAGAAACTTTTTTCTTAATATCCAGATTCTCAAAGGGATATAGCACATTCTTTCTCTTTAAATTAACTGAGAAAAATGTCACTAAATCTCTCTTCTTCAGGAAGAAAAGTAAAAGGTTGAGGATAAGTGAAAGGAGAACTCATAAGACCGCATAAGACCTCAGACAATCGCTCTTAATTTGTAAAATCATAAATGACTATAAACATGCATAAAACTTATAATTAGGAACAGATATTAATTTTTATATTGTGTATACTTGTATTTACCAAAATTGGTCTACAATATTAATCTTTATTACAGTTGATCTTTTTTTTTTCTTTTTTGGGTCACACCCAGTGATGTTCAGGGGTTATTTCTGGCTCTGCACTCAAGAATTACTCCTGGCTGTGCTCGGGGAACCATATGGGATGCTGGGAATCGAACTCAGGTCAGCCACGTGGAAGGCAAATGCCCTACCCACTGTGCTATCGCTCCAGCCTCTACAGTTGATCTTTTAACTACACCAGTTTAAAACTTAATGGATCCATCTAAACACAGATTTTATAAAAAGGATGTTATAAACACTGTGTGGATAAATGTACTAATGATGTTTCTCTTAGGTTTTCTTTTTCTTTTTTTTTTTTTTTTTTATTGAATCACCAAGTGGAGGGTTACAAAGTTCTCAGGATTATGTCAGTTATACAATATTCAAACACCCCTCCCTTCACCAGTGCCCATCTTCCATCCCCAACCCCCCCCAGTATATCTGCCGCCCCCTCCCACCTCCCTAGTCCCCACCCTTATACGTGATAAGTTTCACTTCATTTGCGCTTATCTCGATTACATTCCATGTTTCAACACACAACTCACTACCGTTGCTGGGGTTTCCCCCCAAAAAGAAAAAGACAGTCCTATTGCCAATGAGGCATTTGATAATTCTCCATTACTAAGCATATAGAGATATTAAGTCCTGCTGTTTGTTACATAACTTTTCTTTTTCCCCCTTGCCCCGAGCCACCGAGTTCACGCCTGTTTAGTAATCGCCACGCTGTCTGACAAAGGGAAAAAAAAAACGAAGAGGATGGTTATTTCCCGTCATCAGCCGGCGTGGGGCTCTGGCTTAGTTGATAGTCTAGTAGAGTGTCTGGGAGCAGTTTCTGGAACCAAAGCTCTTGCGCTGATATCGGCTCCGGCTCGAGATACCACCAGCGTCCCGCTGGTCCATGTACCTAATTTTTCCCCTTATTTCCCATTCCCACGCCACCAGGTCTGTTTGCTTAATGGACATCACACTATGTTTGACACCACGCCACGTTTCTTCCCGAGAAAGAAGGATATTTCTTCTCAGCCAGCGTGGGGATATAGCTTAGTACAGTCTAGAGAGATGGCTACCATTTTGATTGCCTTCAATATTTCAACAAAATACTTACTATTCTTGTTAGGATCACCCACAAAAGTCCGACCCATTAAGAAGGAACCATTACATATTGCTGATACTAAGATGACATTAGGTCGCGGCCGGGCGGTTTTGGGTTTCTGTCTAAAGTCCAGGGAAAAAGTTGAAGGAGAGAGAGATTTCCGCACGGGGGACCTGGCGGAAACTCTCAAGTCACATACTGCAGGTTGCTGGTGGGCTGCCGGTGTCCCAAGCAGCTGCATCCTCTTCGTCAGTCATTCTGGGGGTGCGGGCGCGGAGAAATGGGAAAGCCCACGTGGCTGCACTCTCTTTAAGTGTCCGATGTGGGCGGAGACCGGTACTTCCCCGCCCTCGATCCCCCGCCAGCCGCGCCGCGCACTTGGGTGCTTCTCTCCATTTTGTGCTCAGAAGTGGGGTAGATGCTGTGCTGTGCCCAGAGGTTGAGGGGAAGAGAGATAGATTAAAGAGAAAAAAAAAAGAGAAACGCCAGGCCCCCGCTCGGGGGACCAGGCGGAAACTCTCAAGTCACATACTGCAGGTTGCTGGTGGGCTGCCGGTGTCCCAAGCAGCTCCATCCTCTTCATCAGTCATTCTGGGGGTGCGGGCTAGGTTTTCTTTTTGAAAGCTTATTGAATTACTATGAATTATAAAGTTACATAATGATTCAGGATTGAATTCCAGGGATGCAAAATTTAAGCAACAATCCTCTAACAAGCATCTATTTCCCTCCAGCAATATTCCAAATTCCCACTGTCATCCCACCCTTCCTGATTCTCAGAAGGTACTTTTTTTTTCTTTTTTTCCCTTTAGGCACTGCTGTTTGTGATACTGTTACTAATAAGGTATTTTGCATATCACTTTACCTCCTTTCAAAACTAGTTATCATTCAGAATGACCACGTCCCTCTGTATTTTTTCCTAGTGGTCCCTTCTCTGACAATTATCCCCTCTTGCCCACAATGGCAAACTTCTTACTAAGAACCCATTGTGACACCCTTTGTTTCTAATATCTTTGGGCATTAGCTACTCCCTCACTGTAACCTGGTTTTCAACATACACCCCCCCCCCCACTTATAGTATATTATATTGTTTCTCCTCTGTTTTGCTTTTCCAGTTATCTTCAAGGAGATGTGTCTATTCTTTATGAATGTTCTTCCATTTCATATGCAGATCTCTCAGTAAACTTTGCTTGTCTTTTGCTCTTTCTCTTGTCTTTTTTCTCCCTCATCTACCTGATCACATGGAAGAATACTCGGCGTACTAATTTTAGACATGCTGAAAAATAAAGATCACTTGCTCCTGATTATGATTCCTTGTGTCATAAACAACACCACAGCAGATGTCTTCCTCAGCGGGACTTGTTCATGAACTTAGGGTTTTTGAGAAAATTTTTGAGAACCCCAAAACTGATCTAAGAGAAAACTCTACTTGAAAACAAAACTGACATTTTGCTGGATAAATTCTTTAAGCAATATAATGAAACATTATTTGCTACTTATTAGTTACTCTGATGTCAGTAATTTGCTATCTTAGGTATTTGATACTAATTTTTTGGGGGAAGTCACACCCGCCAATGCTCAGGGTTACTCGTGGCTCTGCACTCAGGAATTACTCCTGGCAGGGCTTGGGGAACCATATGAGATGCTGGGAATCGAATCTGGTTAGGCCGCGTTCAAGGAAAATGCCCTAACTGCAGTGCTATTTCTTCAGCCCAATATTAAAATATTTTTATAGTTATAGAATACAACAGCTTTTTCAAGCCGTGCTCAAAGGAAGATGCATGTTCTATTGTGTTGTATTGTATTGCTTATTGAGAGAACAGTTTGCAGTTATGGACATGAGCAGTCTCATGTGATAATCTTTGAGCTGTCCCAGTCTTAAATAAGACCAAAGATCACAACAAAAGTCATAGGGGATTTTGCAGTCTTCCAAAGATGGTAAAGCAATGAATAAACCCATCTGAGAAAACAAATAAAATACATTTCCTGGATTTAGCAACTGAAATTACATAATGTTAAGTCCATTTAAATCTCACATGAACAATTAATAATTTACTTATCCTGGTACTGGCATCCAAAAATATGGGCTACCTAGCTTCAGTGTCTCAGCAAACAATGCATAATCTAGTGCAACATGAACTTATATGTCTTTAAGCATTTTGAATTTGAAATACTTGTCACAAATGAGAGCAGTTGGTAATAAATAAAGAAAAATCTATAGGTATCTACAGTAGCCTTTGAAACCAAGTTACTGTGAGGTAAATGCTTAATTATACATATACAAATTCACTTAGGGAATTTGATATATTATGAGATAAAATTATGTTTGTTGATTTAAACTGTGAAGAGTTGATCCATTGAGATTCAAGGTTACTCACAGAACCACTAAGGACATATGAGCTCCAGGTCTACTCTCTCAGCCAACACTTGCATTCAATTCTAAACAGGCTACTAAGGAGGACAGACTCCGCTTTTATTTCTGTGATTTGAACATACACTCAATGACTAGATAAAACTAGATATGTAACTGACTAATCTAACTGTATAATGACTAGATCTAACTGTAGAAGGATTAATAACTGATTAGAAAGGATCCTTTCATTGGAAGCAGGATTCCTGGGCCTTAGCGGTTTTAAATAACATTTATTGGACCACCAAAGTATATACTTGATAAAAACTAGTCAGAAACTAAATAAAGAAAGCACCTTGTTTTCTCACTTAATATCCAGTGTATACATACAATTTATTGTTGATAAAGGAGACAAAATGAAAATAATTACTAAGAAAGTATAAAGAAAGATATGAGGGCAGTGACCATGAATTTCTGAATTTGCAAGTAGCTGCATTTCTAATGTTTCCCATTTTACACCGAATCAATGAAATATAGATAGTTATTTAATCAGAACATTTAATATTCATTAAGTCTATGGTCATTTAAGGGAACCTAGAATAGTCCAACTAGCATTCTTTTCTCTTGACTACAGAATTTTTACTGGTTTTACTTTGATAAGAGAAGCTAAATCCTAAAGTTTCATTTACTTTTTAAGTTTGATATAGAAAAAGTGTTTATTAAAATGTGTAACATATCAAAGTATCTGATACTTTAATATTGGGTGACTAGTTACCTGACACTTTAACATTGACAGACTAGTATTTATTCTTAGAATTAATCTTTTCTGTTATTTCACCTCATTATACATTTGCTAATAGATTATAAGGAATAATGTAACAAGGAAACTTATAGTAAAAAATATAAATGAACTTTAAGACTTGGACTAAAGAAATAGTACAGCAGGTAGGGTGCTGAAGAGATAGTATAGCAGGTAGGATGCTGAAGAGATAGTACAGTAGGTAGGGTGCTGGTCTTGCATGCTGCTGACCCAGGTTCAATCCTCAGAACGTGATAAGATCCCTGAGCCCCGCCAGGAGTGATCCATGGACACAAAGCCAGGAGAAGCCCTGAGGAACACCATGTATGCCCACAAAACCGAATATATAAATTAAGAGAAGAAGAATTAGAGAACAATAATGAAAGAAATAAGAGCCAAATATGACCCATTTCAGACATTTCCAAGAATATAGATTTAATCGTGTTTGGGGGGAAATGGTCTAAGGAATTCAGGGAAGAACAACCGTTAGAGGATGGAATTTATACTCAGAAGTTGGAGCTGTACCGTTATGATAGATGGAAACCATAGCACTGCCAAACTCAATTATACTACCAGGTAAAAAGAGGTAAAATCTGGACATGAATTTGTATGTTTTTTCCTTAACTTTCCAAAGTGGCAAGTCTCTAGAATTAGGTGATAAAATGAAATGACTTAAAAATCTATTGCATCCTGGCTTTAAAGTAGATTCTTGGAATTCCAAAGTTAAGAACAAAAATCAGTTTCTCTATGTACTTTTATCTCCATCAGTAATAGCCCTAACATTTTACATTTACAAAATGAATTCTTGTTTCAATTCCCAGCTCATTTGTAACCTTCAAAAGAGGAGTTTTATTTTCTCTATTTATACCTAACCACATTAATACTGTAGCACTATCATTTATCGATTTGCTTGAGCAGGCATCAGTAATGCCTCCATTGTGAGACTTGCTGTCACTGTTTTTGGCATATTGAATATGCCACTGGTAGCTTGCCAGGCTCTGCCATGCGGGCAGGTAGGATACTCTTGGTAGCTTTCCAGGCTCTCCGAGAGGGATGGAGAAATTGAACCCAGGTGGGCCATGTGCAAGGTAAATGCCCTACCCACTGTGCTATCACTCCAGCCACTAACCTAACCACATTATTTAATAAAATCTTTACAGGCTATACAAAATTTTAAGATAGAGGGGGGAATTTTTATTTTTAAAATTTTGAATTAGTTGTTTCTTTATTGATTGTTAGAACGTACAATTATTGCAGTGATCTCTGATCTGGAAAATAGATAAGTAATGCCCAACAATGTACAACTCACATGGCACCAAAGTATCATTACCCCTATTTCCCTCTATTTCTAATGATCCTTGAAATAGTTAGCATCTATCAAAGTTTGATTACATTAACCCAAAACTTAAAGCTTTCGATTTCAGATAAAATAAAGTTGAAACTCCTCATTCAACTAAGAGTACACCTGTTTGTCTAACTTTGTTCCCGTTCAACCTTACACTTTACATTATCTCCCATGGTGATTCCGGTACAGTATTTTCACTTCATAAACCCATTCTTCATACAAAACATCAGAATCTAAATATGATTATTTCCATGAGCCTAGCAAGCTACCAGTGGAGTATTCTATAATGCCAAAAACAATAACAACAAGTCTCACAATGAAGACATTACTGGTGCCAAGTAACTGGTGTTCATCAAGCAAATCGATGAACAACGGGGGACAATACTACAATGCATGTCTATCCCTATAAACTTCCTTCAATTTTTGTCATTTGAATCTAGTCTAACACTGCAACATTATTGTCTATTTTTCCTCTGTGTCATTTTTTACATGCTTATCATTTGAAAACTATAATATATCTGAATTTAACATGTGTAAAAGCTGTAAGAAATATGAACCAAAGATATGTTATTAAAAAGCAGTCACTGGGGAAAACAATGCAGAGACTAAGGTCACATGCAGGTGACTCCAATCCAAACCCCAGCACTGTATGCAGTGTCTTACCAGGAGCGATCCCTGAGCACACAGGCAGGTGTAAGTCTAAATGTTGCCCCAAATGTTCCACCCCAGCGCACACACAGACACATACACACACACACACAATTTAGTTACTGTTAAAAATTATTTTTCCTATTAATTTTTTTCTTCCATTCATTTCAAGTGAGAGAAAGAATCCGGAGTTCCAACCTCCGTCAACAATAGAGGATCAGGGATGCTGTCTCCTTAGCCAAGCTGTCGAAAATCTGATGGGCCGAACACGTAATGAGATTCTGAGACAACCACTGGACTAGAGCTGTTACCAACTGGATTCCACAGGACATCAAAAGGATGCCTGGCCGCCCACCTACGAGATGGTTAGACTTCTTTGTCAAGACCCTGAATGAACGGTTTGAGGCTTTTATGTTGCTGGAGCGAGCAGATACCACTGGACTGCACTAGCACGCAACAGGGACAAATAGAGATGTTACTGGTGTCCGCTCGAGCAGATCGATGAGCAACGGGATGACATCATATAAGTGGTTCATTTTTTTTAGGTTATACTCTCTTCCTTCCATTAATGTTCCATTAATTTTCTGACTATTTTAAGTGATTTTTTTTCATTTTATATTGATAAGAAATTGTTCTACAAGATTGCATATGTTTTAATGGGCTCAATTTCATAAACAGCTCTTGAAAATATATTAATACACTATACCCATCACCAAAATACTACCAACCCTTCACCACAATCCACTGAGTAACCCACATTGAGAAATTCTTCTCTCCTCTTTCTCCTCTAATAATCTCAGTTCTGTGTGAGAAGAATAAAGATGGCTTTTTAATTTGACACTGTTCCCTTGATTAGCTTTATTATATTACTCATATAATGAGATCATCTTATATTTTTTCCTTTTCCTTCTAACTTTCAACATATTTCACTTATTAGAACCCTGGCATTTTTATCCATCAAGGAGCAAAAACAAAGATTTTATCTTTTCTTGTACTTGAGTCACTTTCACATTTTTAAGTACGCATCTATCACTTGCCTCTTGAGTTGTTTCTGTATTTTGACTATTGCAAATAGCGCTGCAGCAAACATATGTGTGCTGTGTCTCTTCAAAATCGTATTTTTCTTTTCTTTGTATAGATACAAGGCTGTGGAATTGCGCAACCCTATTTTCTGCCACTACTGACTTCACAATTCATGTTCTGAGAATGTGAAACTGTACAGCATCTTCAGAGACAAAACGTAATTCCTAACCTCTGAGTATTTGTCTCATTTGTGGTATTGTTCTTAAATTGTCATCTTTTTTCCCTTTTATACAATTTTCTAATTTTTAAGTTTCAGTTGGATACTTCTCCCTCCCAAAACCTAAGAGATGTGAAAGTCATTTGCTGAATACTAAAATAATACCCTGGACACCATGTATGATACATTTTCCCAATTTATTATAGTTCTCTGAGTGAATGCACCCCCAATTATATTAAATTTCCTTATGACAATGACTTAATTATGTGATTACATGCCCCAATACAGGAAGAATAGAAGATACTAGGGAAGTACATGTTAGACTGAACAAAAATTTCAATGAAATAGTACACAGTTACCAGTTACAAAGACTTAGTGGAAAATCTTAAATGTACCTTTTAGTTTCATTTGTATCACACATACATAGTATTTTCATAATATCCTTTATTTTATTACATAATAAAACCTTGCCCCATAATTCCACTTTAAGAAGAATGTTGTAAAATATTACAATATTAAAACATTAGGGTATTATTCTATAGTAATGTAAATTAATCTTTATATCATACATACAAAATTGTTTTCATTTTCTGAACAATTCATAGAAATCCTCCCTCATTCTCAGTCTCTATTTTGTTCCTTTACTGCTTGATTATTCCCACTAATAAAGAAATGTTATATTTATGTTATGAACTCAGAAGAAAAAACTCTCAAATGTTATTACTATCCTAATTGATCTTTGGATTGCAGAAAATTTCTCACAAGAGATATTTGTAGTTATTTTCTATATACTTTTTCAACCTTTCTAAAGCTAACTTTAATTATAAGTGTGTAAAAAATTAAGGCACGCTGAGGGGCGCGTGCACTCGCGGGCTCTCCAGGCGGCTCTGTCTCATCGCCCGCGTTCGGTGCTCTGGAACCGCTGTGTATGGGCTGGATCGGGACGGCCGGTGGTTAAGGACAGGCGAAGGAAGAACGAGGACCAAGCTGGTTGCTGATTAGTTACCATTTATTCAATCTTCCATCTTTCTCATCTCCCACAATCCCAGCTCCGTCCTCTCGAACTACTCCATCCTCTCTGGATCAACTGCAGCCTCTCTCTGTCTTCTCTGTCCCTCCTCCTACTTCTCTCTCCCAACTTGCCCTCTAGGCTACACCCAGCCAGGTAGCAAAATCAACATAAGAAAGCCCTTCCTGAGGGCCTGCCATTCCAAAGCCCTTCGTGACTCTTAAGGTTTTTTTCCTTTCCTTAGTCCAAACACTTATTAACATCTTAATACTAGTTATTTTTGTATGGACATAGCAAGAGATACATTGAGGTTTGCAAGGCAGCTCTCCTGAAAACACCTTGCCACAGGCTCAGACCACAGCACTCAGGCCAGATTAATCATTCCTCACCCTAGCAGGGTCCAAATCTAGTTATCACTGTTTGGATCATGACAACATTTGTCCATGATCAAGCTCTTAACTTATAGTTAAGCATTAGGCACTTTGGCCAGGCCCATCTTGATGCCAGGGTAGCACACAACTCACCACTTGCCCTGGGTTCGTCTCCTCCCTCGTAGGGACCCTGCTTTTGGGGGTGCTAGGAAGTAAGGGCAGCTGAGGCTTAGGTCTAGATAACAGATGCCCAGGAGGAAAATATCATGTAGAGTCAAATGACTCCCAGGTTATAAAAGCATAGGATTTGCTAAGTCTTTCTGTGTTCATACAAAAAGGTCATTGCTCTGAATAAACTATGCAAAGGACTCAAGGAGAAGAGAAAAACAATATTTGCAAGTCAACAGAACACTAAGAAAGAAGTTACAAATAAACACAGGAGTGGGAGCACTGTAAGGGAGTAACCCCATAAACCTAAACTACCTGAGGCTATGTTATCTTACATATCCCCCTTTTTCTTTTTACAAAAACACAAAAAATTTGAAAATGAGGAACAATTCCAAATCACAACACAATGAAGCTACATTATCCTACATAAGTGAATCTACCAATGGAGTAAAATTGCACCTTTGGTAATGACGAATGTTACTTATGTTGCAAATTCCAAATGCTAATTTTAGTTCTTGAATTTGTTTTAACAACAGCATATAAATTAAACAGCATCTAAAATGATTATTCCCTCTTAATAAAACTTTCAACTTAGTGTCTGGAAATGCATTTCCTCCTTGTATTTCTATATGTTGAGCTTACTTTTTTATTCTTTTCTAATTTTTCTCTTTGTTCCAATTTCTATGTCAACACTAGCTTCTAAGATTGCATTGCAATTTCTCTAATCATATGCAACTGATTATTCCATTCCTTAACAGTCATCTGCTAATTATCTCCATTAACACAAATCTCCCTACATCTTTGTAATTGTATAATCAATGGACTACTTTACCTATTCACATGGTTATCAAAGATATCGCAATTTTCACATATCTAAAATAAAATTGCTAATAATTGGTAAATTACCTTGTGTCAACAGGTAATGTGAAGATGTAAATGCTTATATTTCTTCTTCAAATTGAAAAAGAGGGGTTAGATGTAATAGTTGTTAAGAAATAAAAATGATTAATCATAATATCTATATCCACATTTTTTGATTGATTAGATACTCAAGTTAATTTGCTTTTTACATAAGGCAAAAGCAAGTAAAGACCCAATTGGAATAGTTCTTTTTAAGTGTAAATGTACAGTACTCTCACTTAGTTATAGATCTTTTGTTCTATTTATAGAAATATGGCTCTCACTGTCACTGGCATCCCATTGCTTATCAATTTGCTGGAGCGGGCACCAGTAATGTCTCCACTATGAGACTTGTTACTGTTTTTAGCATATCAAATACACCATGGTAGCTTGCCAGCCTGTGCTGTGCAGGCGGGATTTTCTCCGTAGCTTGCCAAGCTCTCCGAGAGGGGCGGAGGAATCAGACTCAGGTAGGCCGCGTGCAAGGCAAACACCCTACCACTGTGCTATTGCTCCAGCCCAGAGATATGGCTATTCAAATTAATTTCAGACACTAAATCTTAATAGCAAATTTAATTAAATATAAACATATAAAATGAAATCATTTTAAGATTCTTTCCACTTAAGAATAATTTGAAAAAAATCTTAAACTGGCAGTAAAATTAAAGTGGTTGTAGAGTAATGGGTTTTATGAAGAATTTATATAGTTAAAATAATTTCCTTAAATTTAGCTCTTTTTCCCTCTCTCTTTTTTTTTCTTGTAAGTAGTGAGAAAAACTTCAGGCAGTGTGGAGGGGCCACCAGGGCTTTTCCTGGTATTGTTTTAGTTGCCCGTGCCAATACCATGTTAGCCAAGAACTGCGGGACTCACATGCAAAGTAAGACACGGACTCTGCCAACTGAGCCCAGGACAGTCCCACTATAATATTTCAATATATCTTTTTTATTACGCACGTTAGTAACTTTAATTTATGACTTTACTTTCTGACTCTAGAACATATGCAGATCCAGAAGCCTGACAAAACTAGGAAGCATTTCCAGGTACAACAGTATTATTGCCTAGTGTATGATTTTTGACTTATTTTAAAGCAGCACACAGTCATCAGAAATTGGGTTATGGGGCTAGTCTTGGTTAAAAGTCCCTATAAAATTCAATTCGTGTGAGATATAAAATTGAGCCATGCTGATTAATGCACTAACATGAGTTTTCATAGTGACAAATAGATATTTAGTCCTCTACTTTTTACTAAATATTTTTTAAAATCTTTGTCTGAAGCACAATAACATTTCAAAGGCTACAAAATAAGGAATTCGACACAACTGAGTACAGTCCTATCAATTCCACTATAAAAATGATTCAAGGATTCCTCTTTCTTCCCTAGATACCAGTTTTCTAAAATGGAAATAAAATTTGTTAAGTGCTTTAATGTATGCAAGCCTCTAAAACTTTATTCTTTCTTATTAATATCCTTTTAAAATATGAACAAACAGATTTTTTAAGCATATTTTCCCATGTCATTTGGCTTGGAATAACACCCAGAAAGACTGAGAGTTTTCACATTTAAGAAATAGCCACGGATAAGAGGTATATTGCCTTGCATCCCTCTTACCTCATTTCAAATACTTGCACTATATGCAGTCCCACAAGCAATCTCCAACAGGTTATGACCCAGGCCTGACCAAAAAAAAAAAAAATAGCTAAGCTATAATATGGATTGGATTGGAGCAATACCACAGGCAGGTAGGGCGTTTGTCTTGCACAAAGTCAACCCGGGTTTGATTCCTCCGTTCCTCTTGGAGAGTTCGGCAAGCTACCAAGAGTATCCTGCCCACACAACAGAGCCTGGCAAGCTACCTATGGACTATTTGATATGCCAAAAACAGTGACAACAAGTCTCACAATGGAGGCATTACTAATGCCTGCTCGAGCAAATAGATGAACAACGGCACGACAGTTCTACTGTGCTGCATAATACGGATTATTATCATTATATTAAAAGATACCCCCAAAACCCTGGGTAACTCTTCCCTAAATAACAACTACTAAACTCTAAATTAGAACAGAAAAGAATAACATTCCTATTTAAAAGGTAATAATACATTTCCCATACATGAGTCTTCGGAGGAATAATCCCAATATTCTATACAAATACTTTTAATTGAACACTCGTAATAAAATATAAGCATTATGTTTATCACTAAAATTAGAAATAAATAAAATAATATTTAATTCATATTAAATCTAAGATTTGTGTAGTTCAGTAACAGTAGATTCTTACATTTTCATAATTTTGCTTTATTCTATAGTATGTAGCAAAACACAAGACCATACTGAGTTAATAAAGATGAACGTCTATCTTAATATCAAATCCTCACCTTCATAAAAATCACAGGGTAAAATAAGTAAAATAATAGATTAAAGTAAAAACTAAATTCACTATAGTCCATGAAAATATTGGAAAGACTAAAAGAAAGGAAGGGAGAAAATAATAGGAGATGGAGATTTGAATATATAGGAAAAGATCATGAATGCAATAAGATATAAGTAATATAAGTCATAATAATAAACAAGTTATAAGAATAATGAAGGGAGGCAAGTTTACGGCATAAGTAAGATAAAAAACACAAAAAGCAATTTGAGTATACCAAACATGATTTCTCTAAATGTTTTAGTTAAAATTGGCAAATATGACTGTGAGTTTTTAAACATTGTTTTATGGAAGCCTAGATAATTAATCTCTAGACCTCCAAAACACAGTAAAAATCTCATTTTGCTAATTATGTGTATTTTTAGCTTAGAGTTTACTTTGGGGAGAATTTTCTAAGTGAATAAATGTTTTGTCCAAAGGCAGATTTTTGCTGCTTCTGCTGAAATAACTAGAAGTACTAACATAAGTAACAAGTTCTCAGATTGTGGATTAAGTTGTGATTTTAAGAATGACTCAAATTCACAGCCAATACGGAAATACAAAACGTGATCCATTTTGAAGAGATGAAAAGAATTCCATAGGTCATGTTTTTAACAGAAAAGTTATGAATGCCTATCATCTACTTTATAAAAACTTTTTACATACACGTTTTGAAGAAACTGTCACTTATTTAGTTTCCTTTCTTTTTAAGTGAGGGTATATGTCACAAACTTTATATTAATATTGCCAACTGACTGTCCTGATTTATGAGAACTCTGAATGTTTCCTCTCATATCCTCTGGCTATAAAGAGGAAAAAATTAAGGACTTTGATGTTAAGATATAATTGATAAACTTCTTAGTTAAACTCAAATTAATTCATCTATTTTCCTAGATATCAATTTCTGTATTTTAGAAATCTATTGAATAAAAATTTATAGCTTATATTTTTATCTTTGTACATATTTTTACAGGGTGTCTTTCTATGTTTCTTCACATAATTCTGAGAATGGTCTCACTGAATTAATTAGACAAGGAGATCATCACTGAATACAACAAACTTTTTTGCATTAAAAGATAGAAAATAGAGGCTAGATGTTCAAATTCAGTGCCAGCAGAATTGATTTCTGGTAAGATCTCTTGTCATGACTGTTGATGACGATCCTCTGTCCTCTGTACCTATGCTAAGAACTAGAGTATTTATTCCTTTTCCTATAGTTGTGATTTCTTACAGCTGCATAATATTCCATCGTGTAGATGTACCAGAATTTCTTTAACCAGTCATCTGTTTTGGGGCACTCCAGTTTTTTCCAGATTGTGGCTATTGTAAACAGTGCTGCAATGAACATAGATATGCAGATGTCATTTCTAGTATACCTTTTTGCCTCTCTGGGATATATTCCCAGCAGTGGTATTGCTGGGTCAAATGGGAGCTCAATTTCTAATTTTTTGAGAATCGTCCATATTGTTTTTCAAAAGGGTTGGACAAGTCGGCATTCCCACCAGCAGTGAAGAAGAGTCCCTTTCTCCCCACATCCATGCCAACACCGGTTGCTTTTGTTTTTTTGGATGTGGGCCAGTCTCTGTGGTGTGAGATAATATCTCATTGTTGTTTTGATTTGCATCTCCCTAATGATTAGTGATGTCGAGCATTTTCTCATGTGCCTCTCGGCCATTAGGATTTCTTCTTTGGGGAAGTTTCTGTTCATTTCCTCACCCCATGTTTTGATCGGGTCAGCAGTTTTCTTCTTGTGGAGCTCAACCAGTGCCTTGTATATCCTTGATGTTAACCCCTTATCAGATGGGTATTGGGTAAATATCTTTTCCCATTCTGTAGGCTGTCGTTGTACTTTGGTCACTGCATCTTTTGAGGTGTAGAAGGTTCTTAGTTTAAGGTAGTTTGCATATAAGTGGATCAATATGGAAAGTATCATGTTGAGTGAAATGAGTCAGAAAGAAAGAGACAGACATAGAAAGATTGCACTCATATGTGGAATATAATGAGCAGAAAGGTACGATCTAGTAATGATGAAACTTCTGGCAGAAATTTCTTTGGACTTAGTTACTAAAATACTAAAATAAAGAAATCCAAAACCTTGTGGCTGCTATTGTAGCCACATGACCTCATATCTCTTCGTTCTCAGCAATAGAAAACAAATTATCAAATGCTTCCTTTCCAGCAGGTCTGACTTTGGAGGGGAGGGAAACTCCAAACAATAATAGTGAGTTTTTTGTTGAAATATTGAATATAATCAAAGTGAAGAGAAAGTAAAGTGAAATTTATCAGCTACACAGGAGAGGTGGGGGCTGGGGAGGTGGGGGGTGGGGGGTAGATTTACTGTGGTTCTTGGTGGTGGAATATGTGCACTGGTGAAGGGATGGGTGTTTCAGCATCGTGTAACTGAGACTTAAGCCTGAAAGCTTTGTAACATTCCACATGGTGATTCAGTAAAAAAAAAAAAAAAAAAAAATTAAAAAAAATTAAAAATCTGAAAAAAAAGGTTGTGATTTCTTATGGAAGATGGACAGTAGACATGGGCAGAGCCTGGCAAGCTACCCATGGTGTATTTGATATGCCAAAACTAGTAACTATAGGTCTCATTCCCTTGACCCTAAAAGAGCCTCCAATCATTGGGAAAGACGAGTATGGAGAGGCTGCTAAAATCTCAGGGCTGGGAGGAATAGAGACGTTACTGATTCCCACTCGAGTAAATCAATGAACAGGATGAGAGTGATACAGTCATACAGTGATGGACAGTAGAAATGACATCTGTACCTATATGTTCATTGCAGCACTGATCACAGTAGCCAAAATCTGGAAATAATCCAAGTGTCTGAGAACAGATGACTGGTTAAAGAAACTTTGGTACATATACACAATCAAATACTATGCAGCTGTTAGGAGAGATGAAGTCATGAAATTTGCTTATAAGTGGATAGACAGGGAGAGGATCATGCTAAGTGAAATGAGTCAGAAAGAGAGGGACAGACATAGAAAGACTGTACTTATATGTGAAGTATAAAATAACATAACATGAGACTTACACCCAAGGACAGTAGACACAAGGGCCAAGAAGATTGTTCCATAGGTGGAAGCCTGCCTCATGAATGGGAGGAAAAGGTAGATGGAATAGAGAAGAGACCACTTAGAAAATTATGGTTGGAGGGAGAGGTCAGTATGGGAGATGTGTGCTGAAAGTAGATAAAGGACTAAACATTATAACCTCTCAGCATCTGTACTGCAAACCATAATGCTCAAAAGTAGAGAGAAAATATAGGGGAAATTGTCCTATGAGAAAGGTCCTATGAGAACCCAGACAAACGATGGTCATTAACATTCATGACAAGGCATCTTGCCAGAAGTCAATTCTGCTGGCACTGAATATGAGCATCTAGCCTCTATTTTCTATTTTTTTTAATACCAACAAGTTTGTGGTATTTAGTGATTGTCGTCTGGTCTAATTAATATAGTGAGACCATGGAAGCAGGGGGAGGGTTGGAAAGGGGGGGTATACTGGGGAGATTGGTGGTGGGCAATGTGCATTGGTGGAGGGATAGGTGTTTGATCATTCTATGATTTTAACTCAAACATGAAAGCTTGCAACTGTATCTTATGGTGATTCAATAATATATATTGAAATCATATATATATACATGTATATATATATGTATGTGATTTCATGCTCCACTCTTATGATCCAACTTAAATCCTAGGTACACCATTAAAGTGCTTTTCTTCATTGACAGTTATAATGGAATTAAGATTTCTCCTCATGAGTTTGGGGGTAACAAAATCTAGTCATTAGCAATTTCCAATAAAGATGCTTTCTCTTATCCTATTCCTTACTCTTCATCTTAAGGTTTCAGGGAGATTTTATTTAATGTTTCTAGATAAAATATCTTAGAAAATTTATATGAAATGAGAAATAACATAATCTTGATTTCAACAAGTACCTGGAGTATATATATTTCCAAAAGTATAGTCACTTTAGGCTTACAAATTTAATAAATGTTATCAGATCAGTGATGCCAACCTTTTAGTAAAGGTTTCATATATCAAAGTGATGTTTCTTCTTCACCAAATTATATCCTTTGAAAGAACTGTGCACTCTACTTTCTGTCTCACAAAGATAAATATCTCGAACAAATACATGGAACACATAAAATATAGTGAAAATGGAATGCTTTATTCCCACAGACTTGTTTTAAAGTTCTCAGTACCCCAAACTGAAAATTAAACTTCATATTTAATGTCATGTGATGCACTTGCAGCCCTCTGGGTAAAAAGTCATTGTCACTGTCACTGTCATCCCATTGCTCATCGATTTGCTCGAGCAGGCACCAGTAACCTCTCTATTGTGAGACTTGTTTGCTACTGTTTTTGGCATGTTGAATACACCACAGGTGACTTGCCAGGCTCTGCCATTCAGGCAAGATACTCTCAGTAGCTTGTCAGGCCCTTCGAGCGGGGCAGAGGAATCGAGCTTGGGTCAGCCGCATGCAAAGTGAACGCCCTACTGCTGTGTTATCACTCCAGCCCAGGTAAAAAGTAAATTTGTGAAATTTCTTATGCACATACACATGCATAAAATATATAATAGCTAATTATAAGAAATTAGAAACTTATTTAAATTTATTAGTAATGTTTTATCTTTAACAAAAGTAATTTTATATCTTAAATATATTTAATATATAATAAATATATATTCAAATATGTTTGTATTATATATATTCAACACACATAAGCACATAATTGGTGTACAATGTACTTTGTTAGTGGTATATTACAAGGTAGGTCTCTTTTAAGATCATCCCCTTCTTCAGGGAACATGGGATGAAAACTGTTGAACTGTTGGGTCAAGAGATTCTCAGTATGTTAGATTAGTGGTGGATGGACTCCCCAGCAGAACAGCAGCTTAAGTATCTCTCTCTTTAAAGTGCTCTCACTGATGCTGGTGGTCCTTGGTATCCTTAAAGGTCAGAAGGGCAATTAGGTCAAGAAGCATATTGCTATGGACAATCTCATTATAATGCCAGGAAATGACTTGGCAAAATGGTTGTTATGGGTACTGCTACCCAACATCAAAGACAAAAGAGTAGCTGTCACTATTAGAGTCACAGGAAACAACCTGATCTGTTTCCCAGGATGCCTTTGAGGGGCCTCTGTGAGGTCTACATCACTACCTTCTTGACACTATATCTCGCAGTTTTCTCCAGATGGCAGATCAGATCTATGGCTGACACATTTGGAGTGGGGACAGGAAGACCATGCTGGTTATCATCTTGGGGCTGCTCTGGATGGGGATGATCCTGAGGATGACCTTTCTCTCAGCCTTGTGGTACCAAGAGCAACAAGAATGATGTTCTGGGCTACCGCTCTAGCATTATGCCACAGCTTCACTTGGGTGCCGTTGATGCTGTGAATTGTCACCAATATGACACAATGATACAGATTCACAGAAGATGGCAGCCCCTGGGCTGAGGGGTGGGGGGGTGTCAAGCAATTGGTGGTGCAGGAGGCATTGTTGACAATCTGGAGGGAATTGTCACACTTTTCTTGGTTCACACCCATCACAAACATGAAAACATAGGAGATAGGGAGAAAGGGAAACGGTGATGACTTTTTTGGCACCTACCTTCTGGTGAGTTCCAGTATTCTGCAAGATATTGGAAAGATCGGTGAACTCTAGGAAACACACAGCACCATAAAGGCCCTATTTGATGTTGGTACAGTCTAGCTCCTAGAAGATAGAGATGAACTATTCATGGAAAGCTTCCCAATTTCAGCCTTGGCTGTGTCATTGAACTTTCCATAGGTAGAATTATGTACATACATAAGGCATGTAGTGAAGTTACTGGTATCTTTGTTGGCCACAGTTTCTACTTTCCCAAGTTAAAGGCAACCGTGGAAACCAGGACGCCAATATAGCCAAATCCATTCACTCCTATCATCACCATCATCCCTCTAGGATGTGCTGGCTCTGTGATAATAGATATGGCTTCTGTCAAGCAGCGAGGAGTAGATCACATATGTAAAACCATAAATATGATTATATATATGTTTTCTCAAGTCATTTATTTAGTATTACTATAGATATCTTGTTTCCCTTTAAAATTTGCAAACCTTTTTATTGTTTTATTGGATTAAGACTTTTTTGAGGTTCAGGGTCTGCATTCTCAAATCAATAGTTGTTTCACAGGTATACGGAAACATTCCATCAAATGTATGTCTGTACATATGTTTTTTATAGTTGTGAACAAATAGAATATTTGACTATTTCTCATTAAAATGAAAACCCTAACAAGGTTGATTTTCTCAAGTGAATTCAGTCATCATTCCACACAAATTTTGATATTAAATTATCTGAAAGATTTATTAATTTATCATTAATCTACACACTGATTTATTTAATTACTTTATGTTACACAAAATGAAACAGCAAAACTTTTTAACATTTATTTGCATAAGTATATACCATGTATGGGGTTGGAGTGATAGCACAGCGGGTAGGATGTTTGCCTTGTACTCAGCTGACCCAGGTTCGATTACCAGCATTCCACATGGCCCCCCGAGCACCACCAGGAGAAATTCCTGAGTGCAGAGCCAAGAGTAACCCCTGTGCATCACCAGGTGTGACCCAAAAAGAAAAAAAAATGGATATACCATGTTTATGTATTACATATAATTGCTCTTAATATTTTGCATATATTTATGTCTTGATATACGTAACTCATAAAGTTTCCATAAGTTAAGTATCATTACTATTCTCATTTGGCTGATGAGAAAACTATTTAACTCTCAGAAATTATAAATATTGATGTCTAATCAAGCAAATTGATGAGCAATGGGATGACAGTGACAGTGACAGTGAAAGTACTCAAAATAAAAACAGTAAAATGGGCATTTAAATGATATCAGTCTGACTCCAGAGAAGTGGTTCAAACTTTTTCAATGCTCTCTGTTCTATTCTTGCTGCCTTCTTTTGCCCAGATCATGATAGCAAGCAGCTGTACAAAGAGACCTGAAAACATCCGGACAGCTGCCGAGGGCAATTTCTTCAGATCCCAGGATGCTATCCATCATGGATATTAAGGTAATGAGGATCAATTGAGAAAATCTAGTAAGTATGCAAAACGAGTGACATAAATTGCAGGATGTCACAAACAATGGGAGGATGGGACCAGAAGTACTGCTTTAAGGGACCTGCTCTACATGTGAAACGTATACTGTTATTTGCAGACAGACTCTGATTGGCTGAACCTGTGTGCTATATTTCTGGATCTAGGGCAGTGTTTCCCAAAGAAGGAAAAACTTTCCACCAGAGGGGTACCTGGAAATGTTAAGGATTGCAATAGTAGCATTGAGTGAAATTGGGTTGTGTTTCCTGTTTGTTCACTCTTAAAATGATATCCAGGAGTGAATATTTTCTGAAAAGTGGGTTGCAGGCCAAATAAGTTTTGGTACCTAGATCTAGGCCAAACACTATAAATGTTTTATTTTAAAAAAATATAATGTGATATTAATAGAATTAAATGTAGATTAAATTAAATTAAATCAATCAGAAAGAATTGGAAAGGAAGAAATATAAATGCAATAAATAAAATCAGAAAGAGTATTTCATAACAAAAAATTCTCAGAGAATAAATATCTATATATATGTCTATTTATTAATCTATCTATATATCGAATGATAATGTACGATGCTAACTAATACTCAGATCAAACAGCAATTCTTCTGTCCTTAATGTATGCCACTAACATTAGAATCTTGGAAAATAAGATGAAAGTAGAATTAAAAGATTCAGGAAAATTCAAGAAAACAATAGAATCTTGGAAAATAAGATGAAAGTAGAACTAAAAGATTCAGGAAAATTCACTTTTCACAGTGAAGTAGTCCTCTTTAAGTAATTTATAAAGCAAAGTAATCTATAAAACATTTAAGTCATTTTAGCACTGCACTGTAGCACTGTCGTCCTGTTGTTCATCGATTTGCTCAAGTGAGCACCAGTAACATCTCCATTGTGAGACTTGTTTTTACTATTTTGGGCATATCGAATATGCCATGGGGAGTTTGCCAGGCTCTGCCATGCGGGCGGGATACTTTCGGTAGCTTGCCGGGCTCTCTGAGAGGGATGGAGGAATCGACCCCGGGTCGGCCTCGTGCAAGTCAAATGCCCTACCCTCTGTGCTATGTTTCCAGATCAAGTCATTTTAAATTAGAAATATTTTGAGGACCTAACCGAATTATAAATTAACATGGTGCAGGCAGGAAGAGAGGGAAACTTGGTAGCATTTGGTGGAAAAACTGTGAAACCAAAGCCATCTTAAAGACAAAACACCCATCTTAGGAACTCTGAGAACCCCTGAGATACCCAATTCCAGGTGAGGAATAAGTTTACCTGAGAGGAGAAGTGACTGAAGCTCCTGGGAAGAGAAGCACCCCTGCTGAAACAGAAGCACAGGTGGCTAATATCAAAAGAAGGCTGTCAACTGCTCCAAGCTGTCCCCTTAGCAAGCCTCCTAACAATGGATGAAGGGGCTAGGAAAGTTCATGTAGCTGTATATCTACTAGCTTTGAAAGGATAAGGTGTCTCTTTGGCCCACATATCTTGCTACCTTATGGCCTCTTCTGTCTCACTCTAGGGCATATTTCCCCATTTTGTAGAAGTGGCCCCCATATTTCTCTGTGTATGCGTTTCACATATGTGCTCTGCCCCTTCCATTCTGGAGAAGCGATCGTTGTCTCTACAGAACACATCTTTATTTAGCTTTTAGCATCCTGTTGCAGCAGGCACGGTGGCTGGTTCTTTTCTTTATGCACTCAAAATGGAAAGGCAAGGCACAGGAGAGCAATTTTCCAAATTCAGTAAAAGATTTATGGGAAGAAAGGAAGGAGTGGGAATAATTGCAGGGAAATTTCTAGATTATGGGAGGGTCTCCTAAATTCTGAACACTCCCCTTGTGATACCTTTTGTGCCTTTTTAACAATGGTGGGTGGTAGTAAGTTTTTATTAGATTTGAAGAATGTTGGATATTAAAAATGGGGCAAAGGACATTGACGTGATTATTTTAGAGAGTCCTTCTGCCAGCGCCAGGTTACAACAAGCATATACCTTAAAGCATCAAGCTATAAGGTATATGCTTGTTGTAAGGGAGTTTCGTGAGAAACCATGAGGGCCCGACTCAAACAGACCCCATTGGTAATCTATTACACAAGCCAATGATAGCCATTAGACTAGAATCACAAAGAACTCACAGACCTGAGGTAAGTCAGGGACAGTTATATACAAAAATCACATCCTACTCACACAATGGATATGACCAGGTAAGACTGCAGAGCTACAATCTGCAAAGCAAATTGTAGAAAAAATCATCTGTTTATGCTCAAGGGGATTATTATTTAGCTTGTGATTTAGGAGGACAATCATAATTGGGGTGATTCCAGGCAATGAAGTTCGTCTCTGGGTTACGATTGGCCCTTGGAACTGTGGAGAGGCATTCACTTCTTACTGACAGCTAAGAGGAGAAATAAATGGTCCCATGTCAGCAGCCATTAGCTCACACTCAACAGCCAACATTATGTGCTGGCAATTCTCCCACGTAGGTCTATATCCTTAATCTCACCCTGCCTATTCCCCTTTTGTTGCTCTTGTTCCCTCCTTTTATTTCAAGAATAAACTTGCTGACTTCACTATTCCTCTTGTCCTAAAGATCTTTTCTCTGAGGGAAGAGCAATGGACCTGGACAGGATTTAGGGCTGAGTTTCCTGTTACTGAGAATAATTCCTCTCGCCAGCCTGGATTCTGTGGCTCCCTGAGAAATCAAGTGGTAGGGATCATTTCCTGCCTTGTCAGAACAGTGAATTTCAGATGCGGTTTGACAGCCACTTGATGGGGCGGGTGAGAACTGAAGTCTGGGGAGGATCACCATGCAGAGACACACAGGAGACTCATCACTCCTAGATTACTCAGGTGACTGGGTTGGCTAGAAAGGGAAGTGGTGGATGCCCTTCTACAAGCTATTAACACTCTCTTCCCACTCACATAAGCCTCCCACGGAAACATACTTTGTTGGCAGGAAGCATGATTCTCAACAGCACAAATACAATCTCACTAATAGTGTTTTTCCCCAATCCAACAAAAGGGGATTATGTTATTCTAGAACCCTTTCAACAAAATGTACAAGAGTTTACTTCTACTTTTTTTAGTTTTTTTGTGTACTTCATAATTAACTTCTAAAAGAGATAATCTTGTTTCCCAGCCCACGTATTTTCTGATTAAGTTCTCCAGGCACTCTGAGGTTGTCTAATGTTTTGCATTCTGCATATCTTTCATCCCACCTGCCTTCAATTTTTAGCCCTATATGGAGCAGCTTAATATCTTATAAGCTTAAACTATACATTTTTTTCTGACCATACAATTGACAGATAAAGCTTGGGGAGCGGTAGAGAGATGGTGCAGTGACTAAGGCACTTGCCTTGTATGCAACTGACAAGTCTGGTTCCTGGAAGCCCAAGAATGATTCCTGGGTACATTCAGGAGTAAGCCCTGGGTACTGCTGGGTGTAAAGCAAGAACATAAATGAAAAGGGGGAAATAGAGGGAAAGAAAAACCTGCTGACCAAAGACTTTTTTCATATGCAGCTTGCAGAACAATCTTTTTAACTGTAAAGATTTGTCCAACTTCTGCTTTTAAAATTCTTACCTAAAGAAGTAGAAACAAGCAAGTTGGGTTGGTTGATAAATTCTCATTTAGGAATTTGATCACAAACTATTTGATCAGAAACTATTAAAGAATGTGTGAGATATTTTGATTTCACAGGAGTGTGAGAATTTTCTTAAGTGGTGCTCTGTCATCTACCAATGGTTTTGCACTCAAGCTAGTCTATTTAAGTAATGGAGGCATTAGGTTAGATATCCTTGACAACAGAAGAATCTTGCACTCAGGGTGCCAGTAGTATTCTGAACTTTATATACAAAATTAAAATTTCTGGTATGTCCTTATAATCTTACTTTTGATTAAGGATCAATATCACATATCAAGTTACCTTTGATTAAAAGCATCAAGCTAAAAGGTATATGTACTTTTTACTTCTGCTTTTAAAATTCTTACCTAAAGGAGTAGAAAAAAAGCAAGGTGGGTTGGTTGATAAATTCTCATTTAGGAATTTATATTGCCTCTCTGTGCTAGAAATTTTCCTCCTACTTAGGAACCAGTTTTCAGCAGGAAACTTATATTCTGCTCTGAATACCAATGCTCTAAAATTTAAAACTTATGGTGTGACAAAATGTGGTGACAGAGAATGCCTTTCTACCTGGTAAAATATGTGAGAATAGCATTGAAGTTCAGTGTCTACATTTGTTCAAGTATATTTAGTTTATATTCTCATGTAAGCTTTATTGTCAATAAAGATTTTATTTTGATTTTTATCTGACACACCTTTTTAATCATTCTCTTAATATATATTTTAATTCAAGAAAACAGTAATGCCCTCCATTAAGTTTACTCATCCTATAATAGAATTAGATTTTCTATTAATTAACATTGTTTTTACTCAATTTTCTTTGGCATTTTTGGTCTTTTATGCTGATCAGTGTACTTATAGTTGCTAAAACACGTGATTTCTCCTGTGCAGTGATTAAATCTAATTTATTGTGCTTCTCCTTGTAAAAGAATACATAGCAGATTGTAAATGAAATACTATTCTGCTTTCTTAAGCAACCATAGCTGTTATGGTCAAAAAAGCAAGTAGAGTCCGCAAGAGAGCAGGCGTTAAACAGGTTGTTAATGCTTAGTTTGACAGACATATGATTAGAATCAGAGCAATAGTGTAGCAGTCAAGTCTTGACTACAGCCAGCCAGGTTCAGGCCCCAGCACCTCGAGCACCTTGAGCCTCAGCAGGAGTGATGCCCAAGTGCAGAGTCAGGAGTAAGTCCAAAACACAACCGAGTTTGCCCCAAACCATATATAGGATATTGAGCTTTTCATTCATCATTTTTGTTAAAAGAATGAAATAGAAGCCAAATCACTGGACACATGAAATTCAACTTTACACATTTTATTAATAATAATATCAATCTTTAAGAACAGAGGTTTTACGACCTCATATGTTTTTCCCATACATTTTCAAAATCTAGACTCTCATCAACTTAGAAATAAATGAATATACGATTAAGATCTATATTCCATTTCAGAGTATTATGCCGTCACTTCCTTCAATACTTGACTTAATTGGGATGAGTTTATTGTCTATGTTTGCTATTCAATTATTTTTTAAGATCATGTTTTTTGATAGAATGAAAACAGAGTACACTAACCCAATATTAATATTCAAATGAATTTATCATTGAAAATAAGCAGCAATTTTGAGTTGAAATGTAGTGGCATGCCATTGATCATGAGGTAATGAGAATTTCAATGAACTATTCTAGTTACAAGGGAACCTAGAAGAGGATCAAGAAAATTGTGAACATTTTTGTGTGTGTGTGATGAGGAAGGAAGTTTAACTCCCACCCCAGCATACCCAACCACACAACACCTTTTATTTTTACTGCACTTTAAATTTCAGACCTGCTTGTTTTCTCAACTCTCTGTTGATTTTTCTTTTCTGCAATGCCTCTTATGTATTTCCTTGGAAAATGAATAAATAATACGGAAGCAGTGAATTTTAACGTTAGTTTAATTTTCATCATTATACCTCCATGATTATCCTTTCTGGGTAGTGCTAATCTGATAGTGTTTCTACTCTCTCATATTTCACTCAGATTTATCTTACACAAAGTCCTTCTAATGAACACTGTAGCACTGTCATCCCATTGTTCATTGTTTTGCTCAATTGGGCACCAGTAATGTCTCAATTGTGAGACTTGTTGTTACTGTTTTAGGCATATCGAATATGCCATGGGTAGCTTGCCAGGCTCTGCCGTGCAGGTGGGATACTCTTAGTAGCTTGCTGGGGTCTCTGAGAGGGACAGAGGAATTGAACCCGGGTTAGCTGTGTGCAAGACAAACGCCATACCTGCTAACAAACTGAACATTATTGGAAGATATAAAGAAACTGAGAACAACTTTTAAAATATGAAGGTAGCTGTTATTTTAGATGTAATTAATATTGTATTAAATGCTAAAGAACACTTTCAAATGAATGTCAAAATCTGTATAAAACTATTCAAATGCACGTCCTTCTTTAGTGTTCATGTCTAAAGATGAAGACCGTTCAAACCATTTAGCAAAACATGACGTTCAAAGAGGAGATCAGAAAACAGAAACTTTTCCCTCCTTCTCCGCTTTCTTTCCTACTGAGAAAATCTAAGAAAATCACAGTCTTAAGTTTCCTTCCTCAGCTTTTGTTTTCTAGACATAAAATGACTAAGCCCAGGAGTTGAGCTAAGAATAGCTTTTGCTTTATCTCTCCATTGTAAATGCAGAATGTCCTCTCGATTCCTTATAGAGTCCAAAATCAAAGTTTCTTCTCTATAATAAGGTTTCATGAGTGGATATAAGTTATGAAAAAAATTTCAATCTGAGCGCATTTTGTAAGTTTATCTCAGTTTATGTTCATTGTCAGCAATGTGTCCTTTACCACATGACATCTTCTTTAGAAAATGTTGCCACTTCTTTCAGTAAAACATCCGAAAAATATATTCTATTACTATTTTCAATTCTTCACATCTTTTTCCCTATGAATATACTCTAATTTATAACTCTACCCTCTTGCAACTGAAATTATAAAAGACAACCTCCTTGCAATTAAATTATATTTTTGCATACTCTCTTATGCAGGATTGCATCAGAAAACAACACTGTAGCACTGTCACTGTCATCCTATTGTTCATCAATTTGTTTGAGCAGGCACCAATAACGTCTCCATTTAGGACTTGTTACTGTTTTTGGCATATCGAATACACCACGGGTAGCTTGCCAGGCTCTGCTGTGCAGGCAGGATACTCTTGGTAGCTTGCTCGGTTCTCCGAGAGGGTTGGAGGAATCGAACCCGGGTTGGCCAAGTGCAAAGTAAATGCCCTACCTGCTGTGCTATCTCTCCAACCCAGAAAACAGATCACTGTGACTGTCATCCCGTTGCTCATTGATTTGTTCGAGTGGGCACCAGTAACGTCTCTCATTGAGAGACTTATTGTTACTGTCTTTGGCATATCCAATATGCATGGGTAGCTTGCCAGGCTCTGCTATGCGGGCTCCACACTTTCAGTACCTTGCCGGGCTCTCCAAGAGGGGCAGAGGAAACGAACATGGGTTGGCCGAGTGAAAGGTGAAAGCCCAATCTCTGTGCTCCAGCCCCAGAAAACAGATAACATCATAAAATTACTGTAACCCAAGGAAGGTTGAGTATAGAATATAGAGTTGATTTTTAAACTATAAGAACAGTTCTAGATAAATAACAGAGATAAAAGAAAATTCACCGTATTTAGTGGTGGAACTATTATTGTTTTAAATTCTGAATAATAAAGGAAGGATGAGTTTTACAAATAAAACCAAAAATACATACCTATCTATACAGGAATTTGGGAAGATGGAGCTGGAGATTCCAAGGACATGCATCATGAAATGAGGTAAGGAACTAACCCTAACTTTATTTTCCATTCTCCGTTAGACTTCAAGCTGGGGACCCCAATTAGTGAATCAATAACAGTTAAAGATCAAGGAAGCGCTGGAGTTTTCAAAGCACATCAGCCTCAGCAATAGAATACAAAGAGATAAAGGCTAGAGTAGATCCAGGTGACTAAGAAAAAAATAGTCTTAGAGCCCCCCCCCCCATAATTCTGGTCTCCTTCCAGCATTCTTTTACATCATTGACCTTCTGCTACTTCTTTTAATGCATGCTCACATGTCCTGCATAGTCACTCTCATAGATTTCATCTTAAGTAGCTCACTCCTCTTCACCTTCTTCTCCATTTTTAAATATTGGCAGCATTCCATCGGTAGATTTTAGTTATTTTCTTTCCACATCACATTATTTTGTGTGATAATTGTTTGAACTACTGAACTGCCATAAAGCTCTATATATGGCTATTAAGATTCAAATAGAACCCAACGATTCAAAATCATTTAACAGACTGGCATCTTGATAGATCTGCTGGGTAGATAACTAAGTGATAGTCTCAAAATAAGCACAACAGTGCGTTTCTCACTCACTCTCATCAAACACTGCCCAAATTTTTATCTTTCTAATTTACATAATCGTACTTAAACCAAAACGTAATTATTCAACTTTCCTATACACATTGAAACCAATCCTTTTGTAAATCTTGTATATTTTATCTCAAAATAATAAATCTGAAACATTCCTTATTTTCCATGCTTCACTCTCTTGCAGATTTCAGAAAATGCTTCATAATTGATATCTCTGCTTGCTCTTTTTGCCCTGCTATATTCTCTATATAGCACTTAAAAAATCCCAGAATGACCTTTGAAAAATATAAATTAGATCACATTATTCCTCTGTCAGAAATATTCTAAGGTTTTCCTTTGCATATGGGCTTAAATTTCAATGTTTCATATGGAAAACAGTGTTTCTGTATAACTTTCTGCCTGCTGAGCTCTTGATATGATCTCCTCCCCTCCCCATTGTTATTTCCTTGTCTCATGTGCCTTTTGATTATTTCTTAACTAGAGCTTTTACTTTCTTATTGTTTCCTTACTAGAATGTCTTATCTTACCATTCCTGCATATCTTGTTCTACACCTCCTTAGTTTCATTACCTGCTCAAACAGTGTCATTAACAAGTTCTCCTCTGAAAGGCCAATCTAACTAACCACCCATGTCACATTGCTTTATTTTCTTTCTAACATTTGTCAATTTCTGTAGTTTTCTTGTTTTTACCTATAAAATTAACTTTTTATTTCCCTTCTCTAAAATATAAGCACAATGAGATCAGTGATGTTAGAAAACTGTTTACAACTATAACCCCAGGATCTTAAGAAAAATGTGGTTCATAATAGATAATGATTTTCCTTAATGGGAAATAAAAGAATAGAAGATATATTTCCAGCATTCAACTACAGCCAAAGCAAGGAAGAAAATATAGAGTGCATTCAAAAAAAATTATGGAATAGAGGAATTATCTTCCAAATGGAAGAAAAACATTATTTTAGACTTATTTGAACTTGAATTTTATAAAGGAAATTTTAGAAAGAAAGTAACAGTAACTGAGAAATGTGTCCAAGATTCACTGTGTGGGCAAAACCTCTGAAGCCAGCAGAAGCTAGAAATAGCAAAATACACTTGGGGATTGTTTATCACTTGCAAGGGCACAGAATTGGAAATTGTCAAGCATTTAGGTGAAGTGCAGAATCCTCAGTTGAATCCCAGATGTCATGAGTCAAAAGAGACTCCCAGCAGGGCAACTGAGAGCTATCAAATGTACCACATGAGAGAGCTTGTGGAGCTGAATTCAGTAGTGTCAACAGCCTGACTAGGTGAACTCACAAGTACTGAAACTAATGGGGCACAAACCTTGAATCCCATCAGCTACATTTCCCAGCATTGGGTGAGACTAACCTGCCCGAAAAAAAGACAGGAACTTATCAGGCCTAATGTCCAAAGACAAGAGATCAATCAGTCCTGATTGGACAATGGGGAAAAGCACTGAAGATCGAAGGGCCCCGTTTATCTCTTGCCATAGAATGCAATAGCCTTAAGTGTGAAGAACGCTCCACTGTCCTATGTGTAGCAATCCTGGTTCAGAATCTCATTCAAATCAAAAGACACAATGATGCCTCCTGCATTGAATTCTACAGCTCTAAAAAAAAATCAAACAGAGCTAGTGACAGCATATATTGTATAGCAATAGCATAGAATTGATTTAACATTTGAATATTTCAAAATCGTTCTTTCTTTCTTTGGGATATGAGTAGTGGTGATACTGATGATTGAATGTGCCCAACCTAATTGTAGAGAATTTTAATTTTAAGTATCTTTGAACTTCTTTCCTCTTAACAAATGCAATGAAGAATTCCTAACTTCCTTCAATCATCATAGAGCTTGCATCCTCCTGTAAGTTCCAGGAATGAATATTGCAAGGAATATTTGACTAAAGGACAATTAATTTACACTATAGAGTTAGGTAAGAAAATAAAATTAACTATAAGTCAAGTTCTCCAAGCTGGTTTATATCCTGCTATCAATATGAATTTATTGAAATTTCTCAACATTGTCTTTGAATTTATAATTAATCAAATTCTATAGTTTTAAACTCAGGATGATGAACATGTAAAAATTCCATTAACATTATCATTTGAATCTGTCAATAAGTTGGAATTTCCTCTATAAAGCATGCTTACCAGGGCCATGCACACTTAATTATTTTCTAATATTCTGTTATTCATTAGATTATTATTCTCTTAATCATAGTTGTATAATTTATAGGTATTGGTAGAGGCATGCATCACTCAAAGCTAAATTTGATTTCCTACAGTCTATCATTCTTAAGAAATATTATATCATGAGGGTATTTAGAATGATTTTTGAATAATTTTTCTTCCTGTGTGTATAATGTATTTAAATTTTATCGTTGCTTTCTCTCCAAGCAAACATATAAATTATTTGCAACATCCTGTCCAGTCTTAACCAAGCTATGATTTTGATATTGATCCCATTAACAAACTTTCTCAGAATGCAAAGGCTTCAAACATAATCTTTAAAACAACCTTTCCTAGGTATTTTTAGACATACTGGGATAAACTGGAAAAATGTTCACCTAACTTCATTTGGACATGGTCTCAGGCAGTTCAATGGTAATTGGAATTGGAGTACCTGAAACTTAATTGTAATGACAGGAGTAATTTCTAGTCAAGATGGAAAAACTGAAATACTATCACCTTCATGCCATTCCAAGACCTATCTATCTTCACCAAGTAGCTTCTAAATAATCACTGTATCACTGTCATCTCGTTTTTTATGAGATTTACTCAAGCGGGCACCAGTAACATCTCCATTCATCCTAGTCTTGGGATTTTAGCAGCCTTTCTTTACACATTTTTCCCAACGATTGGAGGCTCTTTTCAGAAGCAGGGAAATGAGACTGTTATTGTTACTGTATTTGGCATATCAAATGTACCACAGCGAGCTTGCCAGGCTCTTCTGTGCGGGCAGGATACTCTTGGTAGCATGCCAGGCTCTCCGAAAGGTATATATATATATATATATATATATATATATACACACACACACATATATATATATATATATATCCTTTTATGATGATGTGTAGCGTGGCCACAAGCATCTGGAAAGTGGCCTGGAGTGTGGCAGCAGTTGGGTAGTGGAGGTCGGCTGCTGGGGCTGGGTCCCCTGGGATGGAGAGGGCTCTCACCTGCCCCCCTCTGGGGCACCCTGGTGCAGACTCTGGTGGCATGATTATGGGGGCCTCATTTTATGCTCCCTTCTGGGAGAAGAAGCCTTGAGTTCTGGAGGGTGGCCGATATTCTAAATAATATTATAAATAACAAATCTACAATATTCTAAATAATATTATAAATAATAGTTCTATATTATCCTTTAGCAGAATGTTCATTATTGTTTTCTCAGAGTTTCTAAAGTTCATGCTTCCAGATAGAGGAAGAAAAAGTTGTTTTCTTTCCTTTTGAATTCTAGTATGTAACTAGTATAGTGATATGCTCTATAGCATATTGTACAATTCACATTCAATATAGGAGAGGGTATTATGGGGGCCCAATGTAGGCACATATGGTTCATTGGGTGTTATTTTAAGCTACCCATTACAGATATATTTGGTGTCTATTAGCATTTTTAATATCTTTAGCCTTATTTTCAATTCTAACCATTAACTAAATAATGCTATTTTTATTTTCTTAATTTTTTTTTACTATTTTAGAGCATTTCAAAGCCATTCATGATTGACTTTCACTCATACATTACTCCAACATCCATACCTACATCAGTGTAACAGTTCCCAGCTCCAGTATCCCCATGTTCCCTCCCATCACTCACGACCACCTCCCATCCCTTACCTGTTCTGTGGAAGGCACATCACTTTCTGTCTCTGTCTCTGTCTCTGTCTCTGTCTGTCTGTCTGTCTCTCCCTCTCTCCAGGTCTCCCCCTGGCTTTTGGGCATTGTGGATTGAAATAATGATACTGAAAGTTTATCAAGAATATCCCTTTTCCAAAAAAAAAATTATGAATATCCCTTTTCCTACTTTAACACTCAGTTCTTGTCCGGCATGATCATTCCCAGTTATTATTGTCATACTGGTCTCCTCTATTTTACCTACCCTCAGCCCCATACACACTTGTAGTTAGATCCAACCATTGACCAGTCCTCCTAACCCCTGTTTTATTGTACACTAATATGTTTTCTAATATGTATATAAATATATATGTTATATACCACAAATGAATGTAGTCATTCTATATCTGTCCTCTCCTTCTGACTCACTTCACTCAGAATGATACTCTCCATGTGAAGCCATTTATAGGCAAATTTCATGACTTCATTCTTTCCTGACAGCTGCATAGTATTCCATTGTGTAGATGTGCCATAGTTTCTTTGTCCATTTGTCTGTTCTTAGGCACTTGGGTTGTTTCCAGTTTCTATCTATGGTGAATAGTGTTGCAATAAACATGGCGGTGCATATGGTATTTCTGCTGTGTACTTTGGAGCCCCAAAAATAGAAAGTGACTAGAGTACAACAGAATAGGAAAGGGTATTCTCCCAATACCCTTCTGATAAGGAGTTAAATCAAGAGTATACAAGGCACAGGATGAAATCTACAACAAAAACACATGCAACCCCATCACAAAATGGGGCGATGAGATGACCAGAAATTTTATCAAAGAACAAGATCAAGTGGACAAATGGCACATGAAAAAATGCTCTTCATTGCAAATAGAGAGATGCAGATCAAATCAATGAGATATAATCTCACACTGAAGAAACTGACACACATCCCAAAGAACAAAAGCAACCAGTTGATGGCATAGATGCGGTGAGAAAAGGACTCTTCTTCACTCTTGGTGGGAATGCTGACTGGTCCAGCCTTCTTGGAAAACAATGTGGACGTTTCCTAAAAAAACTAGAAATTAAGCTCCCATTTGACCTAGAAATACCACTTCTGGGAATAATGTTATTACTTAACTCAAAACAATTATAGCTTGAATACATCTGTCTTTTAATCTCACATATTCAAGTAATCATCTACAAAAGAAAATTGTGCTATTATCTTTAGTGTTACAATTATATTCTGAGCTGGCAGTTGATGAACATCATAAAGGACCACCTTAATTCAGTCTTAGAACTCCTACAAAGTTTCCATAATTACTTTTTTACAAAGGGATGTTCTTTACTCCATAATTATTTAGTACTCATTTCTGAAATGTTCTTTACTCCATAATTATCTAGGATTTATTTTTCCAAATTACACACAAAAAAGCCAAAATCCATACATTAACCTAGGATTTGAGAATTTAATTCTTTCTCTAATAACAGTATACTTTCTTAATTTTTAGTGATTGTGTGTATGTATGTTTTACTTCCTCAATCAAGGCTGGACTGTCTGCTTGCAGAAGAAACAGCAATAGATTTCCAAGAGGCGGTACATCTTTTATTTTTATATTTCTGTCAGTCAACTAAGCAGCTTTCTTCATTTTATATTTAATATAAATACAATTTTTATATTGCTTTTCAACAGTAAATCACCTTATTTCTGAATATTTAATCTTTTCCACAGCAGAGCTGTGACCTACCCACACATAGATAACATATGTCTTTATCTGTGATTCATTCCTATATCGTCCTTGAGTGACCTTGAGCTTATTGTCACTGTCTCATTCTTTTTGGTCTCTCTCTAAGCCATCAAAAAATATGGTATAGCTAAGATTATTTATATATTGTAATAGTTATGTTTCATTAAAGTTTTTTAACACATTGACACAAGCCTCTCAAAGAATCTATACCTATCCACTCTATCAGTTAATGAACTCATGAACACAAAATTTCATTAACCATCATATATCTCTCCTTGAAGAAACTGGTAGGAACTCACTATTTACTAATTCTCATTCATAGTACTAAGTAAAAAAATCAAAGAAGGAAGCAAAAAAGGGAGGAAGGGTAGACAGAAACAGAGAATGAAGAAAGAAAATACTTATGTCTTAAATATCTTTTATCATTTAATATAGAACATTAACAGAACAACTAATATTATAAAACTGCCCCCTGAATTTCTGTTTGCTTCCTCACCAGCTCAAGCTTAAAAAAAAAACAGAAGAGAACCTCTAGATCAATGCCTCACCATCTTCATAGGGGTTAACTACAAAAACTCACCCTTAACACAACAAGAACACTAGAAAACTAATGATAGAAATACGCAGGAAACCATTCAAGCTCAATTAGTGGGAATAATATCACTGAAGACACAAAACATCAGTAAATTTCCATAGTGTCTTTAGTGACACTATGATGAGGATGTTCAGTAAGTTCAAAGAAACAATAGCACAGGTAGTCAGCAAAGCACAAAAAGTATTAGAGTCAAAATGATAAAAGAACTACTACAGTCAGAAATAACAAAAATGAATAATATTGTAGGTGACATTTAAAGAAAAGTCAACAGAGGCTCTGATCAGAATAACAGAAGCTGAGCAAAAGATTGAGGAGTTCCAAAATAAGAAGGGCACTATTGGAAAAAAGCATAAAATGGAATTTAGTCTAAAAAGAAGTGAACAGCATATGAGAGAGCTGTGGGGTGAGTTAAAGAGTAACAATGCAAAATCCATTGAAGTCTTCATTGAACAAAATGCAAATATGTTAAAGACATGTTATCAAAAAGTCAAATAAGTCATTAAAAAGTACTTCTCAGAGTTTAGAATTATTTATAAAATGATCCCCTCATCAAGAATACTGTATCCAACTAGATCACCATTCAGATATGAAGGAACCACACAGACCTTCAAATACAGGCAATAGCTCAGGGAATTTTTAATCTTGAAAGCATTTTTGTAAGAAACACTTTAAAAGTTCCTTTAAAGGACAGGAGAAACTTTACATCATGAAGTATTGAGTATGACACTCATTAATGCTGCATATGTTTGTCCTCTACCAGATTAAGAAAGATTTAAAAACACATAGCCAAAAATGATCACAAATTTGGCTTTTATTAATATTTTTTCTGATAATTTAATATGTCATTCTTGTAAAGATTTTGGACTAAATAATATGAAATAAATGTGTTATATGGGCCAAGGGGGTTAAAAAATACTTAAATCATGATAGAAAGAGAGGATGATTATCACAATAAGGTCAAAGTACAAAATTAAAATCAAATTTAATGCAATATATTTTAGATCCCATAGTTGAAATCCTTGTTTTTTAACTGAGAACCGGCAGTTTACTATTGTATTAAATTATTTGAATTTCTTTATTTATATAAGTTTAAATCATATAGCAATTAATCAGTACAAAAAATTTTTGTTGATATACATTCTGGTTATTCCGTTTGTTATTTATTTAAGTTCTTTAGGAGCAAGGACTGTAGCACTGTACCACTGTGAAATCAATTTTTTGCATGCCTGAAAAAGGGACAATCTAGGGGTGACAGGGGACACTGGTGGAAGGAAGGGTCATTGGTGGAGGGACTGGTGTTGGAATACTATATGCCTGAAACCATTCAATTATGAACAACATTGTAATTTACTGTGTCTTTTTTAAACAAAATTTTAAAAAAGAAAGAAAAGAAAAAAATAAAAATAAAAACGACTTTCCATTAGGGACCAAAATTATATATTATTGCAATATTAATAATCAATTCATTAAAGGCTAAGTGCCAATGTGATTTCCTTGAAGAAGTTAACAGCCATTAGATAATCTTACCTTAGCAGAGCTCACGAGATAGTATTAAAGCCCAAAAAAATGAGGCCAAAGCTTGCTCTCTGATCCATAACAACACAAAAAGGTCATGTGGGCACAAAATAAGATGATGGTGGTTCCCTATTGGTTATTATTGGTCGGTCAAGCAAGGAGTTCTCAGAATGAAACTTCCCTTGCTGACAGTTTGATCTTAGACCTCCTAATCTCCAGAATTTTGTGATATTTAACGGGAATATTCAACCAGGAATAACTTTCTACTGAATCACAATTTCAAGGCCCTAGAGCTTTATCAAGGTCTTGTTTTAACTCATTTACATTTGAAATTTTTCCCTTCTATAAAAGCAGATGAAGAGATAACAATGACTTCAATTTAAAGTTATGAGATATAATAACATAATAACAGATTAATTCATTGTCTTGATTATCCTGAACATGTGCTGAAATTGCAAATAAGCTTTCTCTTGAAAACAGTCAAATCTCCATTTCTTTCAAAATTTTTCTAAAGCAAATTAATTCTTCATCTTCTTGCATATACCAACCATTCTTCTGCTCTCCAGTCAATCACTGTATCACTGTATCAGTGTCATCTCATTGTTCATTGATTTACTCGAGCGGGCATCAGTATCATCTCCATTCATCCCTGTCACGTGCTAGTATAGCATGATGGCATACTGGGGACTCTTTCAGGATCAGAGGAATGAGGACTGTCGTTGTTACTGTTTTGGGCATACTGAGTACACCACAAATAGCTTGCCAGGCTCTGCTGTGTGAGCAGGATACTCTCAGTAGCTTGCCAGGCTCTCCAAGAGGGACAGAGGCTTTTGGGGCAGCCTCTAACCACCTTTACAGGTGTTCCCAGTCTACAGAATGTAAGCTTTTGGTCGACTGGCATGTTTTAACTATTTGCACACTGACAAACACACACCTGCCTATGTCTCTGGGCAGTACCTGGGACATCTGTGGCCTCACGTTGATCTCCTTGAGGTTGATGGAGTGCATCCTGAGGTTGTTGAGCAGCGCGCAGAGCAGGACCCTATCTCAGAGGGTCTGTGCCAGGTCAAACACCTGCGCCGAGTCCCAGGTCACCTGGTGGTTGACTGACAGCACCCCACAGTGGATGAGCCACTGGGAGCACTGCTGCCGCAACAGATTATTCATTACAATCAATACAAAATTAACTGCTGCCGCAATTAATTGTTTTGGTTCAAACATGTTAGTAATCCAAAATTTAATAGTAATCTCTTATACTAGGGATTAATGGTACCAGGATGAACTACAACAATCTTCACACACTTTTTTACTTTTGTAATGCAAACAAATTGCCTCCTAGCACTAAAATCAGTCTTATTTCATGAAAGCATACAGTATTTTTCTCAGTATTTTATTGATAAATTTTTCTCAATATATCAAGAATAGGGAAGCTTAAGTCCCGTTTGGGTTATAGTTTCAGATGTAAAGAGATTGAAAAGACAAAAAGTAAGACTAGCAACAGGAAGTCCTTGTGTATCATTTCATCTTCTAGCCTGTCAAAAACATGGAAGTTTGTGCTGAACACAATGTTTATAATTATAGTGCTAGTTGCCAAGAAGAGTTACTGTGTCTGTTAAGAAGATAATTACAGCTACTTTACAATTCAAATCTGTGTTCAGTTACCTTGTGAAATCCAAATGAATGCTAATCTGACCTTATGCTTCCAAAAGACAATATACTTTTTAACACTTTCTACAAAGTTATGTTACGAAGGATGACAAATACTTTCAAATCTTCAAAATGATTATACATAAAAGAGGCACTTCAACCCTGAAACACTAAAGAATTTTAACAACCATAAAATTCATCTTTCTGAAGCACTTAACATTTGCACATGCTTCAGATATGGCCACTGATTCTACAATTTAAATTTGGAAGTAAGCATTGATGAGAGTCAAGGCAGGAGGCAGATGGCACACTTAAACTGGGTAATTCAGCGTAGTTTAATAAAGACGATGTCTACAAAGGTGAATGAGAATGACTAGAAAGGGATTGTGCAATTCCCTGGGTTGACAAAAGCTGGAGCCTTTCCTCCTTCTGGTCTAAATGAACAAGCAAGGGAAGTAGTTAGAAGCTGAACAGTCAGAGTGTTTAGAAAGTGTCACAGGGAAGGTGACCTTCAGCAGAGGCAACTGACTTGGCAAAGTGAGTACATATCTACCTAGTCTCTCTCATTTTTTTTCATTCCTCATCTCCAATAGTTGATTCCCTTAAAGTAGACACACTAGGAAACCAAAGGACAAAGGTATCGATTGATATAATACATACTTAGATGTCAGTCTTTTTTTTTTCTTTTTGGGTCATACCCAGCAATGTTCAGGGATTTCTTCTGGCTCTGCATGTAGGAATTACTCCTGGCAGTGCTTGAGAAAACATATGGGATGCTAGGGATTGAACTCGGCTCGGCCATATGCAAGGCAAACTCCCTACCCACTGTACTATCGCTCTGGCCCCTTAGGTGTCAGTTTTTTGGGCAAACGATAACTAAGGGCCAGACAGATAGTACATAATGTGGAGGACCCATATCTATCTATGGGACCACAACGGTCCCCTGAGCATCACTCTTTGCAACCCTGGAGGACCCTATCGCTGTTGTGTGTGGCCATGGTACTCTCAGCACTCTGCATTGGGTCAGATACACCCCAGGACTAGGGCAGAATTATATCCTTGGGCCCTTGCACTAAACTACTGCCCCATTGGCCATAAGTTCACCAATACAGGATTTTTGGCCTTTTGAGTAATGTTTGTATTACTCAGGAGTGGGTGGTGGGGGGAATGAAAGGATAGAGAATGAAACTGAAAAAACAAAAGTAAAATAACCGGACAATTTTTAATCAATTTGCCAACAATCTTCCAGCAACACTTAGCTGAAGAGAATTTTCTATAGCATCACAAGTCTCCTAAATTTTAAAGACATCAATTCAAATCTCTCCTGATTTATTTATGCCAAAGAATTTTCTATTTCATGTTAAATATTGCATTAAAGGGACTGGAGCAATAGCACAGCGGGTAGGGCATTTGCCTTGCATGTGGCTGAACCAGGTTCAATTACCAGCATCCCATATGGTCCCCTGAGCACAGCCAGGAGTCATTTCTGAGTGCATGAGTCAGGAGTAACCCCTGTGCATTGTCAGGTGTGACCTAAAAAGCATATATATATATATACATATATATGTGTATATATATATGTGTGTTTATATACACACACACATATATACATATATATGTATATATATTGCATTAAATATTATTTCTTCTAATATAAATGGAATAGAATGATTGCTTAAGTGTTTTTAGTATACAATGAGTGATATAATTTAAACATGCTTCTTTAGCCTACAAGTAACAAATGAGAGGCTGGATAATATAAAATGACCATTGGTCATATTTCACCCACTATATACCTGACAACTTTTAAGGTTGTTAAATGTATGCAGTCATCCAAATTCAGACAATAGCATGTAAGTTGCAAATCATTATTTTGTCCATATCACTGTGTATTAAACTCAATCAAGAAGCAAGCAACCTGCCCAAAGTCACACTCTCAAGTCAGAATTCATCTTTGAGTCATTTGCTGTCAGAGTCTCTGTATTAGATCAACATTTTTATCATATTTTCTGAGTGACTTAAGCAAGCAGTAAACACCAAAGACATAAATAGTATATCTGGATTCAAATGTTGGCTGTAAAATAAATAGAAAATAGATACATGTCAATATAATGAGAATGAGATCTTTCTAAATTGAATGTATATTAAATTTTATATATCCTATCATGGGATCATTTAGAGATAATATCAATAAACTAGAATTTTGTCACAAGATAATGATCTCCTGCTGTTACATAACCATGAACGTGAAGCCAAGTTGTTTATTTTCAAAGCAGGAGAAAAAATCAATCCTGGAATTATGTTCTATAACAGTGATTTTAGTTCAATTATACAAAATGATGCATGCTGATTTAATAATTTTGCCTGACGAATGTTTGAGAGGGAAAATGACAGATGTTCCCTGCACCACTGTGAAACAAAAGCATTCTGTTGGGCTTAGAATATATACCTGTTGTACGTTTTGCCTCCCAGAAACAGTCATCCATAAATGTGATGAGGTCATGCCCTGTTATAATCTGCAGCTTTATGAATGAGGTGATTTATGACCCTTTAAAGGGCTGTAGTTTTTAACTTTAATCAGGGAATAGTGGTCAACCGTGTAAACATAAGGTCTAAGGGAGCGGGATTTATATATAGTACTTAAAAATTTGAACTGACAGTGGAACAACCACAGAAATTCCAATAGAATTTGGTAGTTTTCTTGACAAAACCTTCATTTAACTCCAGGTGGACTTAGGTAATTGCTTACTTGGGTCCAAATAGGAAAACATTTCAAAGTCTGATTTATCCTTGTAGTTACTCAGAAATAACAAACTTTGAGCAAGTTGTTATGATAGGTTTTTAATGACATAGTAAATAAAAATGTGCTTTATTAAGTATAATTTGTTTTAAAGTATTTATGATTCCATTCAATTTTCACTTCACGTTTATTTATAACAATGTGTGAAGTTAGATCTTTAGCGAAAAGCCGAATAATTGAAGAAATAGAAATAAAATGGAAAATAGTGTTAAATTGCAAAAGTTATATGTGCTGATTCATATTCCACATACTTGCATCCATCTATATTACTAAACCCTTTGTTTAAAAAAATATTGTGCATTTTGATGATTTTGTATCTGTTAAAGTTTATCCATTTTTGAAAACCAGTTCTCTAATGTCAACATCTACCAAATGTATTCCAAAGCTAAGGCATAAAAGTTATTTAGTTACTGCAGCCTATTTTTAAAATTGTCCTCAAAAGACAGACAATACAATAAAATTCATCCTTAATTAAGTAGCTCAGAACAGATGATCATTTTAGGATATCAAGTAATAAACTTCTAATGACAAAATAAACTTTTAGATATTTGCCTCAGATTTAAAGATAATATCAGGATATATGCAGTTCCCAAGAAGAGTTTTGTCTGTTCCCCACCCTGATTTTAAATAGATGAATAACTGAACAGCAAAGCAGATGATGGAATGAAATATTCACTGATTAAGTAGAGCTGATCATGTGGAATATGACTTACATATTCAAGAAAGTTGTATTTTGACACAAAATCTGAAAGATTAAATTTCCCCAGATAAAGCATTACAATAACAGATTAGCCATGTTAATTGAGGATTTTCCTCCTTTAAAATTTTCAAAATCAGATAATCGAAGGAAATAAACACAAAGGATTCACTGCAGTAAATAAGAATGGAAAGGCTATGATTGTTTCTACCTATACTTCACTCAAGATAGAGTGCATTTTTCTAACTCCTTAAATTCCAAAATAAATTTGCTTTGACATTTTCCTTTAGGACTGAAATATGATTCTTCTCATGTCACTACTCCATCTATTATAACTCCAGCCATCTTTGCATAATGTTCTACATAAAAAATTATACCACATCGTAGTGATTTCAGTCTACAGTGATTAGCTACCCTCACCATTCTTTCAGTTTACTTGGCATTACTGTTTCTCAGGAAATTTGATGATGTCATTAAGCTAGACAGATTTTTCTGAAATTACTCAGGAAGCCTCTTTGATATACATGAGTTTCAGGTCTACCGGCTAAACAAGAATGGCTCTAGTCTCTTCTGCTTGGTCTTAATAAGCATGATGTCTCAGCCTCATGTGCCTTCTTAATAATATTTCTTCCTAATAGTGGTCTGGGCATCTTTATGATATGGCAACTAGACTGAAAGAGACCAAAAGTAGAAACTACCAGTTTGTTAAAACTTATAGATTATTAAAAAAATTGAAGTAGAACTACCTGAAGTATGTCAGTTCTACCTTATTCTATTGATAACATGGAGTTGCAGATCCAAAGTACATAGAAATACACTACATATTTTGATGGTAAGATACACAAGTAAAGCTAGCATTTGAAGATACACAAATTTCAGATACACAAATTGAAAAGCCAAAAATTGAGATAATTGTTTATTTCATTTTTATTTTATTTTTTAAATTTTATTGAATCACCATGAGTAGTTACAAGCTTTCATATTTGAGTTATAATCACACAATGATCAAACACCCATCCCCCCACCAGTGCACATTTCCCACCACCAGTATCCCCTGTATACCCCACATTTCCCACCCTCTCCCTGCCTCCATGGCAGACAATATTCTCCATACTCTCTCTCTCTCTACTTTTGGGCATGATGGCTTGCAACACAGACACTGAGAGGTCATCATGTTTGGTCCATTATCTACTTTCAGCACATATCTCCTATCCCGACTGATTCATCCAACCATCATTTTCTTGGTGATCCCTTCTCTATTCCTTCAGTCTTCTCCCCTCCACTCATGAAGCAAGCTTGCAGCTATGGGGCAATCCTCCTGGCCCTTGTATCTAATGTCCTTGGGTGTCAGCAAATAAAAACAAGAATGAGATATCATCACACACCACAGAGACTGGCACACATTCAAAAGAACAAAAGTAACCAGTGCTGGCGTGGATATGCATGTAAGACAAACACCCTACCAAGCGTACTACTGCTCCATCTCCAATAGCAGGAATTTAGGTCCAGCAATTCTGAAAATAAGCTATTGAAACATTAGATTTCCCCCATAATTTTATTCTATGACTAATCCTCTTCCAATCTAAACCAGAGATGTCTTCCCATTGCAAATAATAGAAACAATATTTTAAAATATTAAATGCTTTTTGGCCCTTTACAAATAATAGATGATTTTCTTTTCCTTTTTTTGTCAAACCTTTCCTTTCTAGTCATTAAATATTCCTTTAAAGTGTAGCTAGAAGGTCAATGTCATTCACTGTGTGCACAGGAACACTCATTGGAAACAATAAATAAGGTTTTATGTTTGTTTTGTTTTTTACCCATAATTAACATTGTATTACATTCCACATTTTGGCATCATACTCTTTACAACTGAAACTATGTTAGGCCAAACCCAGAGCTTCACACAAGGTAACTATATTCTCTACTGCTGAGCCTTATCCTCAGCATGAAACCAACTATTCTCAATAGATTCTTTTAGAGAAACTCATCTTATTTAAATAAACATTATGGCCTTAAAGGCAATATTTGAAAGTGAATAGATTTTATTTTTTGAACCAATTTATTGAAAGTTAGCCTGAAATTATAATTGAAGTTGCCGTCCTTATGATAGTCCTTTGATCACTATTACCTCCTTGAGATACACAGGCATTCAGACTATTCTATCAATTGATTCAATTTGTCAGTTATAAATAAATGTAATTTTGATGCTTAGAACTTAAGTCAAAACTAGCTGGAGATCAAAGTCAGTGCACACCACACAGAAAGACAAGCTTCAACAGGAGCTCGACATCCAAACTGAGTGCTTATGACAGGCATTATTTTTCAATCTCTCGCTCTAACTCTGAAGTTCATAATGATTATTTTTAAGATAATTAATAGAGAATTTGCACAAGAGGGAAATTATTTGAAGGCAACATAACAAATATTGGTGGCAGTTACAAACAAATAAATATTGAAGGCTCCTATAGTTATGTTTCCCTTGACTATGGAACAAAAAGCAGGAAAATGAAATGCTCAGTTTGACAGTAACACTGCATCTAGTTTCCAGGATATTGAAATTGGAAGTCCAGAACACTCTTTTTTTTTTTTTTTGCTTTTTGGGTCACACCCAGCGATGCACAGGGGTTACTCCTGGCTCCGCACTCGGGAAGAACTCCTCCTGGTGCTTGGGGGACCATGTGGGATGCTGGGAATCAAATCCAGGTGGGCCTCTTGCAAGGCAAATGCCCTACCTGTTGTGCTATTGTTCCGGCCCCCCGAACACTCTAGATAAATAAAAATACAAAGGTGAATAGCTTTGAATTCTACTGACTATTCCCCTTATATCTGTTCAGATTCTCCATGCTAAATCATTTCTTCTCTCTCTTTGCAGATTAAAAATTTGCTTCTACTACCGGTCTGAACTTTATATCACTGTTCTCCTGATCTTCAACATCTCTGTGCTAAACCAACAAAAGCAGCAGCTGGTGTGATAATATATTCTGTCGAATGATCTGTACATATTTATTTTTGTTTGGGTTCACAGTTAATAGTGCTCAAGTATTGCTCCTGACTTGATGCTCTGTGAGGGCTCTCTCCTGGCTCTGTGCTCTAGGGTCTCTCAGGGCATGAGATGGAGTGCTGAAGACTGAGTATGATAAGGACAGATGTAAGGCACTGACCTTCTCACAGTACTACTCTTCAGCCCTTTATATTGCTCAAAAATTGTCATAATGTATTTTATGGTGAGTAAATATATGACACCTGATTTTTCTGGACTTTGAAAACATGTTTTAAAATTTGTTTTTTATATTATATAATAATATAAAGTTAGGGAGATATTAAGAGAGAAATAAAAGCAATATCAAAAAATCTTCAGACAACAAGTGATAGAGAAATATAATTTGCATAGTACCTTACATTTGTAACCCTGAATTCTATGAGAAACATCAAATTAGTTATAAAAGCTAAGCCTGTTGATTTCAATTAAAAGTGACCCTGAAAATTTACTTGCCTTTCTCCTACAATTGACTATAAATGTCACCAGTATCCAAATTACTTTATTTTGCATACTATCACAAATCTAGCATTTATGCCACTAAACAGTTGTTTGATTTAATAAATACAGAAACATATATGTTGATTTGGATTAGTGATAAACAAAACTGAAAAGGAAACTGGAGATGGGAGAACTAAAGTTGATATAACTCCCTTATTTCTGAAGCACTATTCTCTCAAAAATATACTGTAAAGTGTTCTAGACACTTATCTCTCTACATCAACCAGAATCCCTCGATGAACAAAAGATACATTCATTGTTGGTGAGTGCAATGAATTCTTGACCACTATATTGACATAATAATTAATGAGCTAACATTATGGTACATTCTGTATGAAATCTGAGCCATCTACCAGACACTGTTTCATTATCACTCTGATCTATAGGCTTTCTATAAAATTACTAAAAGAAAGAAAGAACAACATTGCCACTATCAATGCCAGTTCTTGCATTTTGAATATGAGGTTAATAGCTGAATTTTAAAGCGCAATACTTACAAAACTCTGCATATTAATCCCAAAGTATTTTGGGCTAGAATTATCTAATTAGCCATTGTCTAAGGATGTAATTATAATCCTAGCCACAATAACTAAAATTAAAATCAGGGCCCACTGAGATTGTAGTTCTGTTTTGCATAATTATTACATTATTTGAGAAACTTTATAGATATTTAATACAAGAACTGTAACATAAGAAGATCAACCATTGAAACCTATCATAAACTCTAGACATGAACACTTGGAAAAATTCATAACTCTACTCAGCCTTAATTTGCTCATCTCTTTAAAGGGAGTGATAATATTAACATCAACTCATAAGATTTATTACAAATGAAAATGAAGCAGATAGCATAGTTCTTTTACAGATAAATAAAGACATAAATTTTATCTAAATGGAGCATCCACAAATGTTTCTAAATACGTTATCAGCATTATATTTATTCAATCAAACATGACTGCAAGTCTCTAAGTTTAATTCATATAGTTCTATTTCTGCTTTGTGTGTATTGTCATGCTATATCCAGATTTCAAAAATAGAAATTCAATAAGCTATATGAATGTAATATTTTAAAATAAGATATGGAGAGTGTATCCTGTGATGTGAGAAATTATTTGGAAAGCTCTAACCGAATATCCTATTGAAAAGAATTGGGTCATGTTAGGTCACTCCATATAGCACCAGGCAATGTCTCTGCATGGCCCTGGGTGGTAGGACAGATAAATGGAGGCTCAGAAAGACTGATATGGGGTCAGTGTGCAATATGCAATGTCATCAGTGGGCTGGATATATATGGTCAGTGGGGAATGAGATTCCTGACACTGTGGATGTTGATCACCCCTTGATTATGTCAGAAGAGCAGGGATCCCATCAAACATTAGAGAACCTATTGAACTATTTGACCTTTAAATTTCATGTCAGCTCTAAAATGTGATGCCTCTATAATAATCTGTATCATTATGAGACTGGCCTAAATGGACTGTTTTTTAGCAAGAAATAGAGACAGAAATAAATTGATCTTTCATTTAGCCCCAAGTAGGGCCAGTACTCCTTGGTAACCAAATAATAGTCAGAAAGCCTACTGACTATATAAAATTAAGAGTTAAATTCAGTTCCCTTCCACAGGAAAAAAAATGGAAAGAACGCATGAGGAATTCTGACATACTCCACAATTCTGATGAATCTCTTGTTAACTCGGTCAGATCAGTGGTCCTCATGGTACAATGAGGCTGCCACACGGTTTAAGGGACATTTGGTCTTTTCACACTAGTTTCTTCTCCATGTTCCTCCAATTCCAATAGTGTTGCATTGCAATTTTGGCTGCACTCCAGCCATTAGAAGTTAAGGTAATAATAATAATCAACCATTTATTTCCTAAATCTAGTCTGTTTATATATCAAGTTCCTGTCCAAATGGACTTTCACACTGCCTACCCTGTTTCTCATTTCTGTAGATATTAACATAAAAAAATCTGCCCTTATACTTTTCAGTTAATTTCTGCTCCAAGTTTATGTAGAGAACCATTGTTTGAAATATTTACAGACACACATGCACGCACACACACACCCCTCAGCAACATAAAACCATGTGAAAGAAATAATGACTTAATCATGTTAGACAGTACAGTCATATTGTGCCGTACTTTCCACTAATAATGAAATACTTATCCTCTTCATTTAAAGCTTCATTATACTTATCCAGAAGCTTTCCAACTGAAGTCCAATGTGGTGATTTCTCAAAATAAAAAAAATTCTGCAGTAAACATTTTCACTGAGAGAAAAATGTTAACAACTTTTAAATGGTGTTCTTGTAACCACCCAAAAATATCAAGAATAAGTCAACAAAAAACAAATCCTTTTATGACTTTTTATTTTAATTATGAAAATAATAAAAAGTGAAATCTTTGAAAAAACGGAAGAAACAGACATTAATGCATACATACTTCAGGACCTAAACTGCCGATGAGTTCAATGTTTATGCAGTGAGGCCAATGCCTGCTCTTTGCTTCTCAAGTTAAGAGTGAAGGTAAAAGTCCACGTGACACTGTTAAGCCCCAACCTGTTAAAGAAAGTGATAATATTAAATTGGGAAAGAAAACTTCATCCACATACTGTTGGCCCAAGTAAGACTTAAAAGTTTGTCCGGGAGATTTATGGGCACCCACACGTGCTCACTCTGTAACTATGTGCTGAATGCTAACTCCTTGCTAGCCCCTGGACTTCACCAGCAACCACCTGGACTGGGTCCCGGATAAAATGCAGGGAGAGTGCAGTGACCTTGAGCAGCGCAAAAGGAACGATTGCCTCCCCTCTGATCATATGACTTGTTCTCCTTGAATACGGGCAATGCTTTGTTTTATGACATGCGTGTAAATCTTGTATGTTTTTAATTGATGATTTGTTTTTCTTCACATCTGTATGTAGTTTTAAGGTATAAATGTAATTGTAGAGTTGGGACACCTGTCCAGGGTCCGGGGCCCCTTCCTACTGCACTGTGAATCGGACAGACAAACGAAGTTGTCTTGGTTTCAGAAATGCTCATGGGTTCAGGCGGATTCCAGAGCAGCAACATTACATGTATCTCAGCGTTTTTTCCAGAACCAGTTGCTGTCATGCGGCCACATTTTTTCCTTCTGATCTTTTCTTCCCTTAACTACCTTTGCTTCATCATATGTGACTTCCTTCTTTCAGCATTTTAAGCTACTATGGCAAGAATTAAAGGAACCACAAAGTCTGACTTGAAACCAGATCAGATAAATTCTTTGATGGTCCCTATAAGTAAAAATGTCTTATAAGCCCTAGGTGAAGAAATCACTGAAAGACTACTTACCTGGCTCTTTTAAAACTCAGGAAAACAGAGAACAAGGTTTTCTTTTATGTAATAGCTGAAAACTAAAGTTTGAGTCAGGAAAATGTTTTGTTCTGTATAGATACTGTTTGACACTGCAACTGTAAACCACTTATCATAACAAGAAAAATCAGTATCTTTCACATATTAACTTTTATAAATGCTTTATTAATGATCATAATGGCTTTCTACCCTGGAAAGCAAGGCTGACTAAGCATAAGGAAAGTTAGCTCTGTCTGAAATGTATCTGCTTTTCTTTTCTGTTTTGTTTTGTTTTTTTTGTTTGTTTGTTTTGGAGCCACACACCTGGTTGTCAAAGCAAAGATTCCTGAGTGTATCGGGTGGCCCAGGTGCATGGCAAGTGCCTGACACAGGGTACTGTCTCTTCTGCCCCAAATTACATCCATTTCCATAGACTCTTAAGCATGTGACACTATAGATTTCAATTTTTAATGAAAACCAAGTGTTATTTTAATGTAAGAATTCACCGGGTGTTGGGAGGGGTGGAGGGATATTCTGCTTTTACTGGCAACTTCATTTTGTCAAATAAGAAAAGAGAAAAGATGAGCCGGAGCAAAAGTACAGCAGGTAAGGCTACTGCCATACACTTGGCCATCCTGGGTTTGGGGCCCAGTATCCCATAGGGTCATCCCATACAAGCAGCAACAAAAGAAATTTCAGAATGCAGAGCGAGGAGTAACTCCTGAATATCACTGTGTATGGCCCCAAGGCCTAAATAAATAAATAAATGCATACCTAAATAAGAAAATATTAAAGTTCAATAAAATAACTTCTTCATGAAAGTTTTTATTTGCTAAATTTAAGAATTATATAGTATAGAATATTGAACTTTTTACATATATATTTAAATAGAAAAAATAGAGAGAAGAAGCCAGGCGTTCTGGTGAGCAACGCGGCCAGAGAATGCTTCAGACCCGAGACCGGGCCAGCAACACCGGGGATCCGGACGGAGGAGGTGCAGCTACCACACCTTCTCCAGATGGAGCCCCGGCGACACTGAGCAGCAACTAACATGGCTCCGGGATGCGGGATTAGGAAACTCCGAACCGTGCGGGGCACTGGAGTGGGGTGGCGCCAGCCCAGCCTCCAGGTGGCCTGGCCACCGGAAGTCACGCCCTCGACCCACCCTCGGCGCCGTCTTGTCACAATCAACAGAGAAGAAGCCGGGCATTCTGGTGAGCAATGCGGCCGGAGATATGCTCCGGACCCGAGACCAGGCCAGCAACACCGGGGATCCAGATGGAGGAGGTGTAGCCACCACACCTTCTCCAGCCACACTGAGCAGCAACTAACATGGCTCTGGGATATGGGACTGGGACAACTCCAAACCGCAAGGCTGCTAATGCCGTGCAACCTTTTCTAAAAACTGAAAACATACAATCTTTTAATGAAAAACTAATTATCAAATACTTCCTTGGTAGTAGGGCTGTCTTTCTTGGGGGGAAACTCCAACAACAATAGTGAGTTTTGTGTTGAAATATAGAACCTAATCAAGGTAAAGAGAAAATGAAGTGAAATTCATCAGTTATACAGTTGGGGGTGGGGGGGCGGGGACGGGGGTATACTGGGGTTTTTGGTGGTGAAATATGAGCACTGGTGAATGGATGGGTGTTTGAATATTGTATAACTGAGACATAAACCTGAGAACTTTGTAACTTTTCACATGGTGATTCAATAAAAATTTAAAAAAATAAATAAATAAATAGAAAAAATATCTAACTAGTTTACCACAGGTGAAAATTATGGTCTCTATAATCTTTTACTCTTATCTTTCATTATCCAGACAATAGCTCAAAAATTTCAAATTAAATTCAATATCAAATTATCTTTGACTATTCCTTTATCTTATTTTTTCACATTAAATCAAATCAACCAAGATTTACTGTCATTTATCATATTGGAGAAGTCAATAAGACTGATAAGGCCACTCTTCTCTCTCTTCTTTATTTTTTTTATATTGTAGTTTAGCTAAGAAGATTAAAACTGTGTTCAAGTAAATGTCATTAATATTCAAATTTACTGTGTCACACCACCACCAAAGTGCCTATAATGACTTCCCATCACAGTCCCTATGTCACTCCTAATTCCGTCTTCATTCCTCCTACCCACTATCCCCTCTGGTTAGTTGTTTTTGTATATAAAGGCCAACAACTTGTCAATGTTCAATACTGTCTGTTCCCTCGTTTTATCTCTTTACCCCAGATGAGTGAAATTACCTGGTATTTTTTTATTCTCCCTTGACTTACTTCTCTTAATGTGACTCCTCCAAATCATAGTTTTTGTTTTGTTTTGGTTGGTTTTTTCCATTGCTCTCAGAAACTTCATTCTACTCTGATATATAATCTAGTACAAGGTTCGGTAGACTATAATAATTGCAACCATTTAGCAGGAATGACACATTTGTGTCTGGCTATAAGTGACTATGACTTGAGCTATTAATATACGTAACATGATATTGAAGATTATTTTGTAAGTGTATTTTGATAACAAAGAATAAATATAAGCATTGTAATTATGTTCCTGAAAAAGGGAAAGACAAGACCAGAAGACGAGAAGGCTAAATAGAGAAGACAATGAGAAAGTTGCTTCTAATTAATAATTATGTAGTCAGTGATGATTACAATGATCTGAGAGATATAATAGCATATATATGCATATACACATTCTACCTTATTTAAAGATAACTTTTAAAGTGTGGTATACAATAATCATTTCAAAATGTTAGAAAATTTTGAATTCAGCTTGAAAATAAAACTTGGGAATGTTGGAGATTATCTTCAAAAAGTGCTTTTTCTTTTTATCCAATCATTTTTCTCTATTAACTAATTTATTAAAGAACAAAAGATACTACTTTGCTAAAAAATGAGGAATTTAATTAAAATTTGAATAGAGTGCATTATCAAAATGTATAAAATCAAAACTACTTGACCCTATGTTCTATTAACTTTTGGAGAAAATAATTACAGTACAATTATAAATGCTGCCTTTTAAATGTCTTAGTTTTCACAAAGGAGCAATATAAAATATAAAGCAAATTAAGAGCTGTTTTCTTCTTAGCTATGCACTTAATTATGAAAGCATACAAATTAATTTTTTGTTCCTTTGCTAAGAAGGCATCATGTTAAGAAAAAGCTAGGTTGTATCCATAAGTATTAAACCAGAGGAAACAATCACATGTAGAGGTGATAATTCTGAAGAATATTATAATAACTTCAGAGCCAACTGCAAAAAAAGAGGGTGCTAGGAATTTTCTATAAAGTAATATGATTGAACAATTTAATATCCCATGATTTAATTGAATTAAAATTAAATATAAATTCAATAAAATCTGTAAAATATTCTCAATATTTTAGCTATATACATATTTATATACTATATAGTGCAAATTTTCCTATACTAGCATAAACTGGCAACATTAGCACCATTGTAACCATGTCTTCTAAACTACAATAAAAATACATAGTTTTAAAAAGGAGATATGACTTGAAGAAGTTGAAATGATTGTAAATTATTATGAATATTTTTTGCTAGCAAATTCAGTAAGTAAAATGTAATAGATAAATTTCTAAGTAATATATTAAACTCAGATATGAGAAAAAAGCCTGAATTTGTTAAAACCTAAAATTATAATTTAATAACAATCTCATGTAGATTAACAAACACTTGAACTCCTTTACTGGAAAATTCTCACTTTTGAATTTTATCTAATTTAATCAAATACTCAAACCTCACAGAGACTATTTCCAAGAATAGGGAATACCTTTTTCTTAGTTAAGATTATATCTATAATGTCTAGGCAAATATATTTTAAGAGAGAGAGAGGGACAGAGAGAGTGAGAGAGAGAATTTTCCAGTGAGCAGGCTTAAGAATTTAAACCCTTAAGTCAGCATTTACTAATTGTCTAGCTTGCTCACTAAATCCACTGGATACTCAGCTTCTTGAGTATTCATAGGGAAATAAAATGTACTATATTCAAAGTTGTAGGCATTGTAAGAAAAAATTCTATCAAAGTTATTTATAAATAGTCCCTTCCGCCTATTCTCCCCGGTGGTGTGGTGGCCCCCACATTTTCAGAGCCTATTGGACAGCTAGCTATGAGACTGCAGTGACATGACACGCAGGGCCTCACGGGATGGGGGTGGAACCTGCCCCTATCCCTGCCCCGAAAATCCCCCAAAATTGCCGCCCATGGACAGCTCCTGGCTCCTGGATGGCCATGATCCCAGAGGCACACAAAATAATCTCAGAACCCAGCAGCTTTCAGCAGAAATCCCATCAGACTTATTACCAAAATATCAGAAATCCAAAATGCTCTTAATATCAGCAATAGAAAACAAATTATCTAATGATGCTTTTTCGGCACATCTGAACGTTGGGGAAAATTCCAAACAATAATGGTGGATCTTTTGTCTAAATATTGAATGTGATCAAAGTGGAGAGAGAGTAAGGTGGAAATCGTCTGCCACAGAGGCGGGGGGAGGGGAGGAGTGATGGGATGAGGGGTATATGGGTATCTTGATGGTGGAGGGTGTGCACTGGTGAGGGGATGGGTGTTTGATCATTGTATGACCGAGACATAGACTGGAAAGCTTTGTAACTGTTCTCACGGTGATTCAATAATAATTTTTAAAAAGTTATTTATATATCTACAACATATAAGTACTAAAATGACACAGTCTTCATCATTGTTGTTATTATTATAATAGCAATTCAAATCTCTTTAAACAGAGAAAAAATTAAAGCTATATACTTCAACAAGAAGGAAGCAATATAATTTTGTCTTATTATAGAAAGTGACTATGTGATTGCAAATTCTATGGAATCTATTTCTACACCACTAAAATGTCATGCTCTTTCTACTGCACCATGCACATGAGTCACAGACCTTTTGGAAATCATTTGTAATGAAGGGTATTTTACATACATTTGTCAACTGCATTGCTGTTTTATTTTTCACTTTCAAGGCAAGTAATCTGCAAGGACACAGAAGGACAAAAGGAAAATAAAATCTTTGGTAAGGCACACAGAAGAACTTCCTAGAAACAAAAAGAAAAATAGTCATAAAAATTCCATTACATTAAAATATGGAAAATTAATAAGCTACTAGCTCTTGCAATCAAAACATGTAGTTACAATCTCTTCTGGACTCAGCTATATAGTCCTGACCTTCCCGGGAGTATATTTACAATTACTCAAAAATGAATTTGACCTAAAATCAAACATCAAAAATGAGCATGTATACAAAATGTGCTTAGACTGTGTTCAGAATAAATTGAGGTATAATATTTACAATTAAATCTAGTATGAAACATTTCAAATTCTATTAATAGCAAACACATTTGTTTTTGTTATTGAGATATTGAACAAAATTGAATTTTTTAAACATCCAAAAATAGATGTAAGTTGAAAAAAGTTACTATTTTCTCAGAGATGACACATTTTAGCGACAAGAAAAATTACATTTTTACAGCATTGTTAAGAAATCCCTGGAGACGCAAATCAAAACAACAATGAGATATCATCTCACACTACAGTGACTGGCACACATCAAAAAGAATAAGAACAACCAGTGCTGGCATGGATGTGGGGAGAAAAGAACTCTTTTTCATTTTTGCTGGGAATGTCAACTGGTTCACCCCTTTCTGGAAAACAATATGGACATTCCTTAAAAATCCTAGAAATTGAGCTTCCATGTAAACCTGTAATACCACTTATGGAAATATATACAGAGGGTGCGAAAAAACACAGTAGAAATGACATCTGCATGTTCATTGCAGCACTGTTCACAACAGTCAGAATCTGGAAAACACCCCAAGTGCCCAAGAACAGACAACTGGTTAAAGAAACTTGGGTACATCTATATATTGAAATACTATGTAGCTGTTAGGAAAGATGAAGTCAAGAAATTTTCTTATAAGTAGATAGTCATGGGGAGTATCATGCTAATTGAAATGAGTCAGAAAGAGAGGGACAGACATAGAATTACTGTACTCATTTGTGGAATATAAAATAACATAATTTTGAGACTGACACCCAAGGACAGTAGAGACATGGGCCAGGAATATTGCTCAATAGTTAGAAGCCTGTCTCATGAGTGAGAGAGAAGGCAGCTGGAATAAAGAAGGGATCAGTAAGTCAGTGATGGTTGGAGGGATTGCTAGGGGTCCGAGCTGTGTGCTGAAATTAGATAAAGGACAAAATGTGATAGCATCTTGGTATCTATATTGCAAACCAAAATGCCCCAAAGGAGATAGAATATAGGGAAAATTGTCTACCATAGAGTCATGGGGAGGGTAGAGATGGAGTGAGGGGACACTGGGGACATTGGTGGTGGAAAATGTGCACTGGTGAAGGGATGGGTCTTTGATCATTGAATGACTGAAACTCAAACATGAAATTTTTGTAACTATTTCACGGTGATTCAACAAAAAATAAAAATAAATATAAAAGAAAATATAAAGAAAAAAATAAATCTTTGGAAACCAATATTTGGAGGAATTCTTGATAAATCTTTAGGATTTATTAAGGGTAGTTAGTATTGCTATAATAAAAGGCTAAATTAAGATGATTTAACAGTTTGGCATATCATAGAGATATCTGCTAGCAGTGTGTAAGCTCATTCCCAAAAGTATTCAAGAAAATGTTCTGTAAGTCCAGCTGAATTTATTAAGGTGGTAAATTAAAAAAATAATAAAACATTCATCTGTCAGTGTAAATCTGATTTCAAAGTATATGGCCATTATTTTCCAATTAGTGTCACATGCTGAATAGTACTTACATGCTGACAAAGCTCTAAGCACATTTTCCCAGAGTAATTCCTTCTACCAATTTTGAAAATTATTGCTGCAATAGTCGATCAATATTAAATCAATCTGTCAATTAGTGACTATAGGAACTTTATCTTCTGTTCTCAGAATCACTAAGGTAGTAGAACTTGTACTAACTTCTCTGACAAAATCATGATGTTCTGCAAAAGGACAATGCTTTAAAGAATCAGAGTGCATCCTTTAAAACATGTGTTTCTGTCTTTATACATCAATGAAGCAGGAAACTTGAGACCTCCATTCTGATACTTAATTGAGCTTCCCCCACCTTTGAAACTGCAATACTGAACTTTCTATTTTAAAATTTATCCTATTTTCCTTACGAGTTATTTGTGGAAGTAATAGTTTTAAGTTTGATCTTATCATTTTATTTAAAATTATTTTGTTTATTTCTTATTAAATGCATATGCTACTGAAAATATTGTTCAGGCTACTACGACTCCATGGAGAGTAAGACATGGAGCTGCTATGTAAGGTTGGCTAAGATTTAAAGGGAATTGAAATGGTCTGAAATCTACCCCAGCTTCGCTTACAAGCTGGGTTCTGACACAGAGCAAAGTAAGCTGAACTAAATAAGTAAGTGTCCATATTCTTATTAATCCAGGGAGTCTTGGAAATGGATTAATACTATTTATTAGTGGCACTGTAGCACTGTCATCGAATTGTTCATCAATTTGCTCCATTGATGGGCACCAGTAACATCTCCATTGTGAGACTTGTTGTTACTGTTTTTGGCATATCGAATACACCACGGGTAGCTTGTCAGGCTCTGCCCTGTGGGCGGGATACTCTCGGTAGCTTGCCGGGCTCTCCGAGAGGCACAGGAGAATCAAACCCTGGTTGGCTGCGTGTAAGTCAAACCCCCTTCCCACAGGGCACAGGGGGTGTCTGGGAGGCCTGGGCTTAATCCCTGACACTGCCTTAATAAAAATTGCTACAGTATTTGATGATAGTGTGTAGAAATGTGAAGTGACATTGCATCGGAAACCCGTCATATTTGTGTTCCCATAAAGAGATTTGAAAATATTTTTCCCAGTTAAACAGTGACTGGAAAAAAATAGATGCTTCAGAATTATTGGGTAAACAAACAGTTTACCCATCATTCAAGCAGTCATGAGCTGCAAACTATACAGAGAGAATATGAGACTCCCAGAGATGAATAATTCAGTAAAAGCCCACGCTTAAAAACAGGACTTTGACATACAACAGCATCTTCCCAAACCTGAAAATTTGACACATTTCTCTAAAGTTGTATAGATATGTGTATCTGAATATTATATGCGTATAACATTCCTCTAAAGTTATATGCATATTGGAAAGGAGAAGAATTAAACTCTTCACAAGATTACTTGGTAGTGATGAGCACTATACTCAAGTGAATACACATATCAAAAAAAAAATCCACAGGTGGGGAAAGGTGGGGAATGTGACTCAGTGGTAAATTTTATTCTGTGCCTGCAAATGACCTGGATTCAATCCCTGGTGCAGGATAACCAGAGCCATGCTGCAATGGAACTAAAAAATAGAAACATAATGAGAATTTTATTCTCCTGAGACTCTAATGTTGCAAGAGAGAAGAAATAATGAAAAGAAGATGTGTTCTTACTGAAAATTTGCTGAAGGGAAAAACAATCACTTCATCACTGTATCACTGTCATTCGATTGCTCATCAATTTGCTCGAGCGGGTGCCAGTAATGTCTCCATTCATCCTAACCCTGAGATTTTAGCAGCCTCTCTTTACTCATCCTTCCCAATGGTGCAGCATTGGAGGCTCTTTCAGGGTCAGGGGAATGAGCCCCATCATTGTTACTGTTTTTGGCATATCGAATATGCCAGGGGGAGTTTGCCAGGTTCTGCTGTGTGGACAGGATACTCTCGGTAGCTTGCCAAGTTTTCTGAGAGGGAGAACCAGACAATAAGAGGTTTCGAGGCTGAGATTCCGGAGTTTTGTTTTATAGTCTCTGGATCTTGGCTGTTGATGGGATTACACACTGAGGGGGAAAAAACCAACAATAAACATATCAAAATAATCCTAAGAACTAGACACAGAGCAAATAAAACATTTTATACAAGTGTCAGAAAGAAATTTCAATGGTAACATTCTTATGTTGCACTAGATCAATGTGGGTTTGATCCCTGGCATTACATCTGCTCCCCAAGCTTCTCCAAGAGTGATCACAGAGCACAGAGCAGGAGCAAACTTAAACACTCCTTGTCCAGTGCGGCCCAAACACACACAAATTCACTTCAGTGCTTTACATTTGAAAAACTATATGCCTATAATTGCAACTATGAAAAAATAATTTTGATCAGAAACTCAGTGGTAGAGAAATGAAGAGAAGGTAGGATGCTTGTCGTGTTTGCAGCCAATCTGAATTAAGCCTCTAATATCCCATATGGTCCTAGGAGCACTGTCAGGAGTAATTTTGAGTACTGACCCAAAAGTAATACCTTGAGCACCGCCTGATTTCCACCACCCCCCTGCCTAAAAAATAGAATGAAACGGAATTCAGAAACTCTGCCAACACAGTGAAATAAATGGACTTGAAAGATAGTCAGTGGTAAAGTTCTTGTCTTAAAAACCTGAAATCACAAACTCAACTACTGACCCCACCCCACATAACACATGTAATCTGGCAGACAGTGCCACTGTGATCTCCTCCAAGTCGCAAATGTGAATCCCCAGGCAACCACACAACCAACTGTCCTTGAGCACCACAACTCAGTGTGCAATATCTGGCAAGCATAGCTATAAAACTGTGTGAGTACCACAACTAACCATGTTCCTAACAATAACTGCTAAAGAAAGGGAAGGAAATGGAGAAACAAAATTGATTTCAAAAATACAAAAAAAAAATCTAGCATGTAAAATTGCAGAAATGTCCTTAGAAAGGAAATTTTAGGGTTGGAAATATTATAATTGATTACTAAATTAATCACGGAACAAAGAAGCATTTAAGTATATTTTATTAGAAAATATAATAATTATAAAATATATTGAATAAAAATTGAGTTTGGGGATAACAAAAATAGGAGGTACGCTAAAAAGTAACCTCATAGACATATCATTGAAGAACCCAAAAAACAGAAAAGCCCAAATAAGAAACAGAACTAATAACTATTAGTTAATTAGCTAATAAGCTTCAGAGATTATCATAACAATGTTTTTTCATAGATGACGACTCCATGAGCAACTCACTTTTATTTAGCAACTACTTTTTTTTTTTTTTTACTTCTTAGGTCACACCCACAGACGCTCAGGGGTTACTCCCTACTCTGCACTCAGGAATTGAGGGACAATATGGGATGCTGGAGTGTAGGATGACATTACTTTGTCCTTTCCCTCCTTGCCACAAGTAGCTTGTCCCGGTTTTCCCTGGAGTTTAGGCTCACCCCAGTCACACCCATCAAGGTGTTCCAGATTCTCTCCCATCCCTTTGTTTAGCTATAATCACTTCTCCATGCTCTCTTCCCCAAAAGAGTTAATCCACAGCTTTTCCTTAATCTGACTCTGCTAATTTGCAAGGTCAGACCTTCCTATGATACTGAATTTATATTATATAAGTTAATATTGCCTTTCTCCTCTTCTTGTGCCTTTTGAATAATTTACTTTAAAGCTATGTCTGTTTTGTATAGACACAAGAAGACAATATTATGTTTTTATAACTTGGGAATTAATTGGCCTCGAATATTATTCCCTCCCGGGCATCTGCTTTCTCCACTTAAGCCTCAGTTGCCCTCAGTTCCTAGCACCCCAAAGTAGGGTCCCCGACGTGGGACGGGAAGGATCCAGGGCAAGTGGTGAGTTATGTGCTACCCTGGCATCGAGATGGGCCTGGCCAAAGTGCCTAATTCTTAACTATAAGTTAAGAGATTGATCATAGACAAATGCTGTCATGATCCAATAGTAATTATGAGACTGGGACCCTGCCAGGGATAGGAAAGACTGATCTGGCCTGAGCACTGTAGTCTGAGATTGAGATGGCCCCAGGAGAGCAATTCTATAAGCTTTAATGCATCTCTTATTGTGTCCATACAAAATAATTAATATTATGAATTCTTATATGTTTGCTGGCTGAGGAGAAGAGAAACACATTCATGGGACTCCGCCCTTGGGTGGATCCTCCTGCTGAAAGAGAATTAAGTCCTAGGAGAAGCATCCCCTAAGGGAAAGGAACCTTACGCTACTGATGGGGACCACACCTATGTGTATGCCCCAACCCCCTCATGCTGTGGAGATTTAACTAGGCTGTAAGAGTGGGTTGGGGGGCCAGATTCACGGGCCAGATCCATCGGGGCCAGATCCACAGATCCAGAGAGAGACCGAGAGCCGGGAGAGAGGCAGGGAGAGAGAATGAAATAAACTGATGGAGCAACCAGTTTGGCCTTCTTCTTTCCGTCGCCTGCCCTTGACCGACAGCACACACAGCAGTTCCGGGGCACCGAACTCGGGCGGTGAGACAGAGCCGCCCGGAGAGCCAGCGAGTGCTTGCACCCCTCGGTGAGCTTTAGTTTTTTACACTGGAGTTAGAACCCTGGTTGGCTGCATGCAAGGCAAACACCCTACCCGAAATACTATCTCTCAGGCCACAACAACTTCCTATTTTTAATAAAGTAGTGTCCAAATTTGAATCACTCACTGAAATGAAAGACTAAAACCTTTCCAAAACTGTATTCAGCCTTGCAGTTCCATAACCCACATGACTCAAACTTCCTGTTCCTCTCTGAGTAATACGCATTCATCATTAATTCATCATTATCATTGTTCCATTGTTCCATCACTCTTATTTTATCTAACTGTATTATTTTAAATATGTATAATCTGTAATACATTTAATAAAGATATGTGTGATGTTCTATGTAGGTACTCAACATTTTAAAATCTCTTCAAATTTGTATAAAAACATAATTTCATGCCATTTTTGGTACACTAATTTAATAAATGTATAATACTTGCTAAGTGATCTTACTGAATATAATTATCTATTCTTACAAGAACATTTGTTAGTTACTGATCATATTTGTAAAAAATGCTCAGTATATTAATTAGCACTGTAATGAGCCTAGCTAAATAGTGATTGTTTTGATTAATTAAAATTCTAGAGAAAAATGCAAGACATTATGCCATTTTTTCAAACCAGCTGTTGTAGAGAACAGTCAACATATTTCCTAAAGTATCATAAAGTAGCATATTTCCTAAAGAAAATAAGACTGAATTCTAAATAGTGAGAATTAATTAAGACCAACCACACCATTAAAAATAAACACCCCCCACAAAAAAAAATACTTCATAATCTAGGAAGACTTTCCTTGTGACAGACCCAGGATCAAACCTCTTATTGTCCCCTGAGTCTGCCAGATGTAATACACGTGCACAGTGCCAGGAATAAGCTTTGAGCACTGCCAGAAAATATAGTCCAACTGAAACATACAACATGTAAGTCCTTTCTTTACAGCGTTTTAAACAGAAATGTCAGGTTCTTTGTTCTCTCTCACTTGAGTTGTTTGTACATCATCCTAAAATATAGCAACAAATATAAATGAAAAATAATGAAAGAAACCAAGATTAGATAAATCAGTGTTTCCTTTTAAGCAAAAAGATACTATGATTGGGGCCGGAGCGATAGCACAGCGGGTAGGGCGTTTGCCTTGCACGCGGCCGACCCGGGTTCGATCCCCGGCATCCCATATGGTCCCCCAAGCACCGCCAGGAGTGGTTCCTGAGTGCAAAGCCAAGAGTAACCCCTGAGCATCGCTGGGTGTGACCCAAAAAGCAAAAAAAAAAAAAAAAGATACTATGATTATAGCATTAATAAAACGTGTTTTATTGACGCTTAACAACTTTTAGATTAAAATGTAGAATGTTAATTCTAACCAGCAACTATTTTATTTTCAGACAGCTCTGTACATTTTCTTCATTATCTTCTTTTAGGGGCACTCATTATTTAGTATATTTTCTTAAACTTAATTAAACACACACCCATTTCCTTAAATTCCTCGAAACCTAAAACACATTCATATTTTTTTTCACAAAATGATGATGCTATTATGCTGTAAGACTATTCTCAAATTATGATTCTGGCTACCCTAATCCATAATGCGTATCAATATTTATGCATATATATGTATATATAAACACATATCTAGAGAGCACAAAATAATATTAAAATTGATCTCACAGAAGCAAAACCATCATTTAGTGAATGCTTAAATACCATTATATGTTTGATGTTTTGTGTAACAAATGCTATTACTGTTATTTACACAACATAAAGCAAATGGGTGTACTGAAAATGTTATTTGAGATAGTTAATATTCAATTTAATTCCACTAGAAATTCTGAGATTATTCTACTAGTATGTTCTTTCAGCATGGGAAATATTTTATGCAAAGGAGTTTACAGTTTTTAAAAACGTTGTCATTCATGATGAAAAACAAGAGAACAATTATATTATCAAAAGATTTTGTTGTTATCTTCAAGTTATAGAAGAAAATTTTGAATATCTTAATCCTTGTTTTTCAATCTATATGGCCACTAATGTAAGGATTCAACCAGAGTTGATAGGATGCATGGTTGTTAAAGTTAAAAAAATCTTAGATGAGATGCAAGCATCTTATAAACTTGTTTATATTGTCAACTTCAAAAGGAGAATTTATTGATTGTAAGATGGAGAATGATTAAAAAGAAATTGAAATATAAGTAAGTAAGCAATCTATTTTGAATCATTCAGTACAAGGAAAATTAAAATTCAATATACATTGAGTAAGCAACCTAAAGGCGCCAAATTCATGTTAAATTAAAAAATAGCAAAATCAAGCACATTTTACGGGTACAAATAAAATTAAGTATGTTGCTTTATAGAAAAAAAAGAGAATAAATTTTATTTAAAATAGTGATTTCATGCTCTGGTAAAATAGTACAGACATTAGAGATATCTTGTAGGTATCTGGTTCTCAGTTGATTCCAGCCTCCAAAGCACAGCTGGCTTTAGTTCCCTGTGGTCTCTGGCATGGCAAGGCTGGAGCAGCATCACATCTTTAGACTCTCAGATTCAACTGCCAACCTCATTGGTCACAGAGTGGCTCACTCCAGGTACACTGGTTTTTAGGGTGAAAACTCTAGGTAAACAATCACCCAACTCCACAGCTTCACAATTAATCTGGTAAAATATGTAGGCCAAACCACATAGCTGAAACTTAGCAGTCCAGGTCTATAGATCCTGGAATTTCCAGAGTTCCTAGAGCAGGAAACCTCAGGACACCTGCAAATTTCACTATATTGACTGCCCGAAGGAGCACATAAATTAGATAGAAACAGTAGCATAGAGACCAACCAAGCTCCGTAAACAAAAACAATTAACACACAAGGCTCATCTAGCAACAAACACCTTAGTAAACCCTCAGACAATGACTCTAAAGACTCTATTGTGAGATAACAGTTTTAACACACTTTCATTTACTGAAGTATTTGTTGATAGTTCTATTAACCACTTCATTTTAACGAACGCTATAAAATGAATAAGTTTGCGTCTGATAAAGGGCCAGGTGTGGGAGTGGTGGGAAACGGGGGCCAGTGGTAAAGGGAAGGTCACACTGATGGTCGAATTAGAGTTGGAACATTGAATGTTGGAAACAACTGTATTACAGACAACTTTGTAAAACGTGTGTTTGAAAAATGTCATTTCACCTCTTCCTCAGAAAGCCAGTGTACTCTCCAAAATAAAATTTATAATAAACTTGTAATCACAGTTATTGTTTTGAAGTACTAGAAGCAAAAATAATAATTAATAATTAAAAAGCATTTAAACTTTTCAAGTTGAAACTATGAGGTTTAATGTTAATAGCTACTGAGGGGATTCTTCAAAATTCTAAAGTTCATAATATAGAAGAAATATATGGAATTAAATCTAAGCATATCAGCTGAACTTCATGGCAGTTATCATTTGGGATAAAAGTATTTATTCTTACAGATTCAGAAAACATTTCTAGTTATTTTGAAAAAGTTGTGGAATCTGACTATTATCTAAATATTAGAAGAAATGGAGAAGTCGTCACAAATAGGACGGATTAACTAAAACTTGTAGATCTGAAATCTTTAAACTAAAAGCTGAAATGATTAACTAAAAACTTGTGGTGGGGAGAGAATATGTGTATAAATAAGGAAATGAGAAAGCAGATAATTTACAAGGTAAAAATGGTGCTTAAAATAAATGCATATTTATAATAATATCCATGTGTTGGGAATGAATAAAATTTGTGAAAGAAAAACAATCCTAACAATAGAGAGGTCACCAATTTGATGTTAGAATTCAATTACTTTATTGTTTATAGCAACAATATAAAACTGTCCCTAGCTACCCTCATGTGAAAAACAACAAATTGAAGTCACTGAATAGCATTTATAATCATCTGAAAGCTATGCTACAGCATTGATGCCTTTTTTTTTTTTTTTGCTGTGGCCTCCAAATATTTAAATGCCTTGTTTTAGGGGCTGGAGCGATAGCACAGAGGTAGGGCGTTCTCCTTTCATGCCTCTGCCCCTCTCAGAGAGCCTGGCAAGCTACCAAGAGTATCGCGCCCACACGGCAGAGCCTGGCAAGCTACCCATGGTGTATTGGATATGCCAAAAACAGTAACAAATAAGTCTCACAATGAGAGAAGTTACTGGTGCCCGCTCGAGCAACGGGATGACAGTGACAGTTTTAGGTAGGGTGCTCTATTACTGTGTCTAGGTTTTCCACGGGAAAGACAATTATGTTTGTAGATAGCATCAATATATGGGTAGTAGGTAGATTTGCTTCAAATGAAAAACTGTTAATGTACCTTCCATACATGGAGTGATGTGTGGTTCTTTAGCAAAACTTGAGTTGTTCAATAAGTTCGTCTAATTTCATGTAAAACAGTAGATATTTAGAGTATTATTTCTTTAACCCCAGGTATCTATATCAGATTTTAGACTGACATAGTCCAAAGATAAGGACGCTGTTAGAATTGATCTAGAGAGTTTGCCCAGTGATAGCTCAGAAAAAAATGGTGAATAGCATTTTTAATTTATTTTAATGCATAGCTTTTTACTGAAAATATCATTGAGAGTTGAATTCCTTAAGCAAGGAGAACACATTTATAGGTAATAAAGTCTGATACCTGCATTTTCTCTAAAAATTTGGTAGCAATAAGTACAGTATCTTTTTAAAAAAATATTTACACCCTATGATTTACAAAGTAATTTAATGCCTACAATGTTGCAACATCAATCCCATCAGCAATGTCCCTTTCCCAGTGTCCCCAGGTTCTGGAGGCCCCTGCCTTGCCCCCTTGGCAGGCATTTAGCAAATTGGTTTCATATTGTTTTCTCCAGCAAAACTTAAATAGCAAATGAAATGATCAGAAAATAACTGCAATATTTTAAGCAAAAAAAAGTCATAAATAAAGTTTGTCTCAAGGTTCATAATTTGACTTCTCAGTTTTCATATTTGAAAGCAGAAAGAGGAGGTAGGGAATTTAGCTGAAAAAAAGTGAAGAGTTTATTGGCAAATAAACAACTTTTTAAAATGGGAAACTTTTATCCGGCACAGGCATTGAACCAACTTCAAAAAGAGGGAACAGGGGTATGGATTGACGCCAAATCTTGTTAGGATGATGTAACAATTTATACATATTTTCAAGTTTTAGAGCATAATTTAATTCATGCATATTTATAAAAGAAAGACTGAATCTTTGGATAAAAATCTACCCTCACAATGTGGTAATCTGCTTGAAGCAAAATACACCAATTAATCTCAGTCCAAATACCCTCGCAGAAACAACCAGAAAAAAAAAAATTTACCTCATAAATTTCATCCCATATCTCAGTAAAGTTGCAAAAAATTAACAATTACAGTGAAATAATATGACTGAGTTGTGGGACTTGAGTGGTCAAGAATTTCTCTCTTGGAAACTCATGTTTAATAATGAGAAAACAACATCCATAGAACAGCCCTGAGGGAAGGAAACAACTCTGTGAAGAGAACATAATGGCAAGTGTAGAAACATAAAAAAGGCAAGTATGATAGAGCACTGGAGAGTAGAGTATGGTATGATATGAAACAGGTCAGACAAAAGTGATGTAAATTATGGGCTATGATCTGCAGTTTAAATTTGTTGTTGAGAAGGGTGAAAGTTTTTGTATGGTTACAAACTCTGAACACCTAATAAATCCCTGTAAACAGCATTGGTCCCAGCAGGATTATGCCTCACAAACTTTGTATTACTTGAAATAATGTGCATCTATAAGTAATCAGTAACTAGCAGCCCACAACATTTATTGAAGAACTAATATATGCCAATGACTATTTAATCTTTGGGGAATCAAAGAATAATGAGACATCCCAAGTCTCAGTGCATTTCCATCCTGGGAAAAAAGAATAATGTAAAACATAATTTTACTTTATGCTTATTCCCTATACGGAAATTGTCTTGTGAGAGAGAATGTTTCTAGATGATGCATGAGATTACTAATCCCAGTGAATTGTTGGTGAAATTGCATATGCAACAGAGCCAGAGAATTGACAGCTTAAACATTTTTGCATGCATTGATGATAGTTTATTTGAATACATTGCATAAGGCAATGAATTTTACTTTCAGACTATCTAAAAATATATTAATAGGGCAACATAACTTTTTTTTTCTAACAGGGCAATTTAACTTGCATTGCATCCATAATAAAATCAGTTAAAACCCAAATACAATCTGAAAACTCATGCAACAAATTCTGATTTCAAATCAAAGTGAAGTCCACTTAATAAGTCACCTTAAATAATGAGACAATCAAATAATTTTAAATTCCATTTTATTCACATATCTCTATAAAATACTTTAACAAACAATAAATAAACAGGTATAGCTATATATTGGGATACTTTACTAACCTCAATCCAGTGGAAATGCAATTTCTTTATTCAGCATTTCCTTATTTCTGTATATTACATATACAAATTCCAAATCATCACAGGAGCAGGATATGTTTTTTCATGCATAACATATTCTGAATATTCATGCCCATTGTCTCTGATAATGCTTTCATTTAAAAAATACCTCATTGAAAATGAAGCACAACAAGATTAAACAATTCCACATTGGATATTTATCAGAAGATACTGAAGGTGCCAAGTTGGAAAAATATATGGGTGGCTGTGTGATGGTTCAGTGGATAAAGCACCTATCTTGCTAGCATGAGTCCAAAAATTCAATCCCCAAAGCTACTACAAAGACCAAGCGTAGACAAGGCATCTCTATTCTTCTTCCCCGACAACTCTGCTGTCTGATATCCATGTCATTTTGAGTGGTTCCCAACCACACTAGGGTCAGGTATGTGAGGATTGCAACTAGAGTTCCCTCCAGGAAGCACCATAGCTCAAATGATGTGGCTTCTGCAACCAACAGGAAAACCCGTAAGGGGAACATCTTGAGCACCAGTGTCACCCCAGCAAGCACTATAATCAGACTGAGAGTACTCAGAATATATAAAGAATGTGGATCTCAGGAAGTATCACAATTAGAGGTGTGCAAAGTCCCCGGGGAATATTTTGGCTAATTCTGCAAGCACTGGGAATTAATGTGAGACCTAAGCCTGCATCACAACTAAAACGTATAGGGCACACAAAAAAAAAAAAAAGTATGTGTGAAATCCCAGAAATTTCAATAATAGAAAATAAAGGGAAAGAATTAAAGATGCATGAATGCTAACATTCAGTGAAACATTATTTACAACAGCCAAAAGATGGATGGATGGATAAAAATATCACATGTGCAAACAATGATTAAATCTTGTCATTTTGGGATGTTACGGATAGACCTCGAGGGAATTATGCCAAGTGAAATATGTCAAATGGAGGAAAAAAAAACACCTTTGGATTTTACTCACATTAGAATTAAATAAACAAACAAGTATATCAGTCAATCCATTGTGAGTATATAAAGAATAGTTTAGCTTAATAAGAATAAGACAACATCTATGAAACGGTCTAATCAAAAGTCACAAACTACGAGCCATAAATCAAATAAAGCAGGCATTGGAGAGATAAGGCAGTGGGTGAGTTGCTTTCCTGGCATGCTGTTAACCCAGGTTCATTTTCCTACACCAAGTATGGTCCCTGGTGGATCACCAGAAGTGATCCCAGAGCTCAGAACCAGGAAGTGCCTTGAAAACCACTGAATGCAGCCCCCAAACTAATAAATAAGTAAATCTGTCATGGAGACAATCACCACCATGCTGACTCACTCACAGGCTGTGCTTTACCGATTCCTGACTAGATTTCGGGGCAGATGCATGTCAAACAGCTCAAGTTCATGAAAACACCAATCCCCCAGAGTGAAAGTTCTGGGTCAACCTTGTGAGGTGAGCAGGCTGAGTAGTCACCCTGCCAAAGCCCCAGCTGCCACAGCCACATCACACTGCCGCAGCTATGCCCAGGACTCAGCTCCATGACTTCACAGATATTCTCTGCAGAGACACCAAACGGGGAATAATTTCAGGTACTCGGTGCCCATGCTGAGAACGCTGATGTTTTCTCGGGGCCAGGGTAGGCGGCCACTACCCACCCCTCTCAAACCCCTACACCAGTACCTCCTGAAACATTAGCAGCTACACTGACCTGCCATATCCCCCACAAGTCAAATCTTTTGTCTAGATAATAGATCCTGAAGTCTCTGCCTGAAGGCAACACCTAATTCCTCAGTATTGAAATTCCAATATAAGCACATCCAATTAGATGGGAAAGTAACAAACGAAAACTAAACTCGGCAAACAGAAACAATAACCTAGAAGCCTCAACTAGCAGCAAACAGCTTAATAAATTCTCAGGCAAGAATCTAACAACCTGATAACCAGGTATAACAACTTTTACATGAATAATTGATTTTTATACTTTCTAATTTTAATATTGGAGCTTTGTTATCCAATCAGTTTCAACTCTAGAACTGTATCAACAGTGTGGGTTTTGTCTACACTAAAATCAATTTAAAAAATGAGTCATGGAGATGACTTATCACCATTCAGAAGATCAATTCTTAGTTTTTTTGAGAAGCATTCATTTATATTGAATACTTGGTGTATAATTGCCATATAACCTTAATTCAGGTGTACAAGGTAATGATTTGATGTTTATATATGCTGAAACAGATACAGTGAATCTAGTTAATATTTTTCAAAGCACATTGGTATACTTTTTTCTTGCGATAAAATATTTAATACCTTCACTTGTCACTTGTCACTTCACATGTCATCAAGTATGGCATCATTGGTCTGACTGAAACGAGGAGACATCGATCACATCACGCCATTTTTGACACTGAAAAAGAATTGTTCCTCAGAACATGCGACAACAGAGGCGCCAGTGGCGTTGGTGTCCTTGTCAACATGAACTCGGCCATGAGCATTGATTCATTTGAATACCTAACAACCCGAATCGAACAATTATGCTTGAATAGATGTGGCTCACTGTCTGCAGTTTCTATCTTTGTCGTCTATGCACCAACTTCCAACTACGCTGAAGAAATTGAGAGGTTCTACATGGAACTGGAGAAGTTTTATAAAGAAGACCACACCTTCTACAAGATCATTGTTGATGATTTTAATGCCAATATAAGTCCGAGAAGGTCACCCGAAGAACTCCACATTGGGACACATGGAACGATTAGGGCGAGAGTTTGAATTCATCATGTCGACCAAGACCATCCATGATAATTCACAGTTCCAGAAGGCCGAATCTAAACGCTGGACATGGGAGTCTTCCGGTAGACAGTTCCGCAATGAAATTTAATACATACTTTTTAAAAATTAAAAATATGTAAGTGTCAAACCAATAGTACAGCAGATAGGATGCTTGCCTTGCAAATAACGAACTTGAGTTTGATGTTTGGCATTTCATATGGTCCTCTGAGTCCACTAGGAATGATTATTGAATGCAAAGTCAGGAACGAAACTTGAGCACTGCCAGCTGCAAGGTATAAATGGAAAAAAAAAAAGAAGACAAAAAAAATGAAGTATAGTATTATTAAATTTTTTATTCTTGGTTTTTGGGCCACACCCAGTGATACTCAGTATTATTACTGTCTCTGTGCTCAAGGATGACTCCTGGCAAAGCTTGGGGATTATTATGGGATGTTGAACCTTGAACTTGGTTAGGCCACATACACAGTAAGTACCATATCTATTATACTAATGTTCTAACTCCTTGTATGATATTATTGATACTTAAAATATTATCCCAAAACAGATGACTGGATAAAAAAACAGTGGTATATATACACAATGAAACATAAGACAACCATAAGAAAAGATAAAACAATGTAATGCCGCCACGTGCATCAATCTAAAGATCATTAATGCTAAGTTAGCCTAAAAGAGAATAACAAACACAACAAAATTATCTCTCTCATATGTGATATATTTTTTAAATGGAGTAAGGTAACAATATTAATATGTATAGAATTTACCTTAACATGGTGTGAGGATTGATTTTTGGGTAAAACTTTGTTGAAGGTTGTATAGTTGGAATATTTTATACATTCATAAAACCCTGTATTTAATTGAATTGTAATTCTTGATTTATAAAATAAGAATTAAATTTAAAATGTACAAAATAAATAATAATTAGATTCAATATATATGCAGATGAATGGGAAATGCATGCAAGTTATGGTAAATACTTTGGTGCTTATCTTTGAATATTAGTAGTATATGTATTGTATTGCTTTATATAATTTTTATTGTTTTGTATTATGCCAATTATTCACAATGATTTTACAGATGTCAAGAAAAAAGAGAATTAACTGCAGGGAATCATGTAAAAGTTTTAAAACCCATAGTTGTGTTTGAGAAAAATATGCAGAGTTTACACTTAGCACGCTATGAAGTCCTATTAGGAACGTAACCATTTAGGCAATGTTTCTTCCTAGAAGTAAAAAGTTTCAAACACCATATGTTTATTTTCCATACACACTGTCTTTTGGGTTTTCATCTCCTGTTACTGGCAAGAGAAAAATCTGTCTTCCATAGAGCTGCAGGTGACCAAACCAGCAGGAAGCCTGTAGCTGTTTTTGTTTCCGTAGATTCATTTTGTCTTCCACCTCAATCTTCTGGGACCAAATGCCCATGGAAGGGAGTTTTCTATTTTCTATGAATTATTTATTTCCTTTTCAGAAAAATGCTGTAGTTACCAAACTGATAGTACAAGGATTTTAGTTTTCTTGTTTATTTGTGTGTTCAGAGTTAAAGACCTTAAATACCAAGGTTCAAATCTTGTCCTAATGTAACACTTGTCAAAAAAAAAAGATAACAGAGAAACAATATTTACTCATTACCTACACTATTTTCTTTTGTCTTTTTGGAATATTACTATTTTATAAGAAATGAGCAGCTGACATACATAACTATGCAATTAGTATACAATAAATTGTTTTGTCTTACTGTAAAAACTAAGTTCTTTCTTATATAAGCTAATGAGGTCAAAATGCTGTTTTAATGTTCTGTTTGGCTTTCAACAATAAACAAGCCTCAACTTAGATTAGTTTTCTTTAAGGACATGAGAGGTTTCTTTGTCTTGGTAAGTCTGACTTCAGAAAAACAACAGTAACTTTTAATTTGTTTAAGGCTGAGTATTTTATTCAAATTTACTGTCACTGTAATTAAGAATAATAACCATACCTACTTAGCTAATAAAGATTATGACTTATAATTCACAAAGGAGTAAAACCTAACATGTTCCAAGGTTAAAAGAGACAGAGAAATGAAGACCAATCTGAAAAATATTTACTACTGCTCTTGCAGGAAGTGGCATGGATATGAATACCATTTCTCCTCCCTTACCTCAAGCACTGAGAAAGTGCTGATGGCTTACATTTCTTTTAAATGTCTGTGAGTCTTCCATTCATATAAAATATAAATTTAATGCAAGAGGGTAAGCATATATGTTGCATATATGGTTTGCTTACAATAGCTCTTACTTGTATATACAAAAGCATATGATTTATAGAGATTTTAAGACTTGATTATTTAAAACACATAAGTCATATATTGAAGTGACAACTCAAATTCATGTTGCAAAGACCCACATTGCCAAATCTGTGAATCTAATTTCACAATCTTTAAGTCCGTTTTAGAATATAAGTTAGACTACTTTTGCATAAATACCACTAGAGTAGATCTTTCTCCTTTCCTTATCATACATAAAATATACACAAACACTGATCTCTTTTCTCCCAGAAAAGAAACTACCTTAATCTTTTCAAGGCTCTATCAAGTTAAAAGAGTCAAATCTGAAGTATCCCCTATCACACCAAAACTCCCAATTAGAGGAGTTCGCTTCAAATCTCCTCCCATGTACCTATCTAGCCATCTTCCAACCCAGAAATAGTGACTGCTCTTTTTTATTCCATTGTTACTTGACATTACACTTATTACATTTTTTTCAAGCTTCTGGTTACATTGAGTTCATCCTCTGAGGAAAAATTTCAGAGGTTAATCACATACTTTTTATCTCTAGCAACACCTTTCATACAGAAGCCAGCTCAAACTGTTCATAGCATTTAGATGAAATTTAATATCAAAATTCACAGAAAAATGAGAATGAAGAGCAAAGACTTTCAGTACTCATCTTTTCCTCATTGGTAAATTCCTAAATATTAGGAATATATACTTTCTAATATTTCTTAAAATGATACGGGGTGTTCTCTCCAGATTCTTGGTAATTCGTACAAAGGAAATCACTAAGATTAATTTAAGGTACTTGCTTTGTTATGCATCATTTACTAACTGCAGCTTTAAGATAAATAAACACCTTTCAAACGGAATTGCTTTTCAAAATTCTCTATATTGACTCAAGAAAAATCCTTTACTTCTTTATCTGATCAAATGACAGATTCAGTGAGCACATCAACATTGTTTAGTGGGGAATTATTTTGGTGTCCCAATGATCCTAAAACGAAGGATATGTACTCTGAGATTATTTACAAAGGTGCCAGTCTTTCTGTGTGCTTTGTAAAGTGATGACTAACTCTGTCTTGTATACACAGACTAAATGTACAGCCTAAAAAATTTAAAGAATTATGAATTATCTTTTGAGACAAATTTTCTTTTTATCTTCTCTCCAATATATTTTGTAAAAGTAAAACCTGCCTTCAAGAATAGAAATATTAATCTTAGAACATATTTAGTTGCAACACATTGATATAATGAATATTTCATGAGAATCTACTATGTGCCAGATACCATATTATTTAACTATTCAATTTCTATCTGGATTTTTGTGAATTCATAAAACTTAGACATTGGACAAAAGGACCAACCATAAACAAATGCATAGCATTGTGCAATATAATTTTGAATAAAAAGTTGTTTCTCAAAGCATTGACTATGCATATTAATGTGTGCCTTGTTGTGAGCAATATTTTTCAATAAACTGTTCAGGGATTTCCCTGAGGATGGGGTATTCCAACAGAGAATGAAACTTAAAGTTCATGTCTGGGAAGATAACTAGGTAAGAAAATTAAGGTGCAGAAAAATTTTATGTAGGATGAAATAAAACAGAAATTATTTGGTAAGATTATGTCAATTTTAAGACATTTAACTACCTCTTATTCACAAAGATGCTAAGGTATAACCAGGAATCACCAGATGTTTAATCAAAGCCTCTTGTTCAAAAAAATATTAAACAGGGGGAAAAAACCCTTATAAAATATGCTGATAGTACCAGAGTTCCTCAGGAAGGAACAAATTGTTTCTAAACAAGTTATTGATCTCAAAGAAATCAAAAATATTTTATGTAAAATACATACATCTATTAAAAACTTTGGTTTATAAGCTAAGGGTATTTGTTACATTGACAAAAATGACAAGCTAAAAAATTCCTTTCAGAACATAAAAATAAATAGTCTTTGTTGCTGAAAATAAGAAAGTAAACTGGTATTTTCTGACAAGTTGCAGACAAGTTATGGCAGAAATATAAGAAAACAATAAGAGAACCATGGTTAATTGGGAACACATTATTCTTTTAATATAGAGCTTTCTCATCAACTAATGGATTTTCTTCCCCTTACAATAAAAATTAGTGCTAACAGTATAAAAGTGATAAAGTATGAAAAAAAATAAGACAAAATTTTGGACTTTAGGTTAGTTTCCTGAGATTCAGAGTAATCCTGAGCTTCAATATCTTTGTACTGCTATTGCCTTTAATGTGCCTTCATGTCTGTGTTTCTCTTTTAGGGATGTTTCCTTCAAGTAAAAACTGATCGAAACCTTTCCATTCTTGACACTGTTCTTTAATAGGAACAGCAGGATAAGGCCCTTGAAGTCATGTGATCTGGCCCTGGTACCTGATGAACAGACAAGTATACTTCTCTTTAGCTACTAGCGCATTATCCATCTGACTGTATTGTGAAGCATAAACATATCGTAATAAACATTCAAATGACCCTTGTCAGAAAAAGAATTTTCCACCCTGCTTTACAGAACCAAAAGGGTACATTTCAGGGATTTCCTTCATAACAAATTTAAATATCAGCAGCAATCTTTTTTATATCCACCAGTGTCTGCTACTAACTGATCAGTGGTCGAGGAACCCCTTGTATAATTTGTCTCTTGTAAGGAGAAGAGAACTGCCTGATCATCAGCCTACTAGAGCCAAGGATAAAGTCAAGATTCCTGAGCCATGGGATTGTAAGAGGTGGGAAGGCAGAGAGCAATTTTTCTAGGAAGAATGAAAGTAGGATTAGAGACTGAAGATTCTTCCTTGGATGTTCATTAGAGACTATCCATTATACTCAAACATTCTTTAGCATAAGAAGCATTCCAAGTGTATGTTAGTGCTATTTTAGTAAAAAGTAGTTACTTTTAAAATTCCAGTTTAATAACTAAATGAATGACGGACATAGCAGGAAGACTATATAACAAACACTGATGAAATGAATTTAGAAGAATATTATATTCAAACATTAATACCTCAACATAAACTTAATCTAAAGTAAAAATGTGTTCATAATTGTATATAAGTTTAAACATCCCATAGGATGGAATCTTGGAGCTACTGGTAACCTCTGTAGCATAGTGGGAGATACTATAGACTGATAGTTTCTGTGGTATCATTAGTTTGATTTGGTTAAATAATTATTTTCACATTACATGTTAGTGTGAGGTTACCTAAAGTTAATAACCATCCTTTTAAATACCTCTAGCTCTCAAAAATGGTAGGTTTAAAGGTTTTACTTTTCTTTTAGTTTTTCTTTTCTTAAGGTGTTTACTATAAGACAGGATTAATAAGAAGTCAGCTTTCATTCAGATTGCTAGTTGTATGAAATCCCTTTGAGCTTTATTTTTTATTTCAAGTGTTTATATGACATTTAAAGCACCTTTGCTTTGCTGATAGATATTGAATACCAGTAATTGTAGTACCTGCTCTAATTAGGAAACTAGAACATGTTTGCCATGCCTATCAATTTTCTGTCCAACAGAATACTTCAAGTCCAGTTAACAAGGAGAAGCAATGTGAAATGCTTGCTTAATGGTGTATACAGTATTCTCTAAAGCTAACCAATGACTGCAATTAACAAACTGGGGTTATGATTATTCATTTAACTGTATTTCATAGCCTCCTTTGGTTACTTTTCCAAAAATAACACTGTATCTTGTCGAAAAGTTTTTTGGGGTTTACACTGAATGAAGAGAGAATTGCCAAATCATGAAAAAAAATGGTACAAACTTGAATTTGAATTAAACCTGAGGAAAATTCAAAGAACCAAACAATTTTACCATGCTATCATCATTATACTATGTGAAAAAAACCAGTTTTATTTTATTATGTTATTCAATATGCCAGCAATGCTGAAAAAGTATAATTAAATAACAATAAAATTCTTCTTTTATTTAGAAATAAACAAAATATTCTGTAGGATAATTGAAACATGAAAATAGGTAAAGTTATAAAAAAGAGATAGTACTTTTTCTCACATGAGTAAAGAAGAGAAATGTTTCTATAAATTTGCTTTATTGTTTAAAATAGTATCAGATTACCTGAAAAGGAAGCTGAGAATAGTCATCTTTGTGTTACTTCAAAAACCATATTATTTTTCTATGTAAATATTCAATATGGTACCTATTGTAACTGTTTTTGGCATATTGAATATGCCACTGGTAGCGTGCCAGGCTCTTCGGTGAGGGCAGGATACTCTTGGTAGCTTGCAGGGCTCTCTGAGAGGTACGTATGTATCTGTTACTGTATTTGAGATATGAATACGCCACGGGGAGCTTGTCAGGCTTCCTGAGCGGGTAATAGACTCTCCATAGCTTATCAGGTTCTCCAACAGGGAGAACTAGGCTATTAGATGTCAAGGCCGCAATACTTGAGCTTCCGGGAGCTTGGTTGTATGTTGACTTTTGATGGGATTGCACGGCACTGGGGGCAGTATCTGGATGTGACTGCCTAGCTACTGGAAAATGGGGAATCTGTGTGGAAGAGGCCCAGGTCCAATCCGAGCAGCCTTGTAGATCTCATCCCCTGGTCCCACGCACCTGGGTTCCTCTACCAACTCCTTCGTGCATGAGGCTCATCCAAACGTGTGGAGAGTGGCCTTGAGCATGGCTGTGGCTAAAATCTCGAGGCTGAGTGTAATAGAGATGTTACTTGTGCCTGCTTGAGTAAATTAACGAACAATGGGATGACAGTGATAGAGTGATGTAAATATTCATCAAAATTCTATCTGATGGAAAAATTTTGTCTGTTTAAAATAAGATTCATCTTTCCTAAGACTTTAGGCCCTTAATATAAAAACTGGCAATAGTATAAATTTTCTCACTAATAATAACTTCATTTCCCCCACCGCCTCCCATCCATACAGCCCCTTACCTGCACACACAGAGACCACATATGCCTGTATTTTAATAAAGGTAAACAAGATTTTTGACATTGCATTCTTTAGTCCAATAGCCAGTATCTTGAATTTAATTTCTTTTTTGTTAGTAAGTATGTAGCGGGTTACTTTTTTTATTGTTTTGGTTTTTAGAGCCATACCCAACTGTGCTCATAGCTTACTTCTAGTTCTGAACTCAAGGATTACAGACTCTGTAATCCAACTGTATGCCATACCAAGGATTGTACAGAACAGGCCTGTAGCAAGTGAGGCAAGCGCCCAGCAACTGTGCTGTCTCTCGAATCCCAATGTGAGTTACTTTTCAAGACTTGAATTTCTCCATCTGTAAATTTAGTTAATGGTAATAGTTTACCTCACAATTTTTATCCAATTTAATTTATGAAAAAACACAATTGTTTTGGCTTTATAGCTATTGTCACCATTACTGATATTGATTCAAAACTCAAAATAAAATACCCTTCCCCACAAATTAAAGATCAACATTAATGAATATAAAACCACTGGGGCTTAAATACCTGAGTTCTGTGGTTATGAAACTATTCTTATTAATCCCATGGCCATTATTAATGACTTTAGAAAGATTTCAGATGCTCTTTTTACTAGGCAGAAAGCTTCATATTGTCAATCTTGAACTAGGCATTAAAATTATTCCATGTAACTAATCGTCAGAGAGATGCAGATCAAACCAGCCACGAGATACCACCTCATACCACAGAGGCTAGCACACATCCAAAAGAACAAAAGCAACCACTGTTGGAGAGGATGTGGGGAGAAAGGGACCCTTCTACACTGCTGGTGGGAATGCCGGCTAGTTCAGCCCTTTTGGAAAACAATATGGACGATTCTCAAAAAACTAGAGGTTGAGCTCCCATTTGACCCAGCAATACCACTCCTGGGAATATATCCCAGAAAAGCCAAAAAGTATAGTCGAAGTGACATATGCACTTATATGTTCACCGCAGCACTGTTTACAATAGCCAGAATCTGGAAAAAACCCGAGTGCCCTAGAACAGATGACTGGTTGAAGAAACTCTGGTACATCTATACAATGGAATACTATGCAGCTGTTACAAAAAATGAGGTCATGACCTTTGCATTTAAGTGGATCAGCATGGAAAGTATCATGCTAAGTGAAATGAGTCAGAAAGAGAGAGACAGACATAGAAAGATTGCACTCATCTGTGGAATATAGAATAATAGACTATAAGACTAACGCCCAATAATAGTAGAAATAAGTACCAGGAGGTTGTCTCCATGGCTTGGAGGCTGGTCTCTCATTCTGGGTAACTCAGGGAAGGGACCACCAAGTAAAATGTGGTCGGAGGTCATGAGGGGGAAGGGTGATGCGGGCCGAATTCAGACTAGAGACTGAACACAATGGCCACTCAACACCTTTATTGCAAATCACAACACCTAATCAGAGAGAACAAAAGGGAATACCCTGCCATAGTGGCAGTGTGGGGTGGGGGAGACGGGGCAGGGAGGGTGGGAGGGATGTTGGGTTTACTGGTGGTAGAGAATGGGCACTGGTGAAGGGATGGGTTCTCGAACTTTGTATGAGGGAAACATGAGCACAAAAATGTATAAATCTGTAACTGTACCCTCACGATGACTCTCTAATTAAAAATAAACTAATAAAAATGCCAAAATAAAAAAATTTTAAAAATAAATAAATAAAATTATTCCATGTAAAAGTTGAAAATCCATACAAGAACTACTTTTTCTCCCATGTTGAAAAAGTCCTCAGCTCTTTTGACTTGCCATAACTACATCTCTTCAATAACATTTTTTTTTAGTGATGAAATCTGTTGAGTTGCAGTTCCTCTTTTTAATGAATTATCTCCAAGGGATTATGAACTTAGACTGACACTAAATATTGATAAATAGAATTTTATCTTAGTCTCCCAGAGCCACACTTGTCTTCATCTAGTTCTTTAAAAATTTCACTGTGGCCAAAGTTATGAAGAAGTGGAAAAAATAACTTAATAATGTCACCAGTACACCTGAGTAAGCTGTATTAATGTCCTATTATTTGGAAGATAAATGTCAAAATCATTGACTTGAATTAGATTGCACCACAGAATTTACATTTTATATACCAAAATAGTATATTCTCTCCTTTCATATTCTAAAACATACCATTTACCTAAGCCAGGCCACTGTCCTTGATACCTGCTGTTCTGTCAAGAATTTGACTCCTTCCGTTCCAACCTAACCCATTCTAGTTCACCCATCAGGTCTCAGAATATCTTCTCTTAAACATTTTTATGACACCTCTGTTTAATCCTTTCCAATTACTAGAAAGCTCCAAATAAAAATGTATAAGAATTCAGGTTTTTATTTAATCATGCATGTCTAATTTTGCCTCTACATTATACTATCAGCTTTTTTTTTCAGAAAGCATTTGATATATTCTGCTCGACTTTGAATTATGACCTTTAAATACAATGCCTGCATATATATATATATACATATATTTGTGAAATGTGTGTATGAATAAAGAAATTAAAGAGAACATAAAAACATTGCTCTATTTTTGATGCTTATCAGATTTTATTGTCACCTTCAAACCAGAATGTTTTCCCTATTAATTTTTATAACTTAATTGTCTCATCTAATGTCTAATATAAAAAGTTAATTAATAAATATTGATTAAATAAGAACATAAATAAAATCTAGCACAGTTCTGGCAATAGAGTACCCTTTTAAAAGTTGTATCTAATATGAATATTATCTCATTTGTTTCACTATGACTCAGATGTGAGGTAAATTATTATTCAGATATAAAAAGATTCAATATATGTGAATATGTTAGAGTTTTTATCATCAATTTATTCTTTAAATTATAAATTTGAAAAGCTTAGTTGCTAATTTTGAAAATTGAAGTTTTGCTGAGCTTATATTAGCATTAAAACTATTTCCACTCTTAAAATGTTTATTAATTAAACTAATATACCAAATTATAGTAATCCTTATTTTTTACAAAATTTGAAAAGGATAAATAAGGATTTTAAAGGATATTAATAATCATTATCCTTAGAAATTAATTCAATATACATCTTCATTTATTCTATGTATAAACTTCAAACTTAATGTTAAATTTCATTAATGCTTACATATTACTACAAAATAAATTTCATAAGTCACAGCACTCTATGACTCTGATACTTTTACAGTTTTCACAGTACATAATAGAGTTGTTACATAAAAAAAATAAACATATAATCTTGAGATTTAAAAAATCAAATTATGTTCATGCCCACCAAGGGACGCCAAAAAAAACAAACAAAAAAAAATCAAATTACGAATTGAAGTAAGAACTTAAGTGGGGACAGCAGTAACTTTCATGTTATGCAATCATGCATTTGAAAAAAATGGCTTAGAACACTTGAGGGGAAAATAACTATTTATCTATAGATGCAATTAAAATCCACTTATTTTGCAAAATCTTATTTTTTATTTCTTTGCTTGATCAACTTTCTGCTTATCTTTTGCTTCTTAAGAAACTAAAGACTTAGGTTTGACATAATGTCCAATTGAAAACTTAATACCATTATTCAAATAAAATAATTAATTTTCTCTAAATGTTATTTTACTGATGAGTGAATTACTATGTTTAGGAATTTCTATATCTTTTGTAAGAGTTCTAATAAATTAGATCAAGGTTATTCTAATCTTATGTTCTTTTTAGATATTTAGAGGCATAGTCAGAAGATAGGTGAAAACTTTTACTGTACCACTACTGAGGTATTTGAGAAAATGATGGAACCATGATAGGATGAAATAAGACTAAGAAACTAAATGTTTCTCTTAACATAAAAAAGGAAACAAATACAAAATTAAAGTTTTACTTTATTTTTTTTCTATTTTTACGCCTTGATGCATAATTAGGGCAAAAGTTTCAAACACAAGTTTCTAAGAAAAAAATTAAATAGAAGAATAAAATGACACCTAGCCAGAATTTTAATTATTGAATCTTCTGTATTTGGAAGAAAAGTGAGACACTGACAATATTCTGTAGCATACACCAAACTAAACTCTTGAGAGGTGTAAGTGCTTTGAATTAGCAAACAGTTTTCAGTTCCATGGGCTCAATAGGAAATTTTTCATCATTGACAATACTGTAAACTGTAAATCACATGAACCGAAATTAATATATATGTGTTATCTGAGTAATATATATCTTCAATGGTCTAGTTACTGTGATGACTAATTTTCAGATCCACCCTTTATGCTCTTTTCTGTACTACTGGGATGAAACCTGCAACATTTTGCTGATTCTAGAAGACTGTCACTAGAAAGTACTAGAAAAACACTGGAAATATTAAAGAAGACAAGGCACACTTTTTCCTATTTGTTTCTTTTTGCTTTCTGCTGATCTGAGTCACCACAGCAGCAACAATTTTTCACTCTGACAGTGACATTTCATTTCGCTGATAGCAGTTGATTACAGTTTGCACTTTTGCCAACACCTTGGGAACCAACTTCATCACACCTCCTCCAAGAAGACAGTTTCCAGACCGAGAAGCTTCTCCTGAGACACATGCTTTTCAAACATCTCAGTGTTGGTTCTGTGAATCCCCCAATCCATATCCATATTCTTTTAATTTTTTTAATTGAATCACCATGAGAACAGTTCTCTTAATTTTATCATTTTTTTTTTTGCTTTTTGGGTCACACCCAGCGATGCTCAGGGGTTACTCCTGGCTCTGCACTCAGGAATTACTCCTGGCGGTGCTTGGGGGACCATATGGGATGCCAGGGATCGAACCCGGGTCGTGCAAGGCAAACGCCCTACCCACTGTGCTATCACTCCGGCCCCTCTCTTAATTTTAAACTTTAATATTTCATGCCCATCAGATCTCTCCAAAGCTCAACCAAGTATGTCCAGTTAGTAGCCAAGCTGGACATTTTCTGCATCCCCTTTAATAATTGTTTTTAAATACAGAAGAACGACTTTTTAAAAAATTTATTTATTTTATTGAATCACCAGGTGGAAAGTTACAAAACTTTCAGGCTTATGTCTCAGTTATACAGTGCTCGAACATCCATCTCTTCATCAGTGCACATATTCCACCACCAAAACCCCAATATACCTCCCACACCCCCATACCCCCACCCCCGCCTGCGTAGCTGACAAATTTCACTTCACTTTCTCTTTACCTTGATTACATTCCATATTTCAACACAAAACTCACTATTGTTGTTGAAGTTTCCCCACATAAAACAGCCCTGCTGAAAAGGAAGCATTTGATAATTGGTTTTCCATTGCTGAGGATGAAGAGATACGAAGTTGCACGACCGTGATAATGGCCACGCGGTTTGGGATTTCTGTATTTTAGTATTTTAGTAACTAAGTCCAGAGAGATTTATGTTAGAAATTGCATCATTTCAAAAAAAAAAGAAAAGAAAAAGAAATTGCATCATTTCCCTTCCTGGGGCAGCATGGGACTATGGCTTAGTTCAAAATGTAGAGACATTTCTGCCAGCAGCTGCTGGTACCAAAAGTAGTCTAGATGGCCTCCGGATCATGGTTGATCAGCAGCAGAACAGGCGCACAAACGTGCGGCCACCTGGGTCGCAGCTCGGGGGAGATAGAAGGACGACGTTTGAGATGATTTCTGATCTAACAGTATAATCTTCTCATTCTCTATAGGTGGGTTTTTAGATGGTTCCCCCTTGTTTCTGATTTGGGGAATATATAGAAGAAAAGTTACAATTTTGGATACACCATTCCAAAAGAGGACTTAGACACTGGAACCAAAACAGCCATGCCAGTAAAACCAAGATAAGGTTCCCCAACCCCACCTCCTATTCTAAACTCTTTATATAATTATTGATTTCAAAAGGAATTTCCCTCTGGCCAATGGAAGAATATGATTTTCCTCTTTATATTTTGTGGGGCTGCAGCGATAGCACAGAGATAGGGCATATGTCTTTCACGTGGCCAACACAGATTCAATTCCTCCATCCTTCTAGGAGAGCCTGGCAAGCTACTGAGAGTATCCCGCCCACACGTTAGAGCCTGGCAAGCTACCCTTGGCAAATTCGATATGCAAAAAACAGTAACAACAAGTCTCATAATAGAGACGTTACTGGTGTCCCCTCGAGCAAATCGATGAACAATGGGATGACAGTGACAGACAGTGACAGTGCAATATTTCATGCATTAGGAAGGAATAATCTTCATGTACGTAATTATCCCAATATCTTAGCATATCCTTTCTGCCCTTACAAAACTCCACTAACTGGTTGATTGAAAGCAAAAATCAGGGGCCGAGTGATATACAGTGAGTAGGACATTTGTCATGCACACTCAGCATTTATACAGTCCCCTGGAATCATCTCTGAGTCCAGCAGGAGTGATTCCTGAGCATCAACCAGATGTCCCCCCTTCCTCTAAAAAAAGAAAAATCAATGATAACAATAATATGCTACAGCTGCTATCTTCTGACTGGACCCAGAATGACCCAGAATGATACATATATCATAACCATGGGCTAGTAAAAGACGGCTTAACTTACCTGGCCTACATATCCATATAGTTTTTCATTAAAAACATGAACAAGAGAAGTGGTGAGAGTGGGCATCCTTGTCTTGTCCCCAATCTTAGAGGAAAGGCCTTTAGTTTTTCTCCATTGATGATAATGCTTGTCATAGGTTCCTGGTAGATGGCTTTGACTATCTTGAGAAAAGTTCCTCCAAAACCCATTTTGGTGAGAGTTTTTATCATGAATGGGTGTTGGATCTTGTCAAATGCTTTCTCAGCATCTATTGATATGGTTTTTATCTTTACTTTTGTTGATATGATGGATTATATTGATTGATTTCCGAATGTTAAACCATCCTTGCATCCCCGGGATGAATCCCACTTGGTCATGGTGTATGATCTTTTTGATGAGTTGTTGGATTCTATTTGCAAGTATTTTGTTGAGGATCTTTGCATCGGTGTTCATCAAGGATATTGGTCTATAGTTTTCTTTGTTAGTGGTGTCTTTGTTTGCTTTTGGTATTAGGGAGATATGTGCCTCGTAGAAACTGTTTGGAAGGGTTCCTGTCTTTTCAATTTCCTGGAAAAGCTTAAGGAGAACTGGCAGCAAGTCTTCTTTAAATGTTTGGAAGAATTCGCCAGTGAATCTGTCTGGACCTGGGCTTTTGTTTTTGGGGAGACATTTGATTATGGTTTCAATTTCCTTGATATTTATGGGCCTATTCTGGTATTTCATGTCTTCTTGGTTCAGTCTTGGGAGACTGTAGGAGTCAAGGAATTCATCCATTTCTTTTAGGTTCTCTTGTTTCGTGGCATACAGACTTTCAAAGTAGTCTCTGATGATCCTTTGAATCTCCTTGGTTTCTGTTGTGATGTCCCCCTTTTCATTTCTGATTCGGTTTATTAGGGTTTTCTCTCTTTCTTTCTTTGTGAGTCTTGCTAGCAGTTTATCAATCTTATTTATTTTCTCAAAGAACCAGCTCTTTGTTTCATTGATCTTTCGGATTGTTTTTCGGGTTTCCATATCATTAATTTCTGCTCTAAGTTTTATTATTTCTTTCCTTCGATCTGGTTTCGGTTCCTTTTGCTGGTCCTCTTCTAAGATCTTGAGCTGAGAAGTCAAGCACTCTGTATATGCCCTTTCTTCTTTTCTGAGGAAGGCTTGCAGAGCTATAAATTTTCCCCTTAACACAGCTTTAGCTGCATACCATAGGTTCTGGTAGCTTGTGTCTTCGTTCTCATTTGTTTCGAGGTATCTCTTGATTTCTTCCTTAATTTCCTTCGTGACCCACTTGTTGTTCAATAGTGAGTTGTTTAATTTCCAAGTGTTTGATTTGGTTCTTCGCGTCTGTGCGTGATTAACTTCAATCTTCAGTGCATCATGGTCTGAAAAGATAGTTGATACAATTTCTACCTTCCCGATACTATTAAGGTATAATTTGTGGCCCAGAACATGGTCTATTTTGGAAAACGTTCCGTGTGCACTGGAAAAGAATGTGTATTCTTTCTTTTTGGGGTGTATAGCCCTGTATAGGTCTATCAGCCCTGTCTCCTCCATTTCTTCCATCAGAGCCATTGTTTCCTTGCTGAGTGTTGTTCTTGTCTATCTATCCAGAGGTGATAAGTGGATCAACATGGGAAGTATCATGCTAAGTGAAATGAGTCAGAAAGAGAGAGACAGGCATAGAAAGATTGCACTCATCTGTGGAATATAGAAAAATAGACTAGGAGTCTAATACCCAAGAATAGTAGAAATAAGTACTAGGAGGTTGACTCCATGGCTTGGAGGCTGATCTCTCATTCTGGGCAACTCAGAGAAGGGAGCACCAAGTAAAATGTGGTCGGAGGTCATGCGAGGGAGGAGTGACGCGTGCCGAATGTAGACTAGAGACTGAACACAACGGCCGCTCAACACCTTTATTGCAAACCACAATACCTAATCAGAGAGAGAGAACTAAAGGGAATACCCTGCCATAGTGGCAGTTTGGGGTGGGGGGAGATGGGACTGGGGAGGGTGGGAGGGACCCTGGGTTTACTGGTGGTTGGGAATGGGCACTGGTGAAGGGATGGGTTATCGAACTCTGTATGGGGGAAACATGAACACAAAAATGTATAAATCTGTAACTGTACCCTCATGTTGATTTACTAATTAAAAATAAACTATTAAAAAATTAAAAAAAACATAAAATAAAAAATAAACAAGTGAATTCATATGCATTAACCACTTGAACTTTGGTTCCTGGAGTTCATCCATTATGAACTGTGTGCAGGTCAGGGAGTTAGGCCAAAGGGCCAGTGAACATGCCCAGTCTGCCAGTGGCCGGCCTGGGTTCCATCACCGGCACCACTTGTACTGCCAAGCCACAGCCCCACAGGGAATAATACCAGGCTCTGAGCACTGCTGGATGTGGCCAAAATTTAAAAGAACCTGAGTGACTCGCCAAAGTTTGACTTTCTAAAATAAGGAATGAGACCCTCTTGGCATTATTAATGATGAAAAGCTCAGCCCCAGTATTTTGTGAGTTATCTTCAGCAAATCTGCAGAAAAACTTGCTATCGGATCCACTATCAAATTAGCCTGAGTGCTCATAACATAAGACCTTTGCCCAAAATTCTTCAATTTAATCGTGTACTCTGAAATTAATATAGTCAAAAGACAACAGTGTGGTTTCTTACTGTATATACGCTGGTATCTGTGCCACATTCTACAGCTGCTGAGACTCATTTACTTATCGAAAGTATTTCCAGAGAACTTTGGAGACATTAAAATGATTACTTGATGTTTGATTTAATTTAGTTCTAAGTATATTCTATTGTTTCCTAATTCTTTGGGAAATTGGTAATCCCCTGCATAGTGTATGTGATAATTCCTTATTAATTAAAAAATCTGTTTAACAAGGACAGCAAATTCCCTCTCCACCAGCAGATAACACACTTTATTCTATAATTAACTCCCTGTCAAATTTCTTAAATTAATTTTATTTTAGATTTTCTTAGATGCTTTAGCTCTTGCAGTTTCTAGAAACCATTGCAAATCTTCCTGAATTTTTATAGTTAGGCAATTTCTCTATGCAAACATATTTTCTATACTTTCATTTCCTGGAAATTAGTCCTGCTATATTTTCAATTGATTGTGTATTTTTAAAAGATCAATTTTTAACTAATCATTTTTCCAGAGTGTGTTTCCTTTAGAGTGTATAGCTAAGGGCTTAGTTTATACTGTGGCATTAAAAGTGAAAATTTCCAGAGTAGCTAAGTCAAGCTCCATGACTTTCTTCTCTCTGTATCTAGCATAATAGTTCTCAACATTACCAATGATGCTGAGAATATGATGATTCATTTACATGAAATACAGATACATAGACCAGAATATATGTATACCTTAAGTGAATATACCCATACTCTCGCTATATATATACATATATATACATTCTCTCTAATATATAGTTCATATATGTCACTAGTTTGAAAAAAATCACTTTATTTAAAGTGAAAAATTACAACAGAATTCAAAGTCCTATGTGATCTGACCCTCATTATATCTCAAAAGACTTACAGTATATTTGTCAATAATCTTCAGTGGTTCAGTGTGTTCCAGTTACACTCACCTCTTGATTTTTCCGCCTATAAATTATATTGACTTCTGGCTCAGGAAATCCACACTTTCTGGTTTTAGGACACTGCTGGATTTCTTTTTAAAAAGATGACCATTCTACTTTTCATGGATCTTTTCTGAAATGCCACACTAAGACTGGCCTCTTTACTTTTTCTCTATCAAAAAAATGTCAATTTATCATGTCTCATATCTACCAATCCTCTCGCTCTCTTTTCACAAGAATATTACCAATAATGTGATTTATTTACTGTAGTCTATCATGGCCTCGTAAAATAAAAGCTTTGTGAGAACAAGGTCATGTTCTGATTTATCATCAATTTATAAGTTACTTGGTATGGACTTATAGTTCAAATTAGTGCTTCCTTAAGTTATTGGTTAGTGTCTAAACAGAGTGAAATAAGCACAACAGAAAATTAAGGGACCAGAGAAATAGCAGCAGATAGAGTATTGTTTTGCATATGGGCAACAAGATTTGTTCCTATGTATCCCATATAGTTGCCAGAGCCCTACTAGGAGTGACACCTGAGCTTAGAATCAAAAATAAACTAGGAATGGTCTGAAAACAAAGTTAAAAAATAGAAAAAAAATTTAAAAATAAATCTAAAATATAGAATATTTTAAAATTTACTTTGACATTATTATATACTAACCCTTGTATGTAGGCAGAAAGGTTCCTATTTATAATAAATATTTATTTTACAAATAAGTCCTAGATCCCATATATATACACCTATATATCATAGAAATGAATATTTAAACTCTTGGCTATCTGAAAAAGAACTTAAAATACAGTGAAACATTCTCTTTGGAAAATATATTAGATAACCCTTTGTTATAGAGAAGGAATAAAGAAATTGAGTCTCAACAATAAGTTTTTAGGGAATCAAAATTAAGAAAATTGGTACTAGAAACACTGGGCTTTGCCTAAAGTCTGAGGTTTAAGTTAAAGAGGAAGATTTATTCACAAATGAAAAGGGGAATTCAGTTTCAAAAGACCCCTGTGTTTTGGGAAAAATACTTGTAATTTAAGAAAAAGTAAAAGAGGTTTTTTTTACACTAGCTGCTGCTATACACTTACTAAATATTTACTATAGCATTCGCTAATTATACAAATAAAGATCTACTCAAACTTTCTGGTTTTTAATCATAGTAAGTTGAAGATAACTGACGTTTAAAGAAAAAAACTATAGATTATATTAAAGTAGCTGGTATTTTGTCAGTAATGTTCTTTGAACTAAAGTCTACATTTATTTTTTTTTAATTTTTAAAATTATTTTTATTGAATCACCATGAGATACAGTTACAAAGCTTTCGTGATTGGGTTTCAGGAATACAATATTCCAACACCTATTCCTCCACCAGTATTTTCTATCCATTTCCCATCACCAATATCCCCATATCCTTACTTCCTCCTGCCCCCCCACCCCCGCACGATCCAGCCTGCTTCTGTGGCAGGCATGTTTCATCTCTGTCTCTTTTGCTTTACTTTTGGACACTATGGTTTACAATACAGAAACTGAGAGGACATAATGTTTGGTCCTTTACCCACTTTCAGCACACTTCTCCCATCTGGAGCGAAGCTTTCAATTCATAATTGTCATAATGGTCCTTCTTTATCCCAGCTCCCCTTTTCCCCAGCCCTTGAGGCAGGCTTCCAACCATGGACCATTCATCTTAGCCCTTGTTTCTACAGTCCTTGGGTGTTAGTCTCATACTGTATTTTTTTTTATTCCACAAATGAATGAAGTCATTCTATGTCTGTCCTTCTCCTTCAGCATGATATTCTCCATGTCCATCCACTTATAAGCAAATTTCATGATTTCATTTTTCTAACAGCTGTATAGTATTCCATTGTGTAGATGTACCATAATTTTTTTAACCAGTTGTCTGTTCTTGGGCACTCAGGTTGTTCCCAGATTCTGGCTACTGTGAAAAGTGCTGCAATGAACATACAAATGCAGATGTCATTTCTGCTGTGTGTTTTTTTTAGTACAAATATATAATTTAATGCATTAAGAAGTAAAAGAACATTGTTCATCTTGAATTAAAATGTTGGGGTACTTATTCAAGCCTCACCTAGTACATCTTTTTAAAAAATTTTTAATTAGTGAATCACCGTGAGGGTACAGTTACAGATTTATACATTTTTGTGCTCATATTTCCGCCATACAAAGTTCGAGAACCCATCCCTTCACCAATGCCCATTCGTCTACATTTCTGAGTTCACTGATTCTACAGTTGCAAAGTAAGTGAAGCATGTGCATGACAAAATGTGGGTAAAGCTAGAATAAGGAAGCAGCTTGAATATTATAATAGATGTTGAGGTCTTTAATACATTTTGGTCTGACTTTTGTGCATAGTGTCAGGTTGAGGTCTAACCCCATTCTTTTACATGTGGTTGACCAGTTATGGCAGTACCATTTGTTAAAGAGGCTTTCCTTGCTCCACTTCACATTTCTTGCTCCCTTATCAAAGATTAGGTGTTCATACAATTGTGGTGGTGTGTAGGGATAGTCCATCCTGTTCAATTGGTCTGTGGCTCTGTTCTTGTTCCAGTACCATGCTGTTTTAATTGTTACCGCTTTGTAGTAGAGTTTAAGGTTGGGGAGGGTGATGCCTCCCATTGCCTTTTTACCAAGAATTGTTTTAGCTATTCGTGGGCGTTTGTTGTTCCATATGAATTTCAGGATTGCTTGGTCTATTTCTTTGAAGAATTTCATGAGTATCCTTATGGGGATCGCATTGAATCTGTATAGTGCTTTAGGGAGTATTGCCATTTTAACAATGTTAAGTCTTCCTATCCATGAGCAGGGAATATTTTTCCATTTCCTAGTGTCTTCTTTTACTTCATGTAGTAGGGTTTTGTAGTTTTCTTTGTAGAGATCCCTAACCTCTTTAGTTAGGCTGATTCCGAGGTACTTGATCTTCTGGGGCACAATTGTGAATGGCATTGTTTTTTTTGTTAAGTCATTTTCTTCTATCTCGCTGTTTGCATATAGAAAGGCCATGGATTTGGGGGTATTGATTTTATAGCCTGCAACTTTACTGTATAAATCTATTGTTTCTGGGAGTTTCTTAATGAAGGTTTTAGGATTCTCTAGGTATACAATCATGTCATCTGCGAATAGTGAGAGCTTGATTTCTTTCTTTCTTATCTGGATGCCCTTAATGTCTTTTTCCTGCCTAATTGCTATCGCAAGTACTTCCTGTACTATGTTGAACAGAAGTGGTGAGAGTGGGCATCCTTGTCTTGTCCCTGATCTCAGAGGGAAGGCCCTTAGTTTTTCTCCATTGAGGATAATGCTTGCCATTGGTTTGTGACAGATAGGTTCGACTATCTTGAGGAAAGTTCCTCCAAAACCCATTTTGGTGACAGTTTTCAGCATAAATGGATGTTGAATCTTGTCAAATGCTCAGACCACAGTCTATAAGGTACATTGAAGACAAGGTCGGAAAAACCCTCCATGATATTGAAGCCGAAGGTATCTTCAAAGATGACACGGAACTAAGCAATCAAGTAAAAACAGAAATAAACAAATGGGATTATATTAAACTAAGAAGCTTTTGCACCACAAGGGACACAGTGACCCAAATACAAAGGCAATCTCCAGAATAGGAAAGGATATTTACCCAATACCCATCTGATAAGGGGTTGATATCAAGGGTATATAAGACACTAGTTGAACTCTACAAGAAGAAAACATCCAGCTCCATCAGAAAATGGGGCGAAGAAATGAACAGAAACTTTCTCAAGGAAGAAATCCGAATGGCCAAAAGGCATATGAAAAAATGCTCATCATCACTAATCATCAGAGAGATGCAGATCAAAACAACTATGAGAAACCATCTAACACCACAGAGACTGGCACACATCCAAAAGAACAAAAGCAACCACTGTTGGAGAGGATGTGGGGAGAAAGGGACCCTCCTACACTGCTGGTGGGAATGCTGACTGGTTCAACCCTTCTGGAAAACAATATGGTCGCTCCTCAAAAAATTAGAAATCGAGCTCCCATTTGACCCAGCAATACTGCTTCTGGGAATATACTCCGGAGAGGCAAAAAGATATAGCCAAAATGACATCTGCACATGTATGTTCATCGCAGCACTATTTACAATAGCCAAAATCTGGAAAAAACCCGAGTGCCCGAGAACAGATGACTGGCTAAAGAAACTTTGGTAGATCTACACAATGAAATACTATGCAGCTGTCAGAAAAGATGAAGTCATGAACTTTGCATACAAGTGGATCAACATGGAAAGTATCATGCTAAGTGAAATGAGTCAGAAAGAGAGAGACAGACATAGAAGAATTGCACTCATCTGCGGAATATAAAACAACAGAATGGAGGCCTAACACCCAAGAATAACAGAAATAAGTACCAGATTTGCTCCATGGCTTGGAGACCAGCCTCACATGCTCAGGGAAAGGGCAGCTCAGACAGAGAAGGGAATACCAAGCAAAAATGTGGTGAGAGGACCCGTTCGGGATGGGAGAGGCGTGCACGGAGCAGACTACAGACCTAACACATTGGCCACTCAAGACCTCCATTACTAACCATAATGCCCAAAGGGAGAGAGGGAACAGAGGGGAATTCTCTGCCAATAAGACGGGGTGGGGAGGGGAATGGGGTGGGAGGGGGTGGGAGGGTATGATGGGGTCAACAATGGAGAACGGGTACTGGTGGACAGATAGATACTCAAGCTGTATATGATAGAAACACAAGCACGAGAATATGTAAACCTGTATCTATACCCCCACGGTTATTCATTAATAATTTTTAAAAAGAATATTGTAATAATATAATATATGATATATGATATTCTATATAATATATGATATATATTATATATCATATATTCTATATATAATATAATATTATAATATAATAGATCTAATAGTCTTTGGATCTCTAAATAGAGTGACTGTCTCAATTCTAAAACTCATAGTTATAGACAGCATTCAGAGGGTCAGAGCAATAGTACAGCTGGTAGGGCATTTACCTTGCAAGTGGCCAACTCGGGTTCAATCCCCAGTACCTTATATGGCCCCCAGAGCACTGCCAAAAGTAATTCCTGAGTGCACAGCCAGGAGTAGCACTAGTACCACCTAGTATCACTGGATATGTCCCAGCAGCACTACCCCCACCTCCCAAATAAAGAGAAAAGTTGTCAATACTATAAATTTGGAATAACCCAGCCAGATACTACTTGAGCATACACAAATATCTCAAATATATATTTGATTTATATATATACATGTTCTATTTATATAGTTATATATATATAAATTAAGAAGTTGGAGAGACAAAGGCAGAAAGTTAAGCACAGTCATGTATGGTTCTGTTCAAAGATCCAAAATTAGAGGCAAATATGAAGTCTGAGAAATGTTGGGAACTTGCAGCATCATTTTGAATAAAGAAGGTAGAATTCAAGTAGGCTAACAATTTGAGAAAGCTAAATATGGTAAAGAATTCAAGGCTGGGTGAGGTGAAGGAGAGAATGAACTACTGGGCTTAAAGATAAACTTGGGTTATCAGGAGAGCAATTTCCAGGTAGTGAGGAGCAGGAGCCAGACTGAAAATGTTTACCAAGGGAATTGTTGGTGAGACGGTGAGAGCTGTTTTCCTTTCAGACACTGGAACTAAAGAGCAGGAGTGAACTGAGTGGTGCAAAAAAGTGGGCCCATGGAAATGAGTATAAGAATTCTAGCAGTTTAATTTAAAGATAAAGGGTAGAAAGACTGGTTGTGAGAAATGTGGGGGATAAATAATCATAAGAAATGTTTATAGCCTTTTGGTCCTGTTTTGTTCTATTTAAATATTGGATATGGTGCATTTGAACTTTTTCAAGCAGACATTATTTAGCGAAAGTCTGTGTTCCATCTCATTTTCCATGTAAAGTTAGAATAGCCAGACTAGTCTTGGTTGGACTTGCTGTGGGCCTATACACTTGTAAGGCTCCAAACAGAAATGCATGCAAAATAAATCACAAAACAAAGAAAACATTAAATTAAAATTAACATATAATAAAGCAGAAACATTTGAAAGGTTGTGTAGTAAATACTACTTATGTCCTGCTCTTTGGAATTCCAGGAGTCATGGCAATGTTATTATGCAGCTTCCTAACAAGGAATCACTTGAAACTCAAATTCAACAGCATCTAGATGAAGTCTGCTTTTTCTCCACTAATCCCAGAACCATAACTGTAAATAAGGGTAGAAAAAGAGAAAGAATATCAATGAAATCCTGGCGGGTCAATTCTAATAAAATTGACTTACTGACCATTGTTCAGGAATGAAGATACATCTTTATGTTTGCATGCTCACTTCCCTTACTCTAGAATTCATTCTGATTCTCAAAGTTAGTGTACTATGTTTATCATATGATTATGAGTGGCATCAATTTTCCATCTTGCTACATTCCCCTTTACAGGCTATAAACGTCATAAAATAGCAAGATTTTATTGGAAAGTCAAGGCGGCAGAGTTAGGGAAATGACTCAGAATGATGCTTCCTGGCTGCAGCAATGTTGATTTACTTGTAATGCTAAACACACCCCACTAAGTCATGTACCTCTTGGGAGAAGGATGACTAATTAGCTCAGTGACTTATCCGCCCACATGCTCTGCTGATTCTGATACATTAAAACATTTTATTAGCCTGCAAGGTCAGGAAATCTTACTGTGTGGGTAGTATTTCTAAAATTTTAATAGCAGTAGCCTGATGTGAGTTCCTTTGCATCTGCAGATTGGTAATAAATCTCTAAAGACTAATAAACTCGTATGTTTATTTCTCAGGGCTTCTCTTCACACAACAGTATTTAACAAAGATAGAGTTGCCAACAATGGAATGATCATAGATGATGTTATTTCCATATTTCCCAGAGTGACCTATATCATTCCTCAGGGCACTGGAAAGATCCATGAGGTCAATAGAAGTCTCAGGTTGTTATAGTGGGTCATTTTCTTTTTGCTTAAAGTAGATAGATTTCAGGGGGTGGGGCAAGGGAGACTGCTGAGTAATTTTTTTCCTCAAAAAGGGAAAAATTGATGAGTAAAAAAAAAATCGAAAATCATAGAGTTCTATTTTTTATTACTTTAGAACTAAATTCTTCTGTGTAGAACATAGAATTCCCTAATATACTATACTTATGTATTTCAATATGGCATGAATACTTAAGTTCATTATTGCACGTGAAGTGCTCGCTCTTAGCATTTGATAATCTTCAGCAAATATTTCTAAAGAAAGCAGGTCTCAGGTTATCTGTTTGCATCTGTCAAAAAATCTGAGCTGCAAACAGAACCAGAGTAACCTAATGCTCCGATAGGAATTCTGGAATCACAAGTAACACCACTTAAATTTATTATTTAGCAGCTAGGAAAACACACAAATTGAAATTTTAATATCAAACATTTTCACCAGTAATCACTAGTCAAACAGAGGAATAATACATTGAAGTCACTACTGAGATTTATTTAGAGTTAGGAGGATTGTTTTCATCTCTGAGTTTCCTAGCACTGGCTAAATACTGACAGTGAGTTCACTGTCTTCTACACAGACAAAAGACAGGAACATTGACATCTAAACTCAAAATACTAATACAGTTGATTAGTATAATTTATGGCAGAAGTTACTAAATTAGCAATGTGTTAGGCAATAAAAGCAGAAAAAAATAGGTAGAAATGAAAATAAAGCCATAGGTCAAATAATGAAATGAATTGTTTATTTTATATGCAGAAACAATGAATCAATTAACCTAAAGCAGGAAATATTCAGCAGGTACATGTTTTGCAATGTCTCAGTAAGCATTATTTGCTTACAAATAATTGTATGATAAAAATGTGCAGTAGATTTCTTTTCCATCTATTTATTGTTTGGTTTTTGGACCATGGCCTGCCATGCTCAAAACTTAGTCCTGGCAGCTGTAAGTTCATCTGCTCCACACTGTCCAGGTCCTCAGGAATCTCTGCACTCAGGAAACACAGTGAAGCTAGGGGAACTGTGTGGGGTGCCAGGGATTGACCTGGATCAGTCACGTTCAAGATGAACACCCTAACTTCTGTAGTGTCACTCTAGCACCTCCATCCTTTCTGTTCTGTCTTTAATTTATTCAAGACATGTGCTTTGTCACCGAGCCTTAAATATATTTTTTTAGACCGAGTAATCATTTTCCACTAAGTCTCTATGTGTGAAGAAAATAAGAAAATTAAAGGTAGGGTTGAAAAGAATGATAAAAACAATGATTCAATTTTTAAATTTATATGTAAGACTGATTATCCTGCAAGCTTGCTACCCAAATCTAGGGCCATTAAAATTTTCCTGTACCTTTAATCTTACTTTTCCTGTCTTGTCTAATGTTTCCTCATTTAAACACACATTTATGAAAAACGTGAAAACACTCAGTATGCATTCATTTTCTCAATAGTTGAACCAAGACTCATGAGCTGTCATTGTGCCCACACTCCAAAAACCAAAAGGGAGATAAAGAATAAAACAAATCCCAGCAAAAACAGTTTTGGTTCAATTTTAATAAATATGACATATCATCAAATAGTTATGCGTACAAACATATATTTGTAGAAATTTTAAATAAATAGATTATTGAGGTGTCAAAGAAATGAGTTCCATGTTTGTTTTGCTACAAACTGTAAAATACTCCTTAATATTAATAATTTTATCTACATAATGATGAGACCAGCTCAAATTATCACTAGGATTCTATCCAGATCCAGAACTTTATTATCAGCGCTCAATAGCCTACAATCTCAGCACATGCAGATAAAAGCGGAATAAATTTAAATTTCCGCATGTTGGTGCTGAAAGTACTTTTAAACACAGCTGACATCTGAGTTAAAATGAGAGTCCATAAACATTTCATTCAAGACTTAAAAATATATCTGACTCTTTTTGTCATAGTGAAAGGAATATTACCTACCAAATCATCTGGCCATTGAAAAGCACTGCATTGACATAAGAATTTAAATTAGGAAGCAAGAGTTCTGTTCCACTTAGTATGATACCTATACTATATCTCTATTAATTCTCAGAGTCCTATTAAAGGTATTAATATCAACCCTTCTCGTGTCCATTTTACTTAGGGAACTAAAGTTGTTTAGCAAACAGACTATTAATATCTGTTATGTTTCCTTAGATCTAGCAAAATTTCCGGAGACTCCAACAAAGATTATATTTTTAGAACATATAAAGGGGGGATGTGATATTCCATTGAGCTAAATTTATGAAGACAGAAGTCACCTAACTAATCATCATCTGAGTAAAAGAAGCATTAAGGATAACACAATGAGCATATCTCCATATCAGCATATGTTTCCATATCTACATATGTACATCAGTAAAATAGGAAGAATGGGAGGAAAAGTCACATATAACATGAGAAATTTGGAGACTAGATTTGTTCTTGGATAAATGGAGTTAAAACTCAAATTTGATTTCAGCAATTTTTCCACAGCAAATTTTCCACATTTCCCCCCTGGTTGGATGCCACTGAAGTAAGTTCCTTGGGCCTCTGTTTGCAAAAAGGACCACAGTCTCTGACCAAAGCTGAGAGAGAAGCAGAGAGATGGTTATAAAAACTAATTGCTGGCTGAGTTCCCAGGAACTGAACAGAAGAAAGACTTTAGAATCATATCTTTCTTCATTTCACGAAAAAAATTCTCTTGAAAACACTAAATACATGAATATAGAAATAATACAGAATTTTCCTATTCAGAAAAGATATTAGCTCATTTTTGAAAAGTATGCAAAATGCATAAAAAGACAGATTACTATAAAAATAAATGTGACAAGACCACAGAAATTTTCTGAAATTGTTTAAGATCAAATTAGAGTTTCTAGATTGTTTTCAATTGTAAGTGGAGATTTGGGAAAATCTCCTTATTATAAATAGAGTGAATATCTTTGCACCTAGGTTGATCTGAACTGTTGAAACATAGAAACTAGAGAGTATATAACCATATATCCATGTTACCCTCTAGCAAAAATACAAAATATGGGCATAAAATAAATTCATAATACTTGTTCAAATGGCAGTTATTAAACCCTGAACAGCTTTCTGATTTTGAAAATGATGAAAATACTCTCATAGAAAATAGAGCAGTTTTAAAGCCTCTCTATATACATAAAATGCATAGGTTGTTATTTACACATCTATATCTGAGTATATAATGAGTGTATGTACGCATGATATATACATATAAATATATTTGAAGGTGCTAAACTTTCTGGTCTTTAATTGCTTCAGTTTAGTGAGCCACAAAATAAGACATGCTGCAAGATCCAACAGTTAATAAGAATTCATCTTTTCTGTTACAGACCACGTAATTTCAAGTTTATAATACTGTGAAGGGGAAATATGTCATAAACAAGAAAATAGTAGTGAGACACATGAGTGTGCAATCTTTAGCCTATCCAATCTTCATTTCTGAATTCAAATCACCTTTAAAATAGGAAATGTGGACATAAGTGAATTTAAGCCACAAGGAAGTGATTCATTAAATACTTGGTCAAAAGTAAATAAAATTCCTATCAGCTAGCAAAAAAAATATACAAAGTTCAGAAATAAAATCTTAGTAGGATGTGAAATTTATATAACCTGCCTTTCCTCTCAGTAATAGCCCATACTTTACCACAATTCAACAAATAAATAGATATAAACTATAGAAAATAACATTTGTTGGAATTCTTTTGGTTAGGTAAATAATTCATACTCTAATATCTAGCTAAGTTACTACTTAAGTTACTTTTCCTCCTTTAATATTGGAATGATGTACTCAAAACAATTTAGGAATGATAAAAACAAATTTTTTTCTAGAAGTTAGAAATAAAGGTAGTTTAAAGACTGACCTCATCAAAAAAAACCTGGTGACTATTATCAATTGTATTAATCACTATATATTGGGATTCTAGGACATATCTGACAAATCACCCTTGCTAAAAATGTGCAAAAGTCTCCACCTTAATATTCAAGGACCCCAAAGTCAGATCTATTAGACATATGTTGAATCTACCTATAGGTTCTTATTATGTTCAACTGATCAATTTTTTTCTATACCATATTGTTACAAGGAAGTGCAAATAACATGTGTGAAGAATGTAGTGGCATCCGAGAGTGAAATGATTAGCTTCAGTGCACTAAATAGACTGCACAGGACCCGTCTACAAAAAATAAATGCCTTAATTAGCCACCTGCTATAACTGTACTCATGTCTACTCAGTGGTTAAAGATATATATGTTTTTTTAAGAAAAAAACAGTTTGCAGTTAAGAGGTCTTGCACATCGAGCTGTTCTGTTAACTTCCTGAATGGTGATATTATAAATCACAAAGAGTTACAAGCATACCTTCTGTCAGTGCAAGCAGCCCTGACTAAAACAATGTGATACTGAAAATAATTCATCAGTTGACCATAATAATGAATCTAAATAGATTCAAAATATATACTCAACTGATACAAAAAAAGTGAAAGCAAAGCACTGTATCACTGTATCACTGTCACCCCATTGCTCATCGATTTGCTCAAGCGGGCACCAGTAACATCTCCATTGTAAAACCTGTTGTTGCTGTTATTGGCATATCAAATACGCCACGGGGAGCTTGCCAGGCTCTGCCATGCAGGCCAGATACTCTTGGTCGCTTGCTGAGCTCTCTGAGAGGGGCGGAGGAATCAAACCCAGGACAGCAATGTGCAAGACAAAAGCCCTACCCTCTGTGCTATCGCTCCAGCCCAAAACCAAAGCATCACAATAAAAATAGCACCTTCATACAAATGGCCAAAAGGCACATGAAAAAGTGCTCTATATCACTAATCATCAGAAAGATGCAGATCAAAACAACCATGAGATACCACCTCACACCACAGAAACTAGCACACATCCAAATGAACAAAAGCAACCACTGTTGGAGAGGATGTGGGGAGAAAGGAACCCTTCTACACTGCTGGTGGGAATGCCGGCTAGTTCAGCCCTTTTGGAAAACAATATGGACGATTCTCAAAAAACTAGAGGTTGAGCTCCCATTTGACCCAGCAATACCACTGCTGGGAATATATCCCAGAGGAGCAAAAAAGTATAGTCGAAATGACATCTGCACTTATATGTTCATCGCAGCACTGTTTACAAAAGCCAGAATCTGGAAAAAAACCCGAGTGCCCTAGAACAGATGACTGGTTGAAGAAACTCTGGTACATCTATACAATGGAATACTATGCAGCTATTAGGAAAAAATGAGGTCATGAAGTTTGCATATAAGTGGATCAGCATGGAAAGTATCATGCTAATGAGATACCACCTCACACCACAGAGACTAGCACACATCCAAAAGAACAAAAGCAACCGCTGTTGGAGAGGATGTGGGGAGAAAGGGACCCTTCTTCACTGCTGGTGGGAATGCCGACTGGTTCAGCCCTTCTGGAAAACAATTTGGACGACTCTCAAAAAATTAGATATTGAATTCCCATTTGACCCAGCAATACCACTGCTGGGAATATATCCCAGAGAGGCAAAAAACTACAATCGAAACAACATCTGCACATGTATGTTCATCGCAGCACTGTTTACAATAGCCAGAATCTGGAAAAAACCCGAATGCCCCAGAACGGATGACTGGTTGAGGAAACTTTGGTACATCTATACAATGGAATACTATGCAGCTGTTAGAAAAAAGGAGGTCAAGAATTTTGTAGTTAAGTGGATGGGCATGAAAAGTTTCATGCTGAGTGAAATGAGTCAGAAAGAGAGAGACAGACATAGAAAGATTGCACTCATCTATGGTATATAGAATAACAGAGTGGGAGACTAACACCCAAGAACTGTAGAAATAAGTACCAGGAGGTTGACTCCATGGCTTCGAGGCTGGCCTCACGTTCCGGGGAAAGGTCAACTCAGAGAAGCGATCACCAACTACATTGTAGTCGAAGGCCATGTGGGGGAAGGGAGTTGTTGGCTGAATGAGGGCTAGAGACTGAGCACAGCGGCCACTCAACACCTTTATTGCAAACCACAACAGCTAATTAGAGAGAGAGAACAGAAGGGAATGCCTTGCACAGTGGCAGGGTGGGGTGGGGGGGAGATGGGATTGGGGAGGGTGGGAGGGACGCAGGGTTTACGGGTGGTGGAGAATGGGCACTGGTGAAGGGATGGGTTCCCGAACTTTGTATGAGGGAAGTATAAGCACAAAAGTGTATAAATCTGTAACTGTACCCTCACGGTGATTCACTAATTAAAAATAAATAAATTAAAAAAAAAAGAATTAGTATTTGATTAAATATTTAAGATTTAAAAAAAAAAGAAAGTATCATGCTAAGTGAAATGAGTCAGAAAGAGAGAGACAGACATAGAAAGATTGCACTCATCTCTGGAATATAGAATAATAGACTAGGAGTCTAACACCCAAGAATAGTAGAAATAAGTACCAGGAGGTTGACTCCATGGCTTGGAGGCTGGTCTCTCATTGTGGGCAACTCAGAGAAGGGACCACCAAGTAAAATGTGGTCAGAGGTCATGTGGGGGAAGGGTGATGCGTGCTGAATGTAGACTAGAGACTGAACACAATGGCCACTCAACACCTTTATTGCAAAACACAACACTAATCAGAGAGAGAGAACAAAAGGGAATACCCTGCCATAGTGGCAGTGTGGGGTTTGGGGAGATGGGACTGGGGAGGGTGGGAGGGATGTTGGGTTTACTGGGCACTGGTGAAGGGATGGGTTCTCGAACTTTGTATGGGGGAAACATGAGCACAAAAATGTATAAATCTGTAACTGTACCCTCATGGTGATTCACTAATTAAAAAAAATAACATCTTCAATTGATGTTGTTAGAACAAATGAATATAAACATATAAAAATATCAGTTTGGGCAATTTGGGTATTATCATTTGAGAGGCCATCATGTTTGGTCATTTGGTACTTTCAGCACACATCTCCAATCCAATTCCAACCATTATTCTCATAATGGTCCCGTCTCTGTCCCAACTACTCTCTCCCCAAGCCCTTGAGGCAGGCCTCCAACCATGGAACATTTTATCTGACCCTTGGTTCTACTGTCCTTGGGTGTTAGTCTCTTCTGATGTTTTGTGCCCAAAAGTTGGGGGGGGGCAGGGGAGAAAGAGAGAAAAAAATTGCCTGTCATAGAGGCAGACTGCAGGGTGGAGGGGTGGAGAGAGGTGTGCTGGGGATATTGGGGGTGAAAAGTGTGCACTGGTGGAGGAATGGGTGTTGGAACACTGTATGACTAAAACTCAGTCATGAGAGCTTTGTAACAGTGTCTCACAATGACATGGGGACTCAACTATAGCACTGTCATCCTGTCTGGTTGTTCATCGATTTGCTCGAGTGGGCACCAGTGACATCTCCATTATGAGGCTTGTTGTTACTATTCTTGGCGTATCGAATATGCCAAGGGTAGCTTGCCAGGCTCTGCTGTGTGGACAGGATACTCTCAGTAGCTCTCTGAGAGGGACAGAGGAATCGAACCCAGGTCAGCCACATGCAAGGGAGATGCCCTACCTGCTGTGCTATCACTCCAGGGATTCAACAAAAAATAAAAATTTATATATAGAAAAAAGAGAGTACTGGCACTTTGCAGATGCTCAACTTGTCACTATAGATTTGGCTACCTGACCGCACAGCAGGGCTATTTCTACACTCAGTGTTCAAACCTGTGGGTACTAAGAATGGTTTGTAGCCTCACATTTGCTGGGCTGCAGGGAAGAAAAAAAGGAAAAAAAAAAATGATTCAAAGTATAAGCTTCAAATGGAAGAACTAAATGCCAAGATCTCATTAGTACTAACAAATGAAAAACACATAAAGATTAACCTTTCTGCATCTGTTTTTATGTGAGTCTTTTAAAAAATGTAAAAAAAAAAGTAAATATGGACACAGACCTCACACACTTCAAAAATATGCCAAAAAAGATGATTGATCCAAATGGGTAACCAAACATAGTAAATTTCCTAGAACATATTATAGGAGAAAACCAAAATTATTTTGGGCATGATGATGCTTTTTTAGATGAAACACAAAGACACAACCCAATGAGTACATAAGTGATAAGTTGGACTTACTTGAAAACTGATTTGGGACCCAAATGTTGGCAGGAGGAACCCCTTTGTTACACTCCAAAGAATAGCAAGCTACAATTTACGAAGTGAACAGGAAGTTGAGAGTTCTTTAGTTCAAAGTGAGACAGTGCCTGGCCCTGTCATCTAAAGAAAAAATGCAGTAAATGAGACACAGGGAAGATTCAGGCCTCATCAGACAGAAGGTGGGTGGAGAGAGCACATGGAGACTGCAGTCCGCAGGAGGAATACAGGCAGCCAAACCATCAGCACAGAAGAAGAGGAGAAAATAAAAGATATGGAGTAGCATGTCCTGACCTACATAAATCCCATACTGAGGCTCTGGCTACTCAGAGTAGGGAGGGGAGGGGAGGGAGGGAGACAGAGGAGAGAGAGGAAGAGGAGTTACTTCCACTGATGCAAACATCAGAATGGATACTGGCCTAGTGACATAAGGACAAGTAGACAGACTGCAAGTCTTATCTGGGAACCAAGAGAAGATAATATCAGCAATTCCATAGAAACAAAGCAGGCATATCTTCCACCCCACCCAATGCATCTTTAACCTTAACTGAAATCTGCCCCGCCTCACTCTCTGTCTCTCTGTCTCTCTCTGTCTCTCTGTCTCTGTTTCTCTCTGTTTCTCTCTCTGTTTCTCTCTCTGTTTCTCTCTCTCTGTGTTTCTCTCTCTCTCTCTCTCTCTCTCTCTCTCTCTCTCTCTCTCTCTCTCTCTCTCTCTCTCTCTCTCTCTCTCTCGCTCTGCTCTCGCTCTCTCTCTCCCTCCCCCTCTCTTTTTCTCCCCACAACCAACAGTAAAACAAGACCAACCCTTAGAAAAATAAATTTAAATAAATCCACAGTGCCACCTGCTGGAGATATAGAGGTAGTTTAATCCTTTACTGTTTCCGTGAGGAATAAATTACAAAAATGGCAATTCCACAAGAAAGGACAAATTGATGTACATGATCTCAGAAAAGCTAGTGAAAGTCACATAATGGGGGCCAGAAAGTAAGTGCATGGGGAAAAGAGCTTGCCTTGTATGTGGCCCAGCACAATCTGGTGTCTAACAATACGTAGTCCCCATGTAACAAACCAGGCGTAGCCCTGAGCACCAGCAGTATGTCTCAACCCCCTCCCCCCCAACAATAGGGATATGAAAAACATAAGAAAAATGCAGGGCCAGAGAGCTAGCATAGCGGTTAGAGCACTTGCCTTACACACAGCCGACTAGGGTTGGATTCTTGGAATCACAGTCCCTAAGCTCGCTAGGAATAAAATGTAAGTGCAGAACCAATAGTCAGCCCTTTGCACAGCTGGGTGTGGACCACCCCCCCAAAAAAAACGAATTTATAAAATGCATTAGTAATCTCAGATACATAGTAAAGGTTTACTTCACTAAATCTGAGCTTTAGTAAAGTAAATAACATATTATATTGTGAGTAGCTCTATGAATAATATGAACATTGCTTAATGAAATCTGTGTAAATAAGATAATTAAAATAGATGATTGAATCAGTGCAATCAAGAGAATCTATCTAAAAACAATTCAGAAGAAAGAAGAAATGAGATGCACTGAGAACTTAAACCACTCTATGAGAACTGACCAAGTCTATTGGAAAAGGCAACATAAGGGTAATGGGTAGTCCAAAAGAGGAATTGAGAGAGACAAAAACAGAACTATTTAAAGAAATAATGGTAGAAAACTCATCAAACTTAAGAAGGAACTTAATATAAAAATTTATGAAGTTAAACATAGCACTGGACTATTTAAATGCAAAGGGATTTATACTAAGATTGTTATTAGTAAAACTAAAGGTGGAGATAAAATAGGAACTTACATGGTACTTATCCAAATCTTTTATCAAACTTGACAGAATAATTAAAAAAAAATGATACAGCAGGAGCTGTCCTGTGGAGCACCAGGTCATTTTAAATATCCACCCATGGGACAGGGTGAGATTAGATAAAGGCCTGGCTGGGGTGGGATTCGGCAGCAGATCAAGGAAGCCTCAGCCCCATGTCTCTTTGTCTCTCGTGAGCTGTGCTGGCCTCTAGACTCACCCCTCTCTCAGGTAGGGCTCTGCACCCAGGAACATGGCCCCTACGATACCCTGAGCACGGCCAATAGTGATCCCTGAGGGCAGAGCCAGGTGTAAGCCCCAGACAATGCTGGGTGTGCACCAAAGCCCTCCAATTTAAAAATAATAATATGAAAGCATTGGTATAGGGACCAGGGAGGGAACTCGTGGCAGAACACAGTCCCAGCATGTAAGAGACCCTGAGTTCAAACCTCAGCACCTCATGGCCCTTCTAGGGTTACTGGGAGTGGCCTCATTTCACACAGAACCACAGAATGTGACCTCTATAAACATAAAAATAATGGAAAAATTAACTTTGGTTCATCCAGGGAATGGAATGCTGTTCAGAACTAAGAAGTGAGTTAATAAGTGTTCTGTATATTATTTACTAGATGATACTAGGTTAATAAAGTCAGTGTAAAAATTTTGCAGGCTTTGTGACTCCTAATACATGATAGTCTTGAAAAATAAAAATTATAAAGAAAAAATATATAAATTGTTTTAAGTGTAAGAGAGAAGAGAGACAAGAGAGTCACAAATACAAATTGCACAGAATATTTTAGGATAGTTAAAATTGTACTATTTCACATTGATGAACATGCTATTTATACATTTGTTCAAATAATTTATTGCACTATCAAGAGTGAATTCTTACATAAATTATGGATTAGGGGTGACTATGACTTGTCATTGTGAGTTTATCCTTAGTAACAAATACACCAGGGTGGTAGTAGAGAGAGGGTGGTGCTTTTAGTGGACCTATAATACACCTCTAAACTGTTCTCTCAATTTGTTCTTTATTTAAAACTGTCTCTGTCACTGTTATCCCATCCCACTGCTCATCGATTTGCTCGAGCGGGCCCCAGTAACATCTCCATTATGAGACTTTTTACTGTTTTGGGAATATTGAATACGCCAAGGGTAGCTTGCCAGGCTCTGCCATGCAGGCGAGATACTGTCGGCAGTTGCTGGGTTCTCTGAGAGGGAAGGAAGAATCGAACCCGGGTCGGCTGCATGGAAGGCAAACGCCCTACCCTCTGTGTTATCGCTCCAGCCAAGTTTTTTTTTTAAGTTACTAATCAAAAACTTGAAAACCTTTCTCGTTGAAGGAGAGTACGGTCAAGAAAAGTAAGAACGTGATGATTGAGTGGAGTCTTGAGTAGGTATAGGCTATTTATTAGCAGGTGTCTCATAAGGACTTCCAAGTAAATTGGTGTTAAAATATAAGCGTGTGTTATAATGAGAATTTGAATTTCTTTATATTTCTTTAAAATATCAAAATGCATACCCTTATCTAGCTATTTCTCAGAACCCAATACAGTGCGTGGCATGTGATTAGCATTATATAAAAATGAACTAAACCAAAAAATATTTATGTGAATTACCACTGACACCAGGAGCCTATTTATGCCACTTGTGGGGGGAGTAATAATGAGATCTTGTCTCTGGGGTTTAAGAATGGAATAATAAACTGTTCACATACAGTTATTAATTCTCTTAGTGTCTCCACTAAGTCCTTCCTTCTGAAATTAAGGCACAAATATGCATGTGATTCAAATACATTGTCTTATAATCTGTAACAGTGGAGGAATGATACAAATTAAAAACTAAAGTCAATCAACAGAACAGATTACTTTATAATTGAAAAATATCAGTAATTTTGAATCTCTAAACCCAGAATAGACAAAACACTATAAAATGAAATACAAACATGTTTTTATCAGCTCTCTTTAATCAATCAAATTTCTTTATATTATATTTTTCCCCTAGAGCTAATTCAATCATTAAAATATGGTATCTTTGTCTATGGGGGATATTGACATTTTCACACCAAAGTATTTTTAATCAGTATAAACAAACCATGCTTCTAATGTCATTCTTTAAAATCCACTAGAAATAGAATTGGAATAGAATTCAATAAAAATAGAAATAGAATTCAATAAAATCCATTAGAAGTAGAATGCAAATATTACTAATAGAAATGTATGGATTGAAAAGTCAGCACATGTATGAAAGATTTTATATAAAGCAAGCATGAAACTAAACTAAAGTGGCCTTCTGAAAGAAGTTGTAGACAACATGGTTGGCTCAAATATTATCTCACAGATTCATTATTAGAGAAAATGAAAGGGCTGGAGCAATGGTGCAGCGGGTAGGGCACTTGCCTTGCATACGGCTGATAGGGTTAGATCCTTGTGTTCCCATATGGTCCCCAGGCCTGCCAGGACTAATGTCAGAAAGTAGAGCTAGGAGTAAGCCCTGAGCAATGCTGAGTGTGGCATAAGGGAGGGAGGCAGAGAGGGGGAAGAGAGAGAGAGAGGAAGAGAAAGAGAGAGAGAGAGAGAGATAGAGAGATTTTGAGTGAATTTAGTATTCTTTAATTTTCTTACAGAAAGCTTTCATATCAATGCAATAAATTAATATTAATTTCTTAGAAATATTCAACTTGAAAATATTTAGAATTTTCCTTATAAGTAAGGCGGGTCAGGGATATGGCTTAAGTGATAGAGCACATACCTGACATGTGTGAGGTCCTGAGTTAGACCCTCAGTTCCCCCAGGCACTACCAGGCACAAGCACAGAAAACTCAGGCCCCCACAAGCATCCCTAGAAGAATATCACTAAAAGTGCCCCCAATATCTCAAGAGGCTCAATCAAGTATGAACCCTGCTTTTCAAAAAAGAAAGGAATTGAGAAAGTTATGTAACAATTATAATGTATAAAAAAGCATTCGTTAATATATATTGACAAAGAATTATTATATAAGCCCTATAAATACACAGTGCCAGAAATATTAACTCAGAATTAGAAAGGAGGCATGAGGTTTCCAGAATTATACAAAATCCTGAAATTTGTTGGAATGACTGAATCCATATGCATATATATATTTGCATATTTTGAGAAGAGACAAGGCTTTCATTTATTAGTAAATATATCCATAATGAGGCTAACTGGAGAACCATGATATATTTTATAAAAAATAATATAAATTTAATCCACATATTATGAATCTATATACATGTGTATGCATCTATACATACATAGAGAAATATATAGTTAGTTGAAGTTTTACAACAAGCAGTTTGTTAGCTAGAAGCAAGGAAAACTGGTGATATAGGTCAGTTTAAGTCCAGTGGATGGAAAATTGGGGGCAAACTAATGGTTCCATAGCAAGTGCATGAAAAGACAAATATCCCGACTCAAACCAGGTGGAAGGAAAAACCCAGTACTCCTCTGTCTTTTATTTCTGTCTTTTATTATTCATGCCCTCAGCAGATTTTACAGCACAATATTTATTGAGAAGTACAATTTTTGTACTCAGTTCAACAATTCAAAAGTTTCTTTTCCAGAAACACCCTCAAAGATTCACCCAGAAATAATGTCTAGCCTGATATCCAAGCAACTTTTGGCCAAATCAAGGGGACACATAAAATAAACTCTCATGAATGTTTATGGGCCACATTAGCACTCAATGAAAATTTAGTCAAGTATACTATTTTACAACACGAAGTCATTTGATCTCTCATGTTGAATGAATAAAACTGTGGTAGTAAATTAATTTTGTTTTTTCATTCTATCTCACTTACATTTGCAGCCTAAATTTTTGTTTGTCTTAGTTGTTATCTCTATTATGCATTCTCTTCTTTACAATTTCAACTAAATTCTTGTCTTTCACTACCATTTTTACGTTGTTAAATCATTTAACATTGTTACCTTTTTTTACATTGTTGAATTATCTTTCAATCTATTATCATTCTCCTGAATGATATAAGTCAAAGTATTGTTATTTTTATTATATTTAGTAGGTTTTTCTAACTGAACTGATTAAAATTTACATCCTTGAACCAAATTGTGACTTCCTAATTCACTATACAATAAATATCATCAAACCAGTTTATCAAAGTCTATACTAAATCATGCCATATTGATCACCTCCTTCTTAATTTATTTTGCAGACTTTTAAATTTTTCTGAAAAAATACATATTAAATATCTTTCTTTATGCTATCATATATAATTTTATTTGAAAAAATTGTGTTACTGAAGCACCATAATTCACAACAGTGTTAATATTCGTATCTTAGGCACACACTGTAATAACCCATATTCCTCTAAATCCATATTCCAAAATCCCTCCCCCCTGCACCAAAATCCTTTACCTACTGTCACTTGATCCACCTATGCCATCCCAATAAAAGACTCAGTTCTTAAGGCAGAATTTCATTCTGTTTTCATTGTAACCAATTTTCTATTTCCTTTCCTATTCCCTAATACCGTTTTTATACTCCAGATGTGAATGAGATCAGTTGCTATTTCCCTTCTCTCTCTCACTTTGCTCAGCATGACACCCTTCAATTCAATCTCAGTTAAAGCAAACTGCAAGATTTCATCTTTTCTCATACTGAGTAGTATTCCATTGTGTGTCTAGTTTTAAGCTTCTGCAGTCTTTTATATAAGCAATAAATTGTAACTTCTTCTTCCAAGTTTTTCCTCTTCTAAGTCTATTCAGTTTCTCCACAAATTTCACTAACTTAAATGATCACAGAAACAAATTTTCTGACTAAACATTATTTTCTAGCATTGGCAATTCCTAGTACTGACCGCACTCTACATTCTTTATTTTCATTAGTTATTTTATCCTTTTAGCAAAGATTGCCCAATGTACCCTCAAATCTTTTTTGTCCATGCAGCTGGGTATGAGTAATGACAATGCATAATTGTTTACCTTTCTGGAAAATTGTTATTCTCCTTCCATACTTCTGATTATTGTTGGAAGACTGTTACCTACTATGGAGTATGTTCACCAGTTCCCTTAAAATATTTGACTAATCTTGAACAGTGAAATTTTTTAACAGAAATAATATAGATCAGGTTAGGACTGTCTAGATCAGAACTTTTAACAATTTTGTACATTTAACTCTCAATTTTTGTCTCTGACTAGCTGAATAATTAAAACTTGAAGATCTTGAATGAAGCAGAATAAAAATAAGAAGTTTCAGTTCACAAAACAAAATCTAGAAACAAGTTTCACTCTTTAAAAAAAGGATCTTTTGCCAAAATATTGAATGTGATCAAAGCAGAAAGAGAGTAAGGTGGAAATTATCTGCCACAGTGTGGGGGGAGGGTTGGGATGAGAACTTGGGTTCTTGGTGATGGAGGGTGTGCACTGGTGAGGGGATGGGTGTTTGATAATTGTATGTCTGAAAGTTAGACCAGAAAGCTTTGTAACTGTTCTCATGGTGATTCAATGCAAAAAAAGAAGAAAGAAAGAAAAAAGACAACTCACTGGGCAGTAGGAATGAGAATATTTTCATTGTAGTACTGTAGCACTGTCTTCCCCTTATTCACTGATTTGCTTGAGCTGGCACCAGTAGCGTCTCCATTGTGAGACTTGTTGTACTGTTTTTGGCATATCGAATACACCACGAGTAGCTTGCCAAGCTCTTCCATGAGGGTGGGATACTCTCATTACCTTGCCAGGCTCTCCAAGAAGGATGGAGGAATTGAACCCGGGTCAGCCACGTACAAGGCAAGCACCCTACCCGCCGTGTTATTACTCCAGTCCAGCATGTATTTGTCTACGGTCTCATAGTTGCTAATTACTCCAATTTCAATAAAATAAATAAATGATAGTGAAAAAACTATTTTGAAATGAATGATTATAACAAACCTATATATTATACCTTTGTACAAATGGATAAATGCTGCATAAATAAAAGAAAATGCTTTTTCAACTTCCCAAAACTTGATTACATACCATGTGATAAGTTGGGATTTACTACATGCCACTTTCTTCTAAGCAGGATATTCATTTGTAAAAAAAAGCAGGATATTCATTTGTAACACAGTACAAAATTTGCCTCTATATAAAATGTCTATTTTAATAGTTTACTTTTGCACTCAAAATAAATTAGTTTGCTTGAAAAAATGAAAAGAACAATATAAATAATTAAAGAGAATTTAGAATATGTTGAGGACTAATTAGACCAATGAAAGCATTTGGATGGAGGCCCAGTTAAATCTATGCAAGAAAAATAGACCAAGTTATTTAGTAACCATATTATGCATATTGCTTTGTCATATAAATCCACATAAGTATCCTGGCATGGATACTGTGTTCAATTTATATGTCAGAGTATTTTTCTTATTTTTGCATAGTCAGTCAATTTATTTCAGTAAAATTGAGTTAAGTGCAGAAGAAAATTTAATCAAGAGTTTTCCCTCCAGCACTTTCCAGAGCACAGAAATTTTTGAGATGAAACACAAATATACACTATAGATATACATATATATGGTAGTTATACATGTGCATAGAGAAATAGTTTAATTAAATTGTATGCATACCATACCCTGGCAATCTACCCCCAGCGTATTCGATATGCCAAAAAGAGTAACAATAAGTCTGACAATGGAGACGTTATTGGTGCCCCACTCGAGCAAATCAATAAACAACAGGACGACACTGTGACAGTGCAGTGCAGTGCTACCACATATTTTGGCTCTTTAAAAATACAACACAATGAGGTAAAAATATTGTACAGGGGTTAAAGTGCTTGCCTTGCAAAATGTCAACTGTGATTTAATCTTCAAGTACTGCTGGGAGTAAATACTGAGCACAAAGCCAAAAACAACCCCTGAGCACTTCCAGGTGTGTCACAACCCACCCCCTCAAACAGTAAATAATGCAGGGGCTGGAGCAGTAGGACAGCAGGTAGGGCATTTGTCTTGCACACAGCTGACCCAGGATCTAACCCTGGCATCCAATATGGTACCACAAAACTGCCAGGAGTCATCCCTGAGCATAGAACAAGGAGTAAGCTCTGAATGCTGCTGGGTGTGACAGGAAGGAAGGAAGGAAGGAAGGAAGGAAGGAAGGAAGGAAGGAAGGAAGGAAGGAAGGAAGGAAGGAAGGAAGGAAGGAAGGAAGGAAGGAAGGAAGGAAGGAAGGAAGGAAGGAAAGAAAGAAGGAGGAAGGAAGGAAGGAAGGAAGGAAGGAAGGAAGGAAGGAAGGAAGGAAGGAAGGAAGGAAGGAAGGAAGGAAGGAAGGAAGGAAGGAAGGAAGGAAGGAGGAAGGAAGGAAGGAAGGAAGGAAGGAAGGAAGGAAGGAAGGAAGGAAGGAAGGACGGAAGGAAGGAAGGAAGGAAGGAAGGAAGGAAGGAAGGAAGGACGGAAGGAAGGAAGGAAGGAAGGAAGGAAGGAAGGAAGGAAGGAAGGAAGGAAGGAAGGAAGGAAGGAAGGAAGGTAATACAATACCTGGTCAAAGTACAATGATTAATATTGTGGTTCATCTTTATAATGAAGAAGTCAAAAATTTGCTTTTTAGTGCTTATAAAGTGATATATGGAACCAATTATATCAGCATTCCCTAAAGCTTATTAAATGTGCAGAATCTATTATCTTTCTCCTTTTGTGTATCTGCAAGAGAAAATTAAGAATGGGATAATGTATCTCCAAAGGGATCACGCTATTCTAAAATAAAATTATTCCATTTGAGTTTAAACAAAACATTTCCTTAAATAGTATATATATATATATATAATTGTGTATGTATGTGTTTGTGAATCTGTTTAGTATTTGCATACTAGAATTGATACTTCTGGAAAACTGATACAGACTTTTTATGTGTATTTTTACATTATTTCCAGATGAAAGACAATGGAAAAACTTACCTTAATTATTTGTTTAATGTAAGAAACCCCTAAGTGTGAGGGCAGGTCTCAGAGATGACTCAATTCAACAACTCTGGCTTCTTGTTGAGAGTTCATTTTGCTTTACTCTCCTTTCTACATAACTTTAGAGAAATAACCATAAGACATCAGTATCACTGACAGGCTTTACACATCTGCCAAAGTTCTGTACGTATTACAAAGAATAGTCTTTTCTTGCAGTCAACATTAAGAGTGAGGATTCTTTTTTCCCTAAAATTCCAAAGCAGATTTTTTTTTCTTGCAGTTTGCTGTTTGATTAGTGAAACAGGTTTTCTCCATAATCTCTGTCTTCCCAGTAACTCGATTCATTCATTGGACTATATCAGAATTCTTAATCCTGGTTCATTAGGAAACTAGAAGAAATACCATAATCAGAAAAACTTCTTATAATTTCAGATAGAAATGTTATCTTGCTAATGTTACACCTGTTTAAGGAAACATATTTTTCCACTTGGAAGACTAGTTAACTTTCTCTAGTTATAGACCTCTTAACACAATAGGCCACTTAACACAAGACAAAGATACTCTTTATACAAATGAGATGTTTACTTTTCTTCTCAGCAGTGATATTTAAAATGTGTTTGCAATCTTCATATATTTATTTTAACCTTTTATTTTATTTTATTTTGTTTGGAATCACACCTGACCCTGCTTGATTCTTGCTTCTGGCTTTGTTCTCTGGAATAGTGTTGCTCAGGGAACTATATAGGATGCCAAATCAACCCCAGGATATCTGCATGCAAGGCAAGCACATTATGAACTGTTTCATCTGTCTAGCCCTAAGGTAACATATTTCGATGTTATATAAAATCATGTGGTTCTTTAACATTATAAATAATTTCATTGAACATGTATGAAACATTTTATTAAGGATATGGATAAAATAGTTGAGAATGATTAGGCAGGTGAAAACATTTAACTTCCAAGAAGAGTTATCAACATGTCAAGCATTCATTTTTTAAGTTTAAGTGGAATATTACATGAATATCTTCATTGCAAAGTAAATCAATTCTCCTTTATAACATTTTATTACAGGAAGAGCAATAAATCATGATGCAAAAGAAACAAAATGTCCGTTCTGAGATCTCTGGAGTCTGTTTCTCTTCTGCCTAAGAAATAAGGATCATTTGAATGAAATGATAAGTGCCTATAATTATGATTCACAAATTTTTTTGCTTAAATTTATTTAACAATAGTTAACAGTGGGGTGTGCTAGCTCACTTTAGCAGTTTTCATTCTATCATGTTATGAGGATTTCAAAACTTCATTAAATTGATTGATAGATCTTCAAATTCTCCATTTATTTATTAAATTTTTCTTATGGAAATGAGAATGGATTTTGCTTCCTTCTCCTAAACTCAAATTTTTCAAAACTTATCAAAAGTATTCAGTTTGAGAAGAGACATCAAACTAATAGGGACTCTATTCTCTTTTTGTTCTGACATCACTTTTTATGTTATTTCTAAGATTAAGTTGCATTGCTTGTCAGTACTAAAGAAAAGTGACTATAAAATTTGGGAGCAAGATGGTCACAGTTTGTTTTGTGCAAAAGGAGAGCTGATTCCTTTTATTTGTGAAGTTTATCCAGTACCTAATGTTTAAGTGCTCAAAACAGTTAATCTTTCAACAATTGCTGGTATTTTAGAAACAGTTTGTTGTGAAGATTTATCCCCATACTAGAAAACCAGGAAACCTTTTTTTCTTTATAGAATTTTTTTAAATTGCTATAGATTTGACTGAGGTATTCTGTTGTGTGATTAATGTTTAGATAAATATTAATAATCAATAATTAATATTCTTACAGTTTTCAATTTTATCTTTCTTATGCATAGTATAACCCCATGATGACATAAAATATAAATATATTAAATTGAAAATATAAATATATTAAATTGAATATAAGAGTTCCATCAAAGGTCATATCCACAAGTCAAGATACACAAACTCAAATAAGAGAATTTAAGAAACAGCTAAATCCAATTTTCTTTTTCAATAAGCCACCTCTTTCCTGCGCCAGCTAATCTCCTCATTGGCCACCGTCCAGAACTCGCGACTGCTTCTCCCAGAAGGAGGCATAAATGAGGCCCCCATAACCATAACACCAGACTCCGCACCAGGCTGTTTCCACTCGGGGAATCCCAGATGGGGGGCGGTGAGAGCCCTCCCCACCCCAAGGGACCCAACCCAGGCAGCCGACCTCCACTACCCAACTGCCACCACACTCCAGGCTGCTTTCCACTCACTCGGCCGAGCCTCATGCATGAGTGAACATATTCCTGGATCCCGCGGCTGCTTCAAGGCCGCATCACACATCATAAGACATTCCCTACCCATTTTCCATATAAAGGGAAATATATATGTACATATATTTTATATGTATATATTTATATGCAACAGTGATATATTTATATACACATATGTTTATGTGTATATATGTGTGTATGTGTGTATATGTATGTGTAAACATATATACATGTGAGAGAGAGAGAGAGAGCTCAGCAAGCTTCTGAGAGTATCTTGACCACACGGCAGAGGCTGGCAAGTTCCCCATGGCGTATTCAATATGCCAAAAACAGTAGCAATAACAGGTGTCATTCCCCTGACCATAAAATAGCCTCTAATTGTTGGGAAAGATGATTAAGGAGAGACTGCTAAAATCTCATGGCTAGAACAAATGGAGACATTACTGGTGCCCACTCTGAGTAAATCAATGAACAATGGGATGACAGTGATGACAGTGATGATGTTTTCTGTATGCTTTAACATTTTAGAAATGACTTTAAATGATTTCTTGTGTAAATATTTGGCTTTTAACAATTGTGCTGTGCCTGATTTACTGAGTATTTTAATTAAGGATCTCTAAATGATTTTGAATAAATTTCAAGTCAAATACAAAAGACTTTTAAAAATTACCAATATAAGTGCAATAAACTGAAATTCTTCTAAGTTATTCTAGGTTCGGTTTGATGTCCTTCAAACAGAAGACTCAATCATTTACAAAATCTAATTGATGGCAGACAGCAAGTAAGATACACTCATTCACGCAGACATATTATTTCATATTCAACATCTTTTTTGCTTAAAAGATGTACGATTTGCTTTCTCTGTGTCTACAATATCAAAATAACAATTTCTTTAAATAAAACATGGATTCTTATTCCCTACTTAAGCAAATAATTTCAATTGTCAAAATAATAACAGAATCTTCATCCTCAACAGAATAAAATCAAATATAGCTTTTGTTAATTGAATTCAAAACCAAATAACTTGTAATTTAATTGATGTTTGCCTTGATACTTCTAATGATACTGATTAAAATATTTGGTTATTTGCTAAAGATCTAGATTCTTCTAACAGTGTAGAAAATGCATTAATGCATATCACTAAACTTGTTAAATAAGTCTAAGCTCAAAATTGTAAATTGTCAAATTTAATTTATAATATTTTCTGATCCAAATGAAAGTCATGGTCTTTATGATTAAATAAATGTCCTCTAATGAAATTATAACATTTTAGGCACAATTTCTCTAATTTGTAAACTTAACACTTAGGTTTACCTGTCATATGGGTATCTATCAATTTATTGTAGTTAGGAACATTATTACAAATTCAAATATGGATCTAAATGTAACATATTTTGGAGAGGTTGAATGATAAACATTTAAGTTATGTGCAAGTGGCAGATTAAAATATTCACCACCTCACTATTTCATTGGAGTATATTGTCACTTAGAATTACTTTGGTACTGATAAAATTATTGTGATTTCTTTAAAATATGCTACAAAAATAAAATAATTATGGTTTGCATCACATGATATTTAACAAAATCACTCTAACAGGATTGCTTTTACACATTTCATGAGAACTAAACCTATAATTATTGTTGGTTGTTAGTGAAGGTTATATTGATTTTGAAATTCTTTTTTTTATTTTTTGTTGTTTTGTTTTTTTATGTAATTAACTATATATTAAAGTGAGTTTTTTACCCACAGCATCTACATTTCATACAGTATTAGGAAAGATCCTGGGAGACAATAAAAGCACAAAATAAAATCTAACCAATTTTCCTGTTCTATTTTAAGGTAAAAATAAATAATTTATCTTTCAAATATTGAAAACTGCAATTTTTAAATATTCCAGAGAGAGTAGAATTTGTAAGGAGCTTTCCTTGCACTCAGCTGAAATTGTTCAATTCCCAGCATGCATGTGCTCCCCTGAGCCTTGCCAGGAGTGATCCCTGAGCACAGAGTCAGGATTAAGTCCTGAGCATTTTTGACTGGGGCCCCAAAAGAACAAACAAATAAAATTTGGAGTAAATGACAATAAACCTATACTATAATGAATGTCCCTTTAACTTAAACTACCAATTGCTATTTTTTGTGCTATCCTCATTGCTTGATTCTTTTGATCAAAACACAAATTAAATCCTTAAGCATATGTAATAATAATGTATCAATGGAAGTTCATAAAGTATGAGCAAAAGTGCTGAAAGATAGAATGGGACTTGGAGCACCAACCTCAGATTAATTCGGGCATTACAGACATAGCCATTAGTCCCCTTAATATCTCCAGTCCTATCCACCATGGTACCCCTGGGGGGTAGTGAGCATCACTGAGGTGGTCCTGGTGGTCCCTCGTAGAGCAAAGCCTGAGCAGTAGCATATCCTTGAATCCTCACACTGAACCACTGGTCCTGTTGGTCAAGATCCTCTGTTAGTCACAAATCACTCTTAGTATATTCAAGTGATTCTAGAGCTTCTAATAACCATCTTTTTCACTACCCAGGAGGACTAAAGCTGAGCAATTGTTGCATGAAGTGATATATCAGTTGTTCAGAGGCGAAGAGAAGACTTTTTGAGGGATTATGAAAGCACAGAGGGTCAAGGCATCGCTCAGGCTCATGACCAAGCTCTGCTGCCAGAAACCTCCTTTTATTTTACTTTCTATCAACTACATTCCAGTGACTTCATCACAGAAGAAAGAATCATAAACAAGAAGAAGAAAGAATCATTAACAAGAGTGCAAACGATTATAGAATAAGCACTCACCAAAAGAACATCCAGTCATACATTATCTTATCAAAGCTATGTTATAATGATTAAAATGAGAGAGAGAGGTTGTTGAGCCAGACATGTAGACCCCACATTCTTGTGGTCAGCTGCACAAAGAGCAAAGAAAATGCTCATAACCAATGGTAAAACCAGATTAAGGATGTGAATGAGAGGGGGTTCAACTGCTGCCATGCACGCTGAGCTTTCCCAGGTCAGTTGGACTCACAAGCTTTAGTTTGCCCACTTGACGCCAAAGAGGGCTTCAGTTCTGCTTCCTGCTTGCAGGGCAGTATCCAGAAGCTCATCCTAATGTCCTGGCTTACCACCAACAACAATGAAGAAAGAGAAATGGACAAAGAAGAGTGTGATAACATTATTTGGATGCCACTTAGACTCATAACTGACTCTTTCTGCAGTTCCCAGGGGAGACTGAGGATACTTTGGGTATTTTTTAATTTGAAAACATTAAGTGAATACAGAATAAACCTCTACTGCTCCCATTTTTTTAAAATTTAATATAATGTCTTATTATTTTTATTTATTTATTTATTTATTTATTTTATTCATTTTATTCTTTAACTAGTGAGTCACCATGAGGGTACAAATACAGATTCACACATTTTCGAGCTTGTTTTTCCCTCATACAATGTTCGAAAATACATCCCTCCACCAGTGCCCATTCTCCACCACCAATAAACCCAGTATCCCTCCCACCCCCCAATCCCATCTCCCTCCCACCCACCCCCTGCCTCTGTGTCAGGGTATTCCCATTTGATCTCTCTCTCTCCAATTGGGTGTTGTGGTTTGCAATAGGGGTATTGAGTGGCCATCGTGTTCAGTCTCTAGTCTACTTTCAGTACACATCTCCCTTCCCGGGCAGGATCTCCAACCACATTTTACTTGGTGTTCCCTTCTCTATCTGACAAATGGCCAAAAGGCACATGAAAATATACCACTCCCATTTTTCAAGTGAGTATACTAAAGTATGGAAATATTAAGTTAAACTATATAATTGAAAAACACGGCAGAGCATGGCAAGCTACCCATGGCATATTCGATATGCCAAAAACAGTAACAACAAGTCTCACAATGGAGACATTACTGGTGCCTACTCAAGCAAATCGATGAACAACGGGATGACATGCTACAGTGATAATGGAAAAATAGATTTCAACACATATTTCTTTCTAATCTTGATTGATTGATTTTGGTTTTAAGGACACACTCAGCCATGCTCAAGAGCTACTGCTGACACTGTCCTGAGGAACGACCCTTTGTGATCACTGGGAATGGGCTCATAAGTGGTGCTATGGACATGAACCAGCGTCAACAGAATGCAAAGCAAGTGACTTAATTTCTATGTATCTCCCTGGTCCCATGTTTGAATTAAGAAAAGAAAATAATATTCCTAGTTTTTATCTTTTACAAAACAAGCACATGCAGCTAAAGGAATTAATTTTGTATCATAAAAATAAACTCAGCACTTTTTTAAAACTTTTTAAGGAAATAAGATATCCTTCTACTAGAACATTAATATTTGAAATCTTAATAATCCTTTTATGTCTTCAATAACCTTTTCAAAATAAATATACTTCAGATATACTTTCAACTACATTATTTCTCTCTCCTTTTCTAGTACACTCAATGAGTTACAATGTAACCTATATAACATCTTCGACAAAATAACTTAATTACAACAATTCACAATATTTTAAAAACTACCTATCCTAAAGTGTTATATTACTCTGGTTGACCCTTTCTCAACTCCCAAAGGCAGTGCTGAAGATCCAGAAAGACAGTACATCAGGTAAGACACTTGTCTTGCATAGGGCCAACCTGAGTTTGATCCTTAGCACCCCATATAGCTCCTATATCCCACCAGGAGTGATCCCTAAGTGTGGGGCCAGGAGTAAGTCCTGAACATACACAATATAACCCAATAAACAAACCAAAACACCAAAATAATGCAATGCTGTAAAAAATCATGTGGTAGGTGGTGTAGGAAAGAAGAGGCAAGTGGTGCTCAGGAGTCCTGAAGGCCCAGTAATTCTTATTAACCAGGACTCTGGTTCAACATAAGTGCCTAGGGATGTGGTGCTGCCATGGTGGTGCCAGGGATTCCCCTGCTTATCCCAGTGGAGTTCAGGGAGTGGCCTCCAGTGTTATTCCAGGCAAGGTAGAGGGAACAAGCGAAGGGTCAAACTAAGGTTGGCTACATGTATCTTAACCCTGTTTGAATGTCATTGACCCTATCACCTGGTTGTTTTAAATTAATAATATATATTTAAAATTCTATTCTCAATTATTGTCCAATGAAAACTATTCAATCCAGAGGCCATGGGAACATAATCAGCATTGATGGAATTGTTAAAATAGAGAATATTTCACTAACTTCATTTGTAGGAAATTGATCACACATAAATAAATACTATCCTTTTGGGGGCAATGGTATGATCTCTTGGTGTTTCATGATTAGAACTTTGAGAACTTTGAGCTTTATTCTAAGTACATCTCTCTTTTTCTCTGTCTGTCTATCTCTGTCTCTCTCTGTCTTTCTGGCTCTCTGTCTCTGTCTCTCTGTCTTTCTGTATTTCTATTTCTATCTCTGGCTCTCTGTCTCTGGCTCTCTCTATCTTTCTGTCTCTCTGGCTCTGGCTCTCTGGCTCTGTCTCTCTCTTTCCCTCTCTCCCTCTTTCTTATTTTTATTTTTGGGTCAAAGTATGGTGCTCAGGGCTTACTTCTGGCTCTGCACTCAGTGATCACTCCTAACCAGCTCACAGAACTATATAAGATGCCAGGAATCAAACTAGTTTGGTTTAATACAAGGCAAACAACCTATTCACTGTAGTATGGCTCAAACTTCGTCTCATTTTATTATGTTCTTTATTCAACATATAGTTCCTCTCTTTGTCTCTTCTCACAATTCTCTAGTAAACTTTTTTCAGGAAAAGCTATTTTTCTTAAATAAAAAATAGAAACTTAAAGCAACAAATAATTAAAAAAAATAATTCTTTTTTATATTTTATGAATATAATTTACTACAGTCTTTGAGTTATGATTAGCTTCAGCAATGAAATAACATTTTCTATCCCCCCAGAGCATAGTGTAGTATGTAAATCCAGCTCAATATTCCAGATTCTAGATCATAAGATTTTTCTCCTCACATGCAAATCCAAGTCACCTATGGTTACAGCACTAATGTAAAATCATAAAAAGGTGACTGAAGCTATATCTAATTTAACTAACAGAAAGTTGCCATAATGAAAGGAAATCTGACTCTGGAAATAGGAGATGTTTCTAATATTATGACTAAAGAACCTATTTTTGAGATATGTCTATTTAATTCCAAGGGTATGTTTCAATATCCTTAGTTGAGAGAGACATCAAATAAAAGAGTAAAATGTCCATCAATTCCTCAATATTGAATGGTCTAATATCTCTTGGGAATATGAACTTGTCAAAGCAAGCATACTGTCAGATATCATTCCACTGGGTGTTTTCCTAATATGAGATACAGGAATGTATGTTAACCTGCATGGATCTTGAATCTCTACAAGATGCTTCTAAACAATTTAATTTCACCTTATATATTAAGCTAGCATCAAGGAAAATGAGGGTGTGTTGTTATTCTGTAGTTTTGTTTTAAGAAACTATTTTCCCCTGAAGAATTAACATGCACGAGTCCACTGTCAGGAAATATGTTCAGAGTTACAGAAATAAAAGGAATGTGAAAATAGATAAACATTGAATGAATGTTCAAAAGAGCTTTCCACACATACCCTTTTCTCTAGGCAACAGAAATTATACACGATTGCTTACATCTATAGGTAAACTCTAGGAAGTTGATCCTTTATGTAAGTATTCTGCATTATCATCCACATTATTATCTGTATCCATATACAGATAAGGAAACCAGAGTCAGAAAGAAAATTATAAAGCATTGTCAAGCTGAGGAAAACATCAAAGCCTTATTGTGAGTGGATAGGAAGCTTAATTATCTTGTTCACCAAATTAACATTATAAAATTAAAAATTTCCCCACAAAAGAAACCTATCTTTCCAAAAATTAAATGGATTTAGAAACAAATTTCTACCATGGTTCCTTATGCATAAATTTTTAAATATTTTTTCAGAATATGATTATAGTAATTATAATTATAGACACATAGCATTTTTAAACATAAGTGGGAAGAAGAATCTCAACATATAAGTCACTAAATTTCGGAAAGGACCATTTCCAAGGACCATTTCATAAGATTAACATGGGAAAGATTGCATATCAAAAGAGCAATCTTCATGCTTTCTAAGGAATTTTGAAGTAACTCAGTAACTTTTATGTGTTATAGTATTTATACAATGTGTTTTAGTATATTTAAAAAATTAACTCCTGTTAAGGGGGCAGGTTAGCTTGGTACTTGCCCAAGTAGAGTCCCCAGAAACCACTTGCTTCCACAATCCAAAATTGCTGCCACAGCCACTGCTAGACTCCACCGCCTCAGGATGGACTTCACTGAGATAAAAATCTGCTGAAAATTCGGGTACGAGGTTTTGTTACTGAAATCTCCAGGCTTTCTCGGTATTGGGCTGGGCTACCTCTCCCCACCTTCCTGTGCTTCCAGAAGCCTCGGCAGTCACAGCAACACCCCAAAACTGCCACCCAGGCTTACCTTCCCAATAAAAATACTGAACTCCCTGAATAAACAGCATGACCTCTTAGTACCTATCTTGCAAACCATAATGCACAAAAGAAAATAGAGAGAGAGAAAAAAGAAAACTGCATGCCATAGAAGCAGACTGGGGGTGGGAGGTGGGGTAATGGGGAATTGTGGGAGAGAGATGGGGGACAATGGAGGTGGGAAATGTACACTGGTGGAGGACGAATGAGTACTGGATATGTTTGACTGAAACTCAATGGTGAACAGTTCTGTGATGGTCTATGTAAAGGATATTTGATTTTAAAAGAAAATTTAAATAATAATGTGGAGTTCATGGCCGTTTCAGTCAGTTTAAGCAGTGGCTGAATAAACAGCAATATTCTTACATTTAAAAAATAATTAACTCCTGTTAATCATGGATACTTCTCTGCTAAGGCCTGAAGAAAGGAAGGTCAGAATAATATTTTCTGTTGATACCGATAAATCAGCAATTAAATAAATTTAGATGAACATATCTCATTAATGCATGAAGATGATAAATGTTTTATGTATCATCTGTAACAAGGATAGTATGTAAATATTTGACTTCTGTATCCATCATATCAAAGCATCAATATGAACTTACCTTTATAACACAAACATAATTTTATTTCATATTTAAAGAACCAGCAATGTTTAGTTGTTAGGTTTAATACATAAACTATAATCACATCAGTAATATAATTTATTGCAAACCAAGATCTTTTAAAGTCTAAATATACTTGATTATTTTAATGATATTGTTTAACTAAGCAATGAAATGTGACCTTAACATGTCTTTTTTGGAAGGCATAACATTATTATGTGGCACATCATTATAATGTGAAATGTATAAGGATTGTACAAGAGTATAATAAGTATTAAATTTTTCTTCTAAATCAACAATAAAATATATTTTCTAGTGCTGTGCTAAATAGTTATTGACATTTGATCTCACTGTTAGGTGCAGTAGGTAGGGGTGGGAAGTGTCCTGAACTAAGGAAGATAATCTCAAACCAGCCAACAATTAAGATTTCTGAAAAAAATTAAAATAGAAAGGCTTTAAGTTTTCTAGAATTTTTATCAGAAGTCAATTATCCACACATGACGTCAATTTAATTAAGAATAATATATAAATATTGAATAAGTTAGCACTCTATGAGTCAAACAAAATTTCTCTGTGGACCATCTGGGATCATACAATTGTCAACTTGCACCCTCTTAAATGAAAGACAGTACTGGAACAAACTAGAAAAACATTTTCAAATGAATGCACTTTTCTTCTTTCTTGTTTTAAAAATTGAATCATGAGATGATGTTACAAAATTCTTCATAACTGGGTTTGAGTCATACAAAGTTCCAACAACAATCCTTTCCCCAGTGTACATGTACATTTCCCATCAACAATGTCCCCAGTTTCCTTCCCTGCACCTGCTTTTTGGCAGTCACATCTCTCTCTCTTCTCTCTCTTTATCTCTCTCTCTGTATGTGTCAGTCTCTGTCTGTCTGTCTATCTGTCTGTCTCTCTCTTCCTCACTCTCTCCTTTTGGGTATTATGGTTTGAAATACAGATACTGAAAGGTCATCATGTCTATCCCCTTACCTAATTTTAGCAATCAGTTCTTGCCCAGAGTGATCGTTTCCAGCTATAATTGTCATAGTGGTAACTTCTCTATCCCACTGCCCGCCTCACAATGCAAGCTTTCTCCTGTCCTTTGACCCTTATTTCTACTGCACTTGGGTATTATTCTCATACTATGTTTTATGTTCTAATATCCCACAATTGAGTGCACTCCTGCTATGTCTGCCCCTCTCCTGACTCATTTCACTCAAAATGATTCAACAGATAGAATTTGAAGTTCTGAAGTTAATATCATAAGAAGGGAAGATGGCCGGAGGTCAAGTACAGGATTTAAGATGTTTGCCATGCATGGGGAGTCCCCTGCACCATGCGGTCCCCTGAATATCATCCCCAGGTGGACCACTGGAGCTCCTGAGCACTTCTGGAGTTGTCCAGGTATCCAAAGGTAGTAGAAGATGCAATAGGCATTGATCCCTCAACCCTTCACATTGAAACATGTTTTCATTGGCTGAAAAGTCACTTGAAAGACTCAAAGAATAATTTTACAAAAGGAATTTCTTATTTATTATATTATCTCATTATTGGAAGTACTTTTATCGAAGCATTCCATTCCATTCTAGAAAGTAAGACTAAAAATATAATGTCATAGGATTACTCTGTACTATTAGACAGTTTAGTAATTTTATTTTACATATAGCAAAGTGGTTGAAATGTCTTTAAAATTCGACAATCCAAGATGACATTAATGATATGGGTGTCATTTACGTTCATGACAGTGCTATTTTCAATAGCCAACATCAGAAAACAGTTCAAGTATCCAGGGGCAGGATAGTGGATAACTAAAAAGTGGTATATCTACATAGTACAGTACTACTCAGCTACAACTATGTGTGGTATGTAAATATACAAAGAAAAAAGCAGAGAAAGATGTAATATCCTTTATAAACAAAGCCTTAAACAAAGACCACAAAACTAAGAGTTGAACAGTGGGAAATCAAGAGACAATGGTAGAGCCCTATGGATGCTTCAGTAGTTGTGATGGTGTGCATTGTAATTCTAATATGTACTTTTACATATTGAACAAAAACATGCTTCCTCAAAAAAAAAATATGCTAAATGGTAAGGCTCACAATGAAGACATTACCGGTGCCCGCTCAAGCAAATCGATGAGCAACAGAGTGACAGTGACAGTGACAAATGGTAAGGCTATCTATACCAGATTGACTATTTTACGTAGATTTAGAGAGAAAGAAGTAAAATTACTAAATCTAAGCATATACTAAGGCATGCACACATATGTGCATATGTACAGACATGTGCAGATTGAAAAGTCTCCCTCCAAGAAAATTAAGCATCTATTTTCTATTGTATCATACAATACTGAAAACATGCTACCTTGATTACATTTTGGTGTCTATGTGGTTTATTGTCATTTCAAACTTCAGTTTCTGTAATATTACTGAAAATTCAATTTAAGTTCAACTTTTTGTTTATTTGTTTTTTAACCACAACTGGGGGTACTCAGGAACTACTAATGTCCTGCAATCAGAGATCACTCCTGGTAGGCTGTGAGGAATCATATGGAGACTCAAATCCAACCAGGAACAGGAACATGACCTGGTTCACTGTGGCACAAAATAAATGTATCGAATGGAATGAAAGAAAGATGGGAAGATGGAGTCAAGAAAGCAAACGGGGGATAAATAAAGTAGGAGGGATGGAAAACAGGGCAGAAAATGTACTTACTGGAATCGGTTGAATCAATCATTACTGACAAACTTCTTATAGATATTATGGTATAATATATCTAGTAAAAAACTTTATTACAGGATAGTGTACTCCCATAATAGTTTAATATTAAGATAAAATGTATATCACTGTATCACTGTATCACTGTCATCCCATTGTTCATTGATTTACTCGAGTGGGCACCAATAACATCTCCATTCGTTTCAGTCCTGAGATTGTAGCAGCCTCTCCTTACTGTCTTCCCCAATGATTGAAGGTTTCTTTCAGGGTCAAGGGGATGAGACTGTTACTGTTACTGTTTTTGGCATATCGAATACACCATGGGGAGCTTGCCAGGCTCTTAAAAATGTACATCATTATATAAAAAATGAATATTACAAAAAGACTGACTTCTTCCTATTAACCAAAATCTGCCTTTTAAGCACAATAAAATTTTCTAGCATGCTCTGTGCTATTCCTAGTTACTAAGTTTGAATGCTACTAATACTGCTAATTATAATTCTGGACAACCAAAACTAGTTAAAATGTCAGAACTACACTTTTTTAAGAAAGCATGAACTTTGTAGCTGAAAAAGGCCTTACGTTTGGGGCAAAATAAAATAACCCCACACATTGGCTCTGTATCACTTGAAAAAATTATGCTTACAGCCTTAAAATGGCAAACCTATGTCACAGTGCAAAAATAAATCAAAGTGCATTTTTAGACAGATTATTTGGCTTCTACTTTTTCTTTTCTGAAAAAAATAGCTCCACATTGCTTCAAGTTTGTTATTTAAAAAATATATGTATGTACAACAGGGAGTCTATGAAGCTATCAAAACATGTGTCCAAAATGGAGTTGCTTAATTTGACAGAATCTCAAATGTTAAGAAATTGTATTGAAGGCAAAATCAAATCCTGAAAGTGAAAAGCTGAAAGGTAGTTGGACAAGCTCGGATCTTTTCAAGACTCAACGTTGCTTTGTCTCAAGATGACAATCAACTCATTTCAGCTATCTCTCAAGTTTTTTTAAATGATGCCTCAGTAAACTTACAAAAAACTTCTTGGTTGAATACTTAAAGCTAAGTGGTAGGTGCTTGTGTATTTTTCAAACCATAAGTATTATGTCATTGTGCAATTTTTACAATGGTGAAATAATTCAATATTCAAACTCTAAGAGATGGAAAGTATGTTAGCATGCTGACCTCCCTCGTATCTATTATTCTAACAGCATTTCCAAGGATGTTTGTTAGTGAAAGTTGAGTGGAAAACAAAACAATACGGCAAGTTTACTCCAACCACATTTTGAATGGAGGTCAGGAAAACAGAAGCCTGTTTTCTCTTTTCTAACTTGCTACCAGTAGACTTGGAAAATATTAAACCTAAATTAATATTTGGTCAATGGATAAAAGAGTAAGTAAAGCAAAATAGTATGGCTTGTTAAAAAGTTTATCATAAACATGTAAGAAATTCAAGAAAAATGTTTTCTAGTTAGATGAGATTTAGCATTTTTCTGTTTTAAAATTGCAATCAACTCAACCAAGATTATTCTCAAGTTTTTAACATTTTTTAGGAGTTTCTGAAAGTTATCCCACTTGTGATCAGTGTTTATCTGAGAAACTTTCACACAATCCAGGGGATAGGCATGTGCAATAGGTAGGTATGCAATCAAACATGGACTGACAAATTTGCTTTAAAAGAAAATTTTAAAGTTACAAGTACAATCATGACCTATAGTTTAAGAAGCTGTGTCTTAAAAGGCATGGTAATATGGAGATTTTATGCCCCCCAAATGTGTTAAATATGACAGCAAAGATGTGGCACAACAGAATGCCTATAGACACATCTCCAAAGTCTTTGTTTTTCCTACTCTAATTTGTAAATACATGTCAAAAAAGTACTGACTACACCATTAATTTCACTTTCCATTTAAGCCTTTTGTTTGCTCTATTAGCTAAAATTAAAGTAATAAGGTTTCAGTATAAAATGTGTTGGCCACATTGTGTTGAATCCAAGGGGCTAGACTGTGCAGCAACATACATTGAATTTATTTTCCTCTCACTATATCCACTGTCTTGCCGGGTTTTAAGGATGTTATTTCTCAGCTCTCCTACCTATATTCTCAAATCTGATCTGTGAAGCCTAGGACTTCAACTCTACATTTATTCTTGAAACTTAGAGCAATTCATTAGTGGATATTAAGCCAGTAATTCATTACCAGATCAATGTAATCAAACACTGAAAGGAAAGAGAGAAAAGAGAGGGAGAGAACTGGAGGAAGAAATAAATGAGCTTTCATGAACTGATGCATCAACCACTATAAAGCACACTTTTATTTTAAATTTAATTTTTACAGTGATATACACATTTACAAAGTAGTTCATGATTGGAATTCAGTCTAATAAATTTCCAACACCCATCCCTTCACCAGTGTACTTTTCCCACCACCAGTGGTCCCAGTATGGCAGACACTTTGCTTTTCTCTCTCCCTCCCTCCCTCTCTCTCTTTTTCTCTCTCCCTCTCTCTCCCTCTCTCTCTGTCTCCTCTCTCTTTTTCCTTTTGGGCCTTAGTGGTCTGCAATACAGATAATGAAAAGTTATCAGGTATAACCCTTTACCTGTGCCCTTCACCCCCCCCACACACACACTGTTGTGGCAAGCTCCCAACCATTCACTTGTCCTCCTAGCCTCTTGGATGGTTAGTTCCCCCCACAAATGAATGCAGTTATTCTATACCTGTCCCTCTTTTTTGTGACTCATTTCACTCAATATGATGCTCTCCATGTTAATCAATTTATAAGCAAATCTCATTCTTCCTAATAGCTGCATTGTATAGGATGCCTGTAGAACTTTACAAGAAAAAAACATCCAACCCCATCCAAAAATGGGGAGAGGAATTGAAGACAAATTTCCTCAAAGAAGAAATTCAAATGGCTAAAAGGCACATGAAATGTCACTAATCATCAGGGAAATGCAAATCAAAACAACAGTGAGATATCGTCTCACACCACAGAAACTGGCACACATCTAAGAACAAGAACAACCAGTGCTGGTGCAGATATTGGGAGAAAGTGACTCTCCATTGTTGGTGGGATTGCCGACTTCTCCAGTCCTTTTGGAAACAATACGCACATTCCAAACAAACAAACAAAAAAAAAAACTAGAAAATTGAGCTGCCATTCGACCCAGCAATACCACTTCCTGGAATATACCCTGGGGGCCCAAAAGCACAGCAGAAACATCATCTGCACTTCCATGTTCATTGACTCACTATTAACAATAACCAGAATCTGGAAACAAACTGAGTGCCCGAAAACAGATGACTGGATAAAGAAACACACTTTATTTAAGTATTGTGTAGAATTGTACCTGGTAAGGGATTTGATTTTCTCCAAAGGACTATGTTATTCTATAAAATATATAAAGTGGTATACATACATATATATATATGTGTGTAGCAAATAAAAAGAGCTACATGTAATTTATATACATACATATATATTTACCTAGTGCATTCATCTCAAAACCTTGTTGTAGAAATTATAGGAACTCATCTATGTGAAAAAATTAGTTTCAACATCATGGGTCATGGGCATATATCTCCCTATTTCTCTGTTACTGAAAATATGCTTATTGTATTTGATGTCCTTACATTTTCAATGACTTTCCATGTTGAACAATTCGAGTCTCAAGTCCCTCAAGCCAAATTTAAGAGAGGAGAAAGAAAACACTGGTTTGAATTATAATGAAAGCTTTTAAACTACATTATAAATGGTTAACAGAGGCAAAAAAATCACCCTGACCACAGGCATCTAATCATCCTTTAAGATAACAAGATCAACTTGGGAAGTTTATCTGGTCCAATAAGGCAATTTTTCTCTGACTAAAAGCTAGGAATTGCATCCATTAGTAAGTAATCTGTGAAAAGAGAAAATAATTTAGGTTGAAATGTCTGGTTGCTGGGGCTATGCTAAGTTTTCAACCCTCCAACTTCATTTGCTTTCTAATGCATTCCTCTCTGTGGTCTGTTCATTTCCCATGCAAGAAAGGGAAGGCTGCCCCTTCCCAGGTTTGTTTAGTTTTTCCTTTCTTTAAGCAGTGCCAAAGAAGAAACATTCTAATTCTTACTGCAGTTTTACAGTCTTCCTTCCCTTTCCTATGCCTATTTGATCTGCTTTCATAGAAACATTATTTGTTACATGTACTTTTGAATGTTGCCTGTATGTTCAAGATTTACAAATTTTTATTTTCGTGGCTTATTTGGGGAGAGTTTGGGGTCATACCCAGTGGTGTTTAGGTTGTACTTCTGACTCTACACTCAGAGATCACCGCTAGTGGAGCTTGGGGGCCCATACGAGGTGCCAGAGATCAAGCTCGTATAGGCTGACTCTACTATAGCTACAGCCCCACAAAATTTTGGTTTTCGAAAGAAATCATAGAAAACTTGCTATATATAGGATGAAACAGGCTATTTTTTTTGCTATTTTATTTTCAGACCTCCACTACCCAACAGCCGCCACGCTCCAGGCCGCTTTTCAGATGCTCTGGCCCAGACTTACACATGACTGAAATCCCACAGAACCCAAATAATGCGGAATTTTGTGACATTGGACTCTGGACTCAACAGGACCTGGAAGCAGAGATCCTCTGCCTGCTATCCCCCAATCTCCAGTGACCCAGGGATCACACCCATAAGCCACACCCTGTGACACCCTTCATCCTTATTGGCCACCCTCCAGATCTCAATGACTGCTCCCAGACAGGAGTATAAAATAAGGCCCCCATAGCCATGCCACTAAAATCCGTGCCAAGCTGTTTTCACTCGGGGCTCCCCAGAGGGGGTTGGGTGAATACCCTCCTCTCCCCAAGGGACCCAGCCCCAGCAGCCAACCTCCACTACCCAACTGCTGCCACGTTCCAGGCCGCTTTCTGGACACATTATAAGACACTTCCTACCCATTTTCCATAATTACCACACCATATTTGATGGAGTTCAGACAGTAGGCAACAAATCATAGAGATAATATATGTATACATATATATACCAAAAACAGTAACAATAAGTATAATTCCCCTGATCCTGAAGGAGCCTCCAATCATTGGTAAAGACGAGTAAGGAGAGGCTACTAAAATCTCAGGGCTGGGAGGAATAGAGATTTTACTGGTACCCACTTGAGTAAATCAAGTAAATTGACAGAAAATGGGATGACAGTGATACAGTGACACAGTGATTTTTTTTCAGAGTAACCCCATTATCATATCAGCTTTTGTTAAATTTCAAATAATTTGAGCAAAGATGGAGTCACAGTTGAATGTCAGACAGTGCTAGAAACCTATATGATAGAACCAGACATCAATTAGTCTCAAGAAAGTCTAACATTTAATAAATCGTTGATACTAATATACCATGAGATTTTTCAGTATTAAACTGGAGATATAATACTGGGGTAAGGCCTTTCCCTGGTTTGAATCATCCATGCACTATCAGAGGTCACTCCTCAGTGGAGAGCCAAGAATAGTCCTAAGCAATGCTGGGAGTAACCCATATAGCAAAAAATAAAATTTTAGTTTAATTAATACTCCTTTGCCACAAAAGAAGGCTGAGATAAACCTGTACTAGGAACCTTGGTTATTTAGCTCCCTTAATGTGGGCAAAGAAAATATTGCTCTTTGGAATACACTTTTTATTTATTTTTATGTCTTTTATTTATTTAATTTTATTTTTAATGAATCACCATGTAATATAGTTACAGACTTACGAACTTTTGTGATTACATTTCAGTCATACAATGATCTACTACCCATTCCTCCACCAGTGCCCATTCTCTGCCACCAATGTTCCCAGTAACCCTCCCATTACCCCCGACCCATTTTCCCCCAACCCCATTCCCCACCTCTGTGGCAGACACATTCCTTTTTACTCTATCTCTCCTGTTGGGTGTTATGGTTTGCAGTACAGGTAATAAGTGGCCATCATGTTTGGTCTATAGCCTACTTCAGCACGCATCTCCCATCCTGAGCTAAGCCCTCCAAACATCATTCACTAAATGGTCCCTTCTCCATCTCAGCTGCCTTTCTCCCCAGCAAGGGAGGCCAGCTTCCAAGCCATGGAGCGATCCTCCTGGCCCTTATCTCTATTATCCTTGGGTGTTAGTCTCATATTCTGTTATTTTATACTCCACAAATGAGTGAGTCTTTCCATGTCTGTCTGCCTGTCTGTCTGTCTGTCTGTCTGTCTCTCTCTCTCTCTCTCTCTGACTCATTTCACTTAGCACGATACTCTCCATGTTGATGCACTTATATGGAAATGTCATGATTTCATCTTTTCTAACAGTTACATAATATGGAATACACATTTTAAGAATTTGAAATCTTAATGTTACTTTGTGCAAGTCCCAATACCTGTACCTTTAGGAAAATATTCAAGAATTAAGAGCTGATGAAATAAAAAGCAGTCTTATTCAACATGATGGGCTGGCAAACAAGTGTCATCCCTCCAAAATGCTGGTGTCTATGGCAACAAGAATCAGTTTTAAACCAAAAAAGAACATATCTAGGAAGGGGGTTATAAATTAGAGGTTGATCAGGTGATCAATAAATTCACTCAGGGGCTATTCCTTGAAGCACACTTTTCAAAAAGCTGCCAAATAAAGATTTCCAATGATGGTTTCTATTTACCCTTCCTTTAGGAAAATATAATAGGAACATATTGAATATTTTCAACAATCCTTAATGAGACAATCTTTTCAGTTTCTAAGACTAATTTCAACTCTTCGGTTCTTTGGGCTGACAAGTTTTAATTTTGCTTTCCCTTGTTTTCACACTGGTGGGGAAATCTTGTTAAAGTTGACATGATTCAAAGATTTGGTTGCATACATAAAATAATGATGCGCATAATGTCTTTATAAGACTATTGTGAAGATTAAATCAACATAATTAATTTAAAGAACATGTGAAGTATTTGAACGGTTTCTTAAATTATGGCTAATTATTATAGTAACCATTATCAGAAGCATTCTGATTGAATGAGGCTCATATTAGATAGTCATTTCCAAGATGGGTATATATTTATTATGCAGACCAGAAAATTTATGTGGAGGTTTATATTTCTGATGCCAAGTCTCATCATCCATAGTGTTTAAACATAGTGTTTGAAATGTTTCTTTTTCTTCTAAATCCTTTTACATTTTCCATGGCACAGAAACTAGACCATATTGATTTCCTTAAATAGGATGCTATGGACAGAACTGTGTCCTTTCAAAATGTGTATGGTGCCATCCAATTTTCCAGTCTTCAATATATAACTTCATTTAGAATTGGGGTCATTGCAGGTGTAATTAGTTAAGCTAAAGTCATATTGGTGGAGTAGGAATCTAACCTGTGGTGTTTTAAAAGAGAAGATTAGAACACAAAGACAGGAGCAAGGGGAAAGCACCTGTGAATATGAAATCAGAGATCAGGGAAGAGATCACAGAACAACAGAAGCCAAGAAACACCAAAGACTACTAGCAAGTAACCAGGAAGTGGAGGAGCAGAGAGAAGATTTTGCTTCACAGTCCTCAAGAACAAACTCTGCTAACACGGATCTTGGATTCTTGGACTCTAATTATAACTGTAATGCAATTTCGTGTTGATTAAATCCCCTAGTTTGTGTTTCTTCATTATGTCAGTCTCTAGACCCTTAATTATTACTTTGATTGCTGTTGCCAAATCAGCATGGCCACTTCTAATCCTGTTTTTGACCATCAATGACCTTAGGAATCCCTTAGCTTCTCCCTGTCTGGGTTTGGTCATTATCGAAGTAGACACAGTCAGACTTTGAGGTATCATTGATTTATCACTGTGATATATAAACATGTTGTAGTAAATCAGTTGTGGTGGCTTTTGATAAACTAGGTGGTTTAATCAACACAAACATAAAACCTAATATCTAAGATATATGTGATAATAAAAAAAATTCTAATATGAGTCAGAAAGTCTGACTCAATCTCATAATCTCATTTCTGACTGCTGATTTGCAGTAGCACTGTAGCACTGTTGTCCTGTTGTTCATCAATTTACTTGAGCAGACCCCAGTAATGTCTCTATTGTGAGACTTGTTGTTACTGTTTTTGGAATATCAAATATGCTACGGGTAGGTTGCCAGGCTCTCTGAGGGGGAAGGAGAAATTGAACCTGGGTTGCCTGAGTGCAAGGCAAACACCCTACCCTCTACGCTATCACTCCAGTCAACTGATTTGCAGTATGAACTTCAATTAAATGATCTTTTTAAGTTCCCAGATCCTGATATGATAGATGTGATTTTCTGATATGATAGATGAAGGAAGACATTTGATCAAACTGCCAGTCTTTGACCAAATGTCTACTAAGAAACCACCTAAGAAAATACCTGTAAGAAGTTTTGTGATGTACAATTTAAGATTTGGAAATAACAGTAACATTTGTTTAATGCTTTTTAATTATGAAAAGCATGATAAGTAAATGGAAGCAGCATTATTGACTGTTTTCTTAAATACCTCCAAAGTTTGAACCTACTCAACTCAACTGCTTTGAGAATTCTCTCCTACTCTGCCTGGTGATTATTAGCATATTAATATTGCATGCCCCAGTTTCACAAGGTACACGCTCGTCTAAATGGGTTAGGTTTATTTTCATCTAATGAGCCAATCCCCTAGGTTGTCAGTTTGTGCAGCCAGAGACCATAGTGCATTCCGAAAGAGCACTTAATACTCCTATCTTTAGAAAAACTTATCCTAACCATCATTTCCTCACATTTCTTCTAAACCTGACAAATTCACGTGGTCAAATTTAAGTCTTATGTATAATGCTAATGTCACCTTAACATTTTAAAATTGAGGAAAGCTAGTCTTAGAAATGCTTAGAAATTGACTTATGTAGGTATATTTTGTATTCTAAAAAAGCTTAAACAAGTTCAAACTGTTCTCAATTATATTTCAAAGGTTTTCTTAGTATATATGCTGCTATTTTTGCAGAACATAAAACATTTTTAAGTTATTAAGTTACTAGCCTCCCAGAGTTGTGCATGAGACATACTTCCTTCTTAGAAAAGTCATTAATATCGTCAAACAATACTCCATCTTCTTACTAAGATGACAATTGATCCCTTATATTTATATAAAACATAATAAGATGGATGAATAATGTCCCACTGTAGTATTTCCTCATCAAAAACTTACGTTAAAAATAAATAGCTTTAAACATCACTTGATATTTATAGTATGCACCTGAGACTCCATCATTTTCCACATAAGTCCCCAAATGTGCATATAGCATTAGTGGAATATGCAGTAAATAGAATTTTACGAGACCAGGGAATCTATATATTCTATGTTTTTAGGAGACTTTGGAAATAGGCTTAAACACTGCAAATAGTGTAGCCTATATAATATTCAATGGATAAATTATTCTAAAATACAGTCTTGTACCATATTTACCACTAAATTTGAATATACAGAAAAGGCTCTAGATATTCAACCTTTGGCATAAACAAATTCATTTGATCCATCTGCGATTAGAATTTGTGTTCCAAAAATATCTTTCAAATATATCCTTCATAATCTCATCCAACCATCTGGGATACTTAGAACAAAAATCATACATTTATTATCATTTGGATTCAATATATGTACTAGACTCATTCTTCCCAGCCATTTTCCAGCCAAACTACTAAATGAGAAATTACTTCAGTCCTTTGAAGAGGAGAACAGACATTCCTGTATCATTCTAATCTGAGCAGAGTGGAATTTTCAGTAGTTGAGTTATTTTATGGTCACTGAACTAAAGGTGCTTGTTTGAAAGAATAAACAAATAGCAATAGAACTCAGTCTCTTGACATTCATTTCAAGTCCTTTTTAGATACTTACTAACACGTTGCTTTCTATCCATGCCTGGAATTGTGTGTGCCAATACCTCTTCCTTTATTTGCAAAATAGTGAGCATAACAATTCAGGAAGTCAATGGATTCTTGCCTGACTATAATAAAATAAGAACTTTTGAATTTTATGTTATCATGTAAGAAGTTGATAACCTCAATGCAAGGCTAAATTAAGCCATGAAGAGGCAATCACTATAAATGTGCCAGGTCTGTTCTTTCTTTGACTCAGGGAATGAACCATACATTCAGAATGTGTGAAGAAAATAGGATTTAAATAACATCCCATCTTATTTATCTAATTAGAAATTGCACAAATAAAAATGCTCTATAAGACATGATTCACAAAAATGATGTTCCCAGAGCCTACCTTTGTGCAAGGAAGAAGGTATTATCCCTTCCCCACTTATTCTAAATGTTTCCTCCTTCAGCTGGACATTGCTGTAAAACACTTTCAGAACCCCAGGAACTAATTAACTCATAATTTGTCACAAAAATATAAAACCTGGGATTAAAGGGAAATTAGAGTATTTCTCTACATCCCATCACCAAAGTCAGCAAAAGCCTTCTAACATGGGTAACTGATATGGAAAAAAAGGCTGGTCCTTAAGCATCAGAGGAAGTTTCACGTGATTCTCCAGAATTCTTTATCTTTCTGCTTTATCACTGACTCTGGATTCTTTCTTGAGAAACATCTTTACTTCTGGTTTCCTAAGAAAATGCAACAGTTAATGTTTGTTCTTTAAAATATCTTATAAATGTTTTAACACATTTTTTGCTCTTGGTAATTTTGCTCCAACCAGCATCTTTTGGAACTTCCTAAAGTCGATGTAATAATTGATTGTCTTAAAATGACAGCAGTGAGTTGATATTCTAGATTGCTAGGGTGACTGGGAAAAAGACAGTGATAAAAGGAAGACAAACAGTTTACCTTCTCCTATTTGAAATATGGGTAGGAGAAATTGAAACAGTTCAATTTCTCCTACCCATATATTATTGATATTAAAAGTCATCAGTCCACTGGAAGGATTAATTTCTTTCAAATATCCTTATTAGTCTAACAAAAATAAGTTTTATTTATGATCGGTCTCGTTTCCCTTACCCTGAAAGAGCCTTCAATGCAGCACTGCTGGGAAGAAAAAGTAAGAAGAGGCTGCTAGAATCTAAGGGCTAAGACGAATGGGAGACATTACTGACACCCGCTCAAGCAAATTAATGATCCAAATTGTCCTTCCTTCCTTCCTTCCTTCTTTCCTTCCTTCCTTCCTTCCTTCCTTCCTTCCTTCCTTCCTTCCTTCCTTCCTTCCTTCCTTCCTTCCTTCCTTCCTTCCTTCCTTGCTTCCCCCATCTCACTCTGTCTCTGTCTCTCTTTTGTTTTTAGGCTCTATCTAATGGTGCTCAGGGCTTACTACTGGCTCTGAGTTAAAAGCAATCACTCCTGATGGCATGCAAAAGATTGAACATAGGTTGGTCAAATGCAAGACAAGCAGCCTACATACTGTACTATCACGTACTATCACTCAGACCCCTAGCCAAAGTTTTCTAAGCAGCAGAAGGATAACTAGAAGACAGACAGGAAGAGACTGCCTTATGCAGTGATATAAGATGTATAAGTCTATGTCTAAAGCTTTCAAGATAACCCAGCACATTGGAGACTCAGAGAAGAAATATATTTTGGATCCAAAAGCAGTCTATTGGCAGAAATTTTTTTGCTCAGGAGAGGTCAGTCTGTTCTCATGAGAACAATTGATTTGGTTAAATCTCACCCATAATATGGAGGACAATCCTTATGCAGTATACAAATACTGAATGGACAATCTCATTCCCCAAAAATCAACTTTACAAAATTATCCATAGAAAATATTTGGATAGCAAGGTATCCATACCTGCCAAACTAAAATTAACTACCAGAAGGCATTTCCACATATCATCTACCCATAGTTTAATAGCACTGTAGCACTGCCATCCCATTGTTCATCTATTTGCTCAAGTGGGCACCAGAAACGTTTCCATTGTGAGACTTGTGGTTACTGTTTTTGGCATATTGAATATGCCATGGGTAGCTTGCCAGGCTCTGTCGTGTGGGCGGGATACTATCGGTAGCTTGCCTGGCTCTTTGAGAGGGACAGAGGAATTGAACCCAGGTTGGCCGCTATGGACTGGAGTGAGCCATAGTTTAATAATTCACTGAAAATGTAAAGACCTCATTATTGTCACAGTTACAGGAATCCAGGGAAAAGGACTCATTCAAAGGAAGCGACATATAGGGCTACTGTGAGAATTTTTTCAGAATATATTATCCTAAAAGTATTATTACAGGATGATCTACATGAAGTGTAAGGAAGTTCACCTGAGTTTGAAGGGCTACTTTGGGGCTTTATTTTATAGACATAATTGATTATCTATGTGGTTGAAGAGACTATCAGTCTGTGGAAGTTAGCTGAAGATTATGTGGCTCAAGTTGTGTGTCATGTGTCATATCATTAGTAGAAAAAATCATCAGGTATGGCCTGTGGGACCTACGATGCGTAATAAATATATGAGAGGCAAGAACCAAAGCCAGAATTCAAATTGGGTGAGTCCAGATTTCTTTCTTCATGCTTCCTTCTCATCTTTATCCACAAATGACTAACCTGTGATTAAAAAGTCACTGAAGAAAATCACTTCTAATTTTTTTTAATCTTTTTTTATCATTTATTATATGCTTCCATTGTTTTCTGTTTTTCTCACAATGTAACAGCAAGTAGTTTTTTTCATTTTTTAATTAAAATAACTTTTTAATTGAATCACTATGAGTTACAAAGTTGTTCATAATTGGGTTTCAGTCATAGGATGCTATGAAACTCATTCTTTTTTTAAATTTTATTGGATTACTGTGAGATAATTACAAGCTTTCATGTTTGGGTTAAATTCACACAATGTTTGATCACCCATCCCTCCATCAGTGTACATTTTCCACCACCAATATCCCGGGTATACCCCCCTTTCCCATCCTCCCCCTGCCCCCATGGCAGACAATATTCCCCATACTCTCTCTCTACTTTCGGACATTATGGCTTGCAACACAGATGCTGAGAGTTCATGATGTCCATTATCTACTTTTGGCACACTTCTCCCATCCCTCTGGATTCCTCCTGCCATCATTTTCTTAGTGATCCCTTCTCTACTCCATTGCCTTCTCCCCTCCGCTCATAAAGCAGGCTTCCAGCTATGGGGCAATCCTCCTGGCCCTTGTATCTGCTATCCTTGGATGTCACCCTCATGTTATACTATGCAGCTGTTAAGAGAGATGAAGTCATGAAATTTGCTTATAAATGGATAGACATGGAGGTAATCATGCTAAGTGAAATGAGTTGGAAAGAGAAGGACAGACATAGAAGGACTGCACTCATTTGTGGAGTATAGTACAGTTTTTTCTTAACTACATCCTTAGTCTTATTTTCAGTTATATTCCTGCTTCACTCTCTCAACTGCAATAGCACAATTATTGAATCCCTTTACCAAAAACCTTTGTAAGCAGGAAATTTTCAGGATCTGTGCTCTTCCATCTCTTTGCCCCATCAAGTATTGCTATCTCATTTTAAATACTTACTCAAGCACATATTTTTATTATATAAGTAACCTATTCTTTCTCGAAGTTCCTTAGCCATTTTAAGCAGAAGTCTTCCCGATTGTTGTAGTTTTGCCCAGTCTTTGGCTTAGTTTATAGCATGTGGAATAATGCTTATTCTGTGGAGTATTTTGCTCACATTATTTTTTTTTTGATTCCAGGAGTGTACATACACCCACAGCTATCCCAGAACAGGCACATATGTATGGAGTGTCTCAGTGCAAAGTTTTGGGAACCTACACACTGATACATAAAACATTACCAAGGAAGGAAAAGGCATGGAGGTATTGTGCCATGCAGCAGAAGTAACAAACAAATACAAAAGTGATGGATATGAAATATTTCACATAAGCATAACTATAAACATCCTGAGATGTTTCATTCAAATATACATAAGTAAAGTATTGCCTTAGCTCAGATTTGAGTTTGTTTTCTACTCAGGACCACAGAAGTAGGAATGTACAAATTGACAACAAAACTACCAACCGGAATCCACGTGAGATTTGGGTAATGAGACACGCTGATCATAAGATTCTCTCATTATTTGTTCAATACACCCTGGTGTATCGTCTCAAAACACACGTGCGGAGATGGAGAAATCAGAATCTCATTGTGAGTTTTCTTCTTTCTTTCCAACACAGATGTTTGGCAGCACTCAAGAGACAGGGCACTGTGCTAATACTGTGCCACATTTATGTTTGTGTTTATCTTCAAATACATCTAACTGGTTTGAAGCCATGAATTTTTTACCCATAATTATAATTACAGCTCTGGGTGACATTGTGGATAACTCACTATGTTCCAAAAAAGGTAGAAAAGTTTGCTTTGGGGAATTAGTGAGTGAGCATAATGATTCTAGAAGCAACAATATGTATCATAAAAAATCCAAATCAATATTTTATGGTAGAAGTTGCTATGTTTATTGCTGCTTTCTTTTCTAAATAAAAAGGGAGAGATCAAAATTGGAATAAATGTCTCACATTTGCATAAAACTTAGAAATTCTAAATGTACAAGTACTTCATAAAAGAAAACAGCAACTTGGAAAAAAACATACTGAAAATTTATCTATTAGAAAAGAAATTAGGTTGTCCAGAAAACCAAACTCCATGAAATACAAATTCTGCTTGCCTCACTATTTATCTTTGAGTTTCAAAATACCTTGTACTTTTAAAAGCCCCAACAAAAGGAAAGAAATCATACACAAACTGGATAGGAACAAAAATAGTAAATTTTTGGTATGAAAAGATGTTGGGAGAAAATTTTATTTAAGTGGATACATTTTCAGGAAAGCTAATATTTACCCTCCTAATATTTAACTATTAATTTTTAATAACCAATGCTAATTGATATAGCACACTAACTTTTATTTCCTATCTGTCATATACTGCTCATATGCAAAGGGTTTAATAATGCCTGGTTTGGGGACTGGAATTCTTCACTGTATCGCTGTCATCCCACTGTTTATCCATTTGCTCGAGCAGGCAACAGTAATGTCTCCATTAGTCCCTATGGCATATAGGGTCTAATGCTAGTATAGCCCGATGGCATATAGGGAGCTCTTTCAGGATTTTTCAGGGTCAGGGGAATGAGGACTGTCATTGTTACTTTTCTTGGCATATGGAGTGTGCCACTGGTAGCTTGCCAGGCTCTGCCGTGAGGATGGGATACTCTCAGTAGCTGGCTGGGATCTCCAAGAGGGATGGAGGCTTTTGGGGTGACCTCTAAATGCCTTAACAGATGTTCCCAGTCAATGTTTGTGTCTGTGTGTATTTTCCTCTATGATCCGTTGCCTACTGTCTGAACCCCATCAAATATGGTGGGGTAATTATGGAAAAGGAGTAGGAATTGTCTTATAATGTGTCTTGCAGCTGTGAAAGCAGCCGCGTGGTCCAGGAATATGTTTGTTCATATGTGAGGCTCTGCTTGAGCATGTGGAAAGCAGCCTGGAGCATGGTGGCGGTTCACTTCTGGAGGTCAGCTGCTGGGGCTGGATCCAGGAACTGTCATCCAATGGAATGACAGTGGTACAATGAAGAATTCTCATGCATTTTTTTTACTATTTTGTGATAACTGGAGAAATCAAATATTTCTAGAATATAAATATGGGGAGTTATGAAACTTAGGTAATTTGGTTGTAGAAATCAGTTTGTTTTACAGCATAAGATCTAGAAGAATAACTTTATCTTGAATAGATCACTACATATCTAGTTTATCAGTTAAATATGTTTTAGAAAGTCTTCTGAGTTTATTTTTATCTATGTAAAACCCATATCTTTCATTTAGCTATCTATACTTTTGCCAGGCAGAATCTCCTGTACCCGCACCAGGCTGTCTTCACCAGGGCCCCCCTCAGAGGGGAGCGGGTTAATTTTCCCTCCCTGTCCCAAGCAGAGCCCTGAAAGCCAACAACCTCCAGAACCCAGCTACTGCCATGCTCAAGGCCACTCTCCACATGCTCAGATGAGCCTCACTCATGAGGAAACCAGCAGAGGAACCAAGGTATGCGGGACTCATGGCTAAGATCCCCAACCCGGCTTGAATTGGGACTGGGCCTCCTCCACCCAGATCCCCATTTTTCCAATAGCTTGGCAGTCACACCCACAGACTGCCCCCAGCACTATGTAATCTCATCAACAGCAAGATCCAACGCCTATAAAACAAAGCTCCCGGAAGATGCAGAATCTCACAAAGCAATTCCTGGCAAGCTACCCATGACCTAGCTTGGCCTCATTCAGGGGCCTCATTCAGGGGCCTCATTCAGGGGCCTCATTCCCCTGAGCCTGAACGTGACAGGGATGAATGGAGATGTTACTGGCAACCTCTCAAGCAAATCGATGAGCAATGGGATGACAGTGATACAGTGAAACAGTGATGGGGACTGGAGAGATAGTACAGTAGATAAAATGTTTGCTTGCCTTGCACATGACCAACCCACATCCAATCGCCTACATCCTATATGGTACCCTTAGTCCTACCAAAAGTAATCTCTGAATGCAGAGCCAGGAGTAAACCTTGAGGACTGCTGGGTGTGACCCAATAAACAGTTTTTTATAAATAGAATGTTCTCCTATGGAAACACTCAGATACTTTAGAGAAGGCATAAGGATGATGGTCAATATGCATATGAAAAAGTATTTATGGGTCCTTATTATTTGGAAACTGCATATCAAAACAATGAGATATCATCTTATCGCAGTGAGAAAATCAAAAGAACAAAAAGCAAACAGTGTTGACAAGGATACAGCAAAAGGACATCCCCCCAACCTTCACTAATATTGCTAATATCAGATTGTTTGACCTCTATGGAAAATTGCATGGAAATTCAAAATAAAACTAAAAAATAAAAGTGCTGTGAAACCCGGAATTTCAACTTTTTATCATCTACCCCTCCATATCAAAAACTGTCGCACTGTCACACTATCATCCCGTCGTTCATAGATTTGCCTTAGCAGCACCAATAATGTCTCCAATGTGAGACTTGTTGTTACTCTTAACATTAATTTCAAAAGATATGTGCACACATATGTTTAATATAGTGCTGGTACCATAGCCAGCATAAAGAAATAACCCAAACTAATTGCATATGAGTGGTTAGAGAAATGTGGTTTACACAATGGAATATTAAAAGCTATAAAAACAGAACTCATGTAGTTTGCTCCAACATGGGTGAAACTGGAGTATATTCTGTTTAGTGAAATCCCAGAGGGAGAACAAACACTACTTATCTGTGGAATTTGTAGAAATAAAACAAAAGAATTGACAGTATGGAACCATGAAGAACACTTTGTCTTAGATTCCAAAGTCTATGAACAAGCAGTAGGGGGCTAGGTTGGGAAGAATGAAGATGAGAGCCTAGATGATACACAGATAGCGGTGAAGGTTATGAACTCTTCAGTACTGGTGGTGTTCAGTAGCTTTGTACATCACTACTGAAAACTTAATGAATAGCCTAACATCATTACCTGTGCTATTAATAAAATATCATTTTAAATAGAAAGATTTCTATTTTCTTACTTAACATAGTGAAAAAATAAGCACCAAAAATGTAGAAAACTTTCCCAACAGCATAAGATAATAAATAAAAATGAAATCTACAAAAAGTTTATTCTGGTATTTTAAGTAAATATCTGTCTAAACTATAAATTATGGAATACCTAGTCCCCATGTACAACTTCAGTGTTCTGTACTGCATTTGACACATTATATACACACTGCTAAACCATTAAATAAAGTTAAGAAAAGAAAAGAATAAGGAAAAGTACATCGAAGACTTTAATCTTCTTTTGATAGCACAGAAAAAAAATCATTTAAATATATTGAAAATTAGTTTCTCTACTAAACTTTATTCTTTTGTTTTTATGTCCAATGAGTACTGCCTTATAAAAATTTAAATGTTACATAAAATATTTCAGAGTTAAAAACAAGAGTATAGATGAATACATTCCACTCAGCATGAATTTTGTGGCATATTTTAGAATCCATTGCCTTACATTTGAGGAAACAAAATTGCTATGCATTTGAGTTTTCCTGTTTATCCCCCAATTTAATTGCCACTTATACTAATACCTATGTAATATTTTTTCTTCTGAAAAGTAAAGTCATCCAAAGAAAATGGAAAAATTTTAGTTAAATGTAAACACAATTTACTATATATATTCTTTTCTTATAACTGTACTGAATTGCATAAATTGCAATTGGGTCCTCCAACTATTTACTTATCTACTGGATCTCTTTCTTTGGGCTCCATCTTTGCCCAAATTTCCCCCAAAAGGAGTAAAGTCATCTCTGTAATCTGAACTTTGAGACACTATAAATTCTGAAGAGAAATTTTAAAAGGCTTACTCTGGACCACCTACGTCATAGTTCACTTTCCTTGTCTTTTTTGTCTCTCTATTTTCTTTTGGGGGTGTACTGAAGGTCATACACAGCGATGCTCAGGGATGCTAATGCCAAGGCAAATGTCTCACCCACTGTGTATCACTCTGATCCCATCTCTCTCAATATAATTTTCTTCTTACGTGCACTATTCGCTCCTGCCTCAAAATTGCTGTCTTTTAAGACTGCCTTGAATGTGACTGCCTCAGGGTCGATTCCAACACCCAATATTGTCCCCTGAGTTCACCAGGATTATCCCTGAGCCCCAAACCAGGAGTAACTCCTGAACACAACCATATATAATTATGTGTCAAGTTTCAGTAAGTTATAAATGAATGTTAACATTTATGATTAAATTAGTTCATTTATGCCTTTTGCTGGGCTGGAGCAATAACACAGTTGGTAGGGTGTTCGCCTTGCACATGGCCGACTGGAGTTCGATTCCTCTGCCCCTCCCAGAGAGGCCGGCAAGCTACCGAGAGTATCCCGCCCACACGGTAGAGCCTGGCAAGCTCTCCATGGGGTATTCAATATGTGAAAAAAAGTAACAACAAGTCTCACAATGGAGACGTTACTGGTGCCTGCTCGAGCAAATTGATGAACAATGGGATGACAGTGACATAGCGATACAGTGATGCCTTTTGCTATTTAATTTAGTTCATTGATATTTTAACTCAAATAAATAAATGATTAATGTCACATCCCCAAAGAAAATCAATCTAAAAGGAAAAGACAAATTAGAACAATGGCTCATAAACAAGATAGCTTAGACAAACCCAGCATTATCAGAAGTAACATCTTCCTACATAAGTATTGTCCCAGAGAATGTTCTCTTTTAATTTTATTTATTTATTTATTTTGTATTTTGAGTGGCTGATGATTAGGGTTGACTCCTGCCTCTGTACTCAGGGATCATTCCTGGCAGGGCTCAGGCAAAAATAATGGTTGCCAGAGATCAAACCTAGTTTGGTGGAGTGCAAGACAAGTGCCCTAAAAGGTATACTACTGTTCCCTCTCCCAAAATGTTATCTTAAATTTGCCTTGCATGCATCTGACCCAGGTCGATTCAGCACCCAGTCTGGTCTCCTGAGCCTGAGAGCAGTGATCCCTGAGGTCAGAACCAGGAGTAAACCCTGGTCAGAACCAGTTTTAGCCTAAAAACAAAACACAAACTAAATATCTTTATAATCTGCGCCAGTAAACTCTGTGATTTTCCACTCAATTTCTTTCTCAACTTTTGGGAAGTCAGTTACAAAACATTTTATATATCAAAAGAAGGGGGAAACTCTTTGCAATTTGTCAAGGATATTAGCAAGTATAGAATTTTTCAAGATATGAATCAGTTTTAAAAGTCTAAGAAATTACTTCTCAAAAGTAACTGCTTTCCGTTACTTTGTTTGTTTGATTGTTTTGTTGTTGCTTGTTTCCTAACTCATCATAAGCATCAGTTTAAGCAAGTCTTCATTTTGGCCCTGTTAATCAAAATTTCATTATACTGTTCTTTAATGCCCTGTGGCTTTATTTGGTCTGGATTTGATTTGCTCAACCACGTTCCTTAAACTAAGTTTTCCTGTGTGTTTATTTTTTTAGCACTTTTCTCTATTTACAGCAATAGTAGGTAAAAATCAGAGATGCTTATTTATCTGTGAAACTGTCAGTCCATCATAACTTAGCTTGAATATTGATTTGTGGGGAGGTTGTAGCATTTCCTACATGAACATGTCAACTTTGTTGATAGAAACCTCTCTACTACTTGAATATGATATCTGTATAGGAAGTGATGAATTATGTCAGTGATGTATAAGTTTTCTCTCCCAATAAGTGCACTAGAGGGTAATGCTATTCCATCGTGTAGGGACCAAACACCATGTGCCTTGTCTTATTGCAATGGTGTTTTTTATTTTAAGGATGTGAAAGCAGGGTTGGTATTCATTCAGAAAATCATTATGCATTGAAAAATGTTAAGCATTAAATATTAGGTGATGGTAATCACTAATAATTTGGCACATGAGTAATAACTTTAATTTGGTCACTAAACTTCAAGTGTAGTTTTACTCATCTGTGTTATGGGAGTAATAATCATCTTTCCGATCATTAATGTCTTCTCAGCAGTGTTATAAAGATTAATTTATAGCTTACCTGGATTTTCAAATAAAATGTGAAGTAAAATGTTAAATTCTAAAGCATATACCTTCTTGGAATGAGCCAGTTTTATCTCTGATTAACATAAAAATTATTGTTTGAAAAATAAAAATTTGTTCTAGCAACAGCCAATAAATAATTTCAGTTGGTCTACACAGTGATAAAGGCTCTAGACATAGTATAGGGATTAAGGTGTCTGCTTTGCCTAGAAATTAAGCTTCTATTGGACTGAGCAGTACCACTTCTGGAATATACCTTGGGGGCACAAAAACACACAGCAGAAACACTATCTGTACTCCTGTGTTCATTGCAGTACTAGTCACCATAGCCAGAATCTGGAAACAACCTGAGTGCCCAATAACAGACGAATGGATAAAGAAACTATGATAAATTTACACAACAGAATACTATGCAGCTGGTCAGGAAAATGAAGTCATAACTTTGCTTATAAATATATGGACATGGAGAGTATCATGCTGAGTTAAATGAGTCAGAAGGAGAGTAATAGGTATAGAATTACTGCGCTCATTTGTGGAATATCTATAGTATGTGTGTGTGTGTGTGTGTGTGTCACTGTCACTTTCATCGTGTTGCTCATCGATTTGCTCGAGCGGGCATCAGTAATGTCTCCATTGTGAGACTTGTTACTGTTTGTGGCATATCAAATATGCCACGGGGAGCATGCCAGGCTCTGTCCTGCGGGCACGATACTCTTGGAAGCTTGCCAGGCTCTCCGAGAGGGGCAGGAAACCAAACCCAGGTTGGCTATGTGCAAGCCTTATCCGCTCCAGCCCTATATACCTACATATGTGTATATATATGTGTGTGTGTGTGTGTATATATATACATATATATATATATATATTAAACAAGGGTTAGGAAGACTGGTCAATGGTTGGAACTAACAACAAGTGTGTGTGAGGTTGAGATTAGGTAAGATAGAGAGGACACCGCTATCATAGTAATAGCTGGGAATGATCACGCTGAACAAGATCTGAGGGTTAAAAGTAGGTGAGAAATATTCTTGATAACCTTCAATATCAATATTGCAAGCCACAATGCTCAAAAGGAGAGAGAGACAGAGAAAAAGACAGACAGAGACAGAGACAGAGAGAAGAAGAACGCCTGCCAAAGAGGCAGGTAGTAGGTGGGAGGTGGGGTGGTTATGGGAAGTATCCTTGGGATACTGGTGGTGGGAAATGTACACTGGTGGAGGGATGGGTGTTGGAATACTGTATGACTGAAATTCAGTCATGAACTGCTTTGTAATGCTCTAAAAAAGTTTAATTTTGGGGGGTGGTCACACCCAGTGATGCTCAGGGGTTACTCCTGGCTCTGCACTCAGGGATTACCCCTGGCGGTGCTCAGGGGACCATATGGAATGCTGGGAATCGAACCACGATCAATGTTTTATGTCACTAATTTAGAAAAAGAAAAAAAATCAGATATTGTACTTGAAAAAGAAAACAAAAATAAAACTCAGTAACATTAATTTAAGAAGTATGTTATCTAAATCATCATTTATAGGTTTTTGATGAGAAAAAAATCACAGTTTCAAGCAAAAAATACATCATATTTTACTGCTTGTTACACAAATGAATCTAGAACTATTTATTCCAATAATACATGCAAAAATATTTCAAGGTAATACTTTGTAGCGTTTGAATTTCTCAAGGTTTCATTTTGCTTAACTATACATTTAAGTGATTGTATACTAATGCCTCTGTTTTTTTGTATCTGGCAAAATTATAAGGTGCAGAGACTCATAAATATGAGTAAAAACAGAAATAATTTTCTCATGTTTTGGAACCTCTGATTATGTACTAATGTAACTATGTAGCCAACTAAATAGACCAAGTTAGGAAAATGCAGTATAAAATTACTATTCTCCAATTCATTTTTTAAAAATGTTTTATTAGAGAATCACTGTGATGTACAGTTACAAACTTATGAACTTTTGTGTTTGCATTTTACTTATACAGTGATCGTTTACCAGAAGGAAATTCACTTATTTTTTTGTCCTCTGTGAAAATATACTGCTCTGATATTTCTTCTCCCTCTCTGCCTTTTTACTTTTTTTTCAGAACACCCAATTACATGCATTTTCTAGCCCGTTAGCTTAACATTAAAGCCCACCTTTGACACAATCCAAGAACTAACTCAGTATCTTCCCTTATAAAGCCCAAGGATATTTTAAACTCAACCAAAATAGCGTTATCTAAGCTCTTTTGTCCACCTCATATAAGTCTCCTGCTTTATCCTACGTAACTGACAATACTAGTTGTCATACCACAATCATATTAAAGGCATACCAACTTGTCTTTGAGATCTTCTAATTAATAATTTCTAATTATACTCGGGTTCTTTATTAGTACACAGTTCTTTTAATTTTTTTAATTTATGTTTGTGATTATTACTACTGAGGCAACATGGTTAGTTATAGCGTTAGTTCTGGCAGAGGCTAGAAGTGTCCTATATGTGTTCAGGACTTTTCCACTGAGTCTTGTCCAAAAGGACTGAACATATATATGCTCAAAAAACCATGTGGTACGGGAATCTACACAGAGATTACAGAATGCAAGACGATTCCTTTATAACTTGCACTGCCTCTCCAATCTAAGGACACTGTTAGTATTTATGTTATGTGTACAATGTTACTGTTACACACCCACCACCAAAGTGCTACTATCCCTCCAGCACTGTTGTCTCTTGGTCAAACTCCCTTCTGCAAAGCATTGTAAGAGCATTGAGAAGGAGGAAACAGTCCTGGAACTCAGGCAGCTTACAGGCTAGTGGAAGGGTTATGTTTCAGTAATGAAAGGATAGTGGCCAGTCCTGGGTACATCAGTGACAGACTAATCATATTGAGGATTATATCATTTGGGAGGACATTTCGGAAGAAGAGGTGAAAAAAGTATGAAAGTTAAGGGGGAAAAATGAGTTCAAATGCAAAAGCATTCCAAAGAGAAATACCCTCTTTACCACATCTAATAACCCAAGTCAAAAGTTTCCAAGGAACCAGGACTTGGTGGTGGTGGCGGAGGCGGGTAGACATTTGCCTTGCACTCGGCCAACCCGGGTTCGATTCCTCTGTCTCTCTCAGAGACTCAGAAAGATACCGAGAGTATTCGATATGCCAAAAACAGTAACGACAAGTCTCACAATGGAGACGTTACTGGTGCCCTCTCGAGCAAATTGATGAACAACAAGATGACAGTGCTACAGACAGAATTTTGTTTTTAGTCATATTGATTTATAATACTATCAATGATAGGGCTTCATGCATACAATATTTCAACACCACTACTTCCACCAGCCTGTTTCCGTCAAAAAACAGGTCTGTCCACCCTTCCTCAAGGAGACATTTTCTGTACCCCTCCCCCCAACAACACACACACACATACACACACACACACACACACACACACACACTCACGCACCATATCGCTTCACTTTTAAAGTACACCACTTAGTATTGAAAACATACTTTTTTATAGTTGACTTCTAGGTCAATACCTCTAGAATTGTAATTTTTATTATTGTTTTCACTAGTATCAGGTTCTCTAGGGCATTTCATTCTGTTCAATAAACCATTATATATCCATTTCCCTCTATATCTCAAGCTCCATACTAACCATTCTAATAGCAGAGATAACCAGAAGTCCCCTAAAACTTACTTTCCCTTCTAATGCATTAAATTCACAGCCCATAAGCAAGTACTAGTGAGAAATGACCATCCCCAGAGAGAAGGAAAAAAATTGGTCATATTATTAGTGCTCCACACTCCAATGCAAGTGCATAAAAGTAGATTTCCTTTTCTTCCTTTTTTAACTGGCTAGAAAGTCAAAAATCAAGATCTTAGGGAATAGGAAAATCACCAAAGGAAAACGTCCTTAACTCAACAAGTAGGGAAAAATACTCACCATCCAAGTACAAGAGAAATTTATTTTATGCTGAATCATTATTTTACAATAATTTAGGTAATTCTAATAAATATACTTTTATTCCTTGCCCATCAATTCCTCAGCCATGCTGATTGGACAGCTTCATTCCTCTGAATGCTCACTCTAACAGGAACTAAGCAGTTGAGAAGATATCAAGAAAAAAAATGTATTTTGGGTGGGGGGGCTGGAGCAATAGCACAGCAGGCAGGGCGTTTGCCTTGCACGCGGCCGACCCGGGGTCAAATCTAAGCATCCCATATGGTCCCCGACCACGGCCAAGAGTAATTCCTGAGTGCATGAGCAGGAGTAACCCCTGTGCATCACCGGGTGTGACCCCCCAAAAAATCACAAAAAATGCATTTTTTAATCATGTTGTATGGTATCAAATTACATTTGTGAAATCAAATTCTACATATTTTTAATAACTTGTTTTCTCTTCTAGAAACAAAACTGCCTTCTAGTTCCATTCTTCCCATTTTCTTTCTTAGGCAAACTTGGGCACCCTACTTGAGCCTCCAGAACCAAACTGCTTTTTGAACCCTTCAGAAGCCTAGTCCTCCCCTTACAGTTACTGAGTTCATCAGTGATAACATCATTAGATAAATTCTGCAGTCAATTTTATTTTACCTATACCACAATCCATCATCATCTAGGAATCACTCCAGTATCTGTGGGGTGGAGAGGGTGGTTTGGTCATACCATGTTATGCTCAGCTGTTATTCCTATCTTTGTGTTCAGGAGTCACTTCCGAAGTGCTCAGGGAAGTCTATGTTGTGCCAAGGATCAAATCAAGGCCAGCAATATGTATGGCAATCACCTTAACCCTGGGACTATCTTTCCAATCCCCACTTCAATATTTTAAAAATAGTTTTATGACTTAATTTCTGGACACTGTCCCCCATGGCTACGTTTTTATATCTCATTGACCTTAGACTGCTGCTTCTTATTTTACTTTTTTGTATCCTCATTGGTATTCTGCTAAGTAAATATTATATCAAGATATAACCTTTAGGTATCATCTTCAGCTACATTAAATTCTTAGGTGAACTAATTTTGTTTCATGGCTTCAATTGCCAATTCTATGCTTGGATATACTCAGATTTATATCTACAACCAAGATCTCTTGAAATCCTAATTTATTTTATTCCCCCTTTTTTCCTTATAATCTTTAGACTTATAAATCTCAATTTAGCATATGCACAATACAATTTGATAGTTGCAATAATCTGTACCTCTTTCAGTCTGTCCAGTCTCTATACTATATGGAAACTTTATATCTATAGTCTTCTAGTAAAATTATGTTTCTCTTGTTACCTACAATCTCTATTATGTTGAAAAATTCTATGCACTTCACATTAAAATAATTTTAACGTTGAACACTTTTCCACCACCTTTACTTCTACTGCCCCAGCCCAGGACAACATTGCCAGGTCCTAGTTTGTATAACTAGTTTTATTAGACTTGTAACGAATCCTCCAGTTCTGCCCTTATGTCCCTTAGGACACAAATCACATCAAACATGAGCAAGATCATATTCTTCCCTTGCTTAAAACTTTTCAGAGACTTCTCATATTTTACAAGTTTGCGTCCCATTTTCTATGCAGACTCTCTAGTCTTCAACAAGTCAACTCTTAACTCTACAGAACTATCCCTTCTTTCACCATATTTAGCCATATTATCATGTCTTGGATACTACACTTGCCAGTTTTGCCTCCATTGTCTTTCTCAGACTATTTATATCCTGGTTCTTAACTTACAAAGTACATCAATAATGTATCAGCTCTTGAAAGAACTTGTCCTGACCATTTTGTAAAAAGAATCTTCAATATCTTGCTGTCCTCTTTCTCTTTATTTTTTTAATGGTGCAATTGCTCTGTAACTTTCACTTCTTTTGTTCTTCTCATCTTACTTTAAAGCATTCGTTTATCCCAACCCATAGAGCAATGTCTTACAAAGAAAAGAAACAAAAATAAGCATTATTGAATGAATTAACAATCCTCCCCAAGCACATTACGAGCACATAAAAATACTGCTGATAATCATGAGGATTGAATTTATGAAGGGAGTTTTCTCAAAAAGACATTTAAACCACCATCTCTTTAGAACTACATTAAAATATACCAGAGCCTCTGGATGGGGATGATTTTTGTAAAGCTTTCTAAATACATGGATATAAAAATATTTCCTCCAGATTTCTTGAAGGTTTTAAACCTTTCCGGATGACAAAATTGCCTGCACGGAGCTACACAGTTGTCTGCATGGAGAACTACTTTTACTAATAAAATGGGATGATTTCTGGTGTTTTTGAATTGTTCAGATTATGCTTTATGTATTTAATTAATCTGAGAGGTTGTAGGTAAATTATAGGTAGATGACTTCAAATGAGTAATAAACTAATCTACAATAAATTACTGAAAGGATAGAAGTCAGAACCAAATATTAGCATTCCTGAACCCCCAATTGTATGCCAAGAAAGTTGAAGTTGATTTGTGCAAGTGTACTTCTTTTAGCAGTTAAAATTCTACATATTATTTGCAGCTGATCCATAAGAATAATTGTGTAATTCAATTTTTATCTTCAACATCAATACGCAGCCTCCTTTATCACTTGACAGAGAAAAGGCTCTTCTTTTTCAATAGTCTGCATCCTCTTCTTTAAGAATATCTCAAAAATCTGCAGACTTTATAAAAGAGCAAGGTAAGGAATGGAGTGGAAATTAATCGACCAACTAAATTTATTTTATCAACTCAATCGTACAATGAGTAAATCCACTGAGAGTTCAGTCTTCCTTTATTGCTGCCTTAGTCTTCTCTCAAATGCACCTTTTTAAATTTTGTTTAGGTCTTACAGACTTTTGTCTTTGCTATTGTTTTAAAATTTTCTTGCAGCTTAGGCAACATAGTTATAGTGGTGTTGCTGTTTATGGCTTTAATGGACAAAATTACTGCAACTTCATCACCACCAATGACCAAGGCCTTCTAGCATAGTCCTAATGTCACTTCTAGATCCCAGTTACTCTCTGAGTATTTTGTAATTACAAATGGGTACTTGAAGGTTTTATTGTATCTATAAATCAGGCAATATCTTCTTCATTGCCAAAACTGAGCTTTTTTTTTAAGCCCTGCTGTCCATTAAAAATGGGGTTTCTCTGCCATGCACCTAATGTCTTGTCTAGGGATCTACCCTGAAACATCTTGTTCCACAGTGTTCCCGACACTCATGAACAAGAGGCTTGTTTTGTTGCTTCTGTGCTTTCCTAAAATTTGTTTGTAACTGTCTAAAACATTATTTCCCCAAGAATATAACAGACCATTCATTCTAGGGGACTCAATGCTCTTCCATCCTAGAGTTAAAAATTCCATAGATCTTGCAAAATTTTTATTGCTTTATCTTCAACCCTTTAGTGATTCCCAGACCAGTCACCTTTACAAATCTCAAGGACCTTGCTCAAAAACAATAATTTTTATTTGTTTTGTCAAAATAGTATGATCCTTGCCTGGGCTTCCTCTTTTGTGTCTTTTCACTCTTTTTACTCTCACCTCTTAAAAAAATGATTTTTTCCTTGAGACAGTTAACACTATCCTAACACAGTAAGAGAGGGTGAATTGAGAAAAATAGCGAAGAGCAAAATAAAGCTAGAAGAGACCAAAACTGAGGACTAGAAGTGATATTTTTAAAACTAACATAAAAATCACTGAGACAGAAAGAAAGGAAAAACTGTTATTGCCAAGGGCAGAAGGGAGAATGTTTGATGGACATAGTGTTTCAGTTTTGTAAGATAAAAAGAGTTATGGAGGTGGGAAGTAGGATCCTGCACATATGACTCTTGTTAACGCAAGTGAATCATTCACTTAATACTAGTTTGTTAATCTGTTCAGTGACAAGAGTTCACTGTGATGTGGAAGCAGATAGAGGGTCTGTGTTAAGTGAAATAAGCCAAAGGAGAAAGACCAGATTCAGAGTGATCCCACTCATCAGTGGCAAATAGAGAAGATAAACAAGAGAATGGACAATATCAAATGATGACAAACCCTTGGCCTTAGGTGAAAAAACCAAGACTCTCAAGCAAGGGGACCAGCAGTCATGGGTGGGAGGGAGGGAATGGTAAAAAAGGGATGGCTACGGGGAATGAAGGTCAAGAATGAAGAGAGGTACTGGGCTGGAGAGATAACACATCGGGTAGGGCGTTTGCCTTGCATGTGGCCGACCTGAGATTGATTCCCAGCATCCCATATGGTCCCCTGAGCATCACCAGGGGTAATTCCTGAGTGCAAAGCCAGGAGTAACCCTGTGCATTGCCAGGTGTGACCCAAAAAAAGAAAAAGAATGAAGAGAGATGAAGAGAAGTAACATAAACATATCACTGGGGAGCTGGGAATTATGGGAACATTGGAGGTGGTAAAGGTGTAATGATTGTGTATATCAAAATCATAAATATGAATAATATTGCAAACATTAAATAAACTATGAAATAATTAATAGTTGGAAATTTATATTCAGGCATTTAAATAGATTGACAAAAATTGTAATGAAGAGGACGGGATGTTATGTTGATGACTTATTAACAAAAGTACATTGACCTTTAAGATATATAATATAAAATATTTTACTAATAACCGCACAATGATATTTTCGACCTCTTCTAAGTGATAAACATAACGGCGCTGGGGAACCTATATATATATAAATCTCACCCAGTCCCTGACTTTTGTGCTGCCCAAGAAAGATTTCATAAGTATGAAATAATTACAATAGTATTCTTGTTAAAAGCTAGAGAAAACATGGGAAGGAAACCCAGACCAAATGGATAAAGGGTCTGTTTAAGGAAAAAAAAAACTAGCAGAGGTGGGGGCGGCAAGGGTCCAAAGGGACCTTCTAAGCTGGTTTATGTTTGACTTCCTTCTGGTTTTACTATTCCAACCTTATTTCCTCCCACATTTTTTTCCTGTATGAGTAGAAAATACCTAGAATCTGAGTTCCTGACCATTTTTGGCCACTTTCATGAGTTTCCATGGGAACTTAAAAACTGTCTCTGTGCCAGTGGACATAATTTTGATAAGAGGGACAGGTTTTTTATATGTGAGGGCATTATAATGATGTTGTAACACACTAGACTTCTCTCAGTTGCTCTTATTGGCTGATAAGTTGCTCTTATAGCCTCAACATTGAACTACAGAACATTTTGGTTTAAATACTAGGGGCCGACTTTGTCCATGTCTTTTTCCTTTCTCACACATCCCTAACATAAATTGTCTCTCAGCTGGAGTTTCTTACCTCTTCCTTTAATAAATTCCTCCCAGTTATTCGCAGTCATACTTGAATACCAGTATTCCTAAAATCTCCCAAGTTTGCTTTCCTTGAAAGTTAAGGAAAACAAGACATGGTATCCAGAAGTAAAGGTAGAAAGTTGAATGTGCTTTAGGATCTGAGGCATCCCTCTTGTCCCTGCCCTGTCAATTACATTATAATCCTGCTTTTCATTACACTTAGTGACACACTTAGAAGCAAAAAAAATTAAGATAATCCATGTTCTATTATATATTTTTCAATCATAAAAAATTGAGGAAAAGGCATCATTTCATACACAGCATATAGAATGTATACCAATGACACATATCTTCTTGATGTCACAAAATCTCTCTGAATATTGTCACCTCATATAATCAGTGATTTTCTTAACAGTATTTTCTTAACACACATTCAGAAACACACCTGGTTAGGAAACTGTTAACTTTATACGAAGTTATTTTGAAATATGCCATGCTAGTGTAAGAGTGAATACCAATATTTTACTTTCCCTCAATGAAGAAAGCTATTATAGAAGAGGAGTTCATCAGCATGCCGGGATATTGTGGGACTGACAGACTCATAGGGCTGTATCTGGACCAGTAATCAGAGTCCAAAGTGGCTGGGCCCCTGTTATAATGAGAACGAGCAGCAGCTCTGACCACAAACTTTCTCTCTCTATCTTAATTACTGGGCATAATAATGTTTGTTTTTTCTGATATTGCTGTCACTGTCATCTCATTGCTCATCAATTTTGCTCTAGTGGGCACCAGTAATGTCTCCATAGTGAGACTTGTTGTTACTGTTTTTGGCATATCGAGTACGCCACAGGGAGCTTGCCAGGCTCTGCCGTGTGGGTGGGATACTCTCGGTAGCTTGCCGGGCTCTCCGAGAGGGGCAGAGGAATCAGGTCGGAGAGGGTCGTCTGCATGCAAGGAAAATGCCCTGCTGCTGTGCTATCACTCCAGCCCATGTAATCAAAATAAAACCTAGATGTTTCTCATGTTTTCTTTTTTCCTGGTGAGCTAATTCTCAGGGCTGTTCAATGTCAGAGGTCCAAACTACCTGACTCTTAAAGGACACCACAACAGTCAACAATGAAACTACAATTCCACTCTATTAACAACGGGCACACTTCAGTTCTACTCTCATGCCCCTGGGTGACCAGACTTTTGTAAACACCCAGATTAAGGGGCTGAAGTCGGTAAACTTATTGTGATGAAATTTTTTGCTGGCGTCTGCCCCTAGACCGATCACAAAGACTTTATCAGGCCAAAAGGAAGGATAGAGGCTTTAAAATAAAAGTAAATTCTGATAGTATCTGCAACAGCAGCCAGAAGGTTAATATGCCCTGAATTACGATTTAAAATGACTAATAGTCAGGTACTTGTTTTGCCTGTATATCCTACCCTTTGTTGGAATATGAAAGTATAAAAGACAGATATATGTCAATAACTATTGCATCAAAGGAATAAAAATGGTATAAAATGAAGAATGCTGAATAATAGACAGGCTTAAACCTTAAGTCTTCAACTGAAATGAACATGAAAAGCTGTATTTTCAAATGACAGCATCTCTCATTTTTTATAAATTCTTCTATTATGCTCTATCACTTCTGGCACACAATCACATAGGAGTGCACACACACACACACACACACACACACTCATAGACCAAGTGAAAAGGAAATTGAAATCTGTAGGAAATAGAAAAGATAGGAAAGTTTTGGAAAGAAAACAGAGAAGTAGCAGAAAAAAGAGGGCTGGTTACTCTTTAATATTGGTGAATCTCAGTTAAATTTTAGACACAACAAATATATGTGGGTATTTTTAAATATGTAAAAGAGAAAGAAAAAATAACAATGAATATTTTTTAAAAATCCCAAGATGATTGTTCTGATTTTGATGCTCAGATTTAAATTTAGCTTTGAAATTTTTACTGCTCTAACAGTTTTGACATTTAAAAAAATAAAGAACTTTTACAAAGTTAGATATTTCCTATTGCATTTAAGGTACTCTGTGTGTTCAGTAAATGTCATAATGCCATTAAGTTGTCTTCACAGACATGCAATTTTATCCTCTTACTGCAGGCTTTTAATGCAATGAGTGCTTCCACCAGTATGAGGTAGAGCCTCGGGTCTGGCAAAGAGTTTTCAAATCCTTTCAGGTAGGTTTGAATTTTAATATTGTGTCATTAAGAAAATGACTCTCAATTAGTATGGTATTTACTCTCTTTTAGCTTGTTTTTACAAGACCCATCTCTTAAAAAATTGCATCTGTAAAGCATATTCTTTCAGCTCGAAAAGGTGTTTAAAAATTAATACCTGAAAAATGGCATTTTATCATATTGCTTTCATTATATGACATAACCAATTGTGTTGCTAGGCAACTAGTTATAGCTTTTGGAAAACTGCATACTTTATAATACCTTACTTTAGAGGTACTTTTTCAAAACAAATAGAAAAGAGTTGTCTAAAAGCATCTTCTGAAACTCTATATAGAAAATGACTTTTTAAAAAGTCAACATCTCCAAAAAAAACATGTCCTGTTACATAGGCACTGCAATTTTTATTTAGGAGAGACAGACAGACACACCACACACAAACACACACACATACGCACACAAAGAGAGATAACGCACATAAATTAAATCTGTCTACATACATTCAAAGTTCAACAAAAGCATTAATTAGCTATGTTCAATTTTTATGATGAGAAGAAACAACTGTTTCATTTTAAAACTGGAATAAAAAGAAAGAAATTTTAAATAAGAAAAATAAAATGTACTTTTAGGGCCTTACTTCTACTACTGTATTTTTGTTATTTATATGTAGAATTGATTATGTAACTTTAAACAGCAATTTTGTAATACAGTTAGCAATGGTCAAACTCAGCATGGAAAATATTGTTGCATTTGTAGATCTTTAGGATGTATAACATCTAAAGTAAACTTTAAACTGAAGATTCTATGCCTATATAAAATGGCATGTTTTATTCTTTAACAAAATCTTTTAAATTAAATTATATGCCTTGACTATCGAAATTCTAGGAATTATCTAAGCCAGAAAAATAAAAGATTATCAGAAACATTAAAACCTAAAAAGAAAAGCTTTTAATTATAAATCTTATAATTTTTTTCTTCTAGTGCACTGTTTTCATTTTAATTGTTCATTTTTCTTTTCAGTTTGTATTCATCAAATCATATTCTATGATCTCATATACAATACATACATACACACATATTTATTTTACCTATATTTGGCAGAATCTCCTGCCCCCACGCCAGGCTGTCTTCACCAGGGCCCCTCAGAAAGGGACGGGAATCTCCTTCCCTGCCCCAAGCAGAACCCTGGCAGCCGGAAACTTCCAGAACCCAGCCACAGCCATGCCCAAAGCCACTATCCACATGCTTGAATGAACCTCACCCATGATGGAACTGTCGGAGGAACGCAGGTATACGGAACCCATGGCTGAGATCGCCAAGCCTGCTAAGATCAGGACTGGGCCTCCTCCAACCAGATGACCAGCTTTCTAGTAGCTTGGCAGTCACACCCACAAACTGCCCCTGGCACCATGTAATCTATCAACGACCAAGACCCAGAGACTATAAACAAAGCTCTGTGAAGAGAGTGATGCAGGATCTCGCAGGGCAGAGTCTGGCAAGCTACCCATGGCGTATTTGATATGCAAAAACCAGTAATAATAATGAGCCCCTTTCCCTTGACCCTGAATGCTACAAGGACAAATGGAGATGTTACTGGTGCCCGCTGGAGCAAATCGATGAGCAACGGGACAACAGTGATACAGTGATTCAGTGATACCATAGTTCAAATGTTCCATCAGTCTTTCGTTATAGTAAGTAAGAACTAGAGCGATAGCACAGATGGTAGGGCTTTTCCCTTGCATGTGGTCGACCCAAGTTCAATTTCTTCATCCCTCTCAGAGAGCCCAGGAAGCTACTAGGAGTATCCTGCCCGCATGGCAGAGCCCAACAAGCTACCCAAGGCATATTAGATATGCCAAAAACAGTAACAATAATGGGCCTCATTCCCCTGACCCTGAACACGACAAGCACGAATAGAGACATTACTGGTTCCCTCTCGAGCAAATCAATGAGCAACGGGACAACAGTGATACAGTGATATCATAGCTGGAATTTTCCATCAGTCTTTCATTATAATAAGCAATACTTGACACACGTCCTTCTCTCTCAGAAGGATGCAACATGATATTCACCATAACCATGCTTCCAGACCCTGTTCCAGGCTGTTTCACTCAAGATGCCCCAGAGGAGGGCGGGTGAGACCCCTCCCTGCCGCACGGGACCCAGCCCAAGCAGCCGAAAACCTCCAGAACCCAACCACCACCCTGCTCATGGCCGCTCTCCACATGCTTGGACGGAGCCTCACTCAGGAGTGAACCTTTTCCTGGAAACTTCACTGGACACACTCTACCCATACTCCAAGAGCACCGCACCACATCTGATGGGATTCAAAGTAGGAGGCAACCAAGCTTAGAGGGAAATATTATATTATTTTGGTTCTGCTTTGAGGCAGGGATTGGGGTTCGGAAAGGAAACACCCGAAATATGGTGGTGGAAAGGTGAAATGGTGGTGGGATTGGTGTTTGAATATTAAATGTAATCAAATACTGTGAACTACTTTATAAAATTTAGAAATTTTTAAAAATAAGTAATACTTTAATATATATCCTTAATCATAGACCATGAAGCAGATTGTTGATTTCTTTAGGGTAGGTAACTTGAAGTGAATTTTCTTAGTACACTTTCTATATTTCAAGACTACTTAAGACTATTTCTATATTTTAAAACATATTTCTGTAGGTTTTCTTAAATTTATTTAAACACCATGGCTTACAAAGTTTTTCATAATAGAGTTTTTCAGGCATTCAATGTTTCAATACCAAGCCCCCCACCAGGGTAACCTTACTTCTACCATTGAACCCATTTTCCCAACCTCTCCCTCAAGTATGCCCCTTGGAAGGTACAAAATAATTTATTTCACATTACTTTTTATAAACAAATGGCTAATGAAAAAAGTACTTCAGTAAAATAAAATTTTGAACAATTGCTATATCTCACCATGGTGTCATGAAGTCCCTGTCCTTTGGGTTTACTAAGCTGTCGTCGTTAGTTGCATCTTATGAGTTTTTGTTTTTTGTTTACTGAAGTTAGCAGGCTTTTGTTTCTTTCCCATCGAATTTGGTGTGCTCCTACTGGGAAGACAGTATTGTGGAATATGGATGTGTTCTGTGGCTGCAGGCATGGCTCGTCTTCAGGGTCTCCAGGATATGTAGAATTTTGGACCCATGAGTTCACATAGGGACAGTTGTGGGATGTGGCTGGGGCTGCCAGGGCTTCCAGGAGGCTGCCCGCCCCATGCCAAGACAACCCCAGAGTTCTCAGCTTGAAAACTGGTGTGCCTGGAATATCAGTCTGTTTGATGTCTCTGCAGAGGCTATTGATGCAGCAGTGCAGTTGGGCCGGCGCATGGCTGCAACTCTGGGGTATGTGCATGGCTGCTACGGCTTTGGGAGCACATTTCGCAGGGTACTCCGGAGTTTTAGCTGGATAGCCATATACATGTAAATCTTAGCATTTTGGTTTGCATCTCTTCCAAGATTTAGTCATGAATCTATAATGTAAACTGAGTGATATAAACTGTTATCTAATTAAGCATTAAGTAAGTTTGGGAAGGGGTGTCATTTTTTTCCAAATTTTCCTGAAACTGTCCATGACTTTTCTTAGATTTACTTTTCTTTTTCACATATGCAAACTTGAGGGGGGGGTTGCTCATTTTTCAGTTAAATTAGTCATTCCTTTCTTTTTTTTATTCATTTCATGTTTTCCTGCTACATTTATGGGAGCAAATCCTGCTAGAGAGGTCAAAGCAATTTGGTCTCTTGAAGTGTAATAGGGAAGAAGTTGCATGATTGTGAAAAAGCCAAGTTAATTCTATTTTGTTGTTGTTGTTGTTTGTTGTTGTTGTTATTGTTGTTGTTGTTGTTGTCCTAGTTTGGCTTCCCCTAAACTACCAGCATGTGCCACTGTGCTGTCTCTGCTCTCTTCTCAGATGTCCTTCCCCAGAGCTCTTCTGGCAGGGGCTATTCTCTATCTCTCTTCTGTCACCCTGCTATAAGGGTGAGCTCGTGTCCCTTCTAGTGCAGCGTTTGCTGGACATACGTGAAGACAGTGTCCCAGCCCCACCACCATGTATGCAGCTTTCTCTCCATTTTTTCATTGTTTTGTTGTTCTTCTTAAAATCAAAGCATAGATTGTCCTCTGTCACCATTGAGACAGAACAGAAACTGCATTGGGTCTAAGCGTAGCCCTCAGCCACAAAGTTGGCTGTGTCTTATGTTTCACCTCAAATGGAAATGCTAAACCACTCCTTCCTGAGCAAAGTATCATATCTGTGAAAGTGCAGAGCAAAGAGATTTACAGAAAGAGAATCAGTGGCCAACTGAATTGGACTAAACCACCTTATAGGATGGACCTCAGCACTGACCATCACTAACATTTTTTTTTCTTATTTTGATCTGAAAAATCCCACCATGGGGGGGGGAGTAGCATGCTGAAGGAACATGAGTCCCATTAAGGTTCAAAATCTGTGCACCGAATATGCACTGCCTGCTTTCTATCTCCCCACCGCCATATACTTAGACCTCACTCCTTTCCCACGTCTGTTTGTACGCACTTTGCTCCTGCTTTTGTTTAGAGAGCCAGCTCAGCTCACACAGTCATTCTGGAATGTCTCCCTTGAGCTCCAGCAGAAGCTTAAATAAATCCTTCTTGAATCTCTCTGTGACCTTCTGTCAATTTCTATCCATGCTAAGAACCAAGAACCTTGGTGATGGCAGGCAGGTAAGGAAAATAGAGTGGATGATGTTACAAGAGCATGAAATAAAAGGAGAAGGGCAAGGGATGCTAATAGCCTGTCTATTAGTGAGGCCACAAGAAAAGTCCAGTGTGAATTTAGAGTAGTGACAAAGTGCAACCCAGCTTTGAGTCCCTTTGAAAGACATGCATGCAGGCTGAGACTCTGTGAATTATTTCATTTATTTTTTTTCTCACAAAGATATTCATGAAGCTGTATACAAAAGACCGTGAAGATGAGTTTGCAGTCACACCTTACAGATAAACCCACCACCTTACAAACCAGTGATTTGCTCATAGCACTGTTACTGTATCACTGTCATCCTGTTGCTCATCGATTTGCTCAAGCGGGCACCAGTAATGTCTCCATTGTGAGACTTGTTGTTACTGTTTTTGGAACATTGAATACACCATGGGTAGCTTGCCAGACTCTCCGAGAGGGGCGGAGGAATTGAACCTGGGTTGGCTGCTTGCAAGGCAAACACTCTACCTGCTGTGCTATCACCCCAACCCACCTCAGACCACCTAGAGAAAAATCATTGACTAAGTATTTTTTAATCATTTACAATATTTCTCTTGGCACTGCTTTGTGCAAAGTCTAATGTCATGACCTTATACAATTGCTATGGCAACTCTAAAAGCATCAAATATGGTTAGGTTCTTAGATTCAGAAGTCCCCACTCATTTGAGTAGGAGAATGAGAATGGAATAAAAACAGTGGGAAATCTAAATGTGTAGGGGGGAAAAAAACATAAAACAATCACCTACTGATGTTTCTCCCTAGACACTTACTCCTCCTCACACTTCCAGAAGTTTCTTTGCTGCTTTCTCTTTTCCTTAAACACGTTACTTTAACCTCAACAGGGAGTTTTGCTGCCTTTATCTTCTTTTTTTTTGCTTTTTTTTTTTTTTTGCTTTTTGGGTCACACCTGGTGATGCACAGGGGTTATTCCTGGCTCTGCACTCAGTAATCACCCCTGGCGGTGCTCAGGGGACCATATGGGATGCTGGGAATCCAACCCTGGTCAGCCAAGTGCAAGGCAAACGCCCTACCCACTGTGCTATCACTCCAGCCCCTGCCTTTATCTTCTTAATGAATGTTGCTTTCGGGTGTTGCTTTCGGGGGGGAGGAGGCTTAACCAGGATCAACAAGCTCAGTAAATTCTCGGTGACATTATTAACAGCATTGTGAGGTATAACAACTATCACAAATTGACTTTTATTGTGTCAGATTCTGATAACTATTTTCACATAAATCCATATGTCATTTTGTTGTAACACAAAAAAAATTTTGTGTGACTTATATGGGGGTATGATTAGTGGTGGGTGGGAAACCGGTGACATTGGTGCAAGGAATATCATACTGATGGTGGTATTCAGTTGTTCCAGGTATTCAATGAATACCTGGAACAACTGAATTATGTAAAACTTTAGAAATCACAGTGTTTGAACTTTTTGAAAATACTGCTTTAATATGCCATGCTCTCTATGAAATCAAATTTGGGGAGACACAAAAATCAGGGATGTGGGTTGTGTATGAAGATATTCCAAGCCCCTCATGCTCTATCAGTGAAATCTCCTAGAAGAAATATCTTCTATGCACTTGACTGTAGCACTGTAGCACTGTCATCCCATTGTTCATCAATTTGCTTGAGCAGGCACCAGTAACATCTCCATTGGGAGACTTGCTGTTACTGTTTTTGGCATATTGAATACACCATGGGTGGCTTGCCAGGCTCTGCCGTGAGGGCGGGATACTCTCGGTACCTTGAAGGGCTCTCTGAGAGGAATGCAGGAATTGAACCTGGGTCGGCCATGTGCAAGGCAAATGCCCTACTGCTGTGCTATTGCTCCAGTCCATTAAATCTATAATATCTGAACAACTCATGATTGGAAGAAGAGATCCTAATCAACTTGCTAAGTAACACAGGCTTCAACCCGGACTTCCTCATCCGTGAAGAATTTGAGATCAATATCCTTAGCTGTATGATCAGGAGTGACCCGTGGCAGTGCTTAGAGGACCAGACAGTGCCAATGATGAAACCCGAGTTGGTCACACTATGTGGTTAGCACCTTAATCCCTGTATGATCTCCCCATGCCCAAACCGATTTTACTTTGCAGAAGTGATGTGTTATAGCCTGAAGACTATCAAACCAAGGATTCTACTCCAGGAACTGTACGTTAAAGGAATTATGCTTTTTTAAAAATTATTTCTAAAGAAGCTGAATTTGGAGACCTTCTGCCATTTGAATGCCAACTAGGAGGAAGTCCTCAGAGGAGATCTCTAAGCTAGCTTCCGTGCCTGGTGCACCGAGCAGAGGAGCAGAGAAGTGCTACTCTCCAACAAATAATGCGTCTCTGGATTGTTCCTTGTGTGAGAAATAAGATTGTAGGCTTTGAGCCTTTACAGGCATGGCCCTATGTAGTATATAAGCTTTTATTATTCCTGTGTTCCTAGAGTAACCATCCATTCTCCTTTCTTCATATCTCAGCAAAGTCAAGTCCTAGTGGTCAGTTGATCTTGGACAAACTCAAAAAATTTCACCCACTAAGCAGCGTAAAAATTTCTCAGGCCACAACCACCTGGCAGTCTTAAAGGGAAAACCTGCCTGAACCCTTATATTATTACCTTCCTTGAGGCAGAAAATTTTGAGTATTATGACCAAAAATCACAAAATTTCTTCACTCCTAGTATTGTGAGGTCATGATGAATCAATGTCCATTCTAAGTGTGTTTTTTCATTGTTCTCATTTGACGCTCTTATTCTCTTATCTCATAAGATTTTAATATTGTCAGAAATTTCACACAATTCTGAGGATAAAAATTGTTCTTGTACCTAGTCTAATGTGTTATTTTCTAGAAACCTCTAAATTCAATGCACAGTCACTGTTTTCTTGTCTATTTCCACCCCAAAACAATTGTCCAAGGAAAAGAAACTGGTTGCACAATAGTTAGAGCTAGAAGTTCTCTTAAGGGCAATTTGATTTTTCTATCTCCTAGGTAAGTTGAAAACTGTCCTAAAATTATGTACGTAAATGCTAACCTACCAGAAAAATACTGTGGCAAATTTTTTAAATAGTTTTGATACCCAAACCCCTCACATTTGACTTCTAAAGATCTGAGATGATTCATACAGCTAATAACTTGCCCAGATAATTCTGAACAGATTTAGACTTTGAAACACATGCTTTATTATTTTTTAAAAATCTGTATCAAGAAATTAATTACAAATTTCTGACTCCTATTACTAATTGAAAATTGTCACCTTTTAATGCTTCCTGATATTTTTTTATTGAAGTAACTTAATTTTGATACCAATTAATGCTTGGTTTTATCACATTTCTCTTCTGAGCTCAGATTAGAAAATTCTCATTTTCGTGGCCTCAGAATAATTGTGTCTATGTTACTTTTTAGCTAGTTTCATTGTTAATCACACTTTTCTTTTTAAGTGACTTGCCCTTTCCACTTCGAGAACTTTATTTTGATGCATTTTTCCATTAGCTGGATATATCTTTATGTAATTTTCTTCAGGATGATTACTTAGATGGTATAATTTTCATGCCCTTGCATGTCAGAAATACCTTTCTCCTGCCCTTGAAACAAATGAGGGCTCCTCTTGATACAGCATTGTTAGGCCTGTGTTTTTTTTCTTCCCAAACTGCTGAGGTGGCACTATTGATTTCTGGCCCAAAGTGATCAGGGAGAAAAGTCTAACATCAAGTTTATTATATCCTTTGAAAGCAGCTCATCATTTCTGCTAGATATGCAGAGTTCTATTTCTATTCAATTAACCTGGTAGGCATTGACATTTCAGATCTGCTGTTGTCTTTCTTTAAATCAGAAAACTGAATGTTTATCTCCCTACCACATTTTTTATGTTCTGTTTATTTTGATTTCAAATAATGCTGTACAGGTTTTTCTGAATCCTAACCTGGCATCTTTCAAGTCTTATATTCCACGTGGTTATTCAAATATCAAATATAACCAAATTATAATTATTTTTGTTTTAGAATTTTATCATATGATTTATGTGTATATAATTGTTTTGATTTTTATTGAATCACTGTGAGATACAGTTACAAATCATTTACGTTTGAGTTTCAATTATACAATGATCAAACACCCATCCCTCCACCAGTGCACATTGTCCACCACCAATGTCCTCAGTATCTCACCCTCAGCCATCCTTCCCCCTACCTCTATGGCAGACAATTCCTCCCAGACTCTCTCTCTCTTTAATTTGGGCCATTATGGTTTGCAGTAAATATTATTTTCTAATCTTTTCTCTTTTTCATTTATACATTTAAAATTGTATTCATTCAATATGAGATATATTTGGTGGGAATCATTCCTATTTTTCTCACGTTTTTAAAAGTTGTTGAGCCTTGGGTCTAAAGCAGTAGCACAGAAGTTAGAGCGTTTGCCTTGCATGGGACCGACCCACATTTGATTCCTAGCATCCCATATGGTCCTCTGAGCACCCCCAGGAGAAATTCCTGAATGCAGAGCCAGGAGTAACCCCTCAGCATTGCTGGGTGTAACCCAAAAAGAAAAAAAAAAAAGGTTTTGAGCCTTTCCCAGCAATGTTCAAAGGCTACACATAGCACTTTGGTCTTAGTGCCAGGAATTACCTCATAATAGCCAAGACATAAAAATCATCAAAGAGCCCTTGGAACATGGTAAAGGAAATGTGTTATGCATACAGAATGGGATATACTCAGCTAGTGAGCTTGAGAGATAGTGCAGGAGTTAAGGTACTTGCCTTATATGCAACCGACCCATGTTTGATCCTTAAACTATGTGTGGTTTCCCCCACTAGCACTGCCAGGAATTGTTCCTGAGTACAGAGAAAGGAGTAAGCACTGAATATGCTACATATGACTCCCACACCCCATCTCCAAAAGAATATACACAGTTTTTTTTTAAAAAAGATGAAATCCAGTCATTCTTGACTACAATGATAGAACCTGGAATTACTATGTTAAGTGAAATAAGTCAGATAAAGAAAGACAACTACTCCCTCATTGTTTAGTAAATCCACTGAAAAGGTCCTTTGTTTAAATTATTCTTTAGGTGGGGCACACCTGGAGGTGTTCTCAGGGCTTACAGCTAGTTCTGCACTCAGGGGTCACTCCTGGGGGAGTCAGGGGACTATGTGTGGTGCAGAGCATCAAACTGGGTTAGACACATGCAAGGCAAGCTCTGTACCTGCTATATTATCCCTTTGGGTGTGTCTATTGATTTTAATTCAATTCTTGTGCCACCCAACCTTTTCTAAGTATGTGTGCTCTTCTCAAGTCTGATTTCTAGACCATCTTTGCTCTGTACTTTCCCTTTTAAGTCTGTAAGTTTATACTTAATAAAACCCAGATATATACATGTCCTGGTTTTCCATGACAAATCTAAAATTTTTGTTTGAACTCTAAAGATTGTAGCTGTATATAAGACCAAATGGAGTTTGCATATACTTCACTAAAAAGAATAATAATATTGAAAGATGCAGGGATTAAATAGTATTATAGCACATTGAAGCACAAAATATGTGCTAAAACTGGGTAAGTAAACAGAATCAGGAGTGTGTATATGTGTGTGTGTGTGTGTGTGAGAGAGAGAGAGAGAGAGAGAGAGAAAATAAAAGATATGTTACTCTCTCTGGTAGTTCTGAAAAAAATTAAAAATAGAAACAATGTTGATCATATAGTTGATCATCTATAGGTGTCCAATATACTCACTATGTTTACACTGCTGAGCTACTGAGCTAGAAAGCAATTTCTCAGTGAGGCAGATAGTACACTGGTGTAACTGACTGGAACCTGGGTCCGCACATGTCAGCTAACATTGAGAATCTTAATGCCTGCAAAAAATGAAATATGTTCTTATCTCCTACAAGATTGCTATGAAACTGTATTATATATTGCATGAAAGCACTAGATAGAAATATATGGTACTGGAAAGAATTTAGCAAATAGTGCCTCTTTTATTATATATGTTAATAGTGAAAACCTTTTTGCTATATTATCTTATGAAGTAACATTAACAATCTATAATCACTGTCATCACTGTCATCTCGTTGTCATCAACGGGATGACAGTGATGACAGTGATTATACATTATATACATTGATTTGCTCGAGCGGGCACCAGTAACGTCTCCATTGTGAGATTTGTTACTATTTTTGGCATATAGAATACGCCACAGGGAGCTTGCCAGGCTCTGTCCTGTAGGCAGGATACTCTCGGTAGCCTGCCAGCCTCTCCAAGAGGGATGGAGGAATCAAAACCGGGTTGGCCGTGTGCAAGACAATTATTCATGAAAATTTACTGAGGAAAAAAAGCTATTAAAATACTGAAAACATATAATAGCATAAATCCTGAAAAATTATAAACTCGCTAATCCATCAATTTTACTTTCTAAAAGAGTTTATTATATCATCTCTAAACTATATTTTGAAAAAGACATGACTACTGTTATTAGTTTTTATTACCCCAGGAGAAATTTTACTTAAATGTGATGGCTAACCTCTACAGAGTTTAAAGAAAGTTTTTCATTAACTTTGTTTCTGAGGTTTGTTAATAATAAGAAAAGAGAAACTAAACACAAAAATATGACATTCTTGTGGGTAAGATTGCGAAAGGTCATAAAATCAAGTTAACATTATTTTTGTTTCATTTCCCACCTACAACAAAATTTTTCATTTATTTTAACTTATCAATAAATAGTGTGAATGTACATGTGTGACTGTGTGAGAAAAAGATTAATTCTACTTTAGGTTAATAAATTATTAAGAGCCAAATCTGATAGCATTAAATTACTAAAGTAGTAAAACAGAAATTTCAGCATGCAAAATTGAGTATAAATCTACAATTAAAAGGGAAAAACTATTAACTAATTTTTCACAAGAAATGTTTATAAACCTTTCAAGAAGTTTGATATGCAAAGAACAAACATAGAATGGAAATGGACTTCTTATCTCTGAAAAACACATTTGTTAGGCTTACAAACAAGATATAAATTATGTATACCATTTCTGCAATGAAAAAGTGCAATTGTTGCTTGAAAAATTTATTAAGTTGTAAATAAATTCTAACTATCCCACAAGTTTATTATTTATCTCAGGAATTTGTTTTTAGAGGTTTTGAATGCTCATGTGGTGAACAGAATTAAGGTATCCAGTGTTTGACATTTTATCCAATGTGGTGGTGGGAATCTTACAAATACAAAGTGAGAGAGAGAGAGAGAGAGAAAGAGAGAGAGAGAGAGAGAGGAGAGGCTGAGAGTTAAAAAAATGTGAGATAAAAAGGAGAAATGAAAGAAGGAGTGAGAAAATAATATATATGACAGAAAAGGAGAGAGAACTTATTAAGAGCAAGAGTACACAGAAAAAAATAAATATAAATTGGAGTAATAATTTTCATGCTTTTTAATCTGAAAAATCAAGTCACAGAATCTCAAAAAATCTAATTTATGGGCTCTAGATACTAAAGGAGTAATGTCAATTTTAAATGAATTTTAGAATATTAAAAATAAACTCAAAAATTTTTAGAGATGTGAATTTTTTAATCTTAGATGCTGGTCACAATTAGCAGCTACTAGCAGAATGACATCATTGAAAGGGAATGCTTTTTCTTATTTTCATCTCCATCACATTCCAACCTGTTAAGTTTAATTTATTATAAAAATTCTAGAAATCTATACAAAGAAGTGTAGACTTGTAAGGAAAAATGCAAATGAGAAAGGAACACTTAGAGGCTGGAGAGATGAGACAGTGGGCAGGTGCTTGCCCGTGTAGAGACCCAGGTGTGTTTTGATCCCTGTCCCCCTGGAAGGTCCCCCAGCACTGGCAGAAGATACCCCTGACTGAAGCCAAGAAGTCATGAGCAGTCCCACTTGTAGCCCCATAAACTAAAAAACTGAAAAATACTTACTTCTAGCTGAAATAAAAATTTACATCTCTTCCTTCCTTCTTTCTTGTTTAATTCTTTCTTAATTTTTCTCTTTCTTTTCATCTCTTTTTTATTTCCCTTCTTCCTTCTTTCTTATATCACTGTCATCCTGTTGCTCATCGATTTGCTCGAACGGGCACCAGTAATGTCTCGATTGTGAGACTTGTTGTTACTGTTTTTGGCATATAGAATACGCCACAGGGAGCTTGCCAGGCTCCGCCCATGTGGGTGGGATACTCTCTTAGCTTGCTGGGCTCTCAGAGAGAAAAGGAGGAATCAAACCCGGGTCTGCCATATGCAAGGCAAATGCCCTACCCCTGTGCTATCGCTCAAATTTGTCTGTACATTTTTCTGTTTTCAATATATCTAAACATCTTTGGAGACTAGGTATAATTTTTGTCAGCTTTCTAACCTAGGTTTTTATAAGAACCTTGAAGGCAACTTTTTGAAATGAGTGAAATAATAGATATATCAAACACAATTAACACCGAACACACAAAGAAGCTTTTTCATTTCAAGCAATCATATGTGCACTTGTCTTGTTCTAATTTTATGTGATGATATTCCATTACTAAAATGATATCACAAAAGATATCTAGTAAATGACAATTCCTTAATTTGATGGCGAATTAACCGATAACTTTTAGTAATAATTGTTATCTCTTAATTAACTGGGCAATCATGCTTGTGGTCCTTTGATTGGGGCGTAGGAGATCGGTCCTACCCAGCACTGCTTTGGAGCTACCCCCAAATATTCGTTCAGGGTTCCCTCCCCAGTGCTGTTCTGGAGAATAGGCAGTGCCAAGAACCAAACTCAGACCTACAGAATGCAAACCACGTGCACTAGCCCTTGGAGTTATCTGCCATACTCTAACATGACTTCTTTTTAAAGGAAGAGAGAACAAAGCTGCCACAATGCTGCCACTTGTCATTGTGTTGACTGTGTATGAAAAGAATGCATTATTCTGTAAACTAACTCCAAGGCACAGTCACTGGGAAGGAGGATGGCAAGATAGAGGTAAGAAAACAGAAAAAATACACTATTATCAAAGGACAGAGTTGTCAGATAAATCTTAGAGAGAAACAAATGCCGTTTGTCCTGCAGTATTAATTGGTGTCTCTCAGAGGATAATTAAGATTACTTCATTATTGATTCCTTATTCTTAAAGTCTAAATTGAAACATTAATATAGAGATCTTGAGCCTTAAAAGGGACATGGGGAAAAAGAGAGCAAGAATTATATTGATGACCCATTATAACTAGTGTTTGAAGATATTCTGTCTATTCAATTCTACCCAAAAGACTATGTATTTTAAGCCTAGTGTCATTTTGGAAACTGATATGCAGATTTTTCCTTACTCTGAACACTGTAACATTAATTTTTAACCGAAAGGTTTTCAACTACTAACTGGGTTTCAGAAGTCTTCTCACATATCAAAGCTCACATTTCATAGACATTATAGTTTCTATTTTGTATATTT